>NC_140545.1:29890221-31098535 GCF_057382185.1 Mchenga conophoros | reverse complement strand
AAAGTCAGAGTGAATTCATGACGATGTTTATGTGAAGCGTTTGGATCTTCTTTTGCTGCTGGTTCGGTCAATATTGTTTGGAGAGACATCAAACTAACAGCTTTAGAATCAGCGCACAAAGGGCGTGAACACAAAGCGCGACCCGCCGACAGATCAGAATCAGCGAGCTGTCGGCTTTCAGCCCCGACTGTGAGAAAGGCGACATCTAACTGATTCTGATCCGCGGGTCGCGCTGTGTGTTTAAGTCTATGTGCAGAATCCGTGTACCTGCTCTCATTTACTGTCTTAACTGTTTGGTGGTTCTTGAAATTTTGTGAGATGTCACCAGAGATTCTGGCATTTCGGGCAAAATAAATTTATATTAAAAAATCGATTCAGGATTTGAATGAATCGATTTTACGTTATCCAAGCCAGAATCGATTATAATCGATGAATCGATTATAAAAACCCACCCCTACCGTCGGGCTATCATAGGAAGGAAAAATATATGTCAATGCTTTTGCATTCTTTCGGAAATGTAGCTGGGTAATTATGTCATTGGCCACTGTCAATATGTGACATATTGAAATCGCGTTTGAATTTGCGCTTGTTTTTTGCTTTCACTTTGCATTCGCGCGAACTGTGTATAGAGGGCGACAGCACTGATTGGTGAGTGATGATAATTTGCGCACCAATTCCTCTGACATCGTCTTATTAATCGTTAGCTTACTATGCAAACATGACAAGTGAAATCTCCCGCAGCAAGCTTAAACATGTGAGAGGTTGATCGCGCAGAGAATCGCTGAGCTTGTGTGTGTGTGTGTGTGTGTGTGTGTGTGTGTAAAAGCAGCAGGATAAGACAGGTCAGGGTGAAGAAGTGACAGCCAAAGAAAAGCTTACCACAAAACGGAAAAGTTATGACAAATCAGACTATAAGGCAAAAAGAAAGTGCAGCTTTATGGTTTCATGGACAAAAGAATTTCTGTGGCTGCGATATGACGAGCTAAATAACCAGGGGTGCACATAAGTGGTGCAGGTGCGCATTCGCTGTCAAAATACAAAACGCGCACAAGATAAGAAGTTGCAACGCGTGTTTGCGTGCTTAAGATTTTCTGGAGGAGGACAGACATTTGTTTAGAACTCTTAAAGATGTCGAAGAAGCAAGCTCCTTTAAGCAATTACTTTGGTTTTCCTCCACCTCAGAAGGAGTCCGAACCACAAAAGAAGCGCGTATTCTCGGAAAAGTGGTTGCAGGAGGTGAGCTGGCTTCAAACAAATGTGCCGTGAAAATCCCACTCTAGCGGACAAAAACCGTGCCTTTTATGTGGACGCAAACCGCGTTGCAACTAATTATCTGGTGGCGTCTTTTATTTTGACAGCGAATGCGCACATGCGGACCACTGATGTGCACCCGTGTAAATAACATAATGTTCTGCCGGGTGTGTTGTTGGTTTTCCCTCGATTTCTGAGTCGACAAGCGCCTTTGTTACTGGGACCAGTAATTTTAAGAAAGGCCCCCATTAGAACCCATGAGAAATGCAAGAAATGCATTATTGCTCAGTCTGCAATATCTTTCCCAGAACAAACACCAATTGCAAATAACATACTAAAAATAAACCTGAAAAATCTGTTTAGAACAGCGTACTATGTTGCAAAGAGTGAACTACCCCTGGCAAAATTTAGCAGTCTTTGCAAACTTCAAAAAGCAAATGGCCTAGATGTTGGTTCCACTTGCCTCTTACCCGTGACTTCAGTGGAAATTTCAAATTCAGGATCTGACACAGACTGATTCATGTTCTACACAGTTCTTACAAGTTCATAGAAATTTCTGTTCAATTAGAACCAAGTATTTGAGTTGATGATTGTAATTTTTATACAATGTTGTAATTTGTGTTTCAACTATTTTTGATTAATGTTTTGTTTCCGTTACAATATTACTTTAATATTACATTAATGTATAATATTGTAAAGGAAACAAAACATCAATCAATTTTTTATTTTTATTTGGGCTACTTAAATTTATTTTGGGCTACCAAAAACTGAAGAGTCCCTGAAATTTTGCAGCCCTGCACCCCATTGTTTTTCTTGTGACATTACCAATCCGGTTGTTCAGTGATGACGCGACGAATCCTACTTCCGGGCCTAAAGTAGTCTGCGTTTAATATGGCTTTTGTGTTGTTAACATGTTTAATGTTATGTATTTTCTTCTATTTGATCTCAAAAAGCTCCTAAAACAGTCAGTGATCACTGTTGACCTCCCTCGGCTTTTATTACCGCTAATCATTTATTTAAGCTCAGTTTTTAAAACCTTAGGGTGTAACTACAGCCCAGCCCATGCAGCAGTATATGAATGACTAACCTCGTATTGTGGATGGATTATCTCAGTTGTTCTCCTGGCTGAAGTTTGGTCCTTTTACAGCATCCTGCCATGCGATTACATTTGTTCCTGACCACCGAGAACACTCACGGTAACTTTTATCGAGTGGAAAAAAAAGTTAGCTTGTTTATATTATGCTAACGTAGCTGTGTCGCTAGCGGTCACGCAGCACATCATTATATACCAGCTAGCCCAACTTCAGTAACCCTACAAACGTTACTGCTGTTTAGTTTTGTGTCTTCATTTATACTGGAAGTGATAACAGAGCTGTACGTTTTAATTTGTTTCCAAAACCCCGCAGTCAGGACATGCTATATTGTATTTAGATAGAAGCTAGCGAGCTAACTCCCTGCTAACTTCTAACTCCGTTAAATGTCATAAATTCCGTTTTCATGGATGCCTGGATGTTAAACTCAATTGTTACACCTGGTAGAGCAGAACGCTGATCATTTTATTAAAGATGAAAGACTTTAGACAGTTTTTCAACTCTCAGTAATGCCACAGTGATCGTTTGATATATGGACCTGCAGCGGAGTTTAGACCCAGACACGGCTAGTGACGTCAGACTGAACAACCGGATAAGTTTGATGTGTCACATGGCCCTCTTCCTATTGAAAAAAACAAAAGTTGTATCCAAGATGGCCGACTTCTAAATGGCCATCATGGTCACCACCCATCTTGAGGAGTTTGCCCCCTCACATATACTAATGTGCCACAAACAGGACTTTAATATCACCAACCATTCCCATGTTATTACGGTGTATCCATATAAATGGCCCACCCTGTACTTTAAAGTATGTACTGAGCATCGCTCTTAATATTAGATGGACAAATTAAATAATTATTAGATTTAAATTATTGTCCTTATATTTACAACATTTATTGAGCTGCCTTTAAAATAAAGTCTAAACATACCCTAGTGCATTTTCAGTGTTCATATTCGAAAAAGCATTCGTGAAATAATTGCAAACTCTCACCCACTTTGCAGTTCCTAGCACATCTCTTTGAAGACGCTCCCTTAGCGCGCTGTCCAACAGACAGCTTCAGTTCGCGTTTGACTTTTCGATTAAAAATACGATTAAACACGACGGGCCTCTCTGTAACCTGCACACGATCCGGGCGTCACATGAGCCAGAGTGATAAAACAGAAAAAACCTAGCTTCGTGCACCTTGTTTTCGTTTCTTGTAGGCCCCTAAAAAGTGCGAAGTGAAACAGGATGTGACGCTGTTTATGCGACCGCACTCCGGGAATGTTTTATATCGTACAATGTTAAAATATTAACGATTAGATTAATCACAATCTGAGACTAACCATATTCTTACTCGTAGCTCCATTTGTATGTAATATTATCGACGTATTGGGGGGGGAAAAAAACTAAAAAAGTTAATTAAGTTGTTAGACGCTTCTTTTAGCAGATAATAACACTTCGGGTAAAGTCATAGTTGACCATCCGGACTCAGCGTCTATCTGCGGCTCACACGTGTAAGTATTAGCCTGTTAGCACCGTTGCAATAACAAGTGACCAGCTCTTTAGTGTCTCTTAAGATAATTATAAACATTACTTGTGCATGTTCGCAGCCAAGGCACAGGGATTATAACTACAGCTTTGTGCCATCTGTTTTAAAGCAGTGTTTTCTCGGGAAGCAACAACGTTAGCTAGCAGCTAATGCTAGTTTTTGAGGCGGTGTTAGGTGAAGTTGGTCTTGATAACTTCAACCCAAGTTTAAAATTGAGGTTGCATTCTTGTCATACTGCGTGAAGGTGATTTTATTCATTGCTCTGTTCACATTTTGAGAGATTGTGGAAAACCGACATATTTGGCTTTAGTTTTCATTTATATTGAGCTGTGGCTGGAAAAGAAAGCTAGCTCTGGCTAACGGATATGTTAAAACAAGACTATAAACAGGATTATTTAATCTAAGAGAAGATGTACTGTATTCATCACAAACGTGGAGTAGTTCCTGTGTTACAGCAGCTGAAACTGTAAACACAATTTTAAAAGAATAACGTAAACAAAGAGTAACCTGAAGTAGTGCAGCTGTGTTCATGGGCTTTTTGAGCCTGCATGTGGGTTTTTGTAAGTGGCCTTCAATGTTTGTTTAGTATGATTTTCTGGTCTATGGAATAAATGCTGTAAACCTGCATATGAAACTGAGCCTGCATGACTTAATCTTAAATGATGGAGTGTTGATGTAAATTTCTATGCCTTGTCATTTTAAAATTAAAATAAACATAATAAAAACAGTCTTACTGTCTTATAAAGACTCTAAGAGTCTTATAAAGTGACTCCAAGAGGTGAAAAATACTCAAGTTAGATTAAATGTAAAAAACAAACAAACAAACAAACAAACCCTAATATCGCCTACAACATTGGGGAAAAAATGTCCCTTAGGAATAACAAATGCAAAAACATGTGTTGTGAGCTTGAGTAGATTTGTTTAAGATAAGATAACCTTTATCATGTGGGAGCCGCAGCCTACCACTGAAGGAGCTGCTCAGTGCTGTGAGTCTCCTGAATGGTGTGGGAGATGTTGTCCAGCAGGGATGGCAGCTTAGCCACCATTCTCCTTTCACTCACCAGCTCCTCTGCGTGTGTTGTGATCAGCTGACCTGCACCACTGCTCCTCTGACATTTGCTGCTCTTTGTGGATTTAACTGAACTCAATAAGATATAAGCAGACAAGTCAGCTTAAGCATAAACTGTCTGCTACCTGTGATGGAAGCTAATACTGATGTTTAACACCATAGAGGGAACTTGACTGCAACAGTTTCAATGCACAAATAACCAGGCATCGGGATAGATGAACACTTATTAAAAATAACTGAAGATTATTATAATAATTATCATATTATTACAATAAAAATCTCTGTGCAAAGGTTAAATGCCATGAAATAAAGTTGCTCTTTAAGTAAACTAGATGGGTTCCACAGAACTAAACTAATAATTGCTTGAGTGTAAATGCTTTGTTTCCATTCTTTATTCTTAAGTTGATGAAGTGCATCCTTTTCTTTGCAGGTTCACCTTTTCATTTTTCTTTTACCTAATTGACTGCTGACAATCATGAAAGTGAACAAACACACAGAGGTAAAACATAAATCTCACAAGTGGAAAGATGCGAAGGGAAAACGGTGCAGACCTCCCGTCAGTTTCTCTAATGTAAACTCTAGCCCTGTGGTGATCAGCATGGTGAAGGAGCACCAGGAGTCTGTAAGGAAAAAAACATCTGTCAAGAGGCTGAAAAATAAAGTGAAGTCTGTCTCTAACCACAAGAATAGCTCTTCTGAGTCTGGAATTAAGAAGACACATGCTCAGGCTAATGGAAGCTCAGTGTTTACCATGGACAATGACTCAGATGACTCACAGGACTGGAAGGAGTATTCCCAGTCAGTGCATGGGAATGGTATGGAGACCTCAGATAACACTGAGGATGTCCGGAGAGGTAGATTGGAGGGAGAGGCTCTGCATCACTGTGCGCAGAGAGACGATCGAGAGAACCGCACAGTACTTGTCATGCAGAAGGATCAGGTATGCGTCAGTTGATTTTTAGTTGGACATGTAGATGTTTAATCTGATGTCATTTAATTTCTGTGATTAAACATGTCTTACCTGCAGACGCTGTGTTTCCGCGGGAAGTGCCTTCTGACCTGTCTTTATGGTCGTGTAGAAGTTATGGGATTTACCATCGAAGAGGGTCAGCAGTCATATTCGCTTTTCTCCCCAGCATCACATTGTCCACTGAGTATAAGAGGATTAGAAAGCATCAGAGCGTTGGAAAGTAGAAACGAGGCATCACACATCCTCCAAAATTATCTTCCACAAGGTGAGCAGCACACTTTTTCTTTTATGTTTGAAGTTAAAATATAGCACTAGGAAGTCTGATTGGTTAGAGTTCATATTATATAGGCAAAAATACTGTGAATTCTACTTAGCTGGACCTTATTTCTCTTTGCAAAGTCTGGATTTTTTAAGCTAATAATTATATGATAATAATTATAATTTCTTTACCCCACCTGTTGCACTGCAATGCATGTTCGCAGACTGTCTTAAGTGAAATGTAAACAATAGAAAATTAACTAAAGGATGTCTTGTGAAGCATTTCTAAAAAAGTGGTCATCAACTTTCTCCATTAGCCCAGGCTTTCTGCTTCAGTTTCTGTGCACACTCACACTGAAAGAGGATGTTTACTCTTGAGTGCTTATTGTTTGAGTCATAAATATGAGACAAACTAGTGATGAAGATGTGTGAAAACAGTAAAACTAGTTTGTGCAGCTATAACGTTATATAACCCCATAACACAACAACAGTCACCTCAAGGCCCTTTATATTGCAAGGTAAAGCCCCTACAATAAAAGAGAGAAATCCTTAACAAGCAGATAACCCTCCCTATGAGCAAGCACTTGGTGACAGTGGAAAAGAAAACTCCTCTTTAAGAAGAAGAAACAAGCAGAATCAGGCTCAGCGAGGGGCAGCCATCTGCCATGACCGGTTGGTTAATAGGGGAAGAAGACTGTATAAAAGACATGCTATGGGAGAGAGCCATAGATTAATAATAACTAATGATTAAATGCAAAGTGGTGTATAAAAACATGGCGACTAAACTGTAAATAAATTGTAACAATTGTGACATGTACACATATGATTTTAAACAGAAACTGTGATGATTCTGATTTAATCTGAGCATCTTTTTCTGCGTTATTTTCTGTGAAAGGAAGTTTTAATAAAGGCATATGTATCATAAAACACAGACACTGATATAGCTCTATCAGTTAAATGCTGAATATATAGTATTAGAACGTGTTTTTCTGACTTTTAATTGCTGTGAATATGCATTTTTAACAGCATCACGAAAGAAGCTGTTAAAAAGCATAACGACAAATTCATCCATCATCCTGCTGGAGCCCATCGAGACGCCTATGACACAGTTTCTTTCCAGCTTTCCAGATCTCAGCGAATTGTTCAACCTCCCGATGGTAAGGTGGCAGATATGTTCACACTTAGATTTAGTCAGCAAAGCAGACAAATTTCAACATAATTTACATGCAGAATCTGAAAAGCTTCTCCTGCTTGTTTGTAGACTGAACTCATGTCAGCTGTTCTTGACACTCCACTCAACGGTTTGGATATGATTCCTCTCGACAGCTACATTGAAGGGCTGAAAATGTCAAAGAGCTACAGACATGCTCTCAACACATTAGTCAGTGTGTGCAAAGGTAACCCACTTTTAGATGTGCCAAATTATACAGGAGCCACTTTTATGCTACAAGGCTAAATTTATTTATTTTGTAACCCTTACACACACACAGAACAGTACTGAATAAAGTTCATTGTATCATAATCATTTATGTGTGTGAATGTTCGATAGGAAACAGTGTAGAAGAAAGTGCGTGTGCGACTGGGTGAAGTTGTGCAAAGCGCTTTTAGTGCTCAGGATAGAAAAGCACTCTGTAAGAACCACTACATTTACTAGTTCAAACAAGGAGGTTTAGTTATCAGTGTTCCTAAAAGAGTTTATATAAGAACTTAACAGATACCAAATGTAACTTAACTGACTTCAGTAGAAAGTGTTTCACACTCTGAGGGCTTTAACAGTAAGTTGGTCAGTTGCTGAGAATTACCAGTCACAGTTATTGTGTTGGTTTAACAGTGATCAGCAGAAAAACAGAATATAATAGTCAGTGTAAGTTTTGCTCTTCACTCTTAGTAGGAGTCCTGCAGAATTGTTCTGTAACTGAATCGAACCACAGACGTTTATGTGATAAGAACATACCAAAACAAAATGCTCACTTTGGTTGCTTTCATGAAAACCTGACATGTTTTTCATTGACAGGAGACATAGATGGCTGTCCTGTTATCCTGGTGTGCGGGACCAAGAATGTTGGAAAGTCAACATTTATTCGCGTGCTCATTAACACCTTGCTGAATTAGTAAGTTTCTCACTAACTACAGTTTTTATAATGTCCTGTTCACTATGTCATTGGTCCTGCTCTGGTCCTCTCTCTTTATTGTAATGTTTAGTTTGCTTTGGTTCACATTTACACAAGGGTCTTTACAGCCTACAAACATCTCTGTGGGTCATTTAAAGTGGAGAATAACGATATGTTTTGTTTTCCTTCAGCACTGCTAGTGTCGACTATTTGGAAGGTGACCTCGGTCAAACAGAATTCACCCCTGCTGGTTGCCTGTCTCTCCTCACTGTCAGAGAACCCCTTTTAGGTATGTTTCAATCCTCATTATATGTTCAAAATCTTTACATCTTTACAACTGGGGCTAAATTATTAACAACAATGTGTTGGAAGAGCCATTCCTTGCTTACCTTAGATTAAAGATTGGAAACTGACACAGCCAGTCCACCTGTGTCTAGGAGTAAAAGTGTTAGCCTTTCAGCTTCTTTTAAACCTATGTAATCAGAATCAGAATACTTTATTCATCCCGAGGGAAATTAGGGGTTACAGCAGGCAGCACGCTAATGGCGCATGCGCACTCACAAAGGAACCTTCTGACCAACTTCACACAAACATCACATTGGGCAGACATGTCAGAAGGTAGGCTGATAGGAAAAAAACAACGAAAATACACTACATGAGGTAAGAGGAGGAGAAAAAAAAACTCCACTCAGACTGAGCTCCTAGTGGGAGAACAGTTTGATAAAAGAAAAAACACCTCAGCACAAAAGCACATGACTATCAATACACCATAGAAACACGAGACAAGCAACAGGGGCGGGTAAAGGGTAAGAGAGAGCCGGCGTAGACAGCGCATCCGGTCCTGCAGCATCTGTGCTGGTCCAGTTGACTGCTATCATCCCCGGTAGGGCACAAGCATCGAAGGCGTTGGAAAGGGAGGGGGATGAGTGAGTGCTTATCAGTGTAAGTGTGTGTGTGTGCGTGTCCATAGTTTAGCTGAGACAGTGTCCTTCGGCCTATCAGGCTAAGTAAACAGTCCTCCAGCCAATCCAGGTGTCCTTCATGGGGCGGGAAGAATAGTCATCACACAGTCGTTATCAGGGAGTTGTTTTGGTGGGCTCCAGCCTTGGGCCTGCAGCTGGGGCCGTGGTGTCCAAATGTTGAATATTGTTGATTTCTCCTTTGTGAGCAGCTCGAATTCTAGCACTCCGAGGCTGGTCTCTCGATCTCCCGTTGAAGAGCTGCGAGCCTCCCCATGATGGTATCAAACTTCTGTTCCGTGGTGTTGTCAGTCTTTTGATTCTGAGACCTCACAACTGCAGTGATCCGTTCCGCGATGTTTTCCAACTGTCGCTCAAGGGTCTCATTTTGAGCAGGCCTCTCTCTGATGTTTCCCCTCATACGCTCAATGGTGTTGTTTTGAGCCTTCACAGCAGCTGTAAGCGTCTCCAAGGTGTTGACCATATTACGTTCGTTGTGAGAGGTCGCACCTCGTCCCGTCGCTTCGAATCCAGCGGGCAGCCTTGTGGGGGTTTGAACAGCCGGTTCCGCTTTCTTATTTCTCTGATAAACCAGGGCTAAGCCAACGCCGATCAGCATGAACCCTGTTATCATGGTTCCGAATAGGTAGATATCTTCAGCGTCCTCGATCGACAGTCCCGCCAGGCACACGGTCCTCCAGTTCTCCACCCGTCCATCGTGTAACCGGCAGGGAAAGTCCCTCCAGGGCACTCAGGCTCTCCCGAGCCCCGACTTCTCGTTAAGGGTGTCAATAGCACTCAGAGACCAGTTGATCAAATCCATAATTCTCTTTTAGGTTTAGAGAACGACAGTGAGAGACTGTTCCAGGGAAAGTAAATTCACACAAGACAAGGACATAGAGGCGAAGCAGGGAAGATAAGGGTGAGGAGGAGAGGAGAAAGTGCGACCGCCTTCGCTGAGAGCTCAAGAAAGAAGAGACATGTGAGAATCATGTGTGATTCAAAATGTGATGTCAAAATTGTTATTTTATGGTGGGTTTTGTGTAGAATTATGCCTCTATAGTTCAATTCAATTCAGTTTTATTTACATAGTGCCAAATAAACAGTCGCCTCAAGGCGCTTTATATTGTAAGGTAGACCCTACAATAATACATACAGCGAAAAACCCAACAATCATATGATCCCCTATGAGCAGGCACTTTGGCGACAATGGGAAGGAAAACTCCCTTTTAACAGGAAGAAACCTCCAGCAGAACCAGCCTCTATAGTGTTTTCTTCATTTCTGACTCCTACTTGATTAGTAAGAGTGGGTTAAAAGACGTATAATGATCTGCTTTGCAGGTCCTCCTTTCACACATCAGCAGACTCCAGACCACATGATCTACTACGGTCAGTCATCATGCAACTCAGACCTGGATCGATATATGGAATCTCTTAAATCCTTATGGTGCAGAAGATCCCAGACCAGAGAGGCTCCGATTATTATCAACACCATGGGCTGGGTCAAAGGTCAGTGTGAGCTGCCTTCTGTGACATCAGTGAAACAATGTAGGAGAATTTAAATACACTAATAATAAAAAAAATTTCTAAATGTGTGTCTGTTCACAGGATTTGGATTCAACCTGCTGGTTGACATGATCCGCTTCTTCCCAGTTTCCCATGTTGTCCAGCTCAGTCACAGTGGTGTCAATCAGTGCCCCGCCCTCACTCCAGACTTTCTGAGAACGGCAGATGGCTTTCAGACTCACCCACCCGCTCAGACCGCTCTGGATGAGTTTACAGAAAGCCACAGCCCCCCAAGAATCTACAGTCACATTAGTATACAAGCAGAGTTTCAAGGAGTTGGGAGTCAAGGAACAGCGTAAGGACACCACTGCACCACCATTATTAATATACTGGTGTAAAAACATTATTCCAGACTCTTGGCTACATCTCATATCGCTGCATTTGACAGGAAACACCAGCGTAGTGATGAGCAGAGAAATCTGTCTCTCCTGGCCTATCTGAGTCAGCTGCAGTGTCCGGACCCTGGACCAGTCAGACCTCTGCACAGCCTCACACCATACCAGGTACACAAGAAGCACATGACTCTCTGATCACAGTCTATACATATATGAATACAATTCATGACATTTAAATCAGGGAGAAATGGCTGTCTATGCTCCAGTTTTGGTTTAAACCTCCTTAAACTGCAAACTGTTGTTTTTAAAGATGTTTTTATATTTATTAAGCAACCACCTAACAATTTTCTTGCTAAACCCACAGGTTCCACACACAGCGATTGCGTTAGGTGTTACCCACTGCGACGTGGTGCCCTCGCACATGTTTCATGCTTCCAGTGGTAGTCTGGTAGGACTCTGCTGCCTGGCAGAAAAAGTAGCAAGCAAGGGAGGTCCAGTCTTTCTTTCCCAGGCACCCATCTGCCCATGTGTGGGATTTGGTAAGTGTCCTTTCTGAGTTATTGTGTTGACTTTGGCTTTACTTCCTCATTGACTGAAACATTTTTATCAAGTTAAAAATGTATGTTGCTGATATCTTTTTTTTTTTAAAAAGCTCAAGTTATTGTTACTGCCACAATAAACTGGTTTTTCAGTTTATTGAAGCTTTCTTTCTTTAACTGTAGTAACTGGTCAGAAAAATACGTTTATATCTAATCGGGGGGGGGGGATCCAAAAAGTCTAGGAAGGAAGGAAATAAAAATATTTGTGAAGAGCTGAAAATGTTTTGTAGATTATGTAGTGAAGACTTTATTCCATAAACTGAAGTTTCAGCACCAGATTCAATTCTTAAGATCGGGAATAAAGAAACACATTTATTAGATGTAATAGACCAGGGCACCCAAATCCATTTGACAATTTGAGAATTAAAGAGTCGTTATATGTCGTTATATTTACTTGATACTGTCTTCCAGGGCTCCTCCGAGGTATTGACATGGCACAGGGTCTGTACTTCCTGCTGACACCTGTAGATCCGTCAGTTCTTCGTAAAGTCAACTGTCTCCTCTTGGGAGCAATTTCAATGCCTTCCTGTATCTTCACAACACAGGTTAGATCCTTTTTCATGTTTTTCATTTTGTTTTCATGTTATCAAAAATGTTTTCAGTTGCTGAAAAGTCACTTCAGACTGTTCTACTTTAAAGCATGTTGTTATAATAGATGCAGTTAATAAGCATTGTGTTGTTGGAACATGCAGGCCCCCCCACCTTAAAATGATACCATCTGAAAGGGCTCATGTGTTGCTCTAAAACCTGTATGGACCTTGCAGCACTGGTGTTGCCTTTCCAGATGTGCAGGCTGTTTCATCTCTAGGCACAAGTGCACCTCTATAGCATTAGAGATGAAGGCTCTTTAAGGGAGCACTAATAACAACCCAGGTGGTACCTGAGGACTTGGCATTCATGTTTTCCCCCCTCCAAAAAAGCCAAAATTTGGTTCATCTGACGCACTTTTCCATTAGTCCATTTTAAATGAGAGAAGATGGTGACATTGATCGATCACGTCCACATATGGCTTCTTCTTTGCATAATGGAGCTTTAACCTGGATGGCACAGTGAACTGTGTTCACATACAGTGATTCCTAGAAGTGTCCAAGCCCACGTAGTGATTTCCTTGACAGAATTATGTCTTCCTTTTTTATTTAATGCACTGCTTCCTGAGGGTCCGACTATCACAGGCATGTAGATGATGAGATGTTTTACGTCTTTACAGTTTTGCTGCAGCTGTTTCTTTTTAGTGTTACTTACTTTTCCAAACTTTTGTTCATCCGTCCCAGTTTCTTTTGAGATCTGTTGCTGCCAATAAATTTAAAAATCAGATTTAAAAAACAGTTTTTCATCAAATAGTAAAATGTATCAGTTTAAACATTTGATATGTTTGTCTTTGATTTGTTGTGAATAAAATCAGTTGCATTCTGTTTTTATTTACATTTATTTACATTCAGAGTTCCAAAGTTCTCAGTTGTGTATAACTATATCTAAAGATGACATTACTGTTCTATTGTGACGTGTAGTGTCTTTGTTTCTATTTCAGCCGGGCATTGATGGGGAGATGCCCTATGTTACTACAGACTACAGTTTTGATCTCACTGGAGCAGGAAAGCTGCGAGTCTTCAAGGGAATGATGAGGCCCAGTCAAGTGGAGATGCAGTGACATTTCTGCAGCATTTTATTGCCCTTTACATTTCCCCATCAGTCAGCGCTGGCCTTTGAATGTACAGAACTGAGGTTGAGGTGGGACACTTCTTACTTTTGTTTTAAGGTTCATACTCTGACCTTACTGGAGTTCTTTTTTTGAGAGCCCTTGCCATATCTTGGAACCTGAAACTGTATGTTTGTTTGATGCTGTGAAGGCGCTTAGGTGTTTTCTCTCACATGGACAGTAAAATAACACGACACGTTATAGTCAAAGCTTTCGTTTGATGGTTCTTTTTCTTCTTTTTTTTGTTTTTTGTGGATGACATTCCAAATCTTAAATGCCTGCCAGATAATAAACTTGAAGCAAGTTTGTTTCCAGACTATGTGGTTCTTACCTTCACCAGCTATTTAGAGCATTGTGAATGGTGGTTGTTACAGCTGCTTTGATATTTAAATATCATAATCATATATCCATGTAGAGTTCAAATGGTTTAATAGCAATTTAATTTATCACTGTGTGCAGTATTTTGCCTGATCCAGACAAGTAGTTTTCCATGTTGGCAGCTGTTTTGTTATAAAGTATCCACCGCCGGCGCTTTCCGTGTTGTTTTCCCTTCCATTCAACAAAAAAATAAAGAAGAGGACAGGATGCAGTTATGAAGACGTCTTTCACGTGAGCTCAGTTGAAGTTGCAAAGAAAACCCAACAAGGACAATGCCCGTGTTGTTTGTACACCAATCAAAGCCTTTACAGAAGTGTCTCCATTTTTATTGCCCTCTTTTGCATTTGTTACTTAAGGCCATTCAAGAGGTTTTGTTTACAGTTCCTTATGTTGACCTGTGTGGGATGAAAATAAAGAGCTTGTTGTTTCTAGATGTTTGGCTTTTTCCCCTCAAGGGGGCAGCAGCCACTTTGTTTTGAACAGCAGAACTCTAGCCTGTAATAAGATTGTAATTCTGTTAAACTATAATGTTTCGTAATGAATTTACGATGCAAATTAAGATTAAGGAAGAAGATCGCTGGACCGAGATGCTGCTGCACGAAGGCTGACCTTTATCTTATCTCGGTGGAAGGACTGTAAGGACTCGGCCGTAAACAACCGGTCACGCAGTGGAGAATTGCTCATTTGTTAAGTGGGCTGTTTTAACATCCCCTTTCTGCCCCCTCGCTCGTCTTTGTTCACTGTTGCCCGCCTCTTTATTTGAGGGTGGGAGCGCACAAACGCAGCACAGCTACATTTTGGCAGAGTCATTGTTTCGGCTTTGTCACGTCAGATGTTTTCCTCTAGACCTCATGCAACCCAGAGCCCACTGTAGATGTGCCACTAGGCAGTCTACATGAAACTGGTGGGATATATTTCAGTTCAGAGTACATTTAAATGCATGAAAAGTCTCATCAGTAGTGCACATGCCACTCATCTCAAAAAACAAATAAACCAGAAATGTGATTTAAGATAACATAGATGCAATCCCCTTTTTCAGTTCTAAGGTTTTGCATATCAGGACGTAATAAAAATCAACTTGTTCTATCAAAAGTTTAAATATGTTAATAATTATGCCATTTTTTTTATTTGCAAAAGCCAAAATGCAGAACTGGTGTGTGAAAAAACTAAGTGTACCCATGATTCATTAGCAGTAATTGAAGTATTTGTTTTCTGTATGACTTTATCCCTCTCTCACAGCATTGTGGAGAAATTTTGGCCCAGTCTTTACAATGTTGCCTCAGTTCCCTGAGGTTTGCGGGTATTTGTTTATGAACAGCTCTCTTAACACTTACACCCCCGGAGAGCAGTCATTTCGGGGTAGTACCTTAGACCCCCGCGGAGTCATCATTTTGCGTTTCTACCTTTAAAAGCCGGAGAGCAGTCAAATGCTGGAAGTGGAAGCTAAATTGGCTAGTCATTCATATGTATATTGGGTCGTTACCTAGGAATTCTGGAGGGAGGGGATTGGGGGAGAAATCAACACACATGAGTCTAGGTCCTTTGTTGCTGACATTTATTGATAAAAACAGTAGTTTCATTTCATGTTATTTCCTTTTTCATTTCAAGCAAGGAAGTGGATGTAGTTAGTAAGTAAGATATTTCAGACATTATTCTGACACAGAGGAGGAGATACTGGAATTATAATTAGTATCTATGCATGCATTTGTGATTTTGTTTGACCTTCCCATTGCTCACAATTTGAATTTGTTCACACTGCAGATGAGTGTCTCAGTCCCCAAACAAGCTCTCTTTTTCGGTGGAGAAGCAGTCTCCTCATCCGCAGTGAGTGTGGAGAAATCAACACACATGAGTCTAGGTCCTTTGTTGCTGACATTTATTGATAAAAACAGTAGTTTCATTTCATGTTATTTCCTTTTTCATTTCAAGCAAGGAAGTGGATGTAGTTAGTAAGTAAGATATTTCAGACATTATTCTGACACAGAGGAGGAGATACTGGAATTATAATTAGTATCTATGCATGCATTTGTGATTTTGTTTGACCTTCCCATTGCTTACAGTACAAAAAACCAACCATTTGTACACATATGTACTAATAATAATAAAAAGTGAGTGCAACACTGCAACCCGTCACCCCGTCGTTCAGTGGTCGTTGATCAGTGGTCCATTGTGGCACCATTCAGAGCACTGGTACAATAGTACCAGCAAGATATGGGAAGACATTGCAAATGTACTTGGATTTTAGGTTGCAAGCCACCCAAAACTTGATCCCAAACTTGTCAGGTTTACTTGCAAACACTTGGAGTGTTTCAGTATGTTGTAATGTACTCACTCAATTTTTGTTATTATTTGTAAACATGTGTACAAACGGTTGGTTTTTTTTCTATTTTCATCAATAAATGTCAGCAACAAAGGACCTACATGTGTGTTGAGTTCTCCCTAAGATGGCATACTGAAACACTCCAAGTGTTTACATTTTGCACACCACCTCATTACTTTTAAAGGGAAAACATTTGGCAGTCCAGTTAAGTATAAAAATTTTAGTTTTTGTTTTAATGGGACATGTGAGCTGGGTTTTTTTTGGTTCCTATGGTGGGTTTGGCAGAGTTGGTGAGGTTCTTGATCTGGTTAAAACTTGGAACATCAACCAGAAAAGTATCGAGGACACCTGCCAAAAGGCAAAGCTGTGCACAAATCCTGTTTTCGTTGCTGTATTTTTCCTCACAAAAAAATCTGTGCCTCACTCTTTATGTGATGTTCATCTTCTTCCTGCAACAACAACAACAATGTAGAGACAGTGTTGTTCACATTCAATGTAAACATGCATGCAATTACAGATTCTTTAGACTGTTTGATTACATTGATTTTCACAGTAGCTAGCATGAATACTTGATGTCTACTTAGTTTTGGTACATTTAATAGTCTTCATCATGTCACTCGATATCTGTATTGATATTAATAGAAAAATATTCACTGCTGCAATCAGCAGACTTTTTAAAAGTTTCTCTATCATCTATTTAACTGGTGATTCCATAGAAGCAGTGTTTATGTCCCAGGGAGCACTAAAATTAACGCTAACTGACCTGGTGCCCCAACTCACCACCACTGTTACTGCATGAGAGTACAGTGAGGCAAGGACAGTTAATCCTGCAACGCCCACTGCCATTGGAAGAGAGCATAGATAGAACCAGTGAGCAAAATGTGATGTAATACTTTACAGAAGTACTGTTTTAATGTACTTGTACATTAAGCAGTTCTCTATTACCTTCCGCTTCTATTCCACAGCATTCTTATTGGAAATAATGTACTTTGTAGTTCACATCATGTATTTTAAAGCTCTGGTACTACTGATGCTGGCTTAATATAAATAAAGCTACATTTAAGTATATAAGTAAATAAAATAGTTTCTAGTTGCAACATTAATTCGCTATACACATTAATAAACCAATAGTGATGTAACGTACATGTGCTCCAAAACAATTACTTTTACCTCAGTTACTTTAGCTTATTTGAGTACATTTTAATGCTAAACTATTACTGTGGCTTTTATTTAATAGGCTACTTGTTTTATAGTTTTGTAAAACGGTTTTAATACATAAAGTTGTCTGAGGTCTTATGCACCACCTTTTTTTAAAAAAAAATTAATACCATCTGTATAAGGACACAAGGCTGGTATGAGTCAGAAAACCTTGCCCAGTGTTGTCTACACCGACTTTACTTCATTTCCTTTGCCCCACCACCCAGTGCTGCTTTGTTTTAGGCGCACCCCTATTAAAAAAAACACCCAAAACTGGAAACGCCTCTGATAAAAAACAGAAGGTTTCGCAGGCACAACATTAACTGGAGGGCCCACTATAGAAAGGTGTAGCCTTTGTTGGGTTGGGATGTCCCAGGGATTTCCGCTCTCCTTTCTCGTCACCTGCCGTTTTCAAGGTGGAGCCAACACCTGATGCTGTTTCGTGTTCACTGTTTACATGTGACAAGTTTACTGAAAGCGTGAATGAACCTCTGCTCTGTGCTGCTGTTGACTGCATGTGTGTCTCTGGCGCCTCCAGCAGCAGCGGTGGCGTTGCGCCACTTGAGAGAGAGAGAAACTGCACTGGGTCTTTGTGGATCCAGGTTCCATGAATGAATGGACGAGAACCGGTGTCTGAACAGAGAAGGCGGCCGGAGGAGACTGCGGACAATCCAACTTCACCCGAGCGTTGTGTAAAGTTTCGTTAAGAAGAAAATCCATCCACTGAGCTGCAGCTTTAAAGACCAGGGGACGGTTTTTCCTCGTAATCCCACTCCTGCACCGATCGAGCTTCACCAACAGACGTTGCTCGGTGAACGCTGGGAGGATTTTTTTTTTTTTCCTTTCACGCGTGCACACAGCAACAGGTCATTTAGAGCACAGTCCAACCTGCAGCTGTGCTTCACTAGTCGTTAGACCAGCGTTAACTTTAGTTCGTGTGCACCGAGGGATGCTTTTTGCCACTCTTTTCCGCGCATTCGCCGTGATATGAACAGCATTGTGCTCGCCGCCGAGCAGATCCTCCAGTGTGAGCGCACTGCGTTTTAGAGGAGGTCGACCGTGGGAATGAGAGGAAAATGAAAATGTGCTAATTAAACATTTTTCTGGCTGATCAGCGCTGAGCCTTCCACACCGACAGACGGACCTGCGAGGAGCTGGAGTTGGTGCGGGAGAGGATTTCGAGAAGGATTGTATGTTTAGATGGTGCCAAACAAGTGGACCATGAATTCAGTTCTGCACAAATCGCCACCAAGGAGCTGGCTTGGTCTCAGATTACGCCTGAGTAAGTAAAAATTCATGAAGTCAGCTACTGACTGATCACCATCTTAATATTCGAGCGGCTGCTCAGTCTGCAGCTGGATAATGTTGGATAAGTCACCACCTCAGAGTGATCAGCATGCTTATTTGTGTGATTCACTGTGAGTTTGTCTTTAAGAAGTCACAAAGGAAGGGGAAGAGAGGAGCTCTCATGGCTTTGATCGTCAGGCAGCAGTTCTTTGTGTCATGTTTTCCTCCAGTCATCAAAGTCAATGGCTGGATTTGGCAAGTGACCTGAGCAATTATCCCAGCTGGAGGCAGGAATATTTCAGTCAGACAGGACAGTACACTCTGATCTGAAGTTATGCACCTGATAAAGGATCTTGGGACAACTCAGTATACACTCAGATGATGGATATTACCTCTTGTAAATCTCCAGACAGTACAATTTACAGCAGTTCTTTTTTTCATGCACTCCTCCACTCTTTCCTGCTCATAATTTAGACGTGCAACGACCTTTCTAGCAGTATGAGTTTATCTAACTGTTTCTCACACTCAGGTAAATTGCAAATTAGTTTCTCGTTGAGCTTTTATTGATGGAAACCTAATAAAATGAATACTTGACGCTTCTAGTTTTGAAGACTTATCAGATTGATGTCCTTGGAGTTTAGCTCTCTCTCGCTCTCCCTCTCCTTTATAGACTTTACATGTTCATGTACACTGTTTGCAGTTCATGGGTTCATGCAGTAAGTGAAGTATGCACGGAGTTAAAGTTTAGCAGCCTTAATTGGTTGAGTCTGGAACCCTTCAGTGTTCCAGGCCACCGGAGTCTTAAGTCTGTCTTAAACACACTGGTCTAATCTGGGGCCAGATGTCTAGTCTGGTCTCTGTTGTCCACAACAAAACAAAAACTGAAGAAATATCTCTGCTGTGTGCACTTATTCACTGCTGGGATGTCAAATCAATCCCAAAAGATGTCAACCGTGGGAAGGACATATTGGTTTAATTCTTCGTAGTATTACAGCATCATGTGCTGTTCATGCAAAGCTTGACCGTAAATGTAGAAGTGTGGTCTTCGCATGTCTTTATTTTCAGTCGATTGAGCCTAATTTGTTTGGTTCATGTCAGACTACTATCGGTACAGCCATATCGGTGATGTTCACTGATGTCAGAGGTCAGAGGCTGAAATTTACCTCTTCCACTCATAAAAGCAATATCTGACGACCTCGCCTGTACCCTTAATGACGAGGTTTGACATCTGAGTATATATATATGAAATGTCGTACGATGGCCATAAGAACAGTTTCCATGTATTTCCAAGGGTAGCTGCATGGGCAGAGACCACCCTCGCTAACTTCTGGTGCAAACTTCTGGTGCAAACTTCTGGTGCAAACTTCTGGTGCAAGCTTCAAAGGTTACTCCAAGTAGGCTTCCAAGGGGTAAAGACCTGTGTCCACAAACGGCAAAGGCTGTTCAAGTTGGTTAGACTTTAGTCTGTGGTAGCCACTTGGATGGATAACACATTGTGATAGTGTTGTATTATGAGTTACTCTCTGATTCCGACCCCTATTAATCATCAAGTCTATTTAATATTTGAAATTAGTGGAAAAATGCCTGTAAATGTTTTCTTGTTAGAGCCACACATCCTCGAGACAGGGGTGTGTCCAATTTCTACTTCAGTTTCTTTAAATTTAATCACTTCATTAAGGTTACAGAATAATTCACCAGCTGCTTTGTCCACTTAAGTGGTTTCAGTGATTTACAGACTTCAGAGCTGAGGTTTGCACGTTAATGCTGAACAGCAGTGGAAACAGTATTTTTAGTAGCCGTGTTTAATCATATCTCACGATCAATTAGAAATTACAGATGATGAAATTATCTTCTTCTGAGTACTTTAAGGACTTGGCGGCCCTGTGGCTTTCCAAGATGAGGCCATTCTTTTGCAGCCATTGACAGAACACTAGACACTTTGGGGCTTTTTATCATGCCGCATGATCTTCATCTACAGATGGATTCTGTAATTTCCTTTCTGAAATGAGCCCTCAAGAAGTCGCTGCCCATGCAGGCTCATGAGAAGATGTATGACAGTTTTTTTTCTTCACCTTTAAAACGGCAAGAAAATATATCTTACCAATAGCCTCCTTTAACAGCTGTAATGGTGCTTTTGATCATATCAAATGAGCTCTGCTGGCAGATGACGTTTGCCCAGGAAGTGCTCAGACGTGAATCTAAATCAGAACATCTTTAGCATAATAAATGGGTCTAGAATAGCAGCTAAATGGACCCGATGTTGAGCTGCAGAGCTCTCAGGGAACATCTGGAGCCTGACCAGACCTTTGAAAGTTGCGTGCATGTGCCACGGTGTGTGTTAGTGTGTGCGCGAGTGCGTATTAGTGTTTGTCTGGCTCGTAGCTTGTTACAGTTTAAACTTCCTTTTCTAAACTGTCTTTCTGTTGTTCCAGTGTGATTTCCTTTCTCCTTTTCCCTCTCTGCATTCATGTCTTCTCCTGATGCCATTTTGAGTCACGGTTCGCTCTGCTTATTTTCTTTCTTTCCTTCAGTTGCAGAAACATAATCATTCAAATTTCTTGTGTGTTGCTCCAGCTCACCCTAGTATTTTTTTTTTTCTTTTAACGTATAAAAGTTTTTGGGCTTTTTTTGCTAAAATGCAATGACTGCAAGTTGACCTCTTTTGGTACTACAGTAAATATTGGTAAACACAGTTAGCTTTTGTCTCTAGTTGAATGTGATCTGCATTGCAGACTGTACTGAAAAACAATAGCTCACTTATGCAATCTTTCCCTTCCCTGTGTCTGACAGAAAATGTATTTCCTTCCTTGCATCTAATTATTTCTGCACTCCACTTCTTGCTTGTTGATTTACCCACAGCAGGGGAGTTCATGAAGGTCCTGTGACCCAAAACTTTTCTCATTTCATGTACAACCATCAGATTTTCCACATATTTGACCGTTGTGGTTCTACTGCCCTATTTCTTTTGCAGGGGGATTCCCCTTTGAAGTCTTTGCTCTTGTTCTTCCTCTGGTAATAGACAGTGTGTCATTTCCACATTATCTTCTCCACTAGCTTTTAGTCCTCAGTGCATTTACTGTTCTTTTTTGTGTTTTAATGCTTTGTTTTTTTCTAAAAACTTGCGAAATGCAACACTGTCATAACAAAAGCAGTCATTGTGTCACTTTGTGGAACCAGAATTTTTCTTAAATGCTTAGCATTTCTAATTCTTGCTGTGAGCGCTTGATGAGCTGATGAGAACAAAGCCTTTGCCTTTAAGTCGTGATCTATTGTAAATGTAAAAAACATTGATTTCAGGTGCTTTGAGAGGCATAAGGGAAACTCACAGTATGCACACTGAGCAGGTGTTGTGGCCTTGCACACTTTACTGCAGTGTCAGTGTTTTTGTTTATAGCCACAGATCAAGTCATTGTCATAAACCTGCTGTCAGCTAAGGGCTTATTTTTCCCCACTGTTCTCTCAAAGATCTTTTCACATTGGAGCACTTTTAAATGATCAATGACGAACAGAAGCTGATACGCTTCCCTTCTTACGCTCAGTCAGAAGCAGGTTTGTTAGGCTCACAATTCGGTTGGTGCGCTGATCGTTGCCTTCAGGGGTAGTCTGTCCATGCAGTTTTGCATCGTCACACAGAGCACAAGCTGTTGGCCTCCGCTTTGCATTTTCATTCAGTTTGCATATGAAATCTACCCCGTTGGTCAGCGTTAGATTGAAGTCTTGTTTTGTAAATTCACGCTCCGCATCACTTTGCCAACTTCAAACAAATAAAGGCAGCTAATGTGATCAAAAGCCCTTCCACGCTGTCAGGGCCTCATCATGTTGTAAATAGACCAACAGTGCGCTCGCTCACTTCAAACTGTGCAGCAGATAATTAGAGGGCCTATGTAAAGGTCACACATGTGCACGCATACACGTACACACACACACACCTTCTTTAACCAGAAACATAACTGCAAATGTTTATCTCTAAATGTGTCCTTCCACACGTGTAACCTCCACCCTGCTTAAATGACTGTTTATGTGCATTGCAGCCTTCCCCATGACAATAACTGTACTTTTCAAGAATAAGTGTTTTTGATTCCCGTTGACTCTGTTATTGGCTTCTCAACCGTAGACCCCCTCTGCAATTTCAACCAGATTGTTTCAATTATGGGATTATTCATATCAACAAGCTGAAGAGTGGTTGTTTGTCCCTCTGAGCTGCTGGTTTAAGGATGGACTGTTAAATTACACCATGTCTCATCATGACTCACTCGCTGGGGATGGCCCCTCTACCTCAGCTTCTGAGGTTTTATATCAGCGCTTTTGATATCTTCAGAAGACATGTGGTAAAATCGACTCGTGTTTCAAATTCAGGTACTCGTTCACTTCTCTCATTCAGGTGTATGAAGACTTGATGATAGCGCTCAAGCAAGGTCAAAATAATTTGTGTTTGGGTTTGTTTTCATTTCGAGCGTGTTTTTAAGCTTTACCTTGATTTGTGATAGAAGGGAAAGGTAGTGAGCAGTGTTGGGGAGTAACGGAGTACATGTACCGCCGTTTCCTGTTTAAAATACAAAATATGAGTAACTGTATTCCGTTACAGTTACCGTTTAAAAAGGTGGTATTCAAAATACAGTTACTTTTTGAAATGAATGGATTACACGGCAACATTTTCCTGTCTCACAAGGCTATGCCCTCTCTATTTTTGGTTTCCATGCTGGTGGAAAATGTAGTCTCATGGGCAGTGTAGTCCGTGCTGCAGGGAGAATGGACCGCCATACCCGTTATGTGTCTGTGAGCGAGGGAGGGAGAAAAAGGAGAGTGGAAAAGTACGAGCTTTCACAGAGCAGAAACGGGAGATGGAAGCATGTAAATATAATAACAACCACTGCAGCCAAAAAGAGTGCCTGACGAGCCCAGCTGTAAATAAGTTGCAAGATTTATTCATTATAAGGGGGAAAAGACCCGGGAAAACTTAGTTAACGATAAGAATTAGGGCTGGGCTATATCATACCGTTCACGGTAATACCGGTGTAATTTTGGGCAACGATAAGAAAATGAAATATCGCGATAGAATATGGGTAAAACGCACATGCGCAGTGCCTTTGTTTACATACGCACATGGCGGCGACGCAGAATGAGAAGAGCAAAAGTGGTTCATTGAATGAAACGGATGAACCAGAACTGGTTTGTAAAAATGCTGCAACTTCAGTGGTGTGGAACTGGTTTAGCTTTTGTCCGTCAGATACACAACAAAGCACTATTTTTGGTAGAGCATGCTAGGGGGCCGTCGTTATTACCGTGTTGTTTGGAAAATACGGCACACTTAAAATCAATCCTTTGATTTTTCTGAAAATCGACAGTGCTCCTTATAATCCCGTGCGCCTTATGTATGAATTCTGGTTGTGTTTACTGACCTCGAAACGATTTTATGTCGTACACTGCGCTCGAAAATCTGTCAAATGTTTTAGTACGACTTTGCTAAGCTACGAACCCGGACTGCTTGATGGATTGTCGGAGCATTACGCCTATATTAGGCAGGAGCTCCGCGGAGTGATACGTACTGTGCTTCAACATAATATTACCGTATTGTGTGTGTGTGTGTGTGTGTGTGTGTGTGTGTGTGTGTATAGCCTCTTTTTAAGCTTTGTGGATATTATACATGGTTATGCTGAGGATATGTCGGCCAGTTTCCACTGGAAATGCCTTTTGGTTAAACTGTCAGCAAGGAATTTGCATTTGTACTGTAAAATTTTTATATAACTTTAATGCAGATAAAAAAACAGCTGCTTGTTTAAGTGAAAATACATTGATGGGGTTTTATGCACTAATAAAGTTGTGGAGTTGTAAAGTATTTTGTCTAGTGTCAATTATATCGTTATCGCAAATTTTCAAATGTATATCGTGATAAATATTCTTGGTCATATCGCCCTGCTCTAATAAGAATGATTAAAGAAATTGCGATTTAAAAACCCTGAAAACCATAAACGCCCAAGCCTCAACTCTCGCGGCCCAGTACCAAACGACCCGGGGGGCCCGGGGGTTGGGGACCGCTGATATAAGGTATACGGTGAGATGGAGGCAGATGAGCCTCTGTGGTGAATTACTTTAAAGTAAATTTAGATAAAGCTTTAATTTCATTGGCCACTGGAATATTAAATCTACATGTATTGAATCAACAGTCAGATTGTATTATAAACAAGTTGGCTGGTTTGTTTGGTTTTTTTTTAATTGTTGTTTTTCAACCCTCTCTCTTATCAGGTCTCAGGTGTCGCCCTGTCTTGGTGCCTTATAAAGTCCTCCATGCCCTACAATGAAATACTTTATGAACTATTTAAAGATTGCTGTAAAATCTTGACACTTTTACAGCTTCTAGGGGAAGAATGACTGCAAGGCTGAGCTCAACCACAGAATACAGTGTCAATAAATTTTGTCTACACAATAATGTTCCTCCTTCAAGGTGAACTGTAATAACTTTGGTGGGCCTCCTGACTTTTTATCAAGCAGTAGTGTGACTCAGCACTTTATTTTGTCCAATACTTTTAACCAAGCATCCACAAAGAATAATAACATCTCTGTCCATGTTGATTTTGTTACTGATTCCTTATCAGATTTCTGTGTATAGGCTGCGCTAGGACAGGTTTACATCTCTGAGTCAAAGAGTTAGGCTTGGAAAAAAGGCACGCCTGTTTCTCAGGTCTGCTACCAGTTTGACATCATTGCTCTACAATGCACGACTGCCAAAAAGACCAGGCCAGAAAAACATGGCAGATAATATGATTAAGCATATGACTCTGACAGACTGAACAATCAGCCCAGTGTGGTTGATATCTGTTTCTATTCCTGTCAGTTCTAATTAGCACTGAATTATAAGTAAGTTAACTGGTGTTTTCTCTTTTTAAATCGTAGCCTAAAATTAAGGTGACCTCTTCATATATCTTGACTCGTTAAACAAATACTACAGAATCAAAGAGATTTGTTGAGAATGGCCTGAAATGCAGAAGAGTGTAATAATACTCACAACCCGATATTTGCAGGCTGTGTTACACTCGACAAATGCGTTTTTTATTTCTCACCTGAATTATACTCTTAAACACCTTAGTGTTGTTGGCATATTAGCATAGCGACATGTGCATTTAGCTCATAGCACAGTCTAACAGAGCTGCAGGCCCTGCAGAGGCTGCTGTCTTTCAGCAGCAACTGAAGAACTAAAAGCAGAGTAGCCAGACAAATGGTGCCCAACTGGCAAACTGACAGCAGTAATGATGGATAAAGAAACGTAATTTATTTTCATTTAGTTGAAGACAAAAGGAAATGAAAACAGACAATATGTTTTGGTGATCTTCTCCATAGTTCAATAGTTCTGTGATCCCTCTGCGAGACTGCCAATAACCAATAAGTCACGTTCATGGTGTTTTGTTTTGTTTTTTAACTTTTACATATATTTCCGCCTGTGCCTCCGCTTGCTTGTTCAACCTGTACAAATGTGTAAAACGGCTCATCTGTCTCGCCTCCACCCTTCACCGAACCTTCCCCACACACAGCTGAGTCTTTCACCAACAAAACGCACATGATGAAATAAAAAGCGGAGGAGAGTAGCGTGCGTGTGTGCAAAGCCATAGTTGACTCTAATTTATAGTCAAAACAACAGTCAAAAATACCCTTCACTTTTCTCTCATTTTGAGATGATGACGATGGATTGATGTTGATTTCAAAGAGTGGAGACATGTGCGGATGAAATTTTGTGTGCGTGTCTGTCCGTGTTATGAGTGCCGGCACGACATTACAGAAAGCACATTGAATTATTAACCCTGGGATAGATTGGTGACCTGTCCGGACTGGGCCCACCTTTTGCCCGGTGACAGCTGGGTTAGGCTCCTGTCCAACCATGACTTGGATGGGTGAGTCCAAAAATATTGATTTAATGCGAAGTCTCTGAGATCATCATCCTTTGGCACAACCTATGTGTGACTGGTTATATATGAAAAACAAAAAAACTTCGTTCAAATCATATAAAGCACAAAAGTAATAAAATATAAAAAATGGAGTCAAAGCAGGTGGTGTGCATCGTGCAAAGCACAGTAGCCAGATAAATTGTATCCAAAGAGTAGAGAAATGTGTCTCAGGCTCTGGATAGAATGGAAATGTGCCTCTTGCAAAAGACAGGTGAGTGATACATACCCTGAAACGTATCTCGGCAGGTTTGATGTGCACATTAATATGTGCTGCTTTTCCTTAAAAATTTATTAATCCATATGTAAAAACAGAAATGGATAGTTTTGCTGGAAGTTGCTTTTTGGTGAGGCAGAAACTAAATCATTTGTATTTTCTTCTTTTTTTGAGCATTCACACAGAGATGTCTTTAACTGCTCTTAGTTTGCTGGTGAGAGGTTAACCTCAGCCTGTTTGATGGGCCACCTTGCTAAATATAACCCCCAACCTCCTCCACATGGGCATGCACAAGCCTTCAACTGCACTCCCTCTGTCAACACTCAGACTTACACACTTTCCCCCCCCCTTACTGCTCACAGTCCAAAAGTCTCATTTACAGTCTTGTCATACTGCAGCCACTCGCTCACTCGTTCCTCAACACACCATTAATACTTTAGTGAGTGTGATCCTGTTGAGCAGCCAGTTCATTCAGGCTTGACACACTAGGACGTTTTGCTTGCTATTTTTGTCTTATCCTACTACGATTAGTTGGAGGTAGCTAAATTAACATTAATATTTGTAGTAATATCACCTCTAATTAGTGTGTTAACTTAAAGGTTTGCAAGCAGTGCTGTACTGGATTAAATGACTACTGAGGCATTTAGAAAATATTCTTACTGCTAGGGACTTCCTGCATGGTGTATATAAACCAAATGCACTCAATAGACATTTTATTAGGTATACCTTGCAAGTACCAGATTGGACCCCATTTAGAACTGCCTTAATTTTTCATGGTACAAGGTGCTGGAAACATTCCTCAGAGATTTTGGTACATGTTGACATGATGGCATCACATGGTTGATGCAGATTTGTCAGCTGCACATCCATGATGCAAATCTCTCATTGTACCACATCCACAAGGTGCTCTGTTGCATTGAGATATTGTGACTGCAAAGACCATTTGAGAACTCATTGTCATGTTCGAGGAACCAGTCTGAGATTATCTTTATAAAAGGACAGCAGCCATCAGAAGATTTGTGTATAAAGGCCATGAAGGTGGTCATAAAGGGATGGACAGCAAAAGTCTGATAGGCTGTTGCATTTAAATGTTGGTGCTAAGATGTGCTAAGAAAACCATTACACTATGATCAGCTTGAACTGTTGATGCAAAAACAGGTTTTACCCATGCTTTTATGGCCTTTACACCAAGTTCTGACCCTATCATCCAAATGTTGCAGCAGAAATTGAGACTCGTCACATTAGAGAATGTTTTTCCATTCTTCTGTTGTCCAATTTGGGTGAGCCCATGTGAACTGAAGCTTCTTTTTGTTTTTAGCTGACAGTGGCAGCGGTGTGGTCTTCTGCTGCTATGGCCAATCTGCGTCAGAGATGTTGTTTTGCATACCTTGGTGGTAACAAATTGTTATTTGGATTGTGGCTGCTTTCCTATTAGCCTGAAAAACTCTGAACATTCTCCTTTGACACAACCAGCTAGAGATCAGCAGTTGGTGAAATACTGAGATCAGGGAGTCTAGCACCACATTTACTTAAATCGCCTTTCTTCCTTATTCTGATGTTCTGTTCGATTTTCAGCGGATCATCTTGAGTGACTCCCTGCCTAAATGCAATGAGTTGCTGCCGTGTGATTGGCTGAATATCTGATCAGCCAATCACACGCCTGTTGAACAGGTGTACCTAACAAAGTAGCGAGTGAGTTTAGAAGCTGTTAGCATAGCTTTGCATAAAGACTGTAAACAGGAAGAAATTAACCTTTTACTGCCTGATATGTTTTAGAAACCCAGTTTGTTTTTTACATACATATGAAAATATAGATACTTCTGTCACCACAATAGTGTAAAAGGAATCTTTGTTCCCTTGTTGCATGTGTATATTTCTTTTTAGGAATTTTATTGTGAAGGCTCACTTTGCACTGCAATAGAAGGGTTTCCAGCAAAGCACAGAGACAAACCTCAATCTGTCAAGTAGTGTTAATTAGTGAGCTATGGAAATGCTCTTTTTCCCTTTACTTTTGGACAGAAGCAGACCTTTGTCGTTTATTATGCTGACCATCTCCTGGCTGTAGCTACTTATCAGGCAGATATGATGCAAAGTTCTTATCAAACTCTGAGCATAACAAGTGTCAGTCAGGGTCAAACTGTTCCTTACAATATCCTGGATGATAAGATCAACATATTTCTTTGCAATAATAGGGCTGTCATCATACTGCTCCTTCTGCTGTTATCTTTACAGTACCAGAGACTGGTTGAGGACTGCCATTCATCATTGCATTGCTGAGAGACGCACACTTCGAAACTTTGCACTGGCATCAAGATTTCTGCCCTAAAAAGTTTACATTTATCAGATGGAACAATTGATATCCAGATCAGCTGTTCGAAATCCTTCATTTTCAGCCATGTTTTGTGTGGTGTTTATTTTAAGATGGGTGAGAATCACTCAAGCAGATGGGAATGCAGATTTGTAACACCTAGTCCACGGATGTTATACATGAATGTTCTGCTTAAAAAGCCAGGGGCAGAGCCGCTGAGCTTATAAAAACAGTTGCATAATGTCTTCTGTTTTTCTGAGATTCTTTGTTAAGTCTAAAGAAATAATCCTGATTATTTTATAGCGATTACATCAGGTTTATTTTTAGCTTGAACTTGTGACTTGACTTTTTTGGGGGGAGTAGGAGTGTGGAGATCAGAAATGAGTGTTTAAGAGGAAGGGATGCTGGTGGTTTTTAGTACTCGAGGCTACTTCTTGAAAATGCAAACTGCTGGAATACCTATTTGTGAATGGAAACCTTTGTCAAACCTTGGCAAATTATACATAAATCAGGCTGTGTAATCTTGGTAGAAAATACAGATTCCCTTGCATTTTGGTCACTATTGGACTCGTCTCCAATCGTAGCCTCTGAAGGAGGTGGCCAGGATATCTGGATCCCAGATAATGGTTGAAGACTGGTTCCTGTTCCCTGTGCCAGTCATTGTTTATGAATGTAGCTAAATTAAAACGTGCTAATAAAAAAAGCTTCAGATGACCCTTTGGTTTTAAGATTGTGCGTGTGCACCTGCATGCAACAAAAGCCTGCTCAAAAACATGTGCAGTCAAACTGATTAGACTCTTCCACAAAACCCAAAGTTACCTGTACCAAAAGTCTTTTCATAGGGATTAAACTTTGTGCATGTTCAGGTCCAGTCAATCTGCCAGCAAACACCTGCCCAGCCTCTGAAAATGTGTTTTCACTGTACAGAAACCATTTCTAGATTCTAAATTACACACAAATATTCTGTGTATGAGATCAGACCAAAAAGCATTCTAATGTCAGTATTGGTGCCATACCTGAGCAGGTATTTTCTGTTCTTGATAGGACTAAAGAAGTGTCTTTTTATTAAAAGCTGAGCTGATGGATGATGATGAAAGCGAGGCTAATATCTCATCTGCTTTCCGCTTTGTTTCTGTAGTAGGTGGAAATTGGCCCTTGTATTTGCTTCCCAGTTCTCATGCTGCACGACTGCACTCTTCATTAAAAGGGAAGCTGCGTGCTCAAAGCTGCTTCAGATTATTACCATATGTCTGCAAAGCCCAGCGCTGAGCAGAAAACCAGCTCCCATCCTACCCTCTAATTTCTTATCCCAAAATTGGACATGTGGGTCGCTATGTGTGACAACGTCCCTCCCTTCCCCCGGCCGGCGCAGCACATTCTCACAGTATTTCTTCTCCCATTTTAGATGCATAATAGCAGTGCATCAACCTTTAAGCAACCCTGGAAAATATTATGTCTTGATTTGATATCTAACTGCATGTTGGTTTAACCCTTCAGCTGTTTTTCCAAGATATTAGAGGATCGGAGTGCGTTGTTTCACTCGAGCGTTTTGCAACTGGACTCCTTTTGCTCATTTCCGAGAGGCTGATGTGTGCGTTCTACCTCCTCAGAAATATCTGAGCTCATGCTCCACAGAGCTGGTGCATTCATAAAAACGAATAAATCTTTCAGGAGACATAAAGGGCGCGGGCACTAATCAATGCAGAAAAATGTCAGCCTTTTACAGTTTGAGCAAAACATAAAGAAAGTCCGCTCTGGATGTAGGAGGAGGCCTAAAAGAGATCTTTGTGTCACCCAGTCCAAAAGCCATTGGCCCACATTGCCCGTCCCAGCATGCAACTCACCTCTGCATGAATAAAACACTTGTCTGATGGAGTGGGCAGAAAGCCCCCCTATCTCCAGGAGATCCTACACAGGGCTTTAACATGAGCAGCTTGCCTCACACGCCAACTTTGCACAGTTTGAGAAACTTTGTCATGGATAAAGTCAAACCTCAGGGAAGGCGACGGCAAAGGAAACTTGCTCCTAGAGATGAGATGAGATGAGCAACACCCTTTTTAGCAGTTGGTTGTCTGTAATTTAGTTGGGAAAAGCTTGGATAAATGGATTAGAAGAGGACAGCATTTGGTGCTTGACAGCTCCTGGTGGGCGGCTTTAAGTGGATGATTAGCAGAGAATCTAAAAACCTACAGGATCAACAGGACGATGCAGTGAACAGAAGGTTCAGAGACATTTATTGGTCTTTGCTTTGTGGGGTCAGATGCAGTATTAAATGTTGCTTATTTTTAAATGATAAAAAGTTTGTTGCAGTTACAGAATTGATACTGTTGTCCTCTGGAAATATAATTGTACTCGAAGGAAGTGCATTTGCTCACTTGGACTCGCTGTGAAGTAGGATCAGACTTAGACAGGAGGTTCAAAGCAAGTTTTAGCAAGCGCAAGCTGGATGAGGTAATCGTGCAGGTGGAGATTACAGATGAACATATTGGCAGTTGGCAAAGTTGAAAGCAGAGTTGGCTGGCAGGCTTTGTCTTTAAAAATGGTCAAAGAAAAGGGAGTAATAATTGTCTGCAGAGCTTCAGATAATTGTTCAGTGGGGGAAGGGGCCATGGGCTGCTCAGACTTTTCAATTTCACAAGCAAAGTATGGGCAAAAGGCTAAATTATATTCATTCCTGTAAAATATTTGCTTGTCGAAGAAGTCACAATGTTCCTCTACTGGAAGAAGCGTGGTGCGTACGAGTTGGAGGCTTTGCCATCTCCTTTCAGCGAAGGGTTAATGGAGCGCTACTCCTGGTCTTCATCCCTGGACGTCATCCATGATCTGTGTGGTAAGCTAAGGAACCAGGTCACCTGACTTAACTTTTGGATTAGTGTTTGTGTGTCTGGTTTTCTGCACAACAACACAAGGATGAGCATTGCATTGGTTTGTGTTTGTTTTACTTTGGATTATTTTAAAATATTGAGATGCCAAATGTGCCACAGAAATGAATTAACCAGGCCCATTTCACTAATCACCACAGGGCAAATGTCTTTGTACACTTCAAAATGTACTAGATTACAGATTATTACAAATTGTTTGTCCCTGATCTGCTTTCTTTAAGACTGCAAAGCTCAAAGCTGCTTTTTGGAACCAGCCTTAATAGTGACGGTGTGAATGCTGGCTCGCTTTGATATAGAACGTGTTTGCTGTGTGCACGTCTGAGAGCCAAACGCTAAAATCTTCACACGCGCTCAAGTTTCTGATGTGTCCAGTATATGTCTGCTGAGAAAAAAACCCACCAGACTGGTGACATTTAGGCTCAAATACACAGTCTTTCATGCTAATTAGTTAATTAAAAATAAAAGGAAAATCCTTTGCTTATAAGATGAACATTATTCATTATGAAGGAAAAAAGAAATGGACCATGCGCAGTTCAGAGCGTGTCCACTAAGTCGCATCCGTATTTCACTGATATGATCAAGTGATCCTTTAACATTCATAAGAAATAACTCTGCAATGTTTTATGTAACTTTTCTGCAAGAAAAAAAAAGATCACTTTCATTTTGAGTGAAGTATTTTATCCCCATTATGGAAAGGCTTTTTTTTTTTCCATTGCTCTGTTCTTCCGTGGAAAGCACTCAGTGACCTGGCATGAAGACAGCCTCACATGAGGTAGACAAGAGGGAAAGAGCGGATGAGACCAGCTTCACAGATGAAATATTTACCATGGAAGAAGTGCGTAACAGCACTGAAATCCTCCCCTGTCTCCACTCGGTGCCTTTTTTTTTTTTTTTTTGAAGTGGCACAGGGGCACTTGCTTTCCGCTGTGTCCCCTCTCCCGCCCCTCCAGATTTACGCCATTAGTGAAAGGGAAGTGATAACACACGGCTGTGGAGGAATGTTCTTCATCCTGTCCTCTTTGCCAGCCAGCCTTTTGGAAATCGCACTGCTTTTTAGTCAGTCTGCCTGCTGAGGCAGACCTGTTTGGCAGACGAAAGAGAGAAGAGAGGAGCCAAGAAGGGTACAGTCAGGCTGTGATCCTTACTTTCTTTTTTTTCTCCATTTCTGTAATTAAGTCCTGAGCTTCTACTGAAAACATTCTCAACTGTATGTTAGCTGTCAGCTTTAGGATATTGTTACATTCACCAAAATGGAAGAAAAAAAACAAACTTGAATCCAGAATTCAATCATTTCCATGGATTATCTTATCTATCCAGTGTTCTGGGAATCCATCCTACCTGGCAAACCGTCCTAACTTTGTGAATATGAGCTAGAAGCATACTTTAACAGCTAAAATTAAGTGGCAAATCATCCTAGCATTGTTAATAAGACCTACAAGCATACTTAACGGGTAAAATGAAGTGGCAAACCGTCCTGGCTTTGAGTATGAGCTACAGCCATACTCTGATGGGCAAAGTTAAGTGACAGACCATCATACCTACTTAAATTTGTGCTAGAATGACTCTGTGACAGCAGAAATGTGCATAAACTACTTACGGTAGGACGTTTTGCCAAAGTAGGATGGTTTGTCAGAACACCGGATCTGTTTTTTTGACATATTTGCAGCGGTTGAAATATGACCAAGAATCTAATTGTGCTGGCAACTCTGTGAAGCTGTACCACGGCACAGCGGTGCTTGACTAATGTCACCGTATTAAGAGGTTCTCTGTTACAGTGCTAACACGCTGATGATGTTTTGCATGCTAACATTTGCTCAGTTCAGCTGAAGTTGATGACAATGTCAGACGTAAACGGGATCACCTGATTATTACAGTCTGTCCTGAGAGATGTGTAAATATGTACAAAATTGCCACAAAGTTAAATTTCAGGAGACCAACCAACTTTTTTAACTCTATAGGTGCTGTGTAAAAGAATCAGTAATAAAAAAAACTACAATAATAAATAAATAGTTGGATGTATAGCTTCTTTAATAAAGCAAAATAAGCTGTGTTTGGTACTGCTGAAGATAAATCATCTGTTGCAATACAATACAACTTTATTGGCATAGCACATTTAAAACCAGAGGTACACCAAAGCAGAGGTGTGGACTCGAGTCACATGACTTGGACTCGAGTCAGACTCGAGTCATTAATTTTATGACTTTAGACTTGACTTGAAAAAATGTTCTAAGACTTGTGACTTGACTTGGACTTTTACACCAATGACTTGGGACTTGAATTGGACTTGAACCGGTTTACTTGAAAAGACTTGATATTTTACCCCAAATATAAAATTTAACATGCATATTATATAGAGATTGAAAATGTGACGTCATTCAGGGGTAAAACCGCAAAGGATTCTGGGAACTCGTGGCAAGAGGTACTAGCGCACACAGCCTTTCAATTGAAATCAGTCACACAGCGATAAAAAGAAACACAAAAATGTCAAGAAGCTGTTGTATTATTAACTGCAATAGCCGGTCACATGACAGCCACGGGAAGCCGACGGGTAAAGAGATCGGTTGTTATCGGATTACGTCGTTGAAGAGAAATTGTTCGAGCCATGTTTCCGAAGTAACAAAGAGGCGACGGATGGCCTGGATTGCAGCCATTCAAAGATCAAATATAACGTCCTAGAACACTCCAGCTCACAGGTTAGTCTGCTCCAAGCATTTCCACAAAGGCAAGTCTTCTGTTGTAGTTAATGCGTCATTTTCATAACATAATTGGTGATATAGGTTACAAGCAAGTCTGGCGCTGAACAGAAATTGTCGCGCTATGCTCCTTTGTTTATTGTGCATAAATAGTGAATTGTCCTGACACAATATTGCGTTTCGCTTCTGTTATTATGGTACACTGACAAAAACACATACTTTTATTCACAGGGTAAAACAGTTGTTTTGTATCACTAATTGCCCAGTACGATTACAACATACAATATTATTGTCACTGCTGCATTTCTGTGATGCTACCAGAAATTATTTCCACTGCTAATTAATTACCGTTGAGCTCAAAGGTCCTATTAATAAACGGTTAAGGAATGTGTATTTATGACGACGATTTGTGAGACTGGTAAACTTATGATACGTACGATGGTCTTTCGTTCTACACGGTGCATTTCAAGGTCCTGCACCCATCCGTCGGTAAACTGTACCTGGGCTTGTTGCAGTGACCTGAAGTTACTAAACTTCATGAGTGTATGCACTCACTCCAAGAACCGTATAATTATAAATATGCATATAAATATGCTACGATGAGATAGCTGACTTCATCTAACTAGCAAATGTTGTCCAGGCTACGTTGGTGATACAGTTTTTTTTAATATGTATGATATTTTTGTCATGCGATTTTAAAGCCGGTCCTACAACCGCATCCAAGAATAACATGCAGCTTATCTCAGAACTGTCGGTGAAAATTATTCTTGGAGCTAGGTTTAATTGAGCTGCATTTTAAAGAGGTGCAATTTCACAATTTGTGTATATTTTCTAAGTTCACTATTTTGTCATGTGTTGAGAAAAACACAGATTTAAAAATTACATGGTCTAATATTTACATTTAGCATATAACTGCAACATGCTTTTTTTCGTTTTTTTTTTTAAAGACTCGAAAGGACTTGAAATTCAAAATTTCAGACTTGTGACTTGACTCGGACTTTTACACCAGTGACTTGAGACTCGACTCTGACTTGCCTGACATTACTTGAGACTTGACTTGAGACTTGAGGATAAAGACTTGAGACTTACTTGAGACTTGCAAAACAATGACTTGGTCCCACCTCTGCACCAAAGTGCTTCACATTATCCAGTAAAAGCAGCAGCAAAATACAAATGCAAATGAGCTAGCAGGTGGAAAGCATTGATTAACAAGCATACAAATTAAGCAGATATCAAAATAAAACTTCAAAGGTAAAATCAATACAAAACATTGTTCAACAAAACAGAAGAAAAGGGGGTTGCATGAGCATACACTTACAAGAAGCGTGCTCTAGATAGCCGGGAAGGCTGAACCAAATAGATAAGTATTCAAGGATTCAAAAAGTCTGCATCGAATCAGACACACGACTAGCTCGTGGGAGATTGTACCCAGAGGTTAGGTGCAACTGAAGCAAAAGGATGGTCCCCTCTGGTCTTCAGCCTTGGCCTGATGATCTCAGTGCTCTACTAGGAATATACAGGCTGAGAAGATCAGTAAGATAGCTAGGCGCAATTTTATTTATGATGTTGCTGTTTAGCCTCTCTGTGTGCAACTCTTTGGTCTGTTTGCGCCATCAAAAGGACTTAAATTCAAAACTTTCATGAACTTTTTCCCCACACCAAATATCTCCGTCGATGGATGATTGTGCTACACTTTAGCCTCAAAGCTTTAAAACCTTATTTCTGGCAAAGTCACAAAGCCTTTAAAACGTTTGATTGCAGTTGTTTTGTTACAGTAACTATTGAATTTAAAGTTTCCCTTCACTTGGAAATGAGCTTCAAAATTACTGACCAGTGGCGTTACCAAGATGGTTTCTGACTGGCTTCTGGAAAGACTTTGACTTTAGTGTTGAGGGGGAATCTAGAGCTAGTCATGAACCCAGTTACACAATCACAGTATATATTATGTAACACATCTGATCATGTGGTAATTTATCAGCTACAATTGTGGGCAAAAATTGGATAATGAAAGCTATTTTGGCCTTTTTGTAACATAAGCAGTGTTCTGAAAAAATTAGGAGTAGTTTTTGTTATTTTAATTGCAGACTTTTTAAAAATTTTCTTAAGTGAGTCATAATTGAGGCTTCTAAAATCATTGGTTTATCCCAACATGTGCTTCTCGTACACTGTGCTAAGTGCACACTGGCATTCCTCAGGTCATACTCAGACACGAGTTCCAGTAACAGCAGAACATGCCTGTGTTTTGCTGAAAGTTAAGCACCAATAAAGTCCATAAAAGAAAAGCCTGACACAAAGAGGTCACAATAATAATATCTTGCACTTGTACCAATTACTGTACTTTCTGACACAAATGCCCCCAAAAATTTGAGCTATGCAGTAATCCCCTCATGATGCCTCTTAAAAATTGTGACAGGGTTGTGAGTTTTCTACTTTAACGCAAAAGTCACCTAGACCTTTGGATACGCATGGAGAGGCTGGAGAACGGTGCTTTTGTTCATTGCTATTAAATAACTGTGAAATGACTCAGCACAGTTAATCAGATATTTGTATTTTTCCACATCTTGTAAATTGAAAACTGTTGATTGCTTCCTCCACTCTTCTGTGGAACAGTTTACACTTGCTGTCCTGCGGTTTTCAGTTTTATGCATGGCGACCTCGGGTTTGTGCAGATGTGGTGGAGGAGGGAGAACGACGGAGGGAAAGGGTGGGAGAGTGTGCGATGCACATGTGTGGGTTTTTACCGCCACTGGGGTAAAACAACATTAAGAAGAAAGCCTGTGTTCTGCCCCCAGTGCCACTGAAGCCTCAGCATTGGAAACAGCTGCAACCTGCTCGTGATTTAAGGGATGCTTACCAGACCCAAACCCAATCCACCTGTAGAGGAACAGGAAAATAGTTGGGCTTTAGTAATAATGGAGGGGGTCGTTATTTACGGACCACAAGCCCCTGGGAGTGAGAATGAGTGTTTGAAATAAAAGGTAGTGTGGACATTAAGCAATTATTTCTAAAAAAGAATTTTTGTATTCTCCTTTTTTTTTTTTTTTTTTCTTTTAAGTGATTTCCTGTCTGGTAGCCTTTAAAAATAGCTTAATCTTCTGTCTGGGAGCTGAATGAGAGGATTGGACCAATCCCAGTCTCCCCACTTATGGACTCTCAGACCTTGAGGTGTGTTCCTGCAATGTGGATTCTCACTCGGTTGTATCCTATTGTCATACTGTCGAAACCATTATGTGTCTTTCTGTGAGTCTACATATTTGCAGACTTCTCGAACAGTCTCATCGCTAGGAAACTTGTGATGCTCTAATATTATATCTATAAATGACGTCATCTGGTTACTTTGCTGCTGCTCTGCCTTTGCAGAGTTTTAATGTTTAAATAGGATTTTCCGATCTGTTCTCACTCCCAGAGGTAAAATACCGATGCCGCCAGAAGGTGCTGGTGTCCACGAGCTTACCAGTTTTGTTTTTTGTGACTGTGCACCTGTCCACTAAGAATGTTCATTACAGTGCAGCAACAACTATGCACGCACCCCAGACAGCAGACTTTAGAAGTAGAAGCATAAGAAGTATAACAGGAATGACTCCTCAGCTATAGTGTCTCCAGCTGTCTGTGTCTGCAGCAGAAGTATAATCAAGGCCTCAGGAGGCAGGAGGGGTGGAAATGGACTCAAACACCACTGTCGACCAGGAGTCTGTGGTGCATGGGAGCTTTATGGTTTCCTGCTGTTTACCTTTGCTTACTTACTTAGGTTTGAAGTTAAAATTGTAAATTGGGTTTAGTTATGTCCCTTCATTAATGCTGTTGCATTGAAAAAATACTTTTGATGGTACTCGGTGCATTTAAAAAGCAACACTTAGAAGTCCTGAGCAAGAAACCATGAGGGTTGGAAGATCTGTTTCACTATGGCTTTGATCAATAGTGAAACAGATCTCCTAACACGTAAGCTGAGGACACTCTGCGGTCTCCTCTGAGGTGACATTGACAGAACAGCCATGTATGATCTAGGATGAGAACAGGCTGGATTTACATAATATTCATCTTAGCAGTAGTTTGCTAAAATGCATAGCCACTTGGCAGTCATAGGCAGAATGCTATTAATAGACCCAAAATATAAAGTCCTAAAAAGGCAACTGTTAAACACTGTTTGTACTGATTGTATGTCCCATGTGGAGCCCTCATTAATGCACTACAGCTGTGACTTAAGTCTATGAGGGTTTAGTGATTAGGCCCAAGGTGGGAGATTGAGAGACTGATACCAACGTTTCTGTTTTCTCCAACCTGATAAATCAGACTTGCAACTGGTCCTGACTGAGAAACAGCCCAGCACATAACTCCCTGCAAAACTTCTGTTTGTTGTCTTAATCCTTTTTTTAAGGACTGCAGGGAGGTTTTGCTTTACTTGGACAGAGCCAGATTAGCTGGCCCCCTGATTCCAAACTTTATGGTAATGAAAGCTAACTGCCTCCTGGTTCCAGCTCCGTAAGTTTTATTTGGCCATACAGATGAGGGTGATATTGCTCTTATCATTTAGTGCTGCATCAATAAACTATGTGGTCAAGCAGTCACCAAAATAGCTAATATGCACTATAGCAGAAATAAAGCAGCACTATTGCACTTTTTAAACCCGTCCTTTCCTTAATTTTTTTCATATCTACACTTAATTTGGGAGATGGATGGAATTTATGCTAATAGCATTAACTATTAGCGACTCATCTCCACAGCTCTGGCTTCAATCGCCCAACTTTTCTGTCTGCTGCGCCACGGGTGCTGATATGTCCGTCTCTATGCCAACTTTCCCTGCCCGTATGGCATCCACCTGTCTGCCATCTGTGTTTGTCTCCCAGGAGTGCTTTCATATCTATCTCCTGGCAGAGAGGGGTGTGTTGCGTTACACGAGGGGGTGTGGGAGTAGAGGAGGCCGTTAAAGTCTCTCAAAAACAACATGTGAAGACGAAGAGAGGAGCCAAAGTCTGTGCAAACGCAAACATAAGCTCACCCTTTCTCCATGTACCATGATGCGACCGCACCAAACGGAAGGCAGCACGAAGCATTCTTGAGATTCCTTGTGAAATTGTGCCGAAGGCTTACGGTTAAACGCGCGCCCAGCTCTGTCTCTGCCCACCTCATGGTGAAGAAGAGACTAGTGAACAGAGTGAGGCGTGATCGAGTGGTGGCTGAACTTGCTGAGAGTTTCATCTCAGACCAAATCTTTATCCTGCAACTGAGGTGTGCTGGGGTCACTGACCATTTGTAAAAAAAACCCTCCTCCCTGAGCAGCCTTGGTCCTCTCATAGGTTGTTTGGGACAGTAGCCTGTGGCTTTGGATTTCTCTGTTTAATCTAATACACTTGGAAGTTGATGTGCATTTTTGTTTGCAAATAAAAGACAAAGCACAAGTGCCAAAGCAATGAATGGATTAAATGGCGTGTTTATAATCTGCTAATATTAGCAGTCAGCCTAAGCAGCTTACAGTCTGTAGTAGGGTTTGAGTTTACGCTAAAGCCAAAGAGTGCATGTGGACATTACAGCAATAGCTTTTTATTTCAAATTTGTTATTATTGCATTTGTTTTATTTCATTGCATTTCACTTTGTCTTGCCAGTTCTTTGAATTGCACTATTCATTAAAGTGCGACATATTTAATATTTAACTGACTGATTGGGGCAGCTAAAGGTTATAATGAATATAGTTAGTGTTTACAACTGGCAGATCCACTGTGTAGTATCTCCCTGCAGTGTATTAGCCACTTCTCCATGTCATAAGAGTTTAATGTTAGACTATCCTGCAGGTCTTTAGTACCCATCTGTACCCATACCTTTAACTATTCTAACAATTCCAAAATTCAGCTCTTAATTCTCATCATAACTGCGTATTTTCTCATGCACTGTGGAGAAAAAAAAAGTATCAAGAAGGTAAGCTAAGCAGCCAGACATGGTTTAGTTTGAATGATCTTATGCATTTCCATCTATACTCGCATCACCAGAAGCTAACGAGCTCTGCAGTGCAAAACAAGAACAGCACTGCTGCGAGATCAATTTCTGTGTGTGAGTCAGAGGTATACCAGATGGCAGAGTGACCGCCTGTGGCAGTGCAGTTGTGTAGGCTCCCATTGTGCTAATGGTAATATGGTAATGTGTTTTGCAAAAAATAAATAGATAAATAAATTAATAAATATTTTTTTTGATATACTGGGTCAACCTGGAGATTCATACACAGTAAACACGTAGTGTGCTCTTTTTTTAAACCTAACCAGCGAGCCAGTGAAAAGGCTGCAACCAATGATTATACTTACCTTCAGTTAATCTTGTCTCCTTTATAAATAAAAGTGTGGAAATTATAAATTCTCGGACTTTATTCATTTTGGTCTGAACAGCAGTCCAGAATTATGAGGTGTTCAGTATATGATGTCACAGAAAGACTGACATTTGCCTGGGCTTGTAGCAAGCGTCTACATTTGGTGGAGAAGTGAAGAGACTGTTGAAGTGTTGGAACATCATATTCATAGATGCATCATTCTCATCGCAGAATAAGGACAGGCAGACTAGTGTGCATGATTAAATCTGGCCTCGGCTGCTTTGGGCTTATTTATGGGGCTGGTTTGGATACCTAATGTTTCTTTGCCTCGGGCATTGTCTCTCTGCGGTGAGCAGGCCGGCGGAGAGCTGTGTGGATGGGATGCACCCCTGTCTCTTTAGTGTGCAAGCTCATTGTCTGCTGTCACGTGTGTGCGTGTATGGTGTGTGCTCGTGTTTGCTTTTGGCTTAATCAGCAGTGCTGAGTTCAGAAATTCCAGTTCATCAGAGAGAGAAAGAGGGAGAGTCAGCAAGATATGAGCAAGTAGGAGAGAAGATGGAGGTTTGGCACATAATGGTGTGATTATACGATAAAAGGAAGGATGGTCATGAGGAAGAGGGCTAAGGAGAGGAGAGCTTAGCACTGAAATGCTATGTTGTGGGTCGAAATCAAGGCGAGAGAAAGCCATCCATAAAGCTGCATTCATGTGTTGTGTTCCTTTTGTTGTGGCAGTGTTACTGTTGGCCAGTTGCATTGTGTCAAATCAAGAAACGTACCGTTCATCGCAGCTTTGCTAACATTTCTGCACATTTCTTTATTACTGTTCTGTGCTGTGATTATCTAGAAGGCAGTAATAAATTACACCGTTGCCAGTAAGATGATTTCTAGATGGTTTTGTATGTTGAATTCAAATCTGAAAGTAGATTTGAACCCAACATTTCAAATTTGGATAAAATCTGTGTCAACAGGATTTATGCAATGATTAGACTCCAGTTCTAGTTATCCTGGTTTCTTTTCCTTCTTAACTTTTCTCAGGTCCTGTGTAGGCTCTTTGTGGAATTCTTTCCTTTGTTTCTTTTGACATGATTTACAGTTAAGAGTTCATCTGCTATAGTTTTTCTTAGGCCTGCTACTTCGTCTTTTCTCCCCCACTTGTCTAATTTCCTTTATTTCTAAGGACATGCTGCATGACATGGTAAGATATGGCAGGTTTTTTGGCTAATAGCTCTTTGGAAATAACCTTGTTGGTGCAAAAATGCTATTTTATATCTGACAAACTGCTTTATCTTTGGCATTTTTAATTGATTCAGCTAAATAAATGGGAACAAATGATACTTTTGCCACGTGCTGTACAATACAAGAATGTCTAGCTCCTTGTAAGCAAAATGTAAAGAAATTGTAATTCTTTTCATTTATCTCTGCATGTAAACAAGCTTAATATAATTCGGTGTGTTACCATTAGTGTATATACTTGAATTCTTCTTCATGTTAGGAAGGGGAGACTTCCCTGTGTCTCTCTCCTTCCTTCCTTCCTTTCCTCCTGTGAGGTGCACGTATGCAGCACCACTGCACAATTAGCAGTTAGCGTTATACATGTGGATAGCGCTACATAAGTCACGAGTATTAAATTGTTTCCCTACACCGACCAACTTTATGTCTAGAAACTGAGAGTGAAGCCCTCACTGTCTAGCTGCTTTCACATATGTACATGGGAAAACTCAACTAGCTGTCTTTAACCTGGCAGCACACACGTACAAGGTGTGTGCCATGCTCTCTATACCATGGTAGAGTAGCCCGGGTTATTGTCGTGATGCCTACAAAGTGAATGTGTGTCCTTTGCCTAAACCAAAAGTGTATCCAAAAGTGAGAATGTGACTCATGCAGATAGTTTGTTTTATGATAAATGTGATGAAAGATTACTTTTGAACAGTACACCAGCACACCTGATTTGCCTGGCTGTAGTTCATGTGTGAAAATGGTTTCAGTATGCTTATGGATGCTGACCACAAAAAATACAGTGGCCTTTTGTTTTTTGGATCTTTCTCATTGGTGGAGCTGGAAAATGTGGCCAAAAAACCACTTTTGCAACTGGCACAGTTAAACCATGAAGAATACATTTACAGGCTGCAAAAAGATCTTGAGTATGACGTTAAATGTTGTGTATAGACCCTTTCCCTTAAGTTGTGGTTGGCCAACCAAGTTTATTTTTATTTATTGATTTATTTTTTAAACCATAACCAGTGTCCAAATGTTTAGGTCCACTTTGGATTTTGTGTTTACTGCTTCACCTCCCTGCATTGACATCTGAGATCACACCGATAAGCCAAGTAACATTTGTTTTGTGGACGACTGTAAACTCTCGCTGTGGTAAAGACTGCTCTTCCTCTTTGGGAAACTCTCCATAAAAGCTGGAGGCTCCCTCTGTAGCCTGCTGCTTGTAAACCCCGAGGGAAACATTAACCTGAGGCCCGCTGGCAGAGGCCACTGTCAGAGCTGAGAGCGCGTCTCGGCCTGCTCCCAGCACAGCAGACACACAGGAGAGGCCCATTTTCTTCTTTTTTTCCCAGAAGGTGGTGGAAGCTTTACAAAACAGGCTAGGCCTCTGCTCTATCACTTTAAATGGCTTTAAGGGTCGTGAAGGTGTTTGGGTCACTCTTTCAACATCTAAACTGTTGTTTAGATTAGTTGTTTACTGTTGTTTACCGTCTAAACAAGTAATTTCAACAGTTTAGGTGTACTGGCATAATTTTTTACACACATTTGGTGTCCCCAGAAGGCCAATCTTCATGTCTCATTACTGACATCCTGACTTTGTTTAGGGTTAAAATGGATGATTTTAGCTTTAGAGCATCTCAGCAGTGTTTTTAATAGAATATCATGAATTTTTTGTACATATTTGTGTCAGATCTACTTTAATGTTAATGTTTGATGTGTATGCGTTAGTCCCCGCAGGGAAATTACTCCTCTGCATTTAACCCATTCACCCAGTGAAGCAGTGGGCAGCCACCAATGCAGCGCCCGGGGAGCAGTGTGTAGGCACGGTACCTTGCTCAGGGGTACCTCAGGGTAGCTGTTCAGTGGAGTCGAACCCCCGACCTTCCGATCATGGGGCAACGACTCTACCTACTGAGCTATCCCTGCGTTGCGTCATTACAGCATGTCCTTGTTGCTCAAGTTTTTAACTCTTTGCTCCTTAAAGATGACATGTGAGGACCTCCCTTGTACCTTTAATAACTAGCCAGCTTGGAATCTATCACAAATGACCATTAGAATAGGTTTGGGGGTTTTCCAAGGATATCCCTACTAAGGTGATCACTTTTTGTTCTGGAAGCAGGCCAGAAATATGACAGAAACTGCTGAGTTCCTATAAGAGAAACAAGGTTGACCCCTATTGGGCATCCAAGAGGGGAAAAAGTTGAGGCACATAGTGCATTTCTGGTAGGGACGTTTTGTTGCTCTGCTGGGAAAAAAAATCACAAAAACCTATTACAATATATCAAAAACTGTTTTCTGACCAGATACTTATAAAAAGTAAGTTTTTCAGTTAAGTTATCAGGGCTTTGCGTGCTATATGTGAACTGAACATATAAATATGACCTATAGACATGAGCATTTTATCCTGAGGACCTTGGGACAGTCTCACCAAGCTGCTAACATGACTCTAAACCCCGAGTCCACTGTTGAGTAACTTGACTGCACACAGGTTGACCCTTCCCATCACAGCTGGGAAACCTCTGGCTCAGTGGTATGCACCAATTACAATGTTTTTCCGTCTTCCTCACCAGCACCCTTTACCTGTGATTGCAGCTGCAGCCAAGTGGATGACTCAAGGTGACTCGTTTCTGTGTGCGGGCTGTGAGCAGGGCCTCGTTTCTGTGATGACAAATTGGTGTTTTAAATTTGACCTTCAGTTCAGCCACTAAGTGACTTCATTTCCTAGCACCAGTCCTCCTCTGTTTAATGTTATTTTATTGGTGCAAAAATAGAGACTACATTATTAGTGAAAGTTTTACTAAAAAGTCCTGTCATGCGTGGAAACTGCAGATCTTTTGGAGCGAGGCTGCTTCTGTTTTACCCTCCTGGCTTTTACTTTCTCCTTTCTTCACATGTATTCTCTGCTTTTCTCATTAAACGGTCAGATAAATATTGGTGTGCTCAGGGCCTCTGTTATGATATTTTTATCGTATGTGTACATGTAGGAGATGTAGATGTAAACACTGCCTTTTATCGTGCCCCCTGGTGTAGCGATAGCCAGCTAGTAAGTAGACTTTAGAAGTTTATTTGACAACAGTGATTTGTTATTGTGCAGCAGAGTGCTGCGAGCTTGCCCATGATGAGTGCACTTTTGTACAAAACCCAGATTGGGGCTTCCTCTCATTTGCTCCATTTTCTTCCTGTCTGTTCTTGTCATTTCTCTCTGATCTCCTCCCAAAAACACACCCCACCCTCTTCCCTCTGTTTACCTTCCCTTCATGAAATCTCTGTAGCCGAAGTTCTTTTTCATTTTTCTTTCTTCCATTTTTTTTATTACGTGGCTTCTAGGTCTCTATTACTGTGTGTTTCTTGTGCTCGTAGTCGCTCCATCCTTATGTAAACACAGGCAGCGACTTTTAGTCTCGCTGTCTGCAGTACGTTTTTAAAACTTTACCAAGAAAGGTGTGTTAATGGACGTGCTGCTGGCTGGGTGGCTGGTTTGGTGTTTTTAGTGATACAGAGGGAAGTCAAACTGACCCGTGTGTTCTGTTTCAGATGAGAAGCCCGTCCAGGAGGACGATGGGGTGGTGTGCCAACATCCCGAGTGTCCTGAGCGGCGGAGGGCCTCTAAGGTAAGATCCTTAAGGCTTGAAAGGCTGTGCATGAACACATTTCACTTTCAGTGAGATGGTATAAAAATGATTATTGGCGTAAGTCCGTTAACTAACTGGGGCAAGGTCTACGTCTGCAAGGACAGGCTGCAGGGAATGCAGTTTTTATACCCAAACTGCAGCTCCTCCTGGTAATGTCTATGTGTGAATGCAGAGCATCATATTATTTATTCCTTACATTAATTGGACTTTGAATTGGACAAAGTCCATACAAGCTCTGAACTGGCCACCAGTTAGTTTTAAGCAGTTAAATGATAATAACACAATTAAAATTATTTCAAGCAATTCAAGCGTAAAAATCCTGGTTTCCAGCGTGATGGAAGAAAAGATCCACACTACTGCCACATCGTCCAACAGCCGAGTCAGAAACAGTGATGGAAAATCATGTCCGCAGACACAAAAATTAATCAGGTGACTATATTGAGGTGTTTTGATTGAGCTAACAGTAGCCATCAGAATTTGTTTGTAATGTTAGGTTTTTACAATATTTTCATGAAGTCTAACAAGCTTACTATTATTTATTACCAGCGTTATGCGTCCATGTCACCTGGTTTTACACCCGTGTACATTTGTGAGTAAATTTAAAGTCATCAGCAGGTTGATGTTATATATAATGTGCTTATTAAATTTTTGTCTTGGAGTTTAATGAGGAAAAAACAAAATGATGAAAGATACCAAAATGCCATATACCTGCATTATTTCTTATGTCCAGCAGGGGGCGAGTACTCTGGTTCCAAAAAGAAATAGTCAACATTAGCCCTTGTTTCCCTAACTATGACCTCAGTAAACACTAATAAAGTTACTGGTTTCTTATCCTACTGCGTTCAACACAATTCTCATTTTAAAATGTATGGTCCCACTAGAGTCAAAAAGGCCCATAAAGGAGGGAATGGTTTCACGCAGATTTAGCTTGTAATGAACGCTATGGCCACATTTATGAAGGTATTTTGCTGAACATAGCTATTTGTATGCGTTTTGGCCTTTTCAATGAAAAGTGAATACTGAAGATTACTGTTTTGGAAAAACTCCTGTTGAGGTAAAGCTTTTTGAAAACTCCATATGTCTGCACAAAGAAAACAGACTTGAGACTGCATACATGTAGCTGTATCCTGGCATATCGCTATCCTATGAATGTGGAGCAAGATGGCGACAATTGACTCTTTATTTACTGTATGGATTGTGCATGAAATGGAGTTGATGACTGAGCCTTACAGATGCTGGCAGGTGTACAGAGCAAAGGTAGCCATCCACTTGTGTTGATGTAGTTCTATAACAGACAGCTGGACAGGAGTGGTGTCAGGTCTTGACTTTATCTTTTGGGACTAAAAACAAACTTAGTTCCATGCTACACTCACAGTAAAGGAAGTACTTGGGGCGGATGGATGAATCACCAAAAAGCCTGACTTGGACATAGAGACCGCTGTTTGCATTCCACTTCCTTCTGACAGTCAGATGGGTTTCTTTAAACCATAATGATAATGGTTGTTTTTTTTCTAACCTTAACCAAGAAGCTATTATTTTAACCATGATGACGAAGGTCCTCTAACATTAACAAACCAGTAATTTTAACCACCACACGTTTCCCCATCTTTAACAAGTACTTATTTTAACTCAGACCGTGAACATTCCTCAACCTGAAACAAATCTTTTTTGCGCCTAACCTTAACCAAAGTTAACCTGGTGGGATTTTAATACAGATGTCAGAGAAGTAAAAGCTTTTGTGTGACATTCTGAGCGAAGCTACACGGGATGTGATTAGTAAGATGTCCAGTGTCTTAAACTACAAATTAAAAAACTTTGTAATGAAAAGGCACAAACCCTGACTAACTCCTCTTGGCCTGAGTGTTTGAATTTAATTAGATTTAGCCTGACAAAATGCTGTTGTGGTACAGTACTGCGAAAGGCGAAGCAGAGTGGGAAATCTGCTATTCTTCTTCTTCTTTAGGTGTTAAAAGTGGCGTGAGTCTTGGGGCTCTGTGTCTGGCCACCAGACTGTGAAATGAATTATTCCTTTGAAGCCACTGGTTTCTGAAAATGGGAGTCTGGCCAGAAGACCAAGGGAAACCGCCATAGTGTCTGGCTGGTCACTCGCTAACTCTGGTTTGTTTTAGTTTGTCTGCTCTGCCCTGACATCTCCCTCCTGCCGCTAAAGCTGGGCATTAGACAGATTTCCTATTGAAATGAGATGTTGTCTCCTACTGTCCTCTCTGTGGAAACAATGGAAAAGGAAGATGACACGGAGAAAAGATTTTGAATTCAGGCAGGCCTCTGGAGAGAGAGAGAGACGAGTTATATATAGTTTTTCTCCATGGCAACTGAGAATAATGAAATGGGGGAAAGAAGAAAGATACAAAGTGCTTAACCTGAACTATTCACACTGTCTCTTTCCTTTCTCCCCACATAAGTCTCCAAAATCCACTTTTCCTTAAAGACAAAATCACTTCAGACTGTCTGGCCCCTCTTGCATGACAAAGTCTGTCCTGTTTTTAGGATTTGTGTGCCGAGTTGTAAATGAGGCAGGAGGCTTTCTCCTTGGTCAGGGTCAGGCTTGACGTTATTATGTAAGGAGATTATAGAAGGGCTTGTATCCAGGTGCGGACTGGGACAGACGGGAGGAGAACAAGGCTGACGGCAGATACAAGGTGTACGGTCTTTTTAGGTAACACAGAGGCTTTTATTTACATTGTGTTTCAAACAGTTATCACCTTCTTCAGATCGCTAAGCTCCATTAAACATTCAGATGTTACTAAACTTCTTCATATAAACTTAAAAATAATTCAATTATTTGTGTATTTTCAAGTGACGGACTAAAAAATGAATCCAACACAAGTGCTCACACTGCAGTTCCTCCGATGCTCATCTCCAAAAGCAAATCAAACCTGTAGACTCCCATGTGTAGTTACAGCCTAGAATATATTTTTTGTTTCTATGCTTACTAGCAGCTAATTTCACCCTTTCAAATTACTTTTTTTTTAATAGCACAGACTGTTAAATGGTTTCCAGTCGCTCTCTGCTTTGTGACTTTAGGTTAACTAATTTGATTTGCAGGACCTTTTGACCATGTTTGTTTGTAGTCTTTGTGACTTTGAGTCCTTTTAATACAGCAGTTAAAAAAAATATGGCTTGCTGTGCAGTTAATTGTGCAAACAGACCAATGAAATTTGACATCACTGAATCTATAATCTTATGGGTTTTTTGTTTTGTTTTTTTCTTTTCTTTTCTTTTTTTTTTTGAAGATGAATTCAAGTTTTAGTTTTTTGTGTTAATTTGGTATTTTGCTTATTAGTGTCTCAGCTGACTCCAGGTTTCACCAATCTTATAAACGGTACATTGCACAATGACTGAAACTAGCACCACTGAATATACAATGGGCTGAGAGGTCAGTTCCTTGATCGTTAATATGCAAATTCTCATGACCATTGATCAACCACTACTGATCAAGGCCCATTGATCAAAGACCACTGATGAGGATGTCTACATCCTGGACAGGGAGGAACGCTGGTTTGAGTGCAGAGTCAAGGAGGCCATTTACGTGAAAAGGGAAAGACCATCTCTTAATCGAGGAGGGGGCCTAAGGGTACATCTTTTACCATCTTTCAGTAATGCTGTGATTGCAGCCATTCCCCAACTCTCTGTGAATGGTACTCATGGCCATTGATCAGCAGTCTTTGATCAATGGACCTTGATCAGTAGTGGTGGATCAATGAGAATTTGCATATTAATTATCAACTGACCACCCAGCCCATTGCTGCTTCAGTGGTGCTAGTTTCAGTCATTGTGGAATGTACTGTTTAAAAGATTGGGGAAACTTCCAGTCAGCTGAGACTGAAGCGATCACTTGGATGAGTGACAAAACATTTTTCCCACTGAAAGCGCTACATCCAGATCAACAGAATCAACCTTTTTGGGATTTACTTACCTGGATGATTGAGCATGCATCAAGACACTTTGCTTTGAGGGGTTTTTGAAGTCTGTACAGTGTATACAGTACTACACCCATATTAACTCCTGTTCGTGAATAAAGCAGAGATGAACTCTACAGTCAATAAGTGCACTTGAATTGTATTTTCTGTTTTACTGCTAATATGTAATAATTCCACTTTCAAAGTGTAAATATTAACAAGAGTTCATTATATTGAAAGACTTAAATGTGCTTAATGGAAAAAGTGGAAGAAACTACCTGCAAAGTGTGCAATATCTACATGTAAAATATCTACAGACTTTATCTTAAGTCAAAAGAAATGCGTTGCATCTGTTTGATTCAATCTTGTACCATCATAAAAACAGGTTTTGTAAATATATAGTACTCTATATACTAGACACATTAAAATTAAGCCTCTAAAAGCCACCTGTTGGCTGTATAATGAGTAGCAAGTGAATGGTTTCAAATGAAAGACATTCATTGAAAATATTGTTTTAAGTGAGTCACTGGTGTTATTCTTGCACCTCGATCCTACACTGCCTGTTTCTGCTCTAGTGAGGAGTGGATAACCCAAGATGTCACAATTCCTAACGCTTCTGGTAACTGTATACTTTAACTTAAGAACATTGAGGGTGAGTCATTTTACATTTTTTGGTTTCCAGATCATGAAAAATCTTTTTTGTTGTGTACTGGAAGATGTTGTGATATTATTCATGCTCACAGCTGTTGCTCAGTAGTAGAACTTGTATTGTCTGTAACAAGCTTTAAGCAGCAGGGGGCATTTCATGGCCGCCCTGACCTCCAGGTCTGCTGCTGCTTATTCTCCTCCAAAGCTCAGTCTGACTAGCGAGAGCCACATTTCTCAGAAGAATTTGAGCATAAATATATCCCTCGACTTTTACCCACTCCACCCACGAAACCGATTTAGACACATCAAAGAAAGCATTTTTTACTAAATAAAAAAAACACATTAAACTTTTATATTTCACTTTAAGAGTTTTTGAAATGACTCCCAATCATCTCTTTGATATGTCGGCAGCTTGGCAACAAGCTACACTGCAGGCACAAATGCATAGAGAGAGAAAGCGAGTCTTGGACTTGTAATGCTCTTTTTCAGCTGTTTTATTCCCAGGCAGGCTTGCCTTTAGTCTCCTCCTGCTATATATCAGCTCCCTGGTGAGGCTGTGTCACTTCTAGTCGCAGCATGACTGGCTGGGACTTGAATGAGTCCACCTGGGCCATAATTTACTGGAATCACACCAGGTGTCACCCTGTACTTGTGCTGCTGTAGCTCAGCTGTGCCACCACGTTAAAAAGCAGAGCTCCTAAAGGTTCCTAAAAGGATTTTAAATGGCCCAACACATGTGTTTCCACGGGTTTTTTGCTGGCGTGTTTGGATACTTTTGGTTTCCTTAAGTCAGAGGGATTTGAAATCCGTCTGCAGGTGTCTGTCTGAAAGATAATGTTACAGGGTGGGTTCTCGATTGAGGTGGTGGGATACGGTAGTGCGTGCTGGTTAGTGCTCACTGCTAGTCTGAGCTTGCTTGCTGGATTGAGGTACAGACAGAGAGGAGTTTATTATCCCCCTCCTCCTTCGCTTCTATCCCACCGGTCCCCTTTATTTCCCTCCCTCCCTCCTTCAGGATTGACATGACCAGACAAGATGACTCGCAAGGCGTGGGTTGCTTTGCCAACGGGCCCCTCCCAGTCCAAACAGCTGGAGGCACAGGGATAATGTGTAGAAAGTGGAAATTGACAGAAGCACAAAGGATGAGGAAATGTTTAAGTCAGCTGGATCCCCCCCGGTCTCTGTACGTGCATTGTGTGAACTTTAAGCTTCTTTCTGTACGCTTGTGTCTCCAGCTACTCTCTTCCAAATAGTTGCTTTTTAATGTGCTCCAGGTTTGGACAGATCTGGGTAAACGGCATCATTTTTTTTAGGCAGCTAGGACATGAAATAATTCTCAGCAAGATCGAAACTAAAGTGTGCTTTTATTTATTGTTGAATTGAAGTAGAAGTGAGTTTATATGACTGCTCCCTTAGAAGGCTTCTGTAACAGGGATTTTGATCTCAATGGGACTTCTTAGTTAAACCAAATATTAGAAAAAGTGGCAATAGATTTGCTGATAACGTCTAGATGTAAAAAGATGTATGAATCATTTTAAATTCAGTGGAAGAATTCCCTCTGTCCTGACTCATGATGATATGGGAACCTTATTGAAATAATTACACAAAACTAACATCAGTGCTGTATTTTACCCTGTTTTTCATCGTTTTAGAGAGATTGGAAACTCTCATAGTTGTATTAATTTGTTGCACCTTCTTCTTCTTGAATTGTTAATGCCTCCAGCTGGAGAACTGGCACCAACAGCTTTTTTTTTTCTATTTCTATAAACCTAATATCTGAATAATGTCAATGTAATATCCATTTTCTTTAGTCAGTTTAATGTGCACACAGTTAAAGTTGCTCTGTATTTGGACATGTGGAGTACATCTCATTTAATCACTCATGTTTCTGGCTGGCTTCCATTTTTATAAAAAAATTTCTCTTTTCCCTCTTTTGTTCCCACTCTTTAATGTTTTATGAGCAATCCTTTGCTTATGTTTAATGGTAATTAATTTTTATTAGTCACAGTCTTATGCGATATACTTAGACAGAATCACCTTATTACTCGCAGCTGACTCATTCAGTCTGTTTTTCTTTTTAGCGGCTATCAGTTCATTTTGTCACGAATGTTTCTTCTTTTATAAGCACAGACACAGTGGATCTTCAGATTTGACCTTGCTTTCTGTTCCACTGAACTGCTCAGTTGAAAAGTCACACTTAACCGACACTGACAGGGACCTTCCGAGGCTGCTAAGTAAACACGTTCATTTGGCTGGATGCCTACTTTCTGTATCTTTGAGGGGGATCTAGGGTGAAGGGTATTAGGCATTATTTCCTGGTAGAAATGGCTTCGGTTCTAGGTGTCATAAGCCCCTTTCAGACATACCCTCCTTTCATTAATCTCAGTGTGTCAGCTGTATGAATGAGCAGTCTTGTTCTTGTTGGAAGAGGCACAACTGCAGTCTTGCTATGGGACAGTAATGTTTGCTTTCAGTAAAGGACAAGTCTGAACTACATATAGTAACATTACCAAACAGGCACATCCTCCCACATGCATCTTTGTGAGTTTAATTCACTAGAAGATGTGTTGAACAGCAATGTGTATATAATGACATTTTTTTTAAAAAAGTATCTCAAAGCACTGAAAACAAACACCTGAGGCAAACCAATGAAGAAAGACAAATAAGAAAAGCGAACAAAGTTAATACTCCAAGAGAGTCACTCTTTGTGAAATTGATGAAAGAACCAAGCTAAATAAAGCAGGTACTGACAATAACTGTGGCCATAAAGGCAATAAATCTTCTGCTCATAACTTAAAAGGAACCTACGGTATGTCTAAATAACAGGACACCATCGTATGATTAGTGAAGCCAGCAGTATTACATACCCAACATCTGAAAAAGGCAGCATATTTTCTCTAACAACTCACCACTTGCCTAATTGTTCTTGAATCTTCAGCCTGGGAGGATTCACAACTTTTTCTGAAAGCTCATTCAGCATGCATGGACTCTAAAACAGCCGTTCTACATTCATACTATCCACTTCTTCTGCTCATTTTTCTGGATTCATTGGGTCTTTTAGGAATTTCCAGTTAATGTTAGAAAATGGGGAAAAATGGCTGTGTATATTTCACGTCATGCAGCTTCTTCCAGTATCTTCAATAGAGAGCTGCTGATGGTGATTTATCTCTGGACACAACATACATTATGTTCATCAATATTCATCACAGCTTGTATTGTAATTTAGACATTAAAGTCTTGAAAAAGATGTCAAAGGATGTGACCTCAGCTATATAAACGTTAGGTTCTTGGAAAGTTTACTCTATGACGTAACGAGAGACCATTGATTGAAATGGTGGTCTAAAATGCTTTGGTTATTCCAGAGTGAACTGAACATTACAGGAGCTGAGGAAATGTTGCCTAATTACATTTCAATATGAAGCTTAGTACTGGAAAACTATGGTCGTAATTAGCTTTTTAGTCCATGCTTTACATTCAGAGATGAATACACTGATGCTGTTCAGAATCACTATACTTCTACTTTTTTACTGCTAAAGCAATTTTCGTTGTTAAGATTGTGATGTAATTGGTAAAAATCAACTTTTACTAGACGACCTTATTAACTAATGCTATAAACTCACCAAATTCACACAGCTTGGCTAAGCTACAGTTAGGTGACTAACATTATCTAGCTCTAACACTAATTAGTGGTAATTGGCTAGCTCTCCAAATTACTTCATCAACTAGTGTGACCCACTCAAACAGTACTGATTTTTACCAACCATAAATTATGCTGTGCTGCAATGCAAAGGTTTCTTAATCACAATTGCTTACTGAAATACTAGTCGAGGCTTGGCTACGCAGTGTGTAGCTAATGCTGCCTGCTTACATCATTCATGATGTACATTTACATACAATAGTGTCATGCAACAGGGCACTTGTTGATATGTGCGGTTTACTGGGTGTTACTGAGAACTCTAAAAAGCTCAAATTATGGAGGATAATAATTAATGTCATGGTGCAATGGGATGAGTAGTAAGGATAATGTAGCACCTTGTACTTTTGCAGCCTTAAAGGCATCATGTCTAAAACCCCCTAAATTTTATTAAATTAAATGTCCTGAACTTATTTATCCATCTATTTTATTCCATGTATCCATTTCAGTTTGGATTGGGTGGTCTGGAGCCTATCCCAGCTGTCATAGGCTTAGAGACAGGGACACCCTGGACAGGTTGCCAGTGTAACACAATGCTAACCCAGAGAAAGGCATTAATCTAACCCCATCCAGAGGACCCACGTAGATATGATAGTATTTGCAGATTCAGTTTTAAGGAACTTGAACTTAGGAATATAAGTATTTATTGCATATACTCTCTATATAACTGTAAAAAAAAATGGAAACATCTGACAGTTCAAACCAGAGATTTGGTGTGCTATCCAGTAAAGTCTCAGTTATAAGAACAGTCTGGATTAAACTGTCTGGCCCTCTCTTGCATTAAAACGTTTTGTTTTGATTCACTGTTAATCATCTCTTTGTTAGGATCCTGTTTGTTATATGATTGACCAGTCTGCTTGAAGACATTAAAACCAACACAACAATAAGGAAAAAGTGTGGAAAGCTTTAGTGAAATAATAACTTTAATTCGCAATTGGCTTTTTGATGTGAGCACTATTACTTTAAGTAGTCTTGGAAATGATTTTGCTACCTTGAGAAAGACTGAAATCATAATCTTTGTTGCTTCAGTGTAATCTTTTGTGTTACGTTGCACACCACGCTTATCCTGTTAAACACAATAATATCTTCTGTGTTTTGGGTTATTACTCAAAAGTGATATTCCCACAATTATGTGGACATTTTTCTTCAATGGCGTAACACTGTTGCGTGGATCCCTGCCACGGTGCAAGCCACAACAGCTCCGTCTTCTTCAAACAGACACGCAGCCTACATCTAAAAGGCAATCAGCAGCTCTTTTGCCTGTGTCTACTTTTCCAGCTCTGTGAAACGTTTCGTTCCAGAGAAAGACTCTGATGCTGTCTTTATCGTCAGACCCTTGTCACCTACCACTATTGAAGATTGGCAGTGAAATATCAGGTATGACTGTAGCTAATTCCAGAGAAATGGAAGACCACAGTCACAACTGTTGCATTGTCTTCTTTACTTGGAATTTGTAAAGTAGTTTGGATTTTGTTTTTTACACTTTAACTGGAACTTTTACTTGTTTTGACAAGAAGTAATGAAAGTGCGATTTGTGCAATTTTTGAACACGCCCACTAGTGCATCACTGTTTGTAAACATGCTGTTTTTTAGTAATCTGTCTCTTATACTTCATTCATGATGTCAGCTTTCCAAATAAATGGCAAATCATGTTTGGTTTGTGTCAGTCTGTGTTCCTACCCTCACCTTTGGTCACTAGCTCAGGGTAGTGGCTGGAAGAATGAGATGTCAAGTGTGAAAGTCCACGGTGTGATTGTTTTGGAGAGTAGACTAGAGTCCTCCACATCAGAAGAAGTCAGTTGAGATGGTTTGGCTATGTATTTTGGGGGTCTCTGGTGACTCCTGGATCAGTTGTTTCAAGCGTGTCCTATTGGGTATGAGTCACCCTGGGGAGATCCAGAACATGCTCACGAGACGCAGAATACGCTAGAGAGTCTCTTTCAACTGGCTTGGGAACATGACCTGGACCAGTGGTAGTAATTGGATGGATGAATGACTGGATGACCAAAGGAGTGTCTCTACCAAATGGCTATATGAACAGATATAGCCATTTGGCTAGCCATCACAGCTATATGAACTACCTGATTTTGTACAATTCCTTTTGTGTCTTTAATAAAGACCTGAACATTTTTATCCTCATACTATGATGGCTTGTAACAAAAAATATTCAAACTACGTAGATGTCTTTTAAATTTTGCATTTTTTTTTTTTTTTTTTACTATTTTAAGCCCTCATTACTTCATAAGTATAGGAGATATCCACATGAAGTTCAAAACATGTTCAAGATCTGTTAAAAATTGCAACTGGATACCTTTTACATCCACCCCATGTGTCACAGTCTAAAGCAAAAAGGTTCTTTATTTGCAAATCTGAGCAGCAATATCAGATGCAATAGGATATGTCAGAAACAATAATTATCATCTTGGATATTTGATCCACTTTCTGGTAATTCAATGGAGAAAACATCAAAGTGTGTTTGGGGTAAATGTTTAAGGATCATATCACCATGCGGGAAAGGTGGTGGATCAAAACAAGTTGTGGCATATTGAAAGGCCACATTTTTCCTATATTTTGTTATCAGAGTATTCATCTAGCTTTTGTATCAAAATAACCTTCTAATATAGTCTGTAAAATATAAAGACGTAACATGGAGAAGAACACATTTCAAAAAAATATCACACTGATTAAATAACTTTAGCTCCTGAGGTCCATTCACTTTGAGCACAAAGGAGAAGATGGGTTGTAAAGAATCAGCTGATTCTTAATTTTTCACACAGACTCAAAGTATGGATGCGATGACGGTGAAATGTGGAAAAAAGCAAAAGCCCGTCGACGTGGCTCGGTGGAAAGAAAATCAGCGTGATGGACATTCCGCAAAAACAAACAAGATGGACAATGACTTGTGTGCCTCTGTCCATACATTGTCTCCACAGGAAGTGCAAACACTAGTTGGTGTGTGTAGGGGGATTAGGGACAGCAGTTCAATCCCATCCAAGAGGTTCCCAGTCAGGAAACACCATCGCAGTGGACTGGGGAATAACAGGAAGAGGGTACCTACCCGACTGACGCTCCTATGGAAACGGTTGACCAATGTAGCCTAGCTTCAAAGCGTTAGGAAAAAGCCTAGAATGTAGAGATGGGATGGGAAAACAACCCCCACACCTCCCTTGCATGCGATGAGTCTTCTCAAGGCAAATCCTGCTAATTATTGGTTGTGAGTGTTTTGAGAATGTAAACAACCGCTGCTTAATGAAATGCTTTGAGAGTGGCAGTCAGCACAGCTTAGTTAGAGAGGCGATAATAAGCTTCGAAAAATCTCTAATTTAATGTGTGTTATTATGGCTGTGGAAGCATGTAATGCTTGCTCTCAATTGAAGCCAGACACGAAACTGGAACTTCCAGCAGCATCATGAGTGAATTATTGGTCTTTTAATCTTTTTCCTTACGTGTCTTTTTTTTTTTTTTCTTCTTGCTGACTTGCTTTTCTTTGTTAGCTTAATGCTCACATTTCCCTTCCTTTTGTCCTCTTTATTTAGCAACTGCCTTGAAGATTTAAAGAAATAAAATCGGGGCTTACAGTTATTGAAGGGTTAATGCTACGGGTAGGCATCAAGGGAAGGCCACTCAAGTCCGCTCCCTCTACAATGGCACTGCCACTGGGGGGCTAATCCTTCTGGGTAATTGCATCTCTGCTATCCACTCTTAAATATAGCCTCCCCCTGATTAACGCTGACAGCGGGGGGTGGTGGAGATGATAAAGATTCAACAGGTCGCCTTGTTTTGAAGTTGTGAGAGAAGAAGAGGTGGAGTTTGTGTATTGTGACCTACCCACTTGACCACTCGATCCTCACCAAAGTCTACCCTTGCCTCTCTTGTGCCCCCCCACCTGAGCCTCAGGGGTCTTGAAATTTTTTTTGCGAGCAGGCTAATTGTGGGGGATTTAAACATGGCTCATCTCAGATTAACCTGAATGACAACAGAACGGAGAGTAGTGGGCTGAGTGTTTGTGGTCAGCGCAACAGACTGTAACAGGAAATTTAGGCTGTAAATCTCACATGCTGTTACACTACAAGCCCACACAAGGCTTCACCCTCCTACACATACCGCACCAAACTAGGGCTACAAGTAATGACTGTTCATTGCACACTATTAATAATTTGTTTGGTCACTAAATGTCAGCAGTCCAAACCTTTAAAAAAAAAAAAAAAAATGAACCAGGGACTTTTTTCCTCCTAAGAGGCCAAAGAGAGGACTTATTGATTTGAAACAAAAAACAAAAAACTGGCACAAAAAAAGTAGCACATCACAGCTGTTAATCCACAGATTCCATCCATTTATTTTCTTAACTGTTTGTCAAGTTTAGCTGTACCCCAGCTGAAACAGGGTGACACGCTGCCAGTCTAACACAGAGTGAAAGACAGCCAATTTAGAATAACCAATTAACTTAAGCCCACTAACTAACCTGACTTTGGACTTTGGGAGGAAGTTAAAGTATCTGGAGAAAACCCACAAAGATCCACACAGAAAGCCTCAGCTAGCCAGTGGATTTGAACCCAGGGTTTCTTGTGAGACAGTACTAAACACTGCACCAGTGCGCCACCTATTAATCTGCAGATTACCTTTAATTAATTAATCAGTTAAGAAGGAAAGGCTCCACAGTGAAGTGGTTTAAACAAGCCAAAGATCCCTGGTTTGATTCCAGGCAGACCCAAATCCCTTTGGGGTTGTGTCAGGAAGGGCATGAGACGTAAAAATCTGCCAAACCAAACATGCTACCTGCTGTGGCCGTCCTTTGTGAAAAGGGAGCTGCCAAAAATAGTTAATTAGTTTGGACACAAGTCATGTTTTAACAGGCCAGAATTCATGCTGTGAGATAAAAACAAGCAGAAATTCCTAAACCGTTTCTCAAATATTTGTCACTTTTCCTCTAAAGCGACTGACTAGCAAAATTACTGTAAACAGTTGACTGCTGCAGACTTTGTTTTAAATGCGTCTTCAGACTTGAGTTGAGTGAAACCGGCTGATGTCACTGTGACGTAATCCGGGTTATTTTTTTCACACAGATGTTTCTCGGGAGTAACAGGATACCTTGTACATGTGGTTCACCAGTCTGAGCACTCACAGGAGCCATCTAGTGATCTCATGGCTTTGACATATAAACATAGGGGATCGTCCCTTTTAAAAACTTCTCAACTTTAAAACATGACAAAAAGAATTGGGAAAATGTGTGATACCTGAATATCTTTGTTTTGTTTTTGATTTCCTGTCTCCTTCATCATTATCTGTTTTTTGTTTTTTTCCCCCTAAAACTGATCCAGACTGAGCAACAGGGAGCCGTGAACGTAGGTTTAAAAGTGTGCCGATGGCAATGTTGACAGATTTACTTCCTTTTCCTCCCCCTGGTCAGCACTTTGGAAAGAAACCAAACTCAACTCCCTCATTTGACCTCCTGCTCCGGTGGGGTCAAAGTTCAAATTAAGTTCTAAAACAAGCTGTGGAGCTGAGCTTAGGCACGAAGACACAGCTATTCTGTAATTTGCCCGTTTAGTTCGATGGTGAAACCTCAGCTTGTCTGATGGAAAATCAATCCGTTTCTCAGGGGGAAAAAGACGAGTTTAAGTGCGAGTTTGCATGAGTCAGCCTGGATGTGTGTGAGCTTGTTGGGTGAGAATGAGTAGATGGGGTGGGGTTGATTATTTCTGTCTGTGTGTCTGCTGTAGTAAAGCGAGTGAGGCTCTCGGCTTTGTCACACTCCAGCCGTGTGTCATATTAACAGCGTCACCCTGAAACTCTGAATTATTTCAGGAACTAGAAAAACTTAAGTTATACAGCAAGTTCAGTTCACTTTGGGACTAAAACTTTCACTACCTGCTGCCTATCGGACGTTGGAGATATCGATCTGTTACCTTTGTTGAGACGTGGAGTTTTTCTATGGCAGGTAAAGATAACGTAGATTGTTTTTCTTAGATTTTGCGGTGATGGTGCTTTTAAGTTTTCCTTTTTGTTAGATAAGTTTGTGAAATACTCATCCCAGAACAGCTGGGAGAAATGCGCCGCTTTAGCAGTTGAATTCACGTGGGGCTTTATCTGGACATTATCGCTGTCACTGGCTGATTTTTAATTAATGGTTTATTTTGTCTAGTCAAAATAAACTCGATGTGTTGAATTCATTATATGGGAATAAGCAAAGTTATCTCGTTTGAGTAGTTTTTGGACTTCTTTGCTTGACAAATGAATGATATGAGGAATTAATGACTTCAAAGTGGGCAGACCTTCAGTTACAGTTTTCGTTCTGGGCAGTACTTGTCTTATTTCTGCCTGTAGGTATCATCTACATCTGTGCAGACCAGCACTTTAAGTCAGTTTTTCCTCGTATGTCTGCATATTTCACATCTGCTTCTTATATCAACAGACCAGTATACACCCTGGCACCCACCGCTGTTCTCTCCTTTCCATATTCTTTATACCAAACTGGAAGTGGTTTCCAAATAATCAATTTCCAAGTCTTATTCGGAACATCTTGCATCCAAATCAACATTCATTGAAAGTTCTCATTTCACTTGGAATAGCCAATCCCCCCCCCCCCTCCTCCTCTCACTTCCTCCTTTTTTGGTCTTGCTCACCGCCCTCCTGTCTATCCCGCTCTCTTCTACTGCCCTGAAGCTATGGATCGGAAGGCTGGTTACGTCACAGTCAGCCAGCATTGACTGAGACAGCAGTCAGTACACTTGACTTTGTCCAAGCAGAGAGAGAGCAGCTGCTGGTGAGTGGTGTTTTTCTCTCATGAAGTTGTATTGATGGTCTTGAATGGTGAATGGTGTCGAGCCTGTCATTTAGTTCTTCAGCTCTGAGAGGATTTATTGGTGTTCTTCTTCTCATGAGGCATGCGTTTTATTTGATTGTGTTTTTTGTTTTTTCCTCATTGACAGCATAGTGATAGTAGCATGTGTCATCTGGGTTTCCTGTAAATATTTGACCAAGTAGCAGAAGTTAGGGTCAGCTGCGTTTCCGCTGAAGACAGTCAGATAATTTGATTTCAGCCAGTTTAGCTCACTTTAATGTTCTTTTAAACTCATACAGCCTGTAAGGGAGATGAAAAAAGTAGTGCTGGCATTCTTGTTTTCTTGGTGGGGGGGGGCGCTTTAGTAAAATGAGCTGTGAAAAAATGAGGAGGTAATATTTTTCTTGGGCAAACTTCATTGCATGTTGAAACATAACTTTCTCTGGAATGCGTTGTCTGTTTTACCCCCAAAAAAGAGTTGCTGTATTTCCTGTGAGCATGTTTGTTCCTGAGTCTGTTACTTTCAGTGGCAAACTCGGAGAGCCGTGTGCTGACAGATGAAGCTTTGGATCTCATTCCGCCTTTAGATGGTTTGTCTGGTGCTCTGCTGTACGTGATATGGGGAAATGATAAAGGAAAGCGTGTTGATGCATCCCCAAGTCAGTCATTCACAGAATAGTTAATGAATATATGGAAACGGCACCCAATATAATTTGTATATATTCTAATCTGTTACCATAAGAGGAAGTAGAAATACATTTTTCTTGGGTCTTTAAAAAAATGTTTTCCATGTAGTGGCAATATAAATGATGTTCATGTGTTAGTAATACAGAATAAGCTCATTTATTCTAAATGTCTATATGTAATCTGGGAAAATCCAGTCCTTGTTCATCATGTGTCACTTTGCAGAGGAGGATGACATTAAGAAATACTGTATACAGTTACTGGTATCTCCAGTCTGCAGTGAGAATCTAAATGACCCTGATAAAAAGATTGCGAAATGTCTACTTTTGGCGTAATTCAGCTTAATTTAGACTTTATTTATCAATCTAACTGGCGATCTGACACAAGAGCATTGACAAAACAAAGTTTGTGGTGAAAGTGGAGGGGGGGGCACGTCAGCGAGATGATCATACAAGCTTATTTTGAAGAGAAAACACGTTAAAGTGATTACCCAAACTCTCTGGTGTAAACACCCACTACAGTTTACAGACAGACTTCCTGCTTCATCCGAGATCTGCTGTACTTGCCATAGCTGAGCAAACATTTCATATTCCTGCAGTTGATTGTTGTGCCTGCACTCCTAGTTTTATCTCAAACGTAAGATAAACTGAATAAACTGTTTACTTTATTGTTAATGGAGCTCTTACGAGAACAATGTTCGATATCGCAAGGTGAACCATTTGGTTTAAAGGTGGAGTTTGCATGTTTTTTCCAAGCACTCGTCCCAGTGTCCAAAGACATGCTTGGTAAATAAACTGGTGATTCTAAATTGATCATAGGTGTGATTGTGTCTCTCTGTGTTGACCCTGCAGTACACTGGGTTTACCCCACTTTTTGCTCAAGCACCGCATTTTTCCTTTTCATTGCATTCTAGATGATTTTTGCCATTGCTGTCTTATGTCCAGTTCTTATTCTGAGAATCTTGCCATGTTTGTTTTACTTTTATTCCGCCGCCCAAGCAACTGCAGTGTCGTAACCGTGACGTCCACTCCAAATTGGTCTATATCGCCCCGAAGACAGAGTGCTATACACAAACAGCGGGAGTTAACATTTCTTTATTTTCTTAGAAATCTTTGACGTAACAAAGATCTGCAAAAGATTTTCCAATGGCAGTGTGAATGTCAGAGGCGTACATAAGTGTCTCATTTTAAAGAGTGCCAAATAAACTCCTATTTAGAAGATGTCGGCAGGGTATTTCCTTAGTATGTCAGGAAGGAGTTGGCATATCATGTCACATTGATCCTTTTTATTTTCCCTCACTGGATAGTAATTTGCTTTTGCTTTCACTTTCACTGGTTGGTTAGATTTAGGAACTAAATACTGTGTTTCATAATATCAGTACTTTGGGCCAGCTTAAATGTGCTGCCAAGGGTTCCTTTTATGAGTGTCTGCATGCTAGTTAGGGCTGAGATCCTTCCCACTTCTGCTATGAAACCAGTGCCTCATTGCATAGATCCTAGCATGAGTTTGACAAAATGGCAGTATCAGATGCTCTGGGAATGAGAACAGGCTAATTCGTTATTGCTCCTACAGGGACTTTCGGCTGATGAGAACTTTTACTTCTTCCCAGAAACATGCAGCTATAGATGTCTTCTGCTATTTATAGTATTTTACAACATCTAAAAAAAAAGAAAAGAAGAAAAGGCCCTTTTTTTCCATCACCATTTTAGAAATCGCATAACCTTTCTATAAAATGTGTCATTGTTCTCAAAAGGATTGCAAACAGAATTTCTGAACATCCATCCAAAGATCCTAAAGTGACCTTCAACTTTTCTGCTGTGGATGAAAACCCTTGCCAGGTGTCTGGTTTTTAAAAGTGCCTAAAAATGTTGGCATGGAGAAGCTAAGTCCTTACATCCGATAAAATTTCAGTTAACTGAATTAAAAATGATTCAGCTGATTTGCTGGCAGTTACTAGTTTTAAGTAGTAAAACTGCAAACACAGTAAAAGTATAAATGATCACTTCTTACCTGTCCACTGGTTAAATCGGCAGTATGTCATGTAGGGGTCATTAGGCTGTATATCTTTGCTTTTATTGTTTTATTTCCACTTGCCTTTGAATGACATCATCCCTTGTTAACTGCTTCTCCTGCTTGCACTTGATCTTTGTTTAATGAATGAGTACCATCACCAGAATTTACCACTGTCGGCCTTTTTATGAGTATACATAAGTTTGGTGAACACACGGTTTCGCTCTTGCTCTCTCTTTCTCACACACACACACACACACTTGGGCTCTCTCTTGGAAAGATGTAACACAACAAGTGCCTCTGTTTGAGTAAATCCATATGTGTGCAAGGCGTCAGCACTGTACTGTACCACGGTGAGGGAGAGTCTCTTAATGAGGAACAGGCGTGCAGACAGGCAGACAGTCGTGTTGCATAAGGGCCGCAGTAAAAAACGGGGGCCTGGCTATCCTCCTCCGCCCCCTTTGCTTAGCCAGAGGACAGATGGCAGCAGAAGAAAGCGAGCCAAGGAGCAGCAGCAGCGGCGGCGGGGCTCTCCAATGGCACTCCTCAACAGATGCATTGTTTATTTATTGAAAAATAAATCAGACGTGGGCCTGGCCTGCCCAGGCTACCTCTTTGATCTCCTGCAGCCTTACTCTGTGCTGTTTTCAATCCCACCTACCGGGCCACAGCTAATGGCAACTCTGTAATGTTTAGGAAAGTAGGCCCACTCCAGCATACACAGGGAGGCCCTATGGGGCTGCGTGCTTTAGTCCCGAGAGGACAATGAAAGGGGGCTCTTAAGACAAAGGTACTTTGCTTGATAAAAAGATCCACCTCTGCCTCAGTCTCTGGTGCAGATGACAATGGCTGAAATGCTCCAGTTGAGTTTTAGAGGCACGACTTCACAAACCAATAGGTGACCTCCCCAATAGGTGATCTCACAGATTCCCTTTCCAGGCTCACAAACCCTACGGGAGGGATGGAGCACTATTTTTCCTCATTTGATGTTTTGATAATAGTGAAACTATTATAAACCAGTGCTCCCAAATCTCCCATAGGTGTTCAGTCGACTTATTCACACCATCTTGCTCTGTAGATGGGAGCAGGATAAAATGATCCTTTAGAAAAACTTTTTAATTTGCAGTGACCCGTTCCACAAAGGGGGCAAGTCTGTTATCTTTGATTAACCAGTGGATCCCCTCATAGTAGCAGCAGAGGATTCAGATTATGTAATAACTGCTTGTTTGAAGTACAGCAGCTCCATGTACTTCATTTCCCAGAGAAAGTACACTTGTGTTTGTGTAATGTCTTGTATTTATGCAGACAGGTCAAACATTAGTACATAAGTGTATTTGACTATAAAAAATCAGACAGTGGTTATCTGCCTTTAAGCCTTAGACTATGAACCACGGGTGATGTGTTCTTGTGTCTGAGTTACCTTTAATTAGTTTGATGTTTTAGACTGTGTGAGTTCATCTGACCAAAGTCTGTCTGGATGTTTAACTGACTTAAATGCAGTCGCAGTATTCGAACAAGACTGTGCATGACTATTGCTGGTCTGGTGCTGCTAACCAATCATTTGTGTGCGTAGGTGTGCTTATTGAGATGCACTCGAGCATTTTTCCTTCCGTGTTTTTGTAAAAGGGGGGGCAGGAGTGTGAGGGTGTTCACAGCTGGAAGAAGGTGAGAGGTTGACTTGTAGCAGGATTATCCAGACCAGCTCCATAACTGATGAGCAGCGGTGTTGAGGCTAAAATAACTGACTGCGGAGGAGAATCTCGACCAGCTGCCAAATCAGTCAATGCGTGCATGTCAAGACAGGACCTTAACACAGCTTCTTCTGTGGGAGTGGAACGATGGTAAGCATCAAAGTTGGCGAGTGTAATTAAACACACTGCACATAGATGTCACCTGCAATCTCAACAAACACTGGAGTGCAGTGAGCTCCTTCACTGTCTGACAGAAGCTTGACCTCGAACTATACATTCAACTTAAACAAACAGTGTTATGCATTATACTCAATATGAAGCATACAGTGTTTTGTGTTGATTCAGGCTACCTTTGATTCCATGTTCTCTATAGTGTGTGTGTGTGTGTGTGTGTGTGTGTGTGTGTGTGTGGTGGTGGACAGGCTGGGGTGGGGGGTGGTTGATGACAACCACTTTGAACAATGATAGGGAGTTGAGTTTGTTCTATGGGTGTGGGCACCACTGTTACATACAGCCATGTCTGTCGGTGCAGTAGAAGAGTGTTGTGTAGGAATAGGCAATGAAAAAATATGTTTTATTCCTTTTGGAGCTATGTTTTTCTCTCAGATGCAGAACGTTTACATGTATTACATAAACCCATCTGTCCATATCCACCCTGGAATATACACACACTCTAAAAGTAAAACAACATTTATTAAAGGGGACTTATTATTATATCCTTTTTATATTCCCAGCTCAGTCGATTTATTCTTAAACACATTAAGATACTGCCCCTCTCAGTTCATCCACTGACTGAAACAAGCCATTTAAGTTGTATTTCCACATAAAGCCACTGCAGCTGGGACATCAATGACAAGAGGGAAAAGAAAGGATGAAACAAAAAAAAATAAAACCTAAAACTGTATTTAATGATTTCTAAAAGTTGTGTGGTGTGAACTTTTTTCTGTCATCTGATGTGTGGCATGCCAGAAAAACTGCTGCTTTCAGTCAGCTTTATTTTGATTGGCTGCGCCTCATCAACAGATGGTTTGAATAGCAGGTGGGACGAGGATTTCTGCCCATAGCCGGAGCTGTGTGTGTGTGAGATAAGCATGTTAGAAATATCCCTTCTCTTTGACGGAGCCAAGAGTGGGGAAAAAAACTGCCTGAAAACAAATGTTTGTGGCCATTTTTAATATGAGCATCCGCCACTGTAAAAGCATATCCATCCATCCATTCACTTCTGCTTATCCTTTTCAGGGTTGTGGTGGGTGCTGGAGCCTATCCCAGCTGTTTTAGGGCGAGAGGCAGGGTACACCCTGGACAGGTCTCCAGTCTGTCGCAGGGCTAACACGTAGACCCAAGGCTAACACATGTGTTAGCCCTGTAAAAGCATATATGACAAAAAATAAAAGCATAACGGGTCTCCTTTTTATTTCTTCTTCTGGGTGTCTACCAAATGTCTTCTTGAAGCTGTTACCGGTGCTCCTGCTTTCAATTGAAAAATATCAGAAAACACAACTTCCTATTATTTGTAACAAATTCCTATTATGTTACAAAAATGTTTCGCTTTTGCCTCGGGGTTAATGCACTCCTTCTGAACTTGTGTCTGTACTGGGTCTAGCCTGTTTGAGGCTGCCTCAAGGAATGCTTGAAGACAGTCATGCATGGTTCCCCTGGTGAAGCTCGCCTGTGCGCTGCTCTTTAAGTTACCAAGACGTATGCATCCGAAACCAGCCGATGAGACATTTTAAACAGGATTCCCTTGTAAGAATAAAACGCATTGTGTGAGAACAATTCTGACAAAGCACAAAGCCCAACTTGCTGGCTCAACGCTTTTGAAGTGTGGTGTCAACTCTGACAGGCGACAATAAGGGTGGGATTAAATCTGTACTTTCAGCGACTTAAATCAGTACTTGTGATTTTACAAGCGCCGGGACACCGCACATGAAGAAGAACTGACTGATTTGGCAAACGTACAGGACATTTGGTTATAGCAGCGCACGTGTCCTCTCTGAGCTCTTTCGATTCAAACCATCCGGGGCTGTCTACTGTGCAGTGGATGAAACATTCCTGAACAGGGTTACACTGGGCCAGGGTCTGTGATTAAAAACAAAAATCACTCTAGCACCACTGATAATCACTGATTTGTGTGTTTTTGTAGATGAATCGGATAGACTGGTGTAGTCTTCTATCAAGTTTTAAGCTTATCAACCTAATAAGTAACTCTTCTTTTTTTGTATTTATAATGTAAGATTGGTTTAGTTTTCAGCATTTCTGAATAGCTGATAAATTCCCATCAAACTCTACCTCCTAATGACACTTACAGAACAAAACTAGGATTAGTCTTTTTCCCCCTCTTCTTTCAGACCACACAGAGAGGAACCATATCTCGTTGCTCTTCTTCAACTTTAACGTGATGCAAGCGCACACAGTGATGCGTGCTATTACATAAGCGCTAGGTGTTCTCTGGCAGGACAAGCTGTTCCGGAGGAAGGCTGAGTAAGGTTTGAGGGGGAACTGAAGTCAGGTTGCAGACAGGCAGGAGTGTAGCTTTGGCTTTTTGCATTACTGAGCAGATTGTCTTTAAAGCAGCCCTGTGATGGATGGGCCTCGTATCACACCCACTCAGATCTGTAATCTGGGTCTGCTGCCTTTCTCTCTGTGTGGGGAATTATATGATGCACTAAGCGTTATTACCAGCTTGTGAGGATGTGGCAAGCTGTCCGCACTTATATAAAATTGTCCTCAGGATACCAAAATTATTGGTGGTGGTGGTGGTGAGGAGCTCGCAGCCAAATTAAACTGCCTGGCTGATGTGGCTCCAAACCCACAAGTTTCATCTTTTAATTATAAATCATGTTTAAGAAATTTGAATTTAAACTTAAGATAACCATTCCCCACTGTAATGTCATTAAGGTCACTGTGTGAAGTAGCCTAATGTTCTGTAAAGCAATTTTTCTTTAATAAAATAATCCTCAGCTGTCATGTATGTGTGTGGATATAGCCTCACTGTGTGTCCCTGCATGGACGACTGTGTTGAGGTAATCCTGATTCACCTCAGGAGACTCGAGTCATCTTCTTTCAAACAAAAACAGCTTTATTACAGCTGAACAACTGCTGTGCGGCTCATCGATGACACAATTTTTGAGCAGGCATGCCTGTATTTGTGCGTTCAATTATGCATGTGGGGAGAATTGGCAAGCTGCAGGATGTGTGAAAGCAAGGATGCATAAGCGCGTGCCACGTGGCATCGGATCTGGTAAGCCAAGTCAAGGGGCCGCTGCTGGGGCCTGTGTGTGTATTCTCAGCTGTTGGGTAAGGGGCGAAGCTGGGGCTGTGTGTGTTTGTGTTTTCAGCGTTTTCATCTGCAGTCATGCCGCCCCAAACTACCCCACTAATCCGGGCAGATCTGAGAGCAGGCACGCAGGGGACTCACGCGACGCACTCATATGACACATGTTGTCTCGCACGCACTCACTCATACGTTCACCGTCCGAGGCATGCGCGGCTTCCTGTCAGCTGTCTCACACCGCCACCTCCAACTTCATTTGTACCCTCCTCCACCTTTTTCCATTTTGATCCGTATCCAGAAATGCTTCGTAAAAGTCAGGCTGTACCTGAATAACTGTCCGATAGGAATGTTCAGTATTGCAAAAATCTACATAGCTCTGATAGCTAAATCTATCTTGTGATGACTGTGAGATTACAGGCTTTTCTAGGTGTATTTGACTTTTTAAACAGTTGGTTCTTTTTGGTTCACCAGGAGAGGCATTAGTTCATCCTATGATGGACCATTTATCTTGGCTAAAGCATCCGATTTTTTTTTTTCCAGCTGCTTTAGTTCCTGCAGGAATGTGAACGCCCTGACTTGATAGCGTGGAGGGCCTACCTATCTTATTGTCTAAATATGGCTTCTGATTTGCTTGTATTTCTCTGGTGTGGTTCTCTTTGCGTCTCCACACTTCATGGAGAACTTAGCATCTCTGTGTGATGAGATATTTGACGCTGCTGTTCAAAAATGCGCACGTGTATGTGCACTGACATTCACTTCAGAGAAGCATAAGCATGTGATGTTTTAACAACTTTCTATCACTTATTTCTAGCTGTTGAGTGGTGAGGTGAGGTCAGTGAGTCAGATGTGAGACACAGCAGTTATCTGTACCTGCAAGTTACAGAACGTCATCGACTGTGGTTATTGAGAAATGTTCTAACCCAGATTCTGGCTGTTCTTTTAGTCCTCCTTTACCTCAGTCACCACAAAGTGAGCAATGCTTGCTGATACGGCTATTTGCTAACTAGGTCGGTCCATTTACACGATGTTTATCACTGAATAGTGCTCATGTGATGACTTTTAATATGAATATCAGCACCCATGTCTGCGTTTTTAGATCTGAAATCTTTTATTCATGGGTATGACCATCATTTCTGTCTGTAACTTTAGCAACACACCTGCTTGACTATCTGCAATATGACAACCCAAACTATAAAAATCAAGTTGTAATTAACTGGAATTGCTGTTTAATCTCATGTCTGTTCACTACAGTACAAAAGGCCATTCTCTCATTAACTTCACTGCTCTTTTTCTCGCTGTAGTCTCTATTTAAATCTTCTCTGGTTGAAGCTGTGTCTGGGTACAGTGACCATGAGTGCATCGGAGGAAGGGAGGAGTCTATGATGGTGGTGGCAGAGGACAGAAACGACAGAGCTGGGGAGAGGAAAATGAGAAGAAGACCCTGGCTTATGGGGCTGTTTAATCTCTGCAGGACCGTCAGATGGCTTTGACAGAGCACAGGCACCAATTAGGCTGCAAGATTAGGGGGCTTTGTACTTCTGAAAAGCTTCTGGATGGACCTTTTTTATTTTTCCTTCCTGCCTCGCCTTTATATCTTCACCGGGACTCCTCACCCTTCCTTAACCCTACCGCTCACTCCCTTCCTCCCCCCTTTCTGTCCTCCTGCAGCTCTGCGATCTGCTCCTTAAAATCTGCGATTATATCTGGCTAGACATTGAGAGGAGGGGATTAATAAGGCAGCTTGTCAGTGTGGGTTGACAGGGCTGCACTGTGAATTAGCAGACCAAAGAGGGGGCACGTTGAATGTTTACTGGGGTCTTCAGTGTCCGCTGATCTGGATATGGAGCCAACTTTCAAAGAGTTCAGGTCCCATCTGCACAATGTAAGGCTACAGCGCCAAGCCTGGGAACATTGTACTTAAATCTGAGTCTATTTTGTCCTCTTAAACTCCTTTCTTTATTGATGTATTGTTTTTGTGCATATTATTGCCTAAAATAGGCTCATGTAATGGGTATGGCATCTACCGCTTGCCTTCTATAGTTGTTTACATATCAGCTAGTCTGTCTAGCTTGTGCTCAAATCACTGCTGTGCACATACACACATATTTACACACACTTGCACAGACACACTGCTCCTCATGAGTACATGGAAACAATGACAGGAAGTACATTAGCGGGACTTCCATTGTATCTCCCCATACATTCACGCTTCCTGAGCCGGGTGTGGGTGATGGTGAGAGGGACACAGGGTGGAGTGAGGAGGTGTACACGGAGAGCTCCCCCAGTGCTTCGCCGCCCATTGTTGACATGGGGTGGGTGTATATGTCTGGGCCAGGAGATCCTTTAATCCTGCAGCCTTCTGCTGCATGTTGCATCAGCTATGGAGCTTCTTGAGCTCTCTGGCCTGGAAGTGTTGCGGTTGCTGACCTGCGGTCAGTTTTGTTGCTTCACCTCTGGGGATACCAGTAAGGATTAGGTCAGGGCAAGCTGGTCCTATGTCAGCACACGTGCTGTAAAACTGACTTTAACTCAATTAGTTGTCATGCCGCTGAGGGACAGATGGTGGGAAGGTGGGAGTCACCAAACCGCAGGAATGCCCACAACAGCTTCTGTGGTCATTTTAATTGTAACTGAAACAATAGTCAGGCAGGGAGCTGTTTATTCCAAGTGTGTGTGACTGTTTTGCCCTTTTTACTTTGACTGAGTCATTTAAATTGTTTTTGTATTTTAATGCAGACACTTTATGTCCTTGGCAGTTATTTTGTTCTGACTTTCTCTTTTCCCCCTCTTTTGCTTTCTGTGTTTAGGTTTGTCACCACCCAGACTGTCAAGACCTGAATAGCAAAAGCCCCCTCCACCTGTGTGAGTCATGTGACTCACGCTGCCATTCAGAGAATTCAGACAACATGCACTTTGACCGGCACCCCCGATTTGACTTGCAACCTCAAGGTAGACTTGCATGATTTCTTTATTTGGTATCCCTCCCTGAGCAGGATGACGCTGCAGGATGACGCTGCAGGCCATCGCTGCGTAAATGTCAAGGACTCAGAGTTGTTGTTATTGTCTAAATAAGGCAGATCGTGTAAATCATTTTCCTCTTGCACAGCTCAACGTGCGTTTGTCGCGAAATTCCACATTTGCACATTTTGTAATTTGAGTGAGCGTTGTTACTTTTATTGAAGTAAAAATTTGTCTTCCACTCTATGCAGACAGTTTTGGCTTCAATCGTGCCAGCAAAGTTCCAGTCAGTTATTTTGTAGAAACTGTGCAACCCCAGTACAAAGCACCTTGAGGCAACTGTTGTTCTGATTTGGCACTATATAAATAAAATTGAACTGAATGGACATTTGTAGGGATGCATCCTTAAATGTACGGCCGAGCAACGTGCCCATATAAAAGAGAATCTGTATTGTTTTTAACACATGCTGTGAATGGAAGAATGAATAAGTTACAACAGTGATTTATGTGATCTATAGTGTAGGGATTTGTTTCGTTTGGTTTTATGTCTTTGCAAAAAGAAACCACAATGTAGTGGAAATGCAGGAACTGCAGGTAACTGTCACTGAACTTCCTTGTTTGTCGAAGGATGCTATGTTTTTGTTCTATATCTGAAGTAAAAACTGTTACCATTTACATAGACTGAGAGCAGAATTTTACAATAATCATCCAGACAGTCCTGTACAAACCAGAAAAATGATCTTTTCATTCTTTTGCAGTAAATAACTTTTAAGAAAAGTTGAATTAACTACCACTTATCCGTTTATTAACAATGCAAATTAAAATTTGTTACAATAAAGGTTAACTCAGTTGTGAAACAACACAGAGAATGACTGCTGTGATTTGTTAACCTTTAGCCTCCATCCTGGCTCGGAACGTATCCACACGCTCCTGTCCCCCACGGACCAGCCCCCCCTCGGACCTGGAGGAAGAGGATGAAGGGAGCAGTGACCGTGGGTCAGTAACCCTCTGTTATGTCATACCAGTGTTCCAGTTTTCCTCCTGCTTGCCTCTTTTCCTCTCTTATTCCCTGCATGCTATAGGATAAATTGGAGCCATAAAGCATGTCGCCTGTCAGATCTCATTAAAATTTGTGATGCAGACAGATGAAGACGGCACTTTCTCATATGTTGGGCTTTTTTGAAGTGCTGCTTCATGTTAGGGGTGATGATGTGTTTGACTGTTTTGCAGGGAGCGTAAAACAGTGGGGATGAAACTGGTGAAAAAGAAACCACGGAGACGACACACTGATGTAAGATGTCATGCAAACACTTTAACCCATGCTGTGTTCTTGGAAGGAATCCAGGAAGATTATATGATATAGACAAAGAGTTGTTAAATACAGCAGCTGCCATTTTTCTCTGTACCAAGATATGGCGTGATAGCACCTTCTAGGCTGTTCTTTGTCTGAGCCAGGCAGTGTAGTATGAAGGAGCCCCCCTGTGGCTCTGCTGAGAGCCTGCATACAGCCGGACAGCCCGTCCCACCTGTGTAAACTCACAGTCCCTCTGTTCTTCCTGCAGGACCCCAGTAAGGAGTGCTTCAGCCTCAAGTTTGACCTCAATGTGGACATAAAAACAGAAATTGTACCTGCTATGAAAAAGAAGACACTGCGGTGAGCATTGTGTTAAAAACTGAATTAAAAAGTTTTTAAAAACAGTTTATATGATAGTTACATTTTATTTCTCTTCGTCACGTCTTACCAGAGAGGTTCTAGGTCCTGTGTTTGAAAGGAATGGCATTGAGTTGTCCCGGGTGGACTTGTTCCTCGATCAGTCTAACACGCCACTGTCCCTCAACTTCGAGGCCTACCGTTTTGGAGGACACTACCTCAAAGTGAAAGGTAAAACCAAACAAGTACTTAAGTTGATGTCAAATTATGAGTCACGATTCGTACAAATAGCGCTTGTGGCTGATTTATCGCTGTCGACTGTTGCAGAAGATGAAACAACTTCTCAGCAATGAAATCTTTTTAGATATGCAAGACTAAAATTTATGGCTGTGTTTTATTACAAAGAGAAACTGGCCTGAACACAGAGCGAGTTTAAGGGCAGATGAAGGTTCAGGAAGAGCAGTGAAGAATATGGTATTCAATTATCAGATTCATTTTGAAGATCCTCTACAAAAATCCACTAATCATCAGCACGACAGAGGCCAAAAGAGCAATACTGTAATTTTTCCACATCATATTTCCTGTGACCCCCTCACACGAATCCTGAGTATACGTTTCCCATAAAGACGCAGAAGCTTTATTTCACTGTGATATGACTGAAGCAACCAAAATACATCATGTACAATACTTTTAAAATCCTAATCAGTAAAAATTTTGTCCCAGGTTGATTTATTTTTTGTAATAACCCAATAATAAGCAGAACAAAGTCAAATGTTGCCAAATGTCTCCCCTTTAATTGCAGAAAATGCCTTCTTTTGATGCATTTTGCAGCCCTTCACCTGTAAATGACTATTGAATTTTGTCTCAAATTCATGAGCTGATCGCATGAGATTCGGTAAAACAAATAAAGATCATGCAAATCTCATCAACAAATCAAATTATTTCCTCTCTTCTTTAAAATAGCTGACATAACTGCAGGTCCGCAGCTTGTTTAGGATATTTTTTTGGTCAGTTATTCAGTTGCTGGACAAAAAAAAGACTGTAAGAAACCTCTTTAAATCAATTTCAATAGCACAATGAAATGACCCACAGGAAAAGTGGAGCTTTTGTTGTTTTTCCTAGAAACCGAGCAGTCTCGTCCTCGGCAGCAGCATTTTAGACGTTGCACTGTTCTTACCTCTGTGCCTCTTTAACAATGGTTAATCGAGACGAATGAGGCTGGCCAGTTTCCTCTCACACCCGTGTTTCTGACAAGCAGGAAAAAGGAGTGGACTGCGTCTTTTGTAATATACTAGTGATTAAAACTACACGTGGAAAATGTGTCACTGATCTGTTCAATCTTGTTCCAAAAGTCTCATGAAAATTCTCACTAATTTCACTGACTAAACAGCGATATGAGTCTTTAGACTTTCCCTAATTTTTTTCCAGGGTGGAAACTGGGTGAAATGGCTCCTTCTCCACTGTTTCGCTTTTAGATGAAAGGCCCATTAGAGCCGCTCATAATGAGATCCAGTACCACGAGTAATTGCTCTTCTTTGAAATTGTCCCCTCCCACTCTCTCACCTCTTGACCACAGACTGGAGTTACATACAGTCTCAAAAATATACAGAGGTCAAAGGTAAACAGTTCACAGCTGTTCGGTCGCATGAAGTCTGAGAATCTATGTTGTTCTGCTCTAGTCTGTTCTGGTCCTGTAAACACTTGAAGTTAAATCATGGTCTCTCCTGAGTTTTAACATGAATTTAGTTAGAACTAGTTTTAGGTTTTCTCTTTAAGTGAGCACTTTCACCAGGGATATTTGTTTTTGTTGCATGATTTCTAAGATATTTACCTGAAAGGTGAGAAGTTTCCACTGCCCCAAAGTGACCCAAAAACACACCACTGCAGGTTTAATTTAAGCCCAACATTCGATTTGTATTAACCCGTCTACTGTGTTTTTAAGAGGCTGCAAAAATGTAAGAAAAACCATCACACCCCATTCTGTTGGGTGCTGGTCGGAGTTCAAAAAAAGTCCAAACTCAGAACAAAAGTCAGTTTGAAGAGAAAACTCTTTGGCATTTTTTCTGCTATAAAAGATAAATAATGACTTAAGACTTTTCCAGTATTTCTTCCACACAGCTTGACCTTTTTATTATTTTATTTTTTTTTTTTGTGTGTGTGTGTGTGTGTAGCTCGGCCAGGCGATGAGCTGAAGGTGGAGCAGGGCGTGAAGGACTTGCGGTCTCTCAGCCTGCCCAACATGAAGCCGCCTGGAGTCCAGAGCCCCTACATCCTCGCGCCAGGCAGTGAGAAGGTGGAGCATGGATCTCTCGGACGCCGCGAAAGCATAGATCTGTTGGTGAGTTACGTTTGGGACAAACGGGTAAATTTTTGAAAACGATTAGATTCGAACACCACCTCTGTGAACAACACTTTGCACATAGACACGCCCTTCATCCTTTTTTTGGTTTTGATTTTGCGCCACAAGCTTTATCATTTTCCATATCACCTGTTTCTGTTGTCCATGGGCTCCTCCTCCTAGTATCTCATCATGATCTCATTATGACCTCATTGTCTTCCATTAGCGTTATCGGCACTGCAGAATCTTGGGCATCTATTTGAGCCTTCTGCCAGACTCAAATCTTCTGCCAGCTCTTCGTGCATCTATGAGCACACACGCATGCATGTGCATGCCGCGTCGTACTGCCGACTGAACCTTTGAATCTCACATGATGATGAGTCACTCAGGAACTCTCTCTGCTATACTTCAGCTCTTCCTGCAGCACCAGGAAGCGCCTGTTTTGTTACTGATGAGTGATGCTAAAAGGCCAATAGAGGCTTGCAGGATCCCGATCCACTTGGCTGCCAAACACGCAGCTTGGAAATGGTGCAGACGGTCATCGGGTTCAAGTTGTGGCAAATAATGTGCTCGCTGTAGCTCTCGAAACAGTTTTCAGCATGCAAACTTTGATTTTTAGCACAAATAGACATTAGTCAGGCTTTAGCACTGGCACTGTATCTAATCCTCCCTTAATCTGTGAAATGTTTTTGATTATTGCTTGAAACACTGTTTAGTCTGTAAAAAATCATGAAAAATGTTCCTAACAGCTTCCCAGAACGCAATATAATGTAATCAGATAGCGACGCTGCTCACTAAACACCCACCCGTGCAATGTTGTGACATGTCCCAAACTTTCGATATACTTCACAATAACAGTAGCAGATTTTTCTCCCTGAACCTTTTGGATTTTTTGAAACAATGGGCTTTTCATTTCAGGCAAAGTCAGGCTATTATTTCTAATTGCAACCACAGATTTTTGCCACGTGAAACAACTGTCTGTTGCAAATTAGCTTAGCTCCATGTCTCTGTTTGGAAAGCTTGTCTTGTTCTGAATTTAGAGCTGACTGATCATCAATTAAGGGTCTTGTTCTTAAAAGACAAGTACCAACACGTTCTGTCTGGAGCTTCTGCAGAGAAGAGTAAAGGTCCCCAAATCCCATAAAGAGCTGAATTGTGTTAAACTGTGATTGCATGCAGACGCTGCTTAAAAATGTGGGAATGCCTTGAGTGGATGTGACGGTCACGAATGACACTTTTAAAAGAAAAAAGGTTGTTTGGGTGAGAGGTCAGTGGCCTATTTTGTCTGGCCAATAGTCTGAAAATTATAAGTATATTAAGATATACACACTGGCTACTTTATTAGGTACACTTTGCTAGTGTAGTAGTTTCACATGATTTGAGTTTTGCGACATGTTGTGTTACAATGTTGGAAGCAGCCATCAGCAGAATGGATGCACTGTGGTCATAAAGGGATGGACATGATCAGCAACAATGATCAGGTAGTATTTCAATTGGTACCAAACTGTGCCACTTTGGTGAGCCTGTGTGAATTTTTGCCTCACTATCCTGTTCTTAGCTGACGGGAGTGGCACCTGGTGCGGACTGAAGCTGATTCAGCTTCACTCGCACCTCGGGGAGTGGTTGAAGCAAGATGGCGCCTGTGTTTGGCTTTGCCGCTTGTGCCGTTAGTACAGCTCGCTGATATAGTTTTATACTGGCCGCTATTGTCACTTGCAATATTATTTTTACCGTCCTGTGTTTTGATTTTGTCTCTGCCACCAATACTTATGATTGGGGCACACTGTTGTATATCAAAGATTCAATGGAGAGCTACTTTGACAGCTGGGACAATTACAGGAAATTTTTCCCTCCACCCTTTGTGTGTTCCTCACCTGAGTGCATGTTACCGTACATATCGGTGGGATTTAACACGAAGAAAAGAAGAAGTAGGGGAACCAGGGCCGGTGTCCAGGTGCGACTGAGAAGGTACCGAAGATTAGCTTCTTGGATGTGGGAAGATTCCCGGTGCTTACGACCAAAGAGAAGATCTCATATCACTCAAGTTTTGGCCTCCCTTCACTGTTAAATTTTAGTTCTAACCTTTAGGGCCCTACATGGTCAAGCTCCTCAATATTTATCTGACCTGCTGAAACCACATTCATCTTCTCGGGCTTTAAGGTCATTAGATCAGAGACTGCTGGTGGTACCGCCCACTCGTTTTAAAACTCGTGGTGATCGGGCCTTTCAGACTGTGGCACCGCGGTTGTGGAATTCTCTTCCACTGTCTCTTCGCTGCACGGACTCCATTGATTCTTTTAAAAAACAGCTGAAGACCTTTTTATTTAGAAAAGCATTTGATTAATTTCCTCTTATGCTGTTTTTATAGTTTTATATTGTTTTATTTGCTGTTTTATTTACTGTTATATTGTTTTATATTTCCATTTCCTGTGTTCTAAAGCACTTTGTGATTTTTTTTTTTTTTTTTTTTTTTTTAAATCTGTGAAAAGCGCTATATAAATAAATTTTACTTACTTACTTACCTTTCTTGTAACGAGCGGTTATTTGATTTACTCTCAATACTTGATCAGCTCAGTTTGGTCATCCTGCTGGCCTCTGGCATCAACAAGGAATTTTCAGAAAAGTTGCACTTGTTTTTGTGCGTTGAGTTGCTGCCATGTGATTGGCTGATCAGATATTTCTGTATATGTCTGTATGACTGAAACTGTAATCAGCATCAGCTGGTGCAGTATCTGGTTGCAATTAAATAAGATTTTCTAGATGATGCTATTTAGAAAAAAAAACTTATTATAAGCAGTCTCTCCATAACATTGCTTTGACTGATGTTCTGAACAACATAGTATGAGTGGTGACTTGTATTGTCGTGTTTGCTTGTTTGTTATAAGCAGATATTCAAGTTTTCCCATAATGTGGTCATCACTTTCCAGTCTAGTAGCATGTCTTTGTGTACTGGTTGAGAGTAACCCCATATCCTGAACCAGTGTAGTAAGATTTGTCACATACTACTTGTACTGTAGTTTACATTTGTAGTTTTCTCAAGTTCAGTCAGTTTTGCTTTGTCAGATGTCATTTAAGTTGCGTCAAACATTGGTTGCTAATCATCCCAGAGGCAAGTCGGCACGTCGAGTTTGATTGTGTGTGTTCGTATACGCGCTGTGAGCAGATGTCATTGTTGCCTTGGGCAGCAGAACGGGTAGAGGCTTGGTTAAAGCGTTTTATGGGTAATCTGTGAAGGTAAGTCATGAAGACGAGTCATCAAGCTGTGAAATAAACACTGGAGGTTGCTCAGGAACCCAGTTTTAGTCATACAGTCTGACCTGTTGCACAGTGGAATATTTTGCGTTCTTTACAGGACTCTTACTACTGAGCTTCAGTACCCACAGTGCTGGCTCATGCTCGTCGGCCTTATTTACGCTGAATTTGAAAGAGTAATGAGAGTGACAACCCCAGTGCAGTCCTCATGGTGGCAGTAAAGTGCATAGCTCTACCAGAAGACACAGTAGTTTATCTCAAAATGTTAAGACACTCCTCTTGAGTAGTGGAAAAAGTGTTTAGAAACTTTAGAAAAAGTTTGTTTTTTTTAATCGGCATGACTATATGGGAATTTCTTTATTTATATTTTATAATAGGTACCAAAAGGAAAACCTTTCACATGAGGGACAAAAATGAAAACTGACCCTGAATGACTCTGACCTTCAGCCCCTTGGGCAGAACTTTCAAATTAAAAACAGACCTGAGTCTGTAATGGAAATCCCTGAATGGCGTCAGAAGCACATCTGAAAAGCATTGTCAGTGAACACAAATTCTTGGTGTACCTAGAGTTCACAGTTCAGACTTCACTATGCAGAGAAAAAAAGTGTATAAACAAGATCATCTTATCTGGGTCCAAGCTGGTGTAAAATAGACCGAGGTTTTTAGAAATCACGGGCGCCACGACCTGTGGGCTAAAGAGCAAAGGTGGTGAAGGTGGATGGCCATCTAGTTGTGTTGATATGGGGGTTTATCACTGTATCACCTGCACACGTGTAACGGTAACACTGATGCTGAAAATTGTAATATATACAGTTCTGAGAAAAATGTTGTTCAGACATTTTTAGACCTGGCAAAACCACAATGATGCCATTCGATGCATTATCAAAGGAACAATATGGCGAAGCTGACGCCAGCCTGCTGAGAAACTGAAATCTTATATTTAGCAGGAATGCTGAGAAATCAGTTTCAGATTTGCATGAACTGGTTTCCTCATTTCCCAAATGCTAAAACACAATGATGCAACAGAGTGGTCAGCATTTCCTCATCTTTCCTAACAGTTCTGACACGGCATCACGGGTTCTATTTTCTGGAAATGGGAAGCCAGTTTAATGATTTAGAAGAAAGGGAAGAAACCCTGTGATTCACTTTGGTTAGTGGCCCGTATTTTATGTCAGCTGTAGCTTGGAACTTTGTTTGAGCACTGAGGAGCGTCTTTGTGTCTCTGTGATAGCAGTTTTGGCACTAACTGTTCAACGCACGCATATCTGAGTGTGGAACGACATCAGCTTGTGGCCAAACCCTGTCCCTTCTCGACAGAATTAACCCTTTTGTCTAAATGAGGCGTTTCATGTTTATTATCACATGGTTCCTATATTATGGTTCCTGGCACTTTTATGATAGGCTAGAAATAGCTTTCGTGATCGAGAATGATTGTTTTATGATGCTGATTATGAAAGATGCAATCCAGCCCTGCTGATAGTTTCCATATAGCCCTGTATGCAACCTCTGCGATGCACTTAATTGCACCATTTGCCAGTTATTTCTCCCTTTGTACCTTTTGCACCACATCCCCTTTGATTAAGGGTGCCTTCTGACCTGCAGAAGACCTGAGGTCCAGCTAATTCATTTGTGTTTATAAGGGTTGTTTGTTTGTTTATTTGTTGATCAACTGTAGTTACATAATTTTATTAAGTTCAAATCTCTGGAAGCTGAGACCCTTCCCCATTTATTTGGTAAGGTGACCTTATTAATCCCAAGGGTTAGTGCCCAGATTGATATCAAAATTGAGCAAAAAGAAAACTTAAAAGATGTTTAAATGTTTCTCTCACTGTTAAACAGAAGCTTCGAGATGCAAAGTCAGAGTCACAAGCTTGTTTTCCCTTTTCCCTACAACAGAACCTGAGATCTTTCACTTTTACAGCTCTCATAAAGATAAGGCAGCCATGTTCCAGGACCTTGTCACTGTCAGAAAAACATGATTGATGATGATAACTCTGATTAGTGTTCTCACCGTTGTAATATAAAGTCCATTTGTTGCCATAGAACTGTAAATACAACACAGAAGCGGCTGACCTCTGGTAGTTTGCCTTGCTCCTCTGACTGGGTGTGATTCAGGCTGAATAAAAGAATTCAAAAATCTTTCAACTTTAAACACTATTCTTTTATCAAGAGGTCGCAAATCCAGTGTCGGGGTTCGGTTTACAGTTTGCAGTTGGATTGTGTTAGCTTTCAAAGGGAGCTGGTGTTGGGTAATGGATCCTCCATATGTGTTTTAGGGCTCTGGCCTCCCATAATGCACTCTGCCCTCACGTTAGGAAAAACATTTGGTAATCCTTTTGTGACACAGAAGAAAAAGCTGGAGAAAAAGCTGGCACTGAGCTTCTGGTGAAATTTATGTACCAGTCCCACATCCGAGCACTTTTCATTTAAGATTTGACACGTTTAGCTTCTCTTTGTAAATATTTTTGGTGAAACTTGATGTTTTGAAACCTGTTATGCTCATGACCAGCTATGTGTTTTTGTTACCAGCTTCTATTAGAGTAGTTTTACACGATTCACAGATCAAAATAATCCTGATTTATTGTGTAGTGCGCTTTGGTGCAGCTCAGTTTATTCACTGTCTTAAGTCGATTTATCTCCTCTCCCTTTAAGGCAATGCGTCCTTTAACTCTCTCCTGAGTGGCTGAGCTCCATAAACATAATATTTGAACAGCTGATGTGTCGGGCTTCTGTGCTTGCAGCCACAGCTGCAATTATCATAGTCTGCAAGGCTGACACTATTGGAAAAAAACTGTGTAAAGCAACGTTTTTAGAGCTTTATAATTCTTTGTATAATTCTTTAACACATCACAGCCTGATGACTAATTATTAAGAAAAGAAAATGATTGATGCAGCGATCCAAAATATAAACCAGCATCCTAGTTTGGATTTCAAAGATATCCTTTGTGCATCCATTATGGCATACAAAAATTGCATTTCTACCATAGTTTTGCAGAAAAAAAATGTAATTAACACAATGAAATACTTTATTTTATTAATATTAATACTAATACTTGTATGTGCTGGACACACGTTGTCTCATACTACATTTCTGTTCTCAGTTTTTAATCATCAGAGGCTTTGAGTTTCGAGAAAGCAGCTCTCTTATTCACAAGGGCTCGCCCTTGTGAATAAGAGAGTAGTTTAAAAGAGTAGTTTAACTTGTCAGATTCTTGGTTTGTAGGGATTTGCGTCTCCTCCTGGGATCAAACCAGGGGCTTGTTAGGCGAATGTGTAAACCACTACACTGCCTCATGTTGCGTTTGCTGACTTTAGATATTGTGACAGTTTTATATTGAGTGTGTGGAGACTCTGTAGGCAAACTGGTGTGGATCCAGGCTGCGGGGCAGGGCTGCTGTGATGTGTCTGCGGACCAGCTTCTCAAAGCATTTCATTACCACTGGGGTGAGTGCCACCGGTCTGTAGTCATTCAGGCCGGTGATGTGGGGCTTCTTAGGCAAGGGGACTATGGTGGAGGACTTCAGGCAGAGTGGGACAGTCGCCTGTGCGAGGGATTTGTTGAAAATCCTGGTGAAGATCCCAGCCAGCTGTCCTGCACAATCCCTCAATATTCGACCTGGCACACCATCAGGACCCGCCGCCTTTCTCGGGTTAACAGCCTGCAGCATGCGCCTCACCTCGTGCTCTTCCAGGGTGAGGGTGGTGCTGCTATGGGTGGCGTGTTGCTGCTGTGGCTCCAATACCTCCGGTACCCTGGTCTCAAAGCGGGCAAAGAAGATATTCAGCTCCTCTGCCAGCTCCAGGTCACCGTCCGCAGCTCCGAGATTGATCTTATAGTTGGTTAGGTGCTGGATGCCTTGCCACACCTGCCGGCTGGTATTACTCTTCAAATGGTCCTCGATCCTCCTCCTATAGTCCCCCTTTGCCTCTCTGATGCCTCTCTTCAGGTTGGATCGGGCTGTGGTGTAGTAATCCCTGTTGCCAGACCTGAACGCAATGTTCCTCTCCTTCAGCAGCTGCCTGACCTCCCGGGTCATCCAGGGCTTTTGGTTGGGATAAGCCCGGATCCGTTTGACTGCTGTAACAGTGTCTATGCAGTGTTTTATATAGCAGAGGACACCGTCTGTGAACATTTCCAAGTCCTGATGTTCAAAGATATCCCAGTTAGTCCTGTCAAAACAGTCCTGCAGCTGCTGAGAGGCACCCTCTGGCCATATGGTAATATTCTTTGTGATGGTAAGAGCAGTTTTCTTGAGGGGGGCATATGCAGGGATTAGAAACAGTGACAAGTGGTCAGACTGACCCAGATGTGGCAAAGGTCTGGCCCTGTAGCCCATTTTGATGTTGGAATAAACTTTGTCCAGAATCTTGTCACCCCTAGTGGCACACTTGACGTGCTGGTGGAATTTGGGGATTGTAAGAGTAACAGTCTGGTATTCGCCATGCCGCCACAGTTGATAATGTTGTTTCATAACAGACGGGTTGCTGGGAAAATACTCTGGAATTGCTGTAGCTAACAAAAGGCCAAAAAAAGCCTTCAGGACTTGAGAAACTTGATAATGTAGACAGACTAATTGTCAGCTGATGACACAGAGTTGGGAGTAATGTTATGTCTCCTTTTATTTTTATGCATTTTAGTCACCTTTAGAGTGTTTTTTGTTACTGTATTCGTGTTGCAGGAATCGACTCATACAGTGCCCTCAGTGTGCTTTCGTTTGTTTTGAAATGCAAGAGAAACTGACAGGAGCAATTGTCTTTATTTCCTTTTAAATCAGGTCATACAGTGTGTTTCAGTCCCCGTGTTACACAGCTGTGGATGTTAATGTGGTGCTCTTGTGTTTCAGACTATCACATCAAGGACTCGTCTTTCACTGTCTGACCTGTAAGATAGATCAAAGCTGCCCAGTTTGCAAACTAACAAAGAAATCATTCTGAATGACAATGCTTCAGTCAGCAGCGGTCACGCAGGGTCATTACTGTTGGATTGATCTTAAGAACTGAACAGAAACATGAGCGCTTTGTTTGAAAAAATAGGGTGAGAAGTGCCTCTGATTGACCTGATAAGTATGAATGTTAGACTTTGATCTCTTGCGTGCACACGGTGCCATTTCATTCGTGACATCAGCTCTAGCTAATAGATCACTAATCACTATATATCCTTTATATCTTATTAAAAAACAGACATCTTACTGTAGATTTGAGTTGTAATTCCTCTCTGGATAATGAATTATTTGATTAATTCTAGTAAAATTATTTTTCCTGGCAGATCAGCCAAATATATTAAAATTTAAGTTCCTTTAATCTGAGGATTTTTCAATGGCTTTGCCTTTTGACCTATTAGTGCGCAATAAGGACACTGATATTTTGTTAAGTGAATAATCAAGGAAGCGATTGATAGATTCACTGATAAAAAAAATAATCGTTAGTCATTCTCCAGTGGAAATTGGCTATTTTAGCTATCAGTACGTTTCAGACTAATCGTTAGCATTTGTGGCTTCTTAAGATTATTTGTAAAAAGTCCCAGTAATGGTGTATCTGGACCTATTAGATCTATTAGCTGCTGAAACTAGCTCATTTTTCTGTGTGAATACTTTAGATGATTCATGTCTACAGTAATTATGTTAGCTGTTAAGAGTCCATTATGAATTCCCCATATAGTGTGGGAGGTGCCAAAACCTGAGAAGGGTGAGGAGGCGTGTTCGTGTGCTGGAAAGACAAAGGACTTCCCCTAATGCCTGGAGGAGGAGATTTCTGCAGAGCAGACACACACACACACACACACCTTTATGATTGTGATTGTGTGACCTTTGGTCTTCAGTACACAGTACCTGAAGGCTTAGGCAGACAGAGTGAAACTTATGCAAGAGAAGAAAGTGTGATGCTTCTCTCCGCTTGCACTGTTGTCTGGACTGTGCTTTCCTGGAAATGAATTCCTAAATTTACTGGAAGTGCCTCTGCTTTTCTGATTACTCTGGACCCTTTTTTCCCCCAAATCGGGGGTCTTATTTATTTAATTTAATTTTTTTTCCTGTGGAAAATGGTTCGCTTTGTCCGTCTTACATCCTGGCGCAGCTGGGACCTACTGAATGTGGACACGGAGATTCCTGAACCACCGACACCAACATTAACTGAGAGTCAGGTGAGAGGCCTGTTGATTGGTCAAAGTGCAGTGGAAGATATGAGTATTTTTACTGCTTTTCTTTGTCTAAAAAAATTATGTTTTTGTTTTTTAGCTGCAGTGAACAAATAATCGAGTCATTTTTTTAATCAAATGATTGCTTTTTTAAAAAATGGCAAATATTTGGCACGTGTGTGTTGACTAACGTGGAGTTTCTCTCAGCTTTAATTTCCTGGTTAAGCACACGTTATGTGTGTTTTACTGCTTAAGCTGGTGTGTATTCAAGCTTTGAGGAAGGTCAGCGTGCACACTTTTTCCCATCGTTAATCAACTTTCCTGATCAAGGGAAGTTGTTATCAGTTGCATAAAGGTAGTTGAAGGGGCACAGTGAGTAATGGGGGGGGGGCACTACTTTTCTCTTTGTCACCACTTACTTCAATACAATCCCTTCCAATTTTATGATTGTTCTTCTTTACAGGCCAAGGTTGATGCTACAAACTACAGTGATAAGATAAGGCTGTGTGGGCAAGCTCGGTGCTTGATATCATTAACCTGACTGGCCCCAACTAGACCTGCTGAACAAGTCTGTTCCCAAATTGTGTTGCTTTATAACAGAGACCGCTCAGGTCAGGTTTACACAGTAGGCCCGGGGAAAAGCTTGTAAACATAATTAGTTGGGCAGAAATGAGTTGAGCGGCTTAATGTTTGCCACCAGATCCTCATTATGCCACCAAAACATAGGATCATAGAATATGTCTGTGTTGTCTGGTACCAGGATGGTGCTATTGGATCCTTTGAGTCCTATTAGTAGCAGGTTATGGCTGGGGTCTGTAGAGTTTGGGAACCAAACCAGCACCAGGTTTTGCAGTATGGCAGGGTGTGTAGCTGTGCTTGTTGGGGAGTGTCATCAAACCATTGTGTGTGCCAGGATTCAAAGTAATCCAGAAAAAACATTGTGTTGCAGGCGTTGTAACAAGAAGACCTATGTTAGTTGGTTTTATTATTGTGACTCATCTATATTTGGTCTGACTGAAGAACTAATGGGCAGTGTAATTACTAAGATAAATATAATTTCTTTGACTGTAATGTTTAGAGTTGTTACCAACTGCTGTATAGTTCTTGTAGTCAAGATCTATTGTTATGCTAATTATAATAATCTGATTAGATTTATTCAGTATGCCAAAGTGCCAATTACAACTTTTGTTTGATCTTCAGCCCAAAACCCAAATATCCTGAGATACTGACAAAAAAATAGCTAATGTAAACTCACACAACCCCAACAATCTCTGGACTTAATTCTCTCGTAATCTACTTTATCTAGAAAGTTCTGAGCCTTTTCTTTTTGAGAAGCTGTGCGCCCGCTCGAGCTTATCTGCTTGGCATAAGCAGCATTTTGAATGTGCTAAAACAAGCAAGTAAACAAAGGGGATTTCCCTTTTTGTCATTATTGGGGAATTTCTTTCCTTGTTTTGACTCCGTTGCCTGGCATTGTTTAAGGATCTCTAAAGCAAAACAGCGATTAAAGATGGCAAAGAATAATGGCTTTGCGTCCAAATAAGAGTAAAAAAAAGAAGTATCCAAACTGCAATTTGCTTGCACTACAAGCAGGGCTAATCGGGGGGTGAATCCTTTGGGGGAGGGAAGAAAACCAAAGTGTGCCTGATTCACAAGCAGGGAGTTGATAGTTTATTTGTACTTCAGAGCAGCCTGTTGAGACTAAAGACCATTTGGCATCACCACAAGTACCAGGATGCTTGTTCAAACCAGGGAGCTCCCTGAAAGCTGCCGCAAAAGCTCCACCTCCTAATATTCAGATCAGCCTCCTCTGGTGCCTCCTCTTTCCTGCCCAACACAATGAGGCAGGATCCTCCTGGTTGCTATGACTTCTGGCCAGTGCGTGTGTGAAATGCAAGCAGGCTGGGCGCCTCAGTGAGTAGGTTCACCGCTGACTGTCGGAACAGCAGGGCAGGACACAGATACGTCCCGGCTCAAAGAGAAGCTGCGATCGGACTCTGCAGGACGCGGCGGGTAACCCGGATCCTGTCAGCTGGAATAGGCGTTTGCAGACTTATTGAAGTTCAAGTTCTGATGATGAAATAACGTGGGAGTGTTGTAGCTGTCATTCGACTTCTTTGACTGACTTTGCATCGGCTGAACTGAACAACGAGGACGACGTGGATGTGTGTTTCACAGTGGAAGTGGAAAGAGAGGAGGCGAGAGGTTGACAGAGAGCAGCAGCTGGCTCCAGAATGGGCTGCGATCCATGAATCCAATTGAAGGATTAGGATGGTTTTTGTTACTTTTGACATGCCGCTGGCTTCAATGGTGAGCACTGTTAATATGGTGGGAAACTGCTGATGGCATTTATCCCTTGGTGGTTATAATTACAACTTCCTGGCCTTGAGGCTGAAAGTGGTTTCCTCAAAAACAGGTTTTTAAACTGTTCACAGTGTTCATTTCTGATCCAAAGTTTCCTTCATGTATGCCATCTGATATGTAGAAATACTTTAGCTGCTTTTCTTTGCCATTATTACAGCCTCCTTTAAATGTATAAAACCCTGTTCTTTGATTGCCTCGTACAGCAAAGTCAGACAAATGAATCAGGTTTCAGTTTGACCAGTCGTGCGCTCTCAGTAGCACAGGGTTCAGATTTTCCCTGTTTGACCATGGGGACTCGGCACTTCCTACCACCTGTGTCCTTGACCAGTTGGACCAACAAAAAGTCCCTAAATGGCTCCATGCTCGTTTCCCTTTTAACTAAAGCGCCTCCAAATTTGTCCCTTTCCCCTCTTTCACTTTAGTTTTTGTTTTAAAGCCAAGATGTCACTCTGCAGTTAGGTCACTGCTCTCTTTGGTAATAACTCCTGAAAGATGAAAGGACTAAAAATTTAGATTTACTTACTCATTATGCAACCCTGTATAGGACACTTATGCACCTTCATTGTAGTTAAGTGGTACCATTAAGGCCCTCCTGAAATGAGTCTTCACAATGCAACATTTCAGCCAGAGTTTTTCATTTTTTAGCTTCAGTTTACATTCCATTGTGTAACATATACATGCTAGAAACGTTTATGGTGACAGGCAGTTATCATTACTTTATCTTGAAAACCGTTTACATTTTACAAGTAATCAAGGCTTTTTATCTAGTCTTCTTGTTCCTGCAGTTTCCCCTAAAGTAAAAGTCAAGTGCAGTCTTAGTTTGCTTTAATCTGTGGTACATTTTAAAATTTGATAGTCCTCAAATTATATGTCAGTTATTCGTAATAGTAAACTTTAGGCTGTGATGAATTAAAACTGGCTGTTTACTATTTTGTGAAATTTCACGAGTCAGACAGTTTTGGACCAGAAGACTTGGAAAGTGCATCTGTGATATCCATCAGTGCAGCAGCTTGGTGTTTTTACCACATTGTGTTTGTGTAGGCTTGTTTGTGTTTCTGGGGGGGTGATGAGTAAAAGAATTTCACTGGAATGGACGGCAAGTTTCAGAAATGGTGTCAGTGTCCAGGAATGTGAGTTCCTTTTGCTGTGTTTGAAGTGTGGCAGGGTGTCGATGTCCTGCCTCTTGCTGACTCCTGACCAGCAGATTCTTCAGCATTGACACTCCGACGACAAAAACAACTGCTTCCTCAGATACTGAGGTGGCCCCTGTTTGTTTGCTTTGCTGCTGCTCGTAAAGTGTACAGAGATTGCATGAGCGAGGGCGCACGCCAGGGCCTGCTGACAGGGTAACAATGGACAGGGAACAATGGCCAGACTCGGCCGTCTGTTCTTTTGGAACAACCTCCCGCCTGCTCCTTGTGATGCAGTGAACATACACAGCGAGGAAGTGGCAGTCCTTCCCTCTCCTGTTTGTGTCCAGGCATTTGGATAGTTTTAACGGTCCTGTTGATGTCATCCCTGGCTCAGAATTCCCCTTTCAGATTTCCTGTTTGTCCTATCATTTCGTCATTGTCTCTTTCGATGCGTCTGGCTGGAAACAGTTATAATTCCCCTCATTCACTCATTGGATCTTTTTTTCCCCTCCTATTACGGTCTATCATGTAACTGATTTTTGTCTGTTCTCTCTGTCTCGCAGGGTCAGGCCCGACGGAGGAAGAACATAACAGAGTTTCTGGGTGAGGCGAATATCCCAACCCCAGATGCTCTGGGACAGATCGGTGGCTCTCTACCTGCTGTAGGGGCTGGGCCCGACAGCTGGAAGAACCGTGCTGCCAGCCGCTTCAGTGGCTTCTTCAGTTCCAACGCTGGAGCGGGGTCTTTTGGCAAGGTAATGCCGACAGGGTTGCGATCACATGATCACAGAAGCGAGTGCAATCTCGTTCCAAGTGAAAGTGCTGCACTTTCTTTTGGCTATAAAGGGCTGTAGGAGGCAGGCTTGTTGCCCAGACGATGTCTGAGATTAAGAAAACATTAAAAAAACAAACAGAACAGTAGCAAGCAGCAGTGGGAGGGGGTCAGAAGGCCATATCCCCCTTGAGCCCTGGTGAAGTCATTTCCTTTCAAAGTTCTCCTGACTTGTTGGCTCACATACTTTCCACCCAGCAGCTCTGGAAATGAGTAGGTAGAGGAAAAGCCTTCTGTTAGCACTCAGTTTTATCCACTCTTATCTTGATTTTTAAAACACTATCCTTTCTGGAAATTTCCTACTTTTAACTTTTTATCACATGGCTGATAAACAAGTTTATCATAAGGAATGGAAAATAGGGAAGGCGTAAACCTGGCTCTGTTTAAAAGGAACGCCGTCTGCCTTTCAGCTCTCGTTAAAGATCGCAAGGTTAACCTAAGCAAAGGCTTTCTCTTTCTGGATCAGAGGTTTTTGAAAATGATAATCAACTTTGATTCTAATGAAGGACAGGCACGCGCCCACACACAAACATGCCTTCCATTGTATTTCATCCCCTGAGGTCACATCCTTAACAGTGGCAGATGTCAAATGGAGACAGTTTCTGTCAGTCACCTGTCATTGCTGGGCCCATCCCTTTTCAATTTATTTGGTCCCCTTAAATCCCCTCAGGGCCAGAGATCCTGCACCTGGGTCTGGACCTTTGGCATCCTCCATATTGTAGGGTTAAACAACATTGAGCTGCTTTCACACCAAACTTTAGCGAGAAGTCCTAACTTTGGATCTTTTTTCCCCCCATACATTTCTGACTTTTTGTTGACTGTTTTCAAGAAGCACAATCCTCCCGCTCCGTTTCTTTCCACTGTTTTGTAGCACTCACCCCACTCCCCGTCTCCTATTGTTAAGATGGTCTCAATGCACGGAGCTCATTTTCATAACTACATAAGGCCTGCCAGCTTGAACAAAGACCTGAATAGCGGCCTAGGCGCCAGCAAGGACGGGATTGTGTATGCTTATAATACACAGACCCCTCTCTACTTACAGTTTGAATGTAACAATAAACAGTCACACAAATGGACAGTTACTTTTGCGTCTCTTCATGTTTCTGTTCAAAATAGTCACATCTGTTTTTGAAATTGTTTTTTATCTGATCGCAGGAGGTGGATCGACTGGAGCAGCTCCAGAGCAAACTCCAGACCTACTCATTGTTTGGATTGCCAAAGGTGCCACGACAGCTCTCCTTCCACCAGGACTCCTGGGAGGAGGAGGAGGAGGAGATCGACCTATCCCTAGAGGACAGCTGGCAAACGCTACTGGACAACTCAGAGGTACAGTGCAGATAAGCAAACCACACAAACACACCCACTTTTGTCTTGTCGTGTATGCGCAGACATAATGGAAAAAAATCAGTTTCCTACTAGAATCAATGCAGATATTTGTAACTTCCAGTGGTGTAATGCTGAACCACGAATGGTTTGGCATTACAATTTCCTCATTCATGACATTACTTGCATGCATGCTGGTTTCTGGTATGTGCACAATTCTTACTTCCTTATATCTATCTTTCTCATTCTTACACTCAACCTGATGCCTCTTTTCCTGAAATACTGGTTATAATGCACTTCGCTGTTATGTTACCACAAGGAACTGAATTTCTGTGCCGCACATCTCATGCCGTCGCCGAGTTGTTGCACATGGTAACGAGTTAACGAGTCCACGATCAATCAGCAGGGCTAGCGGTTATTGCTCAACACATACTGTCTTTCATACTGTAAATGTACTTCTGATGGTTAGTTACACCGAACACATTACTGTCTTGATTGCTGAAACACAATAATGTTGGTGATGTGAGTTACGGTAAAAAAAATATGAGAACATCACAAGGAAACTGTTGTTTTTGTTGCGTTGGGTGACAGATTTCCTGTGGAACTTTTAAGACAATAAGCAACCGTCGCGACTGACGTATGGATACAATTTACATTATAGCATGAAATCATAAGGAAGTATGCAGAAATAATAAAGATGTGTTTAATTAAAGAGTAAAGCGGAAAAATGGTTTGTTAGGCTCACACCATGTTGTACCACTTATCCTTATTCTAAGCAATCAGTAACTTGATTTGTTTTGAAAGTGAACATTTAGTTAATTGTTCATTTATTAATAACAAAGTTCTTGGAACTGTCCTTTCATTTCTTACTTTTTTGTATATGTAAACAGTTTCTGAGGAAATATTGTTGGGGAGTTTTAGTATTTAGCTTAAATGTCTGATGTAATCGTTGTACTCCAAACTCTGACATGGGAATGAGGTGCGATTAAAATGTCTAATCTAAAGGAAGTTTACGCTAATATTGTAACAGTTGAGAGGAACGTATAAATATTGTGTATGTTTATGAATAAAATCTGTGTGTGCGCAGACACTGACAAGACGCCAGTTCCACCAGCAGGAAGCAATATGGGAGCTGCTGCACACAGAGGCTACCTACATAAAGAAACTCCGAGTCATCACTGATGTAAGTGCAAAGAATGCTTTTGTTGTCTGTTCACGCATATATAAATTGCATACTGTGTAAGATGAAGAGGGTTGTGTAGTGTAAAAGATAAGACATACAATGAAGCTCTTTTTCATTAGACATTGACAAAGTGTGGGGCCTATATCGCTGTCTAATAAACAAGGAGTTTAAGTTTAGACGTAACTGCAGTGCCTTACATCAGATTACTGTCGTAATATTCAGGGCTTACGCTCTTTTTATGTCTCCCTTCTTGCAGTTGTTCCTGTGTGGGCTGCTGAACCTGCAGGAGAGCGGCCTGCTGACGGAGGTGGAACCCGCCAAGTTGTTCAGCAATATTCAGGAGATCGTCCGCCTCCACACCTCCCTTTGGACCCAGGTCATGCTGCCTGCCCTGAAGAAGGCTAGGCAAGCCCGGGCTCTGCTCGACCCCACTGACCTTCACCATGGTTTCAGAACGGTTAGTTTCAGACTCCACAGATGCAACAAAAGAGAATCCAAACCCTGCATGCACCCCCAGACAACAAAAAAGAAAGACATCTAGTTAATTTAAATAGTATAGAAACTTTATCTTGGTTTAAAGCATTGAGTGCATCTTTCCAAAGTCAAAAAATCCAGGGTTTTATATTTAATAAATAATGTAATTACCATGTAACTACATGTTCAATATAAAAGTGTGACTGATTATGTAACTATGACTCATATAAAGGTTTAGGTGTTTTATCAATTCACCTGATTAGTTGGGTTAAAGGTACACTGCACTGGATGCCAGTAAACATAAAATCTTGCTGTTTCACAATTTTTAAGCATAAATAGGATAAGAAACGTGAATTAGCAGCTAGTACGTCTTTGTTTTCCTGATGACAGAAGTAAATATGACGCATGTCTTTGTTTCTGTGTGTGGGTTCAGTTTGGCACCATGTTCAAGCCCTACATCCGTTATTGCATGGAGGAGGAGGGTTGCATGGAGTACATGCGCACGCTTCTCAGGGACAATGAGCTCTTCAGGACCTACGTCACGGTAAGGTTTCTCTTACCATTACGATAATCCCAGATGCTCTCTGCCCAAAAACTCATCCTTGGCTTTTCTCCTCATTTCTGATGCCTGACTTCCTGCTTTTGTCTGACTCAATTCAGTGGGCAGAGACCAATAAGCAGTGTAACCGTCTGAAGCTGGCCGACATGTTGGCAAAGCCTCACCAGAGACTGACCAAATACCCGCTCCTACTGAAGATTCTTCTCAAGAAGACAGATGAACCAGCAACCCGTGACATTGTCAGCAGCATGGTAAGAACTTGGAAAGCATTTAGAAAGTGCTGTTTTTCTCATTTACACTAAAGTATATGCTTTGACTGCTTGTCACCCTGCCTGAGGTCTGAATGCAAATGTATGTTTGTCATTGTTTTCCAATTAAGGTTGCCACAGTAGAGGGCTTTATCAACAGCGTAGACTCCCAGATGCGACAGCGTCAAGAACAACAGAAGCTCGCCACCATCTCTGCCCGTATAGACTGCTATGAGGCTGTAGAGGGGAGCAGTGAAGAAGTGGAGAAGGTAAGAAACACTTTACAATACCCCAGTGCCCTAAAATTAGACTTCATGTCAAACTCTGCTTCATGCCTTTATCTTTCCCCCCTCAGATCCTCAAGGAGTACAACCACTTTGACCTCATGGCTCCCATGAGAGATGTATCTCCGGAAGAGACTCGACAGCTGCATCTCGAGGGCGCGCTGAGGATGAAGGAGGGCAAAGACAGTAGGGTAAGATTGACTCGCATGACTGCTTGGAAACACACGATGAGCTCTTATCTTTATATTCAGATTACACGTGGATTCTCATGTTTCCTTTGCGGTTACGTAAAATCTCACAAAAACTGCAGATGTGTAAAACATTACAAGAGTTACCATAACTGAAATGAGTTTACTGTCCCCACAGATGGAGGTCTATTGTTTTCTGTTCACCGACCTGCTGCTAATTACTAAGCCGGTGAAAAGAGTGGAGAAAGTCAAAATTATCCGTCAGCCTCTCCTTATTCACAACGTCATCTGTAAGGAACTCAAAGACCCAGGTGAGTGCTCAAATACTGACTTTAACTCCTGAATAATATATATTTGTTTTAATAAAGAAGAAAATCCAGGAAATTCTCACCTTTTGAGAAGCTATTTAATTATATAGGTGACTTTTCAATCCACAGAGTACTAAATTTTTCACGTTTTATGTCTCCTACAGGCTCTTTCATCCTCATCTACCTCAATGAATTCAAGAGTGCAGTGGCAGCGTACACTTTCCAAGCCAACAGCGCCACCCAGGGGCGAAGTTGGATAGATGCAATCTGCAATGTCCAGGTAGGATAGCAATGTTTTATTATAGAAAAAATATCGGACAGCATCCAGATATGAGATTTTTATGTGTGGTTTGTTTTTTTTTGTTTTTTTTAATTTTTACTTTAGAAGCACAAATTTTTACAGTCATTTACATATTTAATGTAAATGGTGCTTTACAATTTAGAACCAGCTCCAAAGGCTTCGCACTGAGGAGTTCCTCCGCCAGCAGGACAGTCAGAAGAGATGTATGGGGGATGGAGAAGAGGAGGAGGAAGATGAGAGCAGCAACTCCACTACAAGTTCCCCTTTGCTGAGTCACAAGGATCAGCAAAACTCAAGGTACTGAAGTGTAAAGAATAAAATCTGCTGCACTTTTGTAACATGAATAGAACTCTACACAAATTGTTTTCTTAAAATCTCAAACTATTCCTTAAAGTGATCCATTATTGTCTCTGATGTTTTCCTTACACGCTTTCTGGTGAGCTTTTTAAGTCTAACGTTCAACCAAAACTCTCCTTTCAGTCAATCAGACGGTTCCACTGAGACCCTATCAGTGATGGATGTCGATGAGCCCAGCGAGCACTCAGAAATTCCTGCTTCCAACATAAACCTCCAGGAAAGCGCTAATAAAGACTTGGATAGCGCTGTGGGTTCCCTTTCTGACAGGTCTGTGGGTCAGAAGTCGTCAAGTCCACTCAGAGTCCACTCCGCCATCTACACTGAGCACAATCAGGGCACGGGACCAGACAGTGAGGACCTGGACCCCCAGTGCCGCTCTCTTTCCATGGACAGCGCCTACGGTACCCTCTCCCCTGAATCCCTCCTAAGAGAACTGCAGCCACAGCCTGGCCAAAGTGAAGGCGAGGAGACTGAGGAGGAAGAGGGAGACAGGGAGAGTCAGGAGCCAGAGCACGAAGAGACAGAATTAGAAGAAGTGGATGAAGAAGAGGAAGAAGAGGAGGATGCTTCATTAGGGTCTCAGGTGTCAGTTGTCCAGTCCTCTAAACCTCGTCGGCGGCCTCATGTACACCCCCGACTCCATTGCCTCCTGGGGTTGTCCTCTCTGGCTCTATCCCGCTCCGAAGACAACCTCCTGCAACACTTTCATGGTAGCCACCCCATCTCCCACACACACTCCCTCAGCTCTGAGACGCAGGACCAATCGCTGTGCGGAGACATGGACACGTCAAAGCTGTCGCACAGTAAGAGCATGTCCGAGCTGGACCAGAACTCGTCAGTGGAAAACAAGGAGTTATTTTCCACTGACCTCGACCAGTCTGACGATTGCTTGAGCATTAGCTTGCCCTCTGACAAACTCAGTGCCACCCTGAGGAGGGCGGAAGCCAGGCATGGCCACGGGGCGCCCGACGGACAATGCGAGGATAACGATTCTCAGAGCGACAGCTCAGATGGGGAAGTGACTCCTTCTGCCTGCTTAGATAAGAAAGCCAAGTCAGCAGCGGAGGCATCGCCCAAAAAGAGAAAATCTCCAGGCCAACACAAGAAGCTGACGCTGGCTCAGCTGTACAGGATACGCACCACTCTTGTCCTGAACTCCACACTGACAGCATCGTAAGTCATTACTTCTATTATATAAGAAATAATCTGATAGTTTGAGAAGAAACTTAGTCTCACAGAGCCAGGCTCCTTGTGCCCTTCTGTTTTCAGCTGCATATTTATTATACATACAGGAGTGTTTTTGATCTCAAAGAAGGAAGTGAGGAAATGCTCCTAAATTTTGTTTTAGGTACTTTTCCTGAAAGGTATGTGTGTATTAATGTTATCCTTTCTCCCCCCAGGGAGGTATAACAGCTCTTCCAAATGCTGACTGGTGGCATATGGACATTACAAGGAAGAATCCCTATTTTATGAGGATGGACTGAACACACAAATGCACTCGCTCTCTTCCTGCCCTCTCCCTTCCTGTTGCTTTTTGGACAATGACTGTCCCTTTTTTTTAACATCACAACAATAGCAATCCATTTGTGTTTTTGATTTTGCTGTTGCGTTGGTTTCCAAATTACTCAAATGGGAGGGAGGGGCAGAGAGATATTAACTGCTTGCACTTTGCAACGGAAGTAGCATTAATGGGGGCTGGAACCTTAAGTTGGACTTTGGGCGGAGTACGTAAGGAGCCCCTACAGACAGGAGGCATCCCGGCGGAGGCCTTAAGACCTCATTACTGCACTCCACACCAGAGAAAAGGTGGAGCTGAGTCCTGCACTTCTCCCTTCTTCTGAGGTGAAAAGAGGGAAAACTAAATCTTGAAAATCTTCTCTACACGTGGCTGAACAAGAAAACGGCGCCTAAGACGAGCTCTTGATACTTGTACTAGTCCTGGTTTGCTTCAGAAAAGTAAAAAAAAAAATTGCACAGTTATCTTTGTTAAGTAGAAAGGTCACTAATGAGTGAATTTACATTTACAGTCACAATGAATTTTTATTTGTACGTGTTTGCTGTAAAGACATCTGTGTGTGACTGTGAATGAATGTCTACATTTGACTTATGAGTCCAATCCTGACTGAACCAAAATTGCTCCCGTTCTATTACAAACACAAAGATGGAAGACTTGTAGAGCTGGTAGATTCCCAGCAAAAAAATTATTAAATAAATAAAAGTGCAAAAAGGCAAAGCAAGTCCAAAGCAGCCAATCGCATATCAGCTCATAAAGACTTGATTCTTCTTTATTTGATTGTAGGTTGAACTAGTGAGAAGATATTCCTAAAAAATAGACAGAACATGTGTGACTAAAGCTGTTTTGTGGAATTTTCTGCACTATATAAAGGCTTGGATGGCTTACAAGCACACACAGGAACTGATTTATAGGAAAAACAAAAGGAGTGCACACGTGATTGTGTTTCTTGCTAGAAAGAGGAGGCTAAATAAAAAGTTTGGGGTGGTGACTCTCATTTTAGATGAATGGTGTTCTCTGGGAGATTTAAGGGGAAGAAAAAAACAGTAAACGTAACATTCACACTGATGTTTGGCTTTTCAGATCAGTAATTACGGACTTTACTCAAAATGTTGCCCAAACCAAATAAGTTAAGTGTTTAGTTTTTTGTGTGTTTATGTAATATTTATTATGACTCATTTGTTTTATATATAAGATATTGTTTATATTGTTTGCTTCTGTGTTTTGTGATTTCTTTTTTTTTGGGTCAATTTAGTCTTAATATTTTTTTTTTCCTTGCCAGGCATTAATGTGCTATGAACCAAAATAATGTGTTTCCTTTTTCAGTAATGACTATAAAGTGTCTTACAAAATAATAATTCAACACAGGCTCAAATACAGATACAATCCCTCTTTTTAATGGTTTAATCCAATGTAATGGAGTGATTTGAGGAGAGAGGCTGAATCTGAACGGCATGGCATTAAAACAACATGAACTGGTCAGACTGTTCCCGTCTCTTGTGTTCTTAACCGTGCACAGACAGCAGGTGGCGAAAGAACGTTGAGGGGCAAATTACACCAGACCGACCTGACCATGTGTGGCAGCAATTCATTAGATCAACTTATTTGATATAAGATCAGCAGAGCAGTGGCAGACGATGTATTGGCATATTTAGATTAAGTAAGAACTTAAATATATACAGTGCAGTGCGTGAATTACTTTTCTCTGAAGTTTGTGTAAGCGTTACCTTTTCACCTGTAACTTCAGCTTTGGTTTAGTACCATAAATATAATGGCAAAGCACAAATATTGAACTAGTTTTGAATGTAAAATGTTAACATTTATTGTAATTATAAGTATTAGCATGCAGTGTTGAAATGTGCTTTGAGCAAATAGACAAAGTAGAATTACAATGCTGCTTCAAACCACTTATATTCTACTTAGTTTGGGTTTAATTTGGATTCAAAGAGCATTTATATTTTCCAGTTAAGTTTCTGAGAACTCATTTGGATCACACAGTCAGTACAGCTGTCTGTCTGGGCCGACCGTCTGCTTCAAATTCCCAGAAAGTTCAGATGAGGTGAAATCCGACCCGTCTCAACAGTAAACGGTCCGACGAACATGTGGAGCATTAGACCAGAGCCTAATGGCCGAGAGTAACGTCCCGGCCAAGGTGTATTTACAGGTGATTATATCAGCTAATCGGTGGATTACAGCATGTTGAATCCACACAAGCCCCTAAGCTGCAGGAAAAAGACAGTGCGGCCCTGTGGGATTTTCTGTTTAATCTGGTCCCAGAATGCAGCGGCCCCTCCCATTCTCACATCTGGCCCATTGGGATTTACTGTTGTAATCCTTGATTTTAAAACAATTTTATTATGCTTTACTGCTGATGCGCTGAACTTTAATTAAATAAAATGCAGCTTTCTATTTTAGCTCTGAAGTAATTACACATCCCCGTTCTATTAGCCTCTGCTAAGTAAGTAATGAGGTTGTGCCATGATGGCTGCAATCTGGCTAAAACCTATAGAGTATATGCAAGTACATTATGACACACTATAAAATATGAACAAGTTATAAGGTAAAAAAGGGATGCTGCAACACACCCGCGTTAGGCTTTTTTTAACAACAACTGCTGAATAAAGATGCTATGAAGAAACATTTCTGTACCATCTCTTAAAGTACAGAACAGAACAGAAATGTGCATGAACACTAAACGGTGTAACTTTACTTACTTCTCCCTTTTTGCTTTTCTCTGCATGAAGTCTGGTGCAAATGTGCTGCGTACAGCTGGGGCAGCAGAGGGTTAACACCACTTGCTGTGGCAGATGTCAAAAACCATGCTGTAAAAAAATGTCCGATTAACACAAAGGGGCACTTTGGCAAATCCTGATTATAGGAGCACTTTCATTTATTAAACTCTGCCAATCCTCTATACTCTTTCTGAGCGGGGATTAAAACCAGGTAGACACTATTGTCTATCTAAACAATCCCTCTTTAAGCTCTAGCCGTTTCCCAGTGGTCTGACCAGGCCTGGCTGGCTGGCTGCTTGCCTGCCTGTAATCTCAATAGGGGCTTATAGGTCACTACTACCACTACACATTTCCATTCATCAACATCATCCCCTCTAAAGGGACTAGGTGATTGGATTTAGGACATGTTTTACAGGGTCAGAAAAAAAGAGAACAGCAAACTGAAGCGTGTTTACAAGCGCTGTGCTGTGAAAAGGCCAGTGGACGAGTGGCAGCCATATGGAATGGATAACCCTGGGAACATCTGCCCTCGATCACAACCAACGCCACTAGACTGATGCTGGTGACCTTCAGATGGTGCAAAGGAACATCTGGTCCTTTTCTGCTCTCACGGAGCCCTGGAAACCGCATTAAGTAGACAAATAGCAACAAGCATGTCCATATGTTATTTGTAAAACTCCTTGCTATAAAACAGGGGCTGCATGAGGTCCACTCTGTGGAACAATGATCTAACAAACTAACTTTATAAATGCTTAAAAATCACAATTAATTAAACAATTCAACTATTGTTTAATAGTTTTTTTAAAGAATTTATCCACCATAAAATACTTTCCTCCACTAGTTTGTCAACAGTGCGAGCACAACCAAGCTCATGAAGGGGAAACAATCGGTTGGGGGTGAGAGAAGGAAGACAGGACAAAAGCTGCACTGTGGAAGAGAGCCAGAGATTAATAATAACAAGATGCTATATAAACACACAAAAACAGAAAAGAGGTCAGTGAGGAAGAAACAGAGCATCATGGGAAGACCACAGCAGCCTAGGTGTATTGCAGTGTAACTACAGGAGGGTTCAGGGTCACCTGATCCTGCCCCAATTATACGTTTTATTTAAAAGGAAAGTTTTAAACTTAAAAAAAAAAATTTAAACAGAAAAGGCGACTCTCCAATCTAAACTGGAATCTGGTTCCACAGAAGAGAGGCCTGAAAGCTGAAGGGTCGACCTGCTATTGTACTTTCAAATATCCAAAGAGCCACAAGTGAACCAGCAGTCTCAGCGCAAAGTGCTCTCGTGAGATCTTGAGGACCTTATAGTACCTGAAATTTGTAGCATGATTATTCAAGATCTTGTATGTGAGAAGGATTTTAAATTGGATTCATTCTGGATTTAACAGGGAGCCATTGAAGAGAGGCCAATATTGAAAAAATATGGTTTCTCTTTGTTATGTCAGGTTTCTCCTGACAGTGCTCTGGCTTACTCCCCTCTCTATGTGTCCCAGTGGCACATCATATTACACTGTAAAAAAAATCTTTAGAAAAACTTCACGACTATTCTGTAAATGGTAAAATGGAAAATTCTGTAGATTTTACAGTATATTTTCACTACCTTTAATAACAAATGTCTGTTAATAGAAAAATGGAAAATTCTGTTTATATTACCATTTACAGACACTTCTTTTCACTGTAACTCATTTAAAATACTTCTTTATATCCTTAACCACACATTTCTATATAATTAAAACATGATTTACTTGAAAATTCTTGAATTTAAAATTAAATTAATCTGAGATAACAGTGCTGCTACATTACAGTTAAATATCCTTTTGTGGAGGTATGTAACAACGACAGGAGAGGTCTCAGTGTCTCACTCCAACCACTTTATTAACTGACAGAACTTCACATATAGTCAGCGCCAAAATCTCCACCCCCACACTTCCCTTCAACTTGTGTGTGAGTGGAGCCACCTGGTGGTCCGCCACACATACCCCCCCTAGAACACACAGTCAGGTCTCCATTCAGTCCAGGACCCTGGGTCTAAGCAAACGACCCGCACGACTGAACCTGGGAGGGAGAGAACAGGCAGAGGAAGGTCCATCCTGTGAACGAGGCTGGTGAAGGCGAGCAGGAAAGGCAGGAGGAGGCTCAAACGTTGGTGGTCCGGGGGTAGTCCTGGGGGGAAAACCAGAGACTGTCAACCCCAGCGCAGGAGGTCGGCCACGGCGAGGGGCCTGGGCCGGCACTACATCACTGTCCGGAAGAACATGTGCTGGTTTAAGTCTGTCAACACACACAGTCTCCCTTCGACCCCCAAAATCCAAAACAAAATGTTTCTGGCCCGGTTCAATAACCCTGAACGGGCCGTCATACAGCGGCCGCAGCGGTGTCCTGTGGGCATCGTGCCTGACAAAAACAAACTTAGCAGTCTCTAAAGTCTTTGGAACAAAGGTGTCAGGCACGCAATGGTGCACCGGACCAGGAACCCGAAGCGAGTGCAAAAGCGGGGTGAGAGAGAGCACCGATGGATCGAAGCAGGGAGGAGGATTTTCAGGCAAGAATTCTCCAGGCACGCGGAGGGGCTGACCAAACACTAGCTCAGCTGGGGAAGCGCCGAGATCCTCCTTAACCGCAGAGCGCAGCCCAAGCAAAACCCACGGGAGGCGGTCAACCCAATTGCCATCCTTTAAGGAGGCGCGAAAGGCAGCCTTCAGCGACCGGTGGAACCGTTCACACATCCCATTAGCCTGCGGGTTGTATGCGGTTGTGCGGTGGACTTTAGCCCCCAGTCCATCAGCCATGGCTGACCAAAGCTCGGAAATGAACTGGGGGCCTCTGTCTGATGTAATGTCCGCGGGTGGGCCGAAACGCGAGACCCAGGTCGACAAAAACGCCTTGGCCACCACTGCTGCGGTAGTGGACGCCAGGGGGACCGCCTCCGGCCACCTGGTGGTCCGGTCAACAACAGTCAAAAGGTGCGTAAAACCTTGTGACTGCGGCAAGGGACCCACCAGATCGACATGCACATGATCGAAACGTTTGCCGGGTATGAAGAACGGCTCCAGGGGCGCCTTGGTGTGTTTATGAACCTTCGCGCACTGGCAGGGAATGCACGCCGACGCCCATTCCTTAACAGATTTGCGAAGGCCTGGCCAAACAAATTTAGAGCTGACCAGTTTAACAGAGGCCCGGACCCCTGGATGAGAGAGAGCATGTACCGAGTCAAAAACTTGACGACGCCAGGAAGCGGGAACCACAGGGCGAGGGCGGCCGGTGGAAACGTCACAGACAAGGAGGGGACCACCGTCCTGCACGGGTCTGTTGTAACAGCAGTCTGGCGAGGAAGGAGCGGCTAGCCGGTCCAGCGGGCATGTGGTGTGGAGGTTAGCCGGATAACACGGAACCAGTCGGTTAAATCCAATAACAGACCTTTATTCGCCGTCAGCAACATTACACTTTATAAGCCAGGTCTCCTCGGCTGTACTCGTCCGAACCTACATGCGCGGGGATTGGTACCACCAGCGCCAGCTTGTCACAACAGTAAGTAAGGTGCTTTCTTGGAGCATGGAACATGAGCAGCATGAAATGGCTGCCGCTAACAACTCACACACCCACTAGGAGACCCCCACAGCTACTACAATAGTTGGGCAACCCCCCCTAGTGGTGCTATAACCCAAAAGGTTTGTTACACTGTCCTCCAGTATGAGGCCCGTCTGGGTGGATTTAAGCGCGAGGATGTCAGGGTCACCGCTCTGATCGGCAGCCATGGCGGAGTAGTCTATGCCGAGAAAGACGGGAGAAACCAGCGCACGGGACAAACAGTCAGCCACATGATTGGATTTACCAGCCACGTGCCGAATGTCCGTGGTAAACTCAGAAATGGCTGCCAACTGGCGCTGCTGGCGTGCACTCCATGGATCGGAAACCTTGGACATGGCAAACGTCAAGGGTTTGTGGTCCACGTATGCGGTAAAGTGACGACCCTCGAGAAAAAACCGGAAATGACGAGACGCCAGGTGGAGCGCCAGTAGCTCCCTGTCAAAAACGCTGTAATTGCGTTCGCTGTCACGTAGCGTACGGCTGAAAAAGGCGAGCGGTTGCCAGACACCCGAGATTCGCTGTTCCAGCACCGCACCCACCGCTATGTCCGACGCATCAGTGGTCAACGCAATCGGCGCTGAGGGGGATGGGTGGGCCAGAAGGGCAGCATTAGCTAACGCTGACTTAGCATCAGAAAACGCTTGGATGCTGTCCGGAAACCAGTCAACGGGGTCATTAGCTTTTTTACCCTTTAACGCCCCATAAAGGGGCTTCAGCAGATGTGCCGCTCTGGGGAGAAAACGGTTGTAAAAATTCACCATCCCCAAAAATTCCTGCAGTGCCTTAACAGTCGTGGGACGCGGAAATTCCGAAACAGCTCGGACTTTGTCAGGCAACAGAACCGCGCCCTCGGCGGAAACACGGTGCCCAAGGAAATCGAGAACGGGCAACCCAAACTGGCATTTAGACGGATTAATAATCAGTCCATGCTCCGCCAAACGCTGAAAAACCTGACGCAGATGGAACATGTGCTGCTCCTTCGAGCTGCTGGCCACCAGTAAACCCTAACCCCCACTTGCCCTGGGCTGGGGGATCCCGGAGGAGAGTCATCACACGGCGGGTTGACAGCGGGTCAAGTGAGGCCACCACATGGTGGTATTTAGTGTCGTCGGCTGAAACTCCACGAAGAGCAAACTGAGCTTCTACGTGCATGAACCATGAAGGAGGATCGTGAAGCCAAAAATCCGGCAATTTAAGCGCCACAGCAAACGCAGCCATCGGCGGAGGTGAAGGTCCGGCGGCCGCCGATGCTTCCAGGCCAGAGCTGGCTTCGTCGTCGAGCCTTAGCATGTTCACTACAGGGGTCACCAATGTGGAGGTATGTAACAACGACAGGAGAGGTCTCAGTGTCTCACTCCAACCACTTTATTAACTGACAGAACTTCACATATATGTCGTGTCCAAATTCATGGGCTGCATTCTCCTGAGGCCGCATTTGTAGACCGATTACGTCACAGCGACGCGCCGAAGGCTGTCCAAATTCGTAGACCCCTCCGAATGCAGCCGACAAATGCGTGCTCCTTTTTCCGAATTTGAAGGATGGGTCGGGTGTGTCCTTCATGGCCCACCATATCCCAGAATTCATAGCGCGGCCCAGCCAAGCTCCAGTTTCCGGCTAATGGCGGCCGCTACTAAGTTTTAAAATTACTCTTATTAATCTTTCTGGGTCACAAAATAAACTTTTAACATATTTTCAGGCGAGAAAGTAGCTGTGTAAACATCAAATATCTGCTCGGTTTATCAAGATATCGCATCTTTGCTAAAGTGCTTCGACGTTTTCGGAGACGTCTGCTACCCACCAGCTCGATAGCTAGCCGGGAGCTCGAGGGTTACTGATGCGGCCGAGAATGGCACAACTCCCGGCACATCATTTTCAGATCACCGCGGACTTTCGCTGCTCGGGTTAAACGTTGTCAGCCGGTGATCAGCTGTGATCAGCTGATCACGGGGCCGGGGTTAAAAGAGAGATGCCAGACATCATTCTCTTCGTGTCAGGAGCTCCGAAACTCTGCCGACGTCAGTCTCCGCCTGATTCAGCAACCGTGAGTGATTATCCCTTCAATCCTTTTTCTCTTCCCGGCTCCGCTCGCTCTCTGTCGGTAACGACCGTTCCGAAGCCACGCTTCGTGCACTGATCGTTACTAGAATAACTGCCTGCCTGCTCCAAACCCACCGCTAGCCTTCGCCACGCTTGGGTCTAGCCAACACGCCACACGGGCATGCCGAATTACTGTGTGTAACCCGCCCGGCCGTGACAAACGTAATATATAAGTCACTTAGACAACCTAAAAATTTTATTGTTGGGCTTTTTTTCAGTGTTTTGTTTGTTCGTGAGTAAATCGGTTTGGCTGAGATTAAAGTTATTAGATTAGATAAAATAAAACTTTATTAATCCCCCGGGTGGGTTCATCCTTGGTTTTTACACAGCTGACTAAACGTCAAACAGAAAACTGATTAAACAGAAGTGTGAGATGGCCGAGAGTTTACTCCAGTGTCCTGTTATATTTTAGACAGCAAGGAGCAGACGGCCGAGTTTATTAAACTCCACCGAGACAGCGGTGACGCTAATCAGAAGGCTAGACCGTCCAATTTCACGGCCGTTTACTTCCGGCCTACCCGATCTTCTGAGGACCCGGCCCACGTAGACCGCGAAGGCCGGGTCCTCGGGAGAATGTAGCCCATGAATTTGGACACGACCATTGTCAGCGCCAAAATCTCCACCCCCACACTTCCCTTCAACTTGTGTGTGAGTGGAGCCACCTGGTGGTCCGCCACACTTTTACTCTCATCACCTCAAAAACTATACTTAAATATAATGACACAATCCATCTCATCATAAAATGATCAAACAGCCAATATATGAACAAAGTAACTTGCAATCTTTAAAATCTTAGCATTTTTATCTTCCTTGAAATCAGTTTCAAATATGTTCATAAACATGCATTCAAGTGGCTCCAAAGTGTTTTCTTCAAACAGGATACCTGGCAAAGACTGACAGAAAATGTAACAATAATTAACAATATTTGCATATTTAACAATATCCTGAGTACATTTAAGCTATGATCACTGCCTTGTTGTTGTTTTGTCTCAGCCAAACAGTTAAGTTGTGGTTTGCATCCTTGTTTGTCCAACCATGACAGAGTATACATATATAGTCAACTCACCTTTGATTACCAAATTGCATTTACTTCATCAGTGAATCCAAGTGAACATTTGAGCTAGATTAACACTGTAGGGTCTTTATCCTACCATATAAAGTGACTTCAACAAGATTTATTTACTGTTAAGTAATGTTATATGAATAAGATCTAAAGAAGATATCCCTGAAATTTGGGTTTATTGGAGCAAAACAGATGGATGACCACAGCCCTCAGCACAAGGCTGGCAAGACTTTCTCCCATATAATAAATAAATAAAACACAGAATAAAACATTCAAATAAAAATAGATCAAGACAGATTACTATACCAAACTTAAAGATTTACTGGATCTGTTCTGTCTTCTCTTGCTTTTAAAGAAAATGAGGAGCAAAGTATAATTAGAAGTGTTTGTCCTGATGACAACTTTAAACTGTAAACAGCAGCTAAGTGAAGAGGAGAAGAAAAGTTTGACATATTTCACGACCGTTAAATATTAGAGAAGCCTTTGAAAAAGAGGCCACAGTTACTTTTCAAGCAAAAACTTCTGCTTGTGCTCACAGACTCTACATTTCAAAATTTTCAACAAATAAGACGATAATAAGGCAAAACTAAGTGACACAAGAGGCTAGGGCAGAGCTTCCCAAAGTGTGGGGCCCGCCTGGGGGGGGGGGGGGGGGGGGGGGGGGGGGGCGCAGAGCCATTTGTGTGTGCGTGCGTGTGTGTGTGTGCGCGAACATTTTTCTTGTACAACAAAGGGGGGCCTAGCAAAAAAGGTTTGGGAACCACTGGGCTAGGGGAAGAGCAAGCATGAAGAGACATGCTGTGTGTGCACACACGTGTTCTCAGTGCCTCTCTCCATGTACCAGCATGACAAAGTCCACAATGCAGTCAGAATGTTCAGGCCATCAAGTTCCATCTGAGCTTTAAAGAAAACAAATTCAGCTTTTCCTTGAATTTAGAGTTGTTCAGTTCCTACAGGAACTTCAACAGTAGGGGTTAACGTGTTGCTGTTTTGTAAAGAACTTATTAGAGTCCCAGAATGATTTCTTCCTGTCTATACCTTGAAGCATGAACCATGAAGTTTTCACTTTTCCCAGTTATCTATATCGCTGACTTTAGCTCATTAGCTAGCTAACAGTCACAGCTGTGTAAAAACCAGAGAGAAGGAGACAATGTTACTATAATATTTATGAATACTGGTCTTTATCCAGCGCTGGATAAAAGTTGCATGTTTGTATACATTATTATTCAGACATTATAAATACACTGTTTAATTCAGACTAGTTCAGCACATGCAACCACAAAGGGAAGGGTGACAGTTATTCAGGTGATGATCGTGATCATCATCCTCCACAAGGCCTGTAACCCACACAAGGTCACTGATAAAAAGGCTGGCTGTTGGCAGAATGCTGAATCAAAGCATTTCAATAGAAAGGAAAAATCTGATAGGAAAAGGTGCAGAAAGAATAGGGCTGACAGCAGCATTCTTTTGAAAAATTGTTTGAAGAACTTGGGAGAGCATTATTAAAAACATTACCTTTTTTTAAGTCATATTCTACTGTTCTCATAATTAAAACAAAAAACAAAAAAGTCTCGCTCCTTTTTTTCAATGCCTGGAGGTAATCTTTTTATACTAATGTCACCATGAACTTCTTTATGATAACCCACCTGACTCTGGACGTCCTGGAATTGTTGCAGGAGGTTAAATAATAAATGATCTATGAGGAATGAGTCAGTTAATAATTTTCTGCCACTATAAACGCTCAGTGTTAGATTACAGGAGAACACATGAGTTTATTTGAAAGACAAGCATAATAAAAAAAAAAGCCATATAGTAAGTTTTGTTGTAACTGCTTGTTACAACAAAGCTATGCAGAGGATGCCCAGCAGAAGACCATACGAGCCACTGCAGTCAGCTAAGAATGCAAACTGAGGCTACATTTCACACAAGCTCATCAAAATGTACGTTTGGGGAAAAGAACATAGGAAAATGTTGCCTTATGTGATGATTTTACATTTATGCTGCGACAATGATCGGGTGGTGGTTGATCAGAAGTGGTTCAGACTGGTGCTGGTGGTGTGATGATGTGGAGGATATTTTCCTTGCACTTTGGGCTCCTTTCTATAAACTAGTTATTGGTTAATGCTACAGCCTACTGGAGTTTTGTTGCTAACCGTGTCCATCCCTTCATGACCAAACCGCACCCATCTTCCGCTGTCTGCTTCCAGTAGGATGAAGCATCATGTCATAAACCTCAGATCATCTCACACTGGTTTCTTGAACTTGACTGTAGCTTAAAAAGACTCCACAGTCAAGAGAACTCAGTCCATGTATATTCTACTGAAGTACTTCAGAACAACTTCAAGGTAATTTCATTTTACTTGAGTATATTTGCATATTGTTTAAAGTATTTAATCTCTCATTTCTGCTTTAAAATCTAAGGAATATGATCAACTTCAGCACTTTTACTCCAATGTTTGATTCACCCCACTGTTCATTAAAAGAGTCTAGGTTGAAAACATTTGCAGGTGGGTAAATAAATTGCCAACATCTAGGGCTTGACCTTTTTTTACGAGCTTTTATATGTCAGAAGCCCTAACTTATATTCAGGTGTCAACACCACATTTACCACAGAGGAGCTAAATAAAAACCAATCTGCTTTTAAAACTAACAGTTGTCATTGGTTAAAGTACCAAATCTGCATGATGGGTTGCATTTGGGTCAGAAGTAAATAGTGACTCCCATCCTCCCCCCCCCTCACACCACTGACAAAGATGGGACACCAGTCGGTTCAGGTATTAAACACAGAACACATTGTCAGATTAATTGTGTGATTGTGCTGTAAATATTAAATGTACCGGACTTACATTTTAATCCCTCTGTCCTCTAGTATTGCTTTGCTTTGAACGGGTTTCCATTCAATTTAGAAATGAGTGATTTGTATTTCATGTTTTAGGCTGCTGCCCTAAGAAGACAATATTGTAATTACAATAAGCTTCTTATACGCTGATACAATTATTGAGGTGAGGAGTTTATTCTGTTGCGTGAAAGTGGGACCTTATGCTCTTTCAATTTAGAAAACAACACAAGTTTGATGAGGATAAAGAAATTTGATCCCAGAGCATATGCCACGTCTTTGGGGAATTATTTTATGCCAACAGAGAACAGCTGGCGATACATTTATCACCTTGCTACTGTCTGGGATTATGTGGTCAACATAGCAGTAGTGTAAGAAGTACACAAATCCTTCACGTGCGTAAAGTACTACAAATGCAAAATGCACAGTTTCAAGTAAAAGTCCTGCACTGGAGATAGTATGAGTATGGCCCTTTTGACTTATATCTTCATGCTTTTCATTATTAGATAGCAAATGAAGTATATTACTTCTTTTATTGTGAGATTATTAATGACGAAACAAAGAAAAAATAAATTCTGCAGCACAAACAATCTCTTTAAAACGTCTCTTATCCCAGCATTCTTGAACATATCATGGATTTCCAACTTTTTGGACCTTGTGAGCTAGTTAAATGAAACATCCCGGATAGTTTCTACTACTAAACACTCACAAACAACTGAAAAGCATTAAGGGTCCTGAAGCAGACACTTATTGTGAAAGGTCACAATCTATTTTTGAGGATGTGTTATAAGATTGTTACCTTACACTACACATATGAGACTTTAAATCAACATATTGTTGATTCAGTGTACAGATTTGACTGTTTTTTTTAAAGTATCGCGATAATTCTTTCTTTCTCTCCAATCTGCACGTCATGGAAATAATCGTTGCAGTCCTCACAGGCAGTCCTGCATGTCGTGCAGATGCAGCAGGGAGTCACTGCTTAAACATATCTGCATCAGTAACGGCACTCTAAAGTTACCATAACAGTGGAAAGGGACTATTTTTGCATTAAATACTTTAACTTTTAAAACGTCTATCCGCCTAATTACAGTCCCATACACTGGCTTTTCAGCACAGTAATTGTACTAGTCATGAAGTATCTTAGAGCCCAGTATTAGTTATTTCAGTCCAACAGTGGGAGCTGAATGTTTCCTTTTCACCGCTGGCACAGAAAACGCGGAGGACGAAAATGAAGACGTGTGTCTTTAAAGGGTTAACGGGGGGAGGAGGCGCAGCAGCGGTCAGCTCGCCTGGGTGGAGTGAACTTTAGATATGTAGTACAACAAATTAGCCAGGAGGAGAGCGGTGTGGCAGAGTGAAAACCCCCTAAAAGACTAGATTACTCGCTTAAGAAAAAACCCATCCTGGCCGGTAAGAGACGCTCCAAACACTGAGCTGAGATGAGTGATGTGAGCGAAGAGTCGCTGCTGGATTATTTCTACTCGGCCGGGGGCGACTCAGGCAGAGTCAAAAATGCAGATATACTGAGGACATTTAAGCCTTTTATTGGGCACAGTGACTTGCAGTTACGTGGTAAGTAACCAGAGGTTGTATCGTGGATTTAACTCCGTGGAAATATTAGGCGGAAAAAAAACCGGGCAGATGAAATGAGATGAGGTCGTGCTGCATCATTAGAGCGGGATGGCAAAATACCAACTGACCTCGTGTTAGTATGACAGTCCTCATAGTAAGACTAACATTTATCTTTTGGTTTGTTTGTGTTTTAAACACGCAACATCCCCTTTGTCTGCTTTAACAAACGGCTTTGGGGTCGTTTTCATTGTTTTCAGTTGGAAAGGAGACATCTGGTTTACATTAAAAAGCCCCTCCAATGAGTTTCAGCAGGAATTGTGTCATTTCCTCCCTCGGGCACGTTTCTAACTCAAACAGAGGACCCGAGCCACCCCATCAACAAAACATGTCACTATGCAGTGTCACAAGAAGGCCCCGTGGCTCCTCCTCAGAAATGAAAACGACCAGTGGTTATAACTAATTATTACTTGGCTTTTATGCACCATTTGAGCCCAGGATCAGTGTATTTGCCATAGAGACTTTTTCTCCTGTTCTTCTCCACCCACCCACCCACCTACTACAGATGCTTATGCAATCATGTCCTGAGTCACTGCTGACACCACGATTCTTCTGTTATTGGGTTTCTGCAGAAAAAAAAAGTGTTTGCGAGTAAAGTTGTGTAACTCTATGTACTCATAGATATGCTTAGCTAAAACAACATTCTAACATTCTGACAAATAACCTCACTTTCATAGAAGATATCGGAACTATAGAGAGAAAGGGTAACATTTTAGCTACAAATTATTTGAAAAAGTTACACCTTTAAGCATTAAAATATACCGTATGCCTTTGGCAGACAGAAGGTTTGCTTTGACTGCCTTATTTGGTCTGGTGATAGCCTATATATAAAGATGGACATAACCAGCATGAAGTCATCCACTGTGTAGTGCAATCGTGTTATGAAGCCTCAAACCCTTTATTATACTTATTTTTTCCATGTCCTTAAGTGCACTTGCTGCCAGATGAGCCACCTCCTACTGACCATTAAAAATCTGTTTCTGCATTGGCTTCCCTTTGTAGACCCTGTATCCATATCCATGTTTTGTAGACTGTGGGTTATGACTATAATCGGTCCATAATTTAATTGGTATATTTATTGACTGGATGAACTAACTATTTTTATCAGCCATGGGTTACCTTCAACCAATGACATCAATGACCCATAGAGAATGAAGACGTAGTTGGAGCAGTTTTGAAAGGGTTGACTACACTCAGCATAGCTACATAGGTAATTATCAATTGATAATTACCTACGTAAAAACAATTTTACATAGAAGCACATTCATAAGCAGTCACTTTCAAAACCTTACAGGTTTTAAGCTTCGTGTTCGTTGACACGCCCAAAATACCCATAGCTTTGAACTTATTGGCCAGCAGTTCCTTACAATGGCTTGATTAACATGCTGCCATAGACTGTGTGGTAGCACTGGGCAGAGACAGATAATTAACAGTCAACTCTAGCAGAAGGAAAAGAAAATGGAAAGATGGATTTTCATTCTTTTCTTCAGGTTTCTTATTGTTAGAATCATATGGCTGCATTATAGAAGATTTCACTCCCTGTACAGTGGAGTCCTTGGGTCCTGCACAACTCTGTTGCTTGTGAAGCTCGCACACAAGAATTTCACTCACATGTGCTGTACCAATGTACCTGCACATGTGATGTGACAATAAAAGTGATTTGATTTGATTTGGTCATGAAGAGGAAAATTAGCTATAAATAACAATACCACTTTTGTTCAAGACTGTAAACATGTTTATTTCAGCAGTAAATTGTGGCATTTTAACATATGGGTCTCTGGAGAATGGCTTGCTAAAGCGGCCTCTGGAAGATCTCTTGGCAAATATGATTGGCTTAATTATTTTTAGACTGCACACAAAAGTCACAGACAAAAGAAACAGAACTCTATGTAGGTGTGACTAACTGAAATACATACCAGCAGGTATTTAAAGCAGAAGCAACATCTCATACTGTTTTTGTGTATTGTGCAAACAGATAAAGCAAAGATTTAACAGCTCAGGGAGTTATGAACTAAACAATAACAGGCGTCTGTGTCATAGAGTGGCAGCACCCGAACTAAACGTGCACATCAAACTGGTTTGGTGACAGAAACACAGTTAAAGGTGTCACTTGAAACCACTTGAAGTTAGTGGTTATATCAGACCACATGAAGCTGCAGCACGGTGTATCAACTTAATAGCACGTTAAGGTTTATGAATACATTTTCTCTTTTCTCTAACAGGAGGATTATTTGTTTTTATTTTATCTTTTCAAAAGCTGTGCAGCACATCTCTTTTGTGTAGGTGTGCCTGCTAAACTAACAGCTGCGAGTAAGAGCACGTCTCACGAAGGCAAACAATGAGCTTGTAATGCTGTATCTAGTCCCTGTTCAGCAGTGATTTTACTTTTGTGACTGCCTGGAAATGCAAACATATTTTAACCTTCTCAAATGATTATCCAGAGTGACCTTGTATTGCAGTTGCCAGCATGCACTGTCCAGATGCTGCATCAGCACTGCAGTTGTTGACAGAGGTTTAGAGAGCTGCTTTGATGCTCTGCCATCTGACATCGCTGTCCAATTAGAAAAGTGCTTCCCACACATTTAAAGTCTGTCGTGGCATGCGGTTGCAGCTTTTCCTCGTGTAATTGTGGCGATAGTGTTTTAATCATAATTAAGTCCACATGCATGACTGGATGTAGACCTCTAATGGGGGCGTTTTTGTGCGTTTTTTTTAAATCAGACAACAAATCTGGGGCAGCTGGTAAAAGTGTAGCAGTGTTTGAGGGGAGGGGGGTACATGAAAGTGAGTTTGTGCGTGGGTTGCTTGTTTTTTTGCAGACCTCTGGCTAACAAGTAACTAGCACATACACGATATTACCCACTGTGCCATGCAAGGAATTCTTTTGTTTAGGCAGATGTAAGTGGCCACTTCCTTTGGATTTCCTGTTGTTGCGAATGCGAACTTTGCAACTGTCTCCCTACAAATGTTCTTTCCGTCCACATGAGGAAAAGGAAACGCTCCAATTGTCCCGAGCCGCATACTCACATAAACACCTTGGCGTGAATGGAATACCTACGTCTGGAAAGGTTTATGTTTGCGAAGCCGTCCTGGCTGCCTGATGATTAGTGTTAGCTTTTAATCACACTTTCTGCACAAGCCTGATATCTGCTCACTGGTGTAAACAAAGGGCAGGAAGCTTTATCTGATCAGCTCGTCACTTTGTTTGGTTCTCACAGGAAAGATTCACTGTAGGTTTTCAAGTGACTCGAGTTTTTAGCCTAAGGGATAAGTTAAATTCTGTTTACATATTTGGCTGGAGGGGAACGTATTTTCTCTTTCTTTAAACTGAAGATTGTAAAACATCTGCTCTGCCAGTAGTGTTCTCATCCAAACCTCATTTGTCTTGTTACTTCAGATAAAGTAACAGAACCCAACAGCTTTACCGGCAGACTCACAAACAACACATCTAGTATAAACACTAGAAATATATTCAGCTCCGTTATTGTGCTGTTTAATAAATATTATCTATTGTGCATCTTTGGGTATCTTAAGGTCTATGTACGCAAAACACATTCTTCTTATTGTCTTACGTCCAGCATCCACATCACTATAACAGTGTTTTGTGTCCTTTTTTCCATCCTTATTTGACTTTTTGAGTATTGGAAGCACTCATGTTTTAAAAAAACATTAGAAACTATATTTAGTTTCCTGTTTTTGAACTCAAATATTTTTTCTTTTGCAGCCAAATACCGAGAGGAATTCAAGCTAATCATTGACCGAATCGCTGTGGTGAAGTCTGAGAATGTAAGTAAACTACTCAAATATTTTTACCTTTTCTGGGAAAAGTTATTCTCTCATTGATTTTCCAGTCATACGTCTTACACAGAGGCCATGCTGTGAAAGGCTCAGCGGAACCATCGTGACTGAACAAGGGGTTGTCCAATCTGTTCAATCTTTGTTTTGTAGAACCGTTTGTACCCACTGGTTTCCCCCAGGGGACACAGCTGCAGTTTGTGTTTCTAGACACTATTTCCATGAAGCGTTCTCATATGTAGACTAAAAATTCCTGCAAGAATAAACAGAGTAAACTCATCTGAGTTATAGATTTGATGTTTCTTTCTTGAAGAAACAGTTTGAAATGAACAGCACGCTTATCTGTGTGATAAATGTGAGGATACAGAGGGAGGTCTGGAGACTTAGCTCGCTGATCACTCTTTAAAAAGAAACACCTATCAGCAGCTTTAAAGTTCAGTAAATGACAAAATATCAAACCTGTGTAAATGTGCAAAAGAAGACGTTTAAAAACAAATTTTGGTGCTCTAACAGTTTCTTTTGGCAAATGCAGATACCAAATGCTAATCCCTGTAAACCAGCAATGTGTCGTTTTTACATTTATGTTTATCAGATTTAAACAGACTAGATGTAAAAGGTTATTTAATGGCTTACTGTGGAGTTTCATGCCTTTTGATGGAGCACGGTTGTAATTTTTTGTAAAGAAACTAATTTAGTCCTGGGTTTAACTTTGTACTTAAAGCTGCACTAGATCTAATCTAGATGAGCCCTCCTCCTGCAGCTCCCCCAGTCTGTTCTAAACTACACAAATATTTATAGTACAGTACTGACCGGATCTGTTCTGAAAAAACAAAAAACAACAATCCAAAAAACGGTTTGACCAAAATCTTCACAACAGTTAAACTTTATAAATCCTGAAAATTGGAAGAAGTGCTGGCGTGTTACATCCTCTCAGATCACTTGAATCACAGCATGCTAAGAGACAGGCATGTGTCTCATAACTCCTGGTCCTATACATAACAGCCTCTGTGGGCCCCCTTCTTTTCTTGATCCATATTTCTCACACGTCTTCTGATATATTTTTTTAAACAAAGAATAAGCCAACAACTGTGCACAACAATGTGTAGTGGTCCTAAAGATAGCCAGTAATCAAATGTTTGTTTATTTATTTAAAATTTTTTATGTCTATAAATCTATATCATTCAGTCCTCATTTCTCACTGTAGTATAAAATCACTAATTGTTAAATGAGTTTTGCTTTGAGAGGTCAAAAGGTGACCACCTAGGCCACCGTGATTGTAAATAATGTGCATATATTTTTTTTTTCATATTTTGGATGGACAGAAACATTATGTGCATATTTTGATAATATCTTTAGAATTTAAAGTAATGAAGGAATGAATGAACTGTAAAGCACAAATTGCAGTACCTTGATAAAGTATTAATAATAATAGTAGGTTGAAATGCAAAGTTAGGTTTATGATTTCCTGTTTGTGCTCCTTTTATGTTAATTAAGTACCCAGCAAATATTTTTTAATTAATTCAGAAGCATTGTCATCGTGACATTTTAAAATCCTGTTTCATCAGCCTGGCTGGTTTCCTCAGGCCTTCTTTACCTCACAGCACAGCTGTTAAAAACAATGGGTCCAACACACGATAAAGGCTAATGCTGCCTTATGTTAGCACTGCTAAGCTTTCTGTTGCTATTGCTAATTGCTATCGATATATGAGTAACTTTTAGTTGCCACTGAACAAGCATATTTTGTGTCAACATCATTTGTTGATGGACTTGTTGCTCTTTCTGAAATTAAGTGCCATGCATTTAATGATGGTAATTTGTGCTGGTGATTTTACCACTACAATGGCCTGCTAAGAAATTATTATGGACTTTTCGTCTAATGATGCCAGCTGTAGATAGATGTGAGAGTACTATTGATTTTCCCATCAGAATCTTGGCATCATATACTTTACTAACCTACATAATATATGATCCAATCTGCAGACTTTACAGTGCTTACATTCATGTAACCTGGACAAAGTTTTTTTTAGTTGATGCTACAAAAAATTCTTTAATATTCCAACAAGATTTATTTAAATAGTAAGGCTGTAGCTAAGGATTGTTGTAAATTAATCTGCTTCAGCAGTAAACGGTGTCTGGGGTTAGTATCTTTAAGTGTTTATCTTCTAGCTGCCTAACTGTCCAAAATCCAATGATTTTCAATACTGACAGAGAACAGCAGCAAATCCTCACACTGAGGAATTAGATGAGATCAGTTAATCAAGCAGCTGAATGATCACCTCAGCTGTAATTCAAAGAAGCTAACTCAGCTTTTGAGGTTTAATAATTGGGTTCAAAGGGCATTAAAGATGTGAGGTCCAGCAAAATGATTAAAGACGTACTGATGAGTGTGATTAATGCACAAATTACTTTAATGTATCTAATGGTTCTTAGTTAGAAGCTACAGCAAGTGCTTCTAAAATTCACCTGACTGTGTGGTAGTACTGTTTCCTGCTTTATTTAACATGGATGTTGTACCGTTTCAATGTCTTTTACAGGGTGAGAAATATCTTATCCTCAAGAAGAAATACAGGAACTTGGTGCAAGAGCGAGAGGCCAAGCATCTTAGGCCAGATGGAGACCGACAGAGACATCTGAGTCCAGCGAGAACAACAACAACCTCAGTGCAGTGGGAAGTGACAGATGCCCCGACATCTACTCATCATGAGAAGGAGGAACAAGATGTGCCAATGTCATGTGGAGAGGCTGACGCCACAGCAGAGGTGAATTTGAAATCAGCTCACTATTCTTTACTCATTGTGAAAGCCAGAAAAACTGTGGGACAGACAGGGTGTGGTTAAGTTACAACACTGGGTGCTAAAGTGTAAATCGCCAAATTTATTTCTCGCCTCAGTACTCTGTGGCTACTCTTTATGTTAGTGACACACTTTTCTAAACAAGGGCGTTGCTGTTCGAATGCTTCGGGTTTTTTCGCCCCTCTAATCTTAGCAAGTGTCAGCATTTACTGACAGAGCCGCTGTGTGAGAGAATAAAAAGCTGTTTTGTTTTGGCAAATCTAAGAATAAGCAATGTCCAAGGCCTTCTGTCTTTGCATAAAGGGCATCGTTGTTTAATACATACAACCAACTGTCAACAAACATTATACTCCGTAACCTCATAGTCATCATCCAACCATATTGTTCATGCAATAAAATTACATTTATGCTATGCTGCTTTTAGTATTTTCACACATGATTAGTCTGAGCAGGTACTGAAGTAAACATTATCTGCCCACACCAGATGGTGAAGGACGCTAAAAAGCAAGCAAAATGCTCATTCTGGCTGTTAACCAACACTCGACACAGCTGAATGTTTGGCCTGTAAACACTCAGCTCACAAATTAGGATCACACAAAGTTTATCAGACACTGTATCTGTGCTCCTGTAGGACCAGCGAAAAGGTGCAGACCCTGTGCACCACTCTCCACGGCCACCTCCTGCCATCCAGATCCATGAAGCCCCAGAGCAAAGCAACGCAGAGGATGAGCTGGACAGAGATTCTGGGTCAAAGGTGACAGTTTGTTTAACTTAGAGGCAGTGTTTATTCTGGTATTTCCTGGCACAGAATAGTACCATCGGTGCCTTTCACACACCTGCAAAATGCAAACCCACTCACTAGCAGAGACGTGTGTGCTGGACGGTCACGTTTGCAGGAAAACTGAGATGCAGTGTAAAAAGAAAATAAAAATAAATGCCAGAAACTCATTTTAAAAAGCTGGGCATGTTTACAAGTCTGCATTTCTTTTAAAAAAACATCTTGTATGATCGCTTCAGTTGTAATATCAAAAAGTTGCCCGTTTATGGTTAATATTGAACCTGTGCTATGTAAACAACACATGCAGGAATCCAGCCTGTAAGAGAATTGCTGGCAGTGAAGAATTCAAAATAGAAAATGAAAATATTATTTTGTGATCATTTGAATTTTATAACAAGAATTTTAATCCAGGTAGAAACCAGAGTCTTTAATTCTGTGAAAAAGAGTTTAGACTGGCACTAATACTGCTGGAGAGGCTTATGTCTGTGCATTAGTTGTTTTAGACAGTTTTAGGTATCTGGTTAATTGGAAACCCTTTGTATCTGAAGATCTTAAAATAAATGTAACGTCCTTTTGATAAAAGCTGCAGGCCTTTCAGAAGGACATTCACTGCAGGTTCATTCTCAACATTTAGCGTCTTTCACTGTACTTTGTCAGAGGAAGGGAAAGACTTCAGGGGAAATGGGAAACACTGACTCCTTTCACCCACCAGGTGGTGCCAAATAAATTAACTAGATTTGTAACCACATGTTAAATGTGAGAGGGAGGAGGACCAGTCGGGGGAGAATCTGCATTTAAACTAAGCCCTCTTATCATGGTAAGCAGCAACATGTTGAAGATCATTAGACATGGGGATTCATCCCAGGGACTTTCCTCGATGACCTGCACGACACGTAGATGAAATGTGTTGATGTGCGAGTGTGTTAATGTAGGACTTGAAGCAGATTAGGTGTGTTTATTTAAGGTGTCTTGATGCATGCTCAATCATCCAGGTAATCCAGGTAAGGAAATCCTAGAAAGTTGATGCTGGACGCTCCGTCTAGACAAACAGAATGAGCCTTATGGTGTTTATTTATGGTGGTAGCCACTACAACCTTTGATATAAGTACACCTTTTAAAGTGTTGACAGTTGTTTCATGTTACAGAGACCATCTGCCAACTGTGATATTTGGTTCTTGGATTAGAAAAGAAAAAGATATTTAGATTATCACAGTTCCCAGAAGTATTTGGGAGGAAACCATCATCACTTTGTTGTCTTATCCACTAAAAGAATTAACAACATGGTGTTGCGCCACAAAGTTGCTGGGTGTAAAGTTGATGTCCAATCTGATTTTCTTCCCACAGACATTGCCCAAATGTCTGTGCTACCTTATAATCTTCTCAGACCTGTCGAAATTTGGCCCGCTTCTCGAGAAGCGCTAAGGCAGGAGTGGCTCCACATCAAGAGGTTTTAGTGTGTCATGTGGTTCTCCATAGGGCAGATCTGCTAAACTCATGTTGGTCACAACGGATTACAACTAGAGCACAACTGAAAAAGGTGATTTATCAGTGCTGGCATGTGCGTTGGAGAGTTAAATAAAAATAAATTGATAAAGTTATTTAGAAATGGTACTTTCCATTAGTTTATTCTTCAGAGAGTGGCGAAAATGTTAGTCACACTATGAATGGTATGGTCATTGTACGACAATGATCCAGACTGACATACCTGTAAACTCATATTCACAAATTGCACTGCAGCCCTGAGCTTTTCTAGATGCCACCTGACTGAGGTATGCAAATGTTGAAGCAGTCACATTTGATATTAGCTTCTCTTTAACCCATCAGATCTCCGGTACAAAATCTGTGAGATGCCAAGTTGCTGGTAATAATGTGTCAATGCACCTCCCTCATCTAAACTTAAAGGAGTATTTTTTTAGTAGTGCAAATGTGTGTGAAGACATTCCCTGCTGTGTGGTTCATGTGAGAAAGAACAGCTGTGGAAAATGTTGATTCTCCAGAAATAGTCAAAATTGAATGTGAAACAGCTTACATCTATCAGAACAATTGGCACAAACGTTTGGATAGAAATTAATAAAATATAATTTCTAAAAAGAAATATACATTTTTAGATTTAGACATGAATGTAGTCTTGAAATCATTCTCGATTCTTATGTTCAGCACTGTAAACCTGAACAAATTAGAACTTGTATAGTTGTAAGTCTTTTTAAGTTTATGAACTTAAAAGTTGAAGCTTATCAGAACATTATGAGAACAACAATATTTTGACTACATTTGATATGCATATTCTGACAAAAGTTTTAAAAAAGTCATAATAATTAAATTCAGAAATATTTAGTAAGTAGAACTTAATCAGTGATCAATTTGCTTTGATCAATGGGCCTTGATCAGTAGTTGTTGATCAATGGTCATGAGAATTTGCATATTAATGATGAAGGAACTGACTCACAGCCCATTGTTTCTTTCAATGGTGCTAGGTGCTAGTTTCAGTCAAGTTTTAGTTTTTGTGTAATGTGCTGTTTATAAGATTGGGGAAACCTGCAGTCAGCTGAGACTGAAGAAGTCATTTTGATGAGTGACGAAATGTTTCTCACACCAAAAACGCTACGTCCAGATAAACAGAATCAACCTTTTGGGAACTAGAACTTAAAGTTTTCATTTATGTCTCCCATGTGAATAAGTTGACAAAACTTAAAAGGAAGCACAACAGAGTCACTTTTTAGGTTTACCAAAACTCTGTTTGAACTCCTTTGAAGGTTGGACCTCTGAGTACACATGCATTGGGGGGGGGGAGTGCAATACAGGAGAACTACTTAGTCAGTTTAAAATTAATTGAACTATGAAGAAGTGATAGTTGTGGCTCTTCTCCATACAGTGCTATTTGTTCAAGTTCCTCCATACTAGTGTAAGAGATACCTGTATGGAGGTATCTTGGAGTATCCAAGAGATGCCCCAAATTTTGCCTGCCAGCATGTATGCTACAGTGAGAACACATTTAGTGGTGTGGCTAGCATATTTAGTTTGTAGAAATATTAGACATTGTTGAAAAAGAAAAAAAACAATAATTCTCACTTTCAAAAGGCTGAGGTTCAGCAACATCTTCCTCTCAAAAAGCTCAGCCATTTCCACATGGTCATATCGCTAAAGGTTAATTTGTCTTTTTTTTTTTTTTTTTTTTTTTAAACAGCTCACATCACTTACCTAACAAATACTCCTGCCCTTTTTTATCAGTTCTGAAATCTTTATGAGCTTCATCCCCTTAAATTTGAAAGACTTTGTCGTAATGTCTGTATACAATAGCAGTTTGTCTCAGCTGCCGTAGCAAACTCAGTCAGCTAAATTAGTGAAGTGGCTAGGTTAGCTTATTAGCTGTTAGCTAGCTGCCACTACAAAGAATAGATTTGCTGACATTTCACTAAAATGCTTTAGAAAAGAGAGAAATCTAAAGAAAATTCAAGTACGTACTGTGATACAAACAATGCTGTTAAAGGTCAACAGTGACTAATACAGAGCCACTTACAGCCAGTGTTCCTTGCTTTTCAATGAGTCTTCCAATCAAACAACTGCAGACAAGTGGATGGACCCCTATACTTGACAGGAAATGACCTCACTAGTGAAGTCTATTTTAGAAAATAAAAATCTAAGTAAAAAGGTCTGACTGTTTTTAAAGCTTGCAGATAAATGCCTCAATAAATTCATTATTTTTAAGTCAAATTGTTTTTGTTTTTTTTACATATTATAAAATTTCTATGAAATATTTAAAGAAAGAAATAAAAGCAAAAAAAAGATAAATATTGTTAAACTTTGTGTATAATGTTAGTGCAACAACCTGTGAGCAACCGATAAAAGGACATTCTAAATCAATCTCAATCAACCCAGCTGATATACCGACTAAACATGTATGTTTGGGATCAAATTAACCCCAGGAGTAAGATGTCTGCCATATAATTTAAATAATTTAGTAAAATTAAATTATATTTAGGTATCTAATATCCAAAATAGTTGAAGTTGATTCAAAATAATAAGTTGAATTAACTCAAATAAAAGAAAGTGTTAGATGAATTAAGCTTTTTTGAGGTACTCGAACTAATGTAAAAATATGTTTACATTACTTAGTTTATTTAAGTACTTTCAACGTTTGGGTTTACAGTGAGATTATAAAAGTTGATGAGTTTTAAAAGCCTTGCAAGCCTGTTCATCCATCCATCCATTCATCTGGCTGGTGTAGTAGCTTTGCCATGATTGGTTCCTCACCCTGTTTTTAAGCGAAAGCCCGGACACTCTTCGAAGGAAGCTCATTTTTTCTGCTTGCATATTATTTGGGTCACTACCCTCAGCTTGTGGCAATAGGTGAGGGTAAGAATGCAGACTGGCTGGTAAATTAGCAGCTTTGCTTTCACACTCCAGCTAATTTTGCTAATCAGTTGGCTTTTTCCTCTTACTCCCATGATGAGGTTAACATTTGTGGAGGCACATTTGTTTTAAGTGAAATATCTTTACTCAACTATGTGAAGATATTTATGTAACAATAACTTCAGGAATTCTTTGAAGAATACTGATATGCTAAGATGGAGAACTAACAATTACCTGCTAAACATCCCACTGTAACCATGTAATAATGGGAAGTTTTAGCTCAAAGCATTTCTGTCTTTAAGTACATCCTCAGTGTCTGTTGACTCAGTGGCCTGTTTAACTGTGGCACTTCAATAAATATTTAGATTTTGGACAAATGGTCACTTTTAGGACCGCTTGAGAATAATTTTAAAGGCGAGGTGAAAATTCAAACAAAAACCATCATTTTGACAGTGAAAATAATGCTTATACGCCTTAAAACAGTGCTGAAATGGTCTTTGCTAAAATTGAGATTCTTTCATCCTCTTCTGTCTTTCCCTTGAATACATACCCAACAATGGTATTTTGTTTTCTCTGTCTGTTATTACTGGTCGCCAGCAAAAATAGCTAAAAACGCATGTGTGCCAGAGTGGAGTAGGCTGGATAAATATCATCCCTCCACTTTTCGTGTTCGGCAGAGTGACATGTGCAGTTTGTGCCACAGACATGAAAGGGCCGAGTGTTCTAACATGATGTCTCTGTGTGAGCTGAGAACAATGTGCAATTCTCTCACACATAAATCAACCACTATGACACTTTTATACACCGCTTTCATTATTTAAGAAGTTCTCTTCTTGACCTCTTTACACTAATATGGTGACAAAAACATATGGCCTGACTGCAGGAGAGTTGTTTTTTGGGTTAATTGTTAATTGGATTGTTATTCATTACCCCTTATGTGTGAATGCGTCACCTCTGTCTCGCTGTCTCATTACCTATCTATCTGTCTCACACCCTTTGGTCACATCTCGCCGGCTGGAAAACATCACAGCAGTGTGACCAGTGTGTGAAAAAGTGTGTGTCCTGTGATCTCAAATCATGTTGTGGGAGTGTTATGACTGAAACAGTAGTTAACTTTTATCAGAGCTCAGCTTTTTGTCACCTCTGAGTAACACTCTTCTGACTTTGTGTTTCAGTCTGAGTCGGAGCAAGACGAGGAGGGTACAGGCAGTGTGGGCTCTGCTTCTGTCGCTGTAAGTGCTTCTAGCTCTTTTTTCTATTGCTTTATTATTGATGAAGAGATATAAGTGAACCATTTCAGGAGTAGAGCCGCTGAAGTTTCCTTTTTGTCTCATTAACATGTGTCAATCATGGATTTGGCCTTGTAAATACACATTCACTCTCCCTGTGGTTTCACTAAACAAACAGCAGACGTTAAAATCCAAACCGTTGAAACCAGCTTCATCATGGGCGTCTCCCACAATGTGTCAGCTGGCTGTGACTAGTAGCATGTAGGAAATGGATTAGAGGTTTGTGGCCTCAGCACTATCAAAAGAGCCCATAACAGGATGTGTGTGTTTGTGTGTGTGTGTGTCCTAGCTGGATCCTTTAGAGAAGGAGTGGATCTATTCTGCTGCCGGTGCTCGAGTCCCTGACCTCTCTCAGCTGCTCAGACAGGACCGCGCACTGGCAAACAAGAAGGTAGTGCTGCCCTCTGCCTCAGTGCTTAAAGGATAAATCCAGTTTAGTACAAATTGGACATTTTACTATTATCACTGGATTTGATGGGGCAAAAAACACAAACAGCCAAACAATCAGAAAGTTTCACTTTAAACACATAACTCCTTTTCCAGACTTATTTAGAAAAGGAAAAAATGGTAAAACTATTATTGAAAACTGTTTTGGAATTGGGTAACGCTGGCGAAGGACAGATATAATATAACAAAGTGGGCACAAGGTAAATTTTAATGAGGCCTCGCTAGACTGTCAACTTGTTAAGAAGGTATTCCATGAAGAAACCCATGAAAAAAAGGTCTCTGATAAGTTAAGAATACTTCTTACAATCAAAAGTATAAACAAAGATACGAATGTTAATTAACCTGCTAAATTACGACAGGTGAAGTAATAAAATGTATCTTCTCACAATGCAACATGGAAAGAAGATCAGTTTTACATGGAAATCTTGGAATATGGTGGTAATTGCCAAACAACTAACCATTGATACAAACCAAGTGCACCACGAAGGTATGATGCATCCCATCACACCCTAAAAACGTGACAGATTATGGTAGAAATTCTGTATTATGTAATCTTTTACATATATATTTAGTGTCGACATTTGTCAAAAAGGGTACAAGAGATGTAATAAACTTAAATGATTTGTTCTTACTGAAGCAGATAACACCGATTACTCATTATTAAACTATAATTAAAATAAATATTAGGCTTAGCGGTGGGTCAGTGAACACCCGTTGATCTGAAAAAATTTATATTTCATTACAGTTTTGCTGAGGTTGCTGGCTGTTGCTAGGTAAAATCAGTTGCAAAGAGGTATGCGGTGCTGCAAAGTTGTGCTTTTGAAAAAGTGCAGCAGGGCAGAATTTCTACTCTGAAGGGACAATTCAGTTGGTAGTTGTTGGGCTTATGCAAAGAAGACAGACTTTAGTGGTACTTAAAGAGTCTCCTGACATAGCAACACAATCCACACCCTGACGACCTGATTCATGTTCCAACTAACGGTTGGTCATCACAGTGCAAGAGCTTTAGAGGAAATTTGTCTCCCCTTTGGTACTTACACAGTAACTTGTAACTTACTTTACCCAGTCTATTTATTTATTTATTATGTTTACTGAAACAATTAGTCACACAGCATTAATACAGACAACAGCATCAGGGGTTTTTAAAAAGCTATTCTTGGTCTCGTCTTTTTAATCTTCACAGTCCACACCTGCTGGAAAATTACAGCAGTGAGCAAAAGGGGCTTTAAAACGCTGCTGGTTCTGTAGTTCCAGGAAGTACTTGAGTAAGGATAAAATCTGATTGCTTCCTTGCTTGTGTTTCTGTCCATGTCAGAATTCAATGGTTATTCTAGTATTAAAGACATAAATAAATGATGACTGAAAAAAAGATGAGTAAACAAAAAGAAAACATATCTAACCGTTTCAAATGGCTGGAATAATAATTAATATTTGTTTTCACTAATACTTGTGTTCTTGTTCTATTTTTGGTGGGGTGGTGATACCAGGATTTCACTTCAGTGAGTATTTGATACCCTATACGTAGCATGTTGCAGTATTATATCTACTTTGTGTTCATTGTTGTTTATCGTTCAATGACTATTTCTGACCTGTTGCTTCTCGCGTTCTCTTTTTGACACACGATGGCCCCTGGCTGTGACCGTGCCCACCTTTTCCAGGGTGTAAGTTTCACACATCATACTTCCATCTGCATCCTGTAGAAATTCGAAGTTCATTTCCAATGCCCTTTGGGAAAATTCTCAATGCATCTGCAATGACTTGTACTCAGATTTGTCTTTCGCTTTCGTAACGTTTACAAGCTCATCCTGCTGCAATTTTTTCCCCTTAATAGTATTCTGAGAACTCTGTGTTAAAACATCCAGATCACGCATTTCAAAGGTCCACTATCAAAAGGATTATGAAAGATAGCTTTTTAGCTCCTGTGCCCCCCTGACAACCCAAATCCTTTTATTTGTCTCCCTGTGCGCTTAAGAGATTTTGAGCTCCTGTTTGTTGTCCCTCCCCTGTGTCACAGTTCTCACACCGTCCTGTGGCCATGGCAGACCACCTTCTAAGAGTAGCCTTAAGCCTTTGCCATCTCTACCCGGACAAGATAGCACGGCCGCCATTGAAGTTTAGGGAGATGGGGAGGGAGGGGGGGATTAAGGAGAGTCTTAATGCCCCACAAAGAGTTCACCCACTTAAAGATAATCTGAAAGTAATAGAGGAGGCTGGGATTAATTGTAGAACAATGCTGGTTGTGTCCCTGGGAAGGTGCTAATTCCCCCTCAGGCCTCTTTGATGTTCCTCTTTAGCCTTCAGCCTTTCCCTGCTCTGCAGTGGTAGAAGCATTTCCAGAGATAATGCACAGTGATACCGACAATCAAAAAGTCACACGACTGCTGGCGTCTTTAACACTGGGAATTATTATATTTGATCTTTTGCTGGCTTGATTTTACTTAACAGAGGTTTAGCCGAGTGTACCACATAGCAAGCTGCAAATCACACGTTTGAGCAGCACTGAAGGGATTACCCTTCAGTGTTGGGAGGACTTAAGTGTTTCCTGTTCTGACAAAATGTTTGTGAGGATAAGGTGGATTTATAGATATGCTCTTCAAACAGTGACCTAAAAGTGAAGGCTTAACACAGGTCATCTCACCTGAATGCAGCACTTCTCACCCCAGAGTCTAATGGCCTTTCTCTCTTCCTGTTCTCCTCATTACGTGGGCCTCCGTTTCTGCCGTGATGGACTTCCCCTGCCACACAGTTTGTAAGTACATCATTAGCCCATCACTCCTCTCTATCTTCCTCCACATCCAGGGAAGTGTCAGGCACACAAGGCCTTTGTGTCCCCTGTCGATGTCCTCTTTAGCCACCACTTCCCTCACTGGAGAGCACGTGGTGGGGACAGAGCCATCCCTGAGTGAGCAGACAGGTGGGGGGTTACCTCAGTGTGCAGGAACAGAAACGAGAGGTGCAGGAGGGAAAGACGCAGCATCCTGTTCAGCCTCGTCCATCACTCCTGCCCACTGAGAAACCCGCTGAGCCGCCTGTCAAAGAGCCCCTTGGCCAATCTGTCTTAAGCTGTGACAGGGGACAGACAAAAGAGATGGAGATACTCCAGCCAGACAGCATCTATCACAATCTGTCTCGCAGACGAGCGACGCAGAGAGATGGAGCTACATATGGCTTCCTCTTTGCCTTCAGTGGATAAGATAGATTTTTCTGTTGCCAGCTGTTGAACCAACTTGTTTTGCTATGAGCATTAGGAGTTCTGGACAAAATTTTAAGCACTGGTAGTGTCAGTTTCTCTTGATATTTAAGTCACAGGTTGACCATCCAATCCTCTGAGAAACTTTATCTGGTCCCAACATTTCTAAACATCTACTACATTAAAAAAAGGTGTTGACAGCATTAATAAGACCGTTTTTTACTAGTCTCGTGGGTACAGAAGATTCTGTTTCCCATACAGATTGGTGGAAATGACACAAGTTACACAATACGCATATTAATGCTGACAAATTTGACTGATATAAAATTTTTGAAATATTTAGTGTGAAAATGAACATAATATGAGGATTTATTACTAATGGGGTATGACAGAAAAAAGGACAAAATGCTAATATATCCACTTAATTTGTCCAAAAGATTGAATTTTTATACATATTACACATAAAGGTATATATATTATACACATTTTTAAACAGCTGCAAGTTTTTTAAAGATCTGAGGCATTCAAAGACTGTCAAGTATTTATTTTAAAGAAAACAGAGATATTTAGCTTTGTAACGGAAGTGTACTGGTAGTTGTAATGGTAATTTATATAATGCAGTGTGCTTCTAATTTGAGAGAAAGAAAAAAATCATTGCTGATTTTTCACAGCCACACGTTTTTATCAAATAACGTCAGTATTTTTTATGTTATGTTGTAGCAGTGAATAGTAGTAGTGAGATCGTTCGACCAGTTAAACTCATAAAATCATCACGATAAAAGAGTTTTTTTCATTTTATTTGATCCCCTGTGAAGCTGTTCAGTTAACCGAAGTAAAGAGGTTACAGGGTTTTCATCTGTCCGCAGTTAACATGTAATTCTGAAATGGTTACTGTTTGATTTGCTCTGTTAAGGGTCAAACTGCTGAAGGGATGGATGTGGTTACTTAGCTGACATCTGCACCTACGCTGCTTTCACCTGTTGATAGCCCATAATTATGCAGCTTAAAGTGTAGGAAAAACAGAGGAGATCACAGTTCTAGTCAGACAGGTGGATATGATTTGCATGTGCTGCGTGTACACATGCGTATTATTTTCACACCTATGAACATATTTTTGCTTGAGGACCTCTCCGTGTATCTCTCAGACTTCTATCATGGGAGCTCTTGTTTTCCTCCTTGACGTGTGCTGACAGTAGTGCGGTGATGTCTGGGTGGGTCTCCCCTCTGCGGGTCACACTAACATCATCAATCTTCCCCCTGGTGACAGGCGGCTGGGCCCCCCAACTGTGGGCACAGGGCTGTGTTGTTTTGTAATTAGGCTTCGTTAGATGGCAGGAAACCATCCCTCCATCTTACCATCTCTCCACAGCCCTCCCCCGTGCACAGCTGGCCCTCTGAACTCAGATAGCCAATAAGAAGCCCAGCTCACTGTGAACCACTTGTAATAATGCCAAATATTATCTGATCATATTTTTAGGACTAACAAATGTTTCCCTATTCCAAACAGACAGCTCTGCACTGGGCTGCCAAACATGGCAATGAGGAAATGGCCACACTCGTGGTTAATGCCGGTGGCGATGTCAACATTAAATCAGTGAGTGCATTTTTTTTCCCCTTAACTTTAGACAATAAGTTTAAAAGGGCACTCTTAACGATTTCATGCTTCACATTATGTATTTAAGTTCTAAAAAATGTATCCAAATAAAAAGAATCCCTACATATTCTAACATTCACTTCCCAGTATCCATGTCTTATACTATCCACTAATGTAGAAGTCCTATTTATATTTAACATTATCCAAGTCACAGTTGGAGCACTCGTATGCACAGAAAAGCATGAAACCCTGTCATTTGATTCATCAGTCCAAAACATTTAAGTACTATATTAGTATATACATACTTCTTTGATGATAATGTAAAAGGTAGAAGACGTATTATGGGAGACTAATGCAGATCTACAAGTATAAATGCAAGCAACAATATTGCCCAGAGAACTATAAATTGCACTTTAATGAATGGCTGTTTGGCTAGTTTAGCCTGAATGCTTAAAAGTTCAGGCTCTAGGCTTACCACCAGAGACAAAGAATAAATTACAGCTGTTTTTATAAGCAGTGTCTCCATCGTGGGTGAACTGAAACCACAGCAGTGCCCTTGTAAATTTTATTTCAGTTATGCTTTAGTGTAAAATCGCAGTCATTGTTTTCTTCATGGCGTTCTTCTTTCTTGCAGCACGTGAGTAACCAGGCTTTTCCCGGGCACGGATGGGTAATGTACAGTAAATGATTTGTCTTGAAAGAACAACCGCCTCGCTGCTGGCCTCTTCTGCTGTGATGTAATGCTCCTAAAAGATCTCTGTGAAGATCCAGCTGTACAAATGTATTACAGGAGCACGGCTGCTGCGGGTCTACTCCACTAATAAATCATGTCATGTCATTTTAATTGTTTCCCAAAACAGTGCGTCAATGTGCCAGCATGCACAACTCTACAACTATGCAATTTTCAGAGAATTACATGCAATTATGTTTTTATCATTATCTGGTGTTTCCATAACCTTTGCTAATTTGTATATTCTTTTCCATGCTGTTTTCATTGGCTGTCCTTGGGCCTGGGAAACTCTAGGGGGTAGGTACTTTCAGCAACCTTCCAGCACTTTGCCAAAGTTATTCCCCTCAACTCCACACAAAGTCAAAATGTAAACTCGAAACTCTTTTTATGTGTCGGTTGAGTGACTGTTTTTGGCGTGTTTGCATACCAAGCGGCCTCACCAAGAAATTACCTTCAGAATACACATGTACTTGCATGTTTTCATTTTGTTTTACACTTATTTTTGCTCTGCAGGGATACACACCTTTACACATCGCAGCGTTACATGGACATCGGCACATTCTTGACCTGCTCGTAGGGACATACGGTAAAAAGTGGTTTTGTTTAACCTACTGGTGCCACAAAAAATGCTTTGCAAGTTTTCGCCACTGAAAAAGAATCTTGCAAGTAATTCAAAGAGTAACAGCTGGTTACCTCATGTAGGTAGATTTGTTTACCTTTAGATTATGTGTCATTCCTTAAAGCTTTTGGTGTAAGATGTCAGTGAAGTATCTGCTTAGGCTTATCTGCTGCTTAGTCTCTGCTTTCAGTCATTTATTTTTTGTCTTACCAGGGGCTAAAGAAAACTTGCGGGACTACAGTGGTCATCTTGCCTGCCATTATCTTAACATCAAAGAAGCAGAAGGTCCAGATGAAGACTGTGAGCTACGTGAGTGAATGATTCTTCTAGTTTTGCTGCTAAAACTATTTGATGACCTTCCCTGCTGTGGTTTTGTATTTTGTTTAAATTCTTTATTTGGAATTAGCTCCTTTGAAAATAGGATTAATACACTTCAGGCTCATCCACACAAATGTGCATGGGGTGAAAAAGATATAGGGGAATATGTGCGTTATTCTCAGTCTTATGTTTTTCTTTTCAGACACTGGTGATCAAGTAAAACGGAACAATACAAACAGTGTAACGCATGAGAATTAAATCCCCCGTCCACTCGGTGCTATTTTGCCAACTGTGTCATCTAACTTCAACATTTTAATATAAAATCAACAATATCAGCTGCACAAAATAGAATCAATAATAATAAATAGATATTCAGCTTCATTACATTCCTACATATCAGACTTGCCTGAGATATGTAGTCTGCTTAGATGTTTTCTGCTTTGTGCAGAGCAACAACTGCAGTGCGTCGGCCCTCTAATACCCACATCTGTAAACAGGGAATGCCAGTCAGGTTGGGGTTGATCGTTTCACACAGCAGTGTGTGTCTGTATCAGCCCATCACAGCAGCTTTACCATTACAAACAGTGATCATAATTTCTTCAGAGACACCCTGCATAGCAAGAGTTTGATGCTGCAGGATGCATGTTAAAAATCAAGGTGGGGGATGAATTCTTTAAAATATCCTTTTAAAGAAACTTTCCTGTTCACAATAGGAGTGTTTCAAAAAAATATCTACATCCAGAAGAAAACACAAAAAGCAACAGGTGGTGATATAACTCTAGAAGTATAGAAGTGTCGGCCAATCAGCAGCCTAGGAGGGATAGTTATTAGACAAACAAACACGGCACATGGCAGTACAAAGGAAAATCTGAAAATACAGCCGTATATGCTGACGTCCATGTTCTTTTCTTACAGCAATACACACTGAACGCATGAAGTAAAACAAATTAGTTCACACATTTGACACTTAACTCCTCGTCCACACATAAGCAGTTTTTTAAACATTTGGTTTTGAAAAGGAATCCTTGGTTTATCACAAGTCACTGGGACTGTGTTTGATTTAAGCAGCTCTAACCACACTTTAAGTTGAAATAAATAAATAAATAATAAATAAGTAAAAATATTTTTTTAGGAATAGCTCAACATTTTGGAAAACATAGAAATTATGTAAGCCTGCCTATCTAAATACTTGCATATCACTTTTCTTTAATAATATTTATATATTTTTACTATATTCGAATTTATTCTACTAACTGTAGTAACACAACCGGTTTCATTTCTTTTAAATAACAATTGATGTAACTGCATATTTATGGACACTGACACTAATAGAAACTATGAATCCCCTGTCACTCCTCTGTGACATTCAGTAACCCCATCCTGAGTCATTTTCCTTTTGCCAAAAGGAAAAACAACACTTGCTCCTCATCCAGGCTTGTAGTGCAGCTACACTGAAGACAGTATTCAATACAGAGGAAGTGATCAGGTTTTATTGATTAGTAAATCTGTGATGTTTTGGACTCAAAAACGTACCTAACCGTCTAACCCCCTGCAAGCAATGTGCACTGAAGGATGAAGGATTAAATAAGGAATTTCTGGACAGCGGAACTTAAACTTGGACCCAAATTCAAATTTGAAAAGGCTGTTGGAAGACATCCATAGAAATATGCAGATTTACTTTATCCGCTTCTGTTTTTGAACAGAGGAATGTCACTCTGTCTGCACACCAACTGTGAAGTAGACAGTTACTGTAGTTTTGCATAACTATCTGGTGTAGGAGGGAACAGCAGTGTTCTGTGTTTATGATAAGCTAAGCTACACCACATTGGTGTTTATTTCCTGATCTAAACTCGACAAGACAGAGGAGAGGACTGTTTTCCCAAATGTTGAAGTTTTTTTTTATGCCATGTCCCGTCCTGAAACACCTCTCTACAGTTTGTGCCCATTAATGGCAATAAAAAAAAAAGGATTTGATTGACTCAGAAATCATCAAACCTTGGTTTCACTACAAAGTTTCACCTGCATTGTTACTATGTATCAGCTACTATTAGTGTAACATCGGACACTGTATAGAACACTGTGGTTCTTTCACTCATTAATGAATTTTGTTTCTTATGCTTTCAGAGTTTCAAGTAACTCAGGCCAGGGAGCGGAACAAGAACAGGAAGTTGGCATCGTTGTTTCACTCCAAGAAGAAGTGGGGGTCAGCAGAGGAGCTGGCTCCGATAGAGGAGGAGAGGACAGCGTCACATCAGCTCGCACTTCCTGCTTTTAGACCCAGAAAATTCTCCCGCTGAGGGAAAACAAACTCCAGGGTCAACCCTGTTCTGACGCTGTTCCCACACTCACTCTGTCACTCACTTTGCCCTTTCAGGCATTCATATTTACACACATGTACCAAGTATTAATGTGTATATTTATTATATGTACACACACACACACACACACACACACACACACACACACACACACACACACACACACACACACACACACACACACACACACACAGGATTCACACCTGTGCTTACAGATCCAATCAAATGTTTGCCACCTAAACAAAATTAGAGAAACCAGGTATACTTGTTCATGCATATAATCCATATTTTTCCTCACAGCTTGTTTAAATATTTTTTTGAATTTTTAATTTTGTTGATCAATGTTCTTCAGTGTTACTTAAAGTGACACATGCCTTACAAGTTTTCCTTAAGCTGATGGTCAAGCTAGTGATTTTCTCTATTTTTCTTGTTTTATTGTTTACAAATTCAATGAAAAGACCAAAAATGATAACGTCTTAGTCTCCCTCTCTATACTTGTTCAGCCTTTCAGTGGTTTTCAGATCTCTAACTTTTAAAAAATTGCTCAAGAATGCACATTTTTAAGAGTGACCACCGAATCAAAACTTTGTATTATTGGAGAGTATTTTTAGTCGTACATCGGCTGGCTTAGTAAGAATTTAGGGATTAAAATAAACTACAGTTTTAACGATAAATAATACACCACACTGATCTGTAGTTGGTAGGTTTTTAAGCAACGGCTGAGCATTCTGGCACAGAAAAAAAAAGTCTGACTTTAAGTTGAGCGATAATACTTCTCATTTCCATATATACAAATAAAAGTTACCAGACTTGGCCCTTAAAAGGATCATTTAATGTCTTTTGTATGTTTCGGTCCTTTAAATGCACCATAACTTAAGCTGAACATTGCAGTTAAACTGATTTCCTTCAGTCCTTGACAGCAGCTAACGTTAATTATGTGGTAAAAGTATTATTTAAAACTTAACACTCTTAAGGGAATGTACAGAACAGTGCCTCACTGCAAATATAATTCACAAAAACACTAAATTTAGCATTTAACCATTTCATTTCACTCTGCTTCTTTAAAAAAAACTTTGCTCATTGCCCTCCTTTCAACAAAAATAAAATACTAAACCTTCCCTCTTTTTCTCGCGCTCCTCCTCCTCCACCAGCTCACACTCAAATACAGAGTCTATAACACGACTTTATAAATGAGCAGCTGGAAAATTCACCCAGTAATGAGATAATGCAATCAAAACAAGGATAAATATTTGTTGTGTCTAAGCTGTCTAAAGCAGGTTTCTTACAAATGACTTTTCAGACAGCACTGAAGATTAGTTTCTTGAGTAAATGAATAAGCATTTGCCTGTTTGCATAATATTTGGCAGCTGTGCTTCTAATTTGTAGTAACTGGGCTAAACATACAAAACTATTATTTTTTTCTTTTTAGATCTTGAGATTTAGTGCAAAGCAGTATTAGCATTTTTGCAAGCCTATATCTCTGCTGTGCCCCTGCTGGTTACTCTCAGGTTAGAATAACTGTGTATCTGACGTGAGGCAGTTTTTCTTAGTTTGGTGGTAAAATAACTCTGAGCACAGATGAAGTGACTCTGTTACTCGATGAAGGATTGTTAGGGAAACAAAAAGTGGTGTTTGCTGATTGTACTTGATTTGCTCACCAGCTGTTTATCAAAATGCCTGGTAACTTTTTTTTTTAAATGCGTTGTTACATTGTGTTCTAAAGATTTTGCCAGCTGCTTTTAATGCTTTAAAAGTGACATATTCATTACTTTTATGTTGTTGGCAAAGATTCTCATTTTGTGTCATTTATTTTTAATCTAATTCTAGCCTCAGTTACATTTTTGCACATTATTTATATAATGAAGATATTTTGTAATTAAACTGCCTTTTATATGAAGGTGCGTGACTTTGAATTTTCTTCCATCAACATTGTTGAGCGTCTACTTATTTGCGACATTGAAATCGACTTGGCCGTTCACACCGCGGCTTCCCTGGCTTGTAATATTGCTTTGTTTTCTCTTTCTATACAATAACCCCGGTTTTTCTTTAAGCTGCCTTTGATCTTACTTCAACTTACATGACTTGGTGGGCTACAGATGGAGTAAATATGGGCCCTGCTAACTCGCCATACGGCTTTAGACCTTAATACCTGATTAGCTGAAAAGGGCAGCACTTGCTTTTGGTTCTTGGATATCAGACAACACAGAGGGGAACAGAGGCAAGTGTTTTTGTGCTTCATTTTTGAAGCGGGGATGTTGTGGGGGGGATAAGAGGGAGTTTCTGTAATAGATACTTATCTTACTGCCCTCAAGCCCCTCAAACAAAGTCCCCCTCTGAAGAGATTATAACCCAGGGAGGGCACATTAACTTTAATCCGATGCTTTGAGGCCTCGCACCCCCATACCTCCCTCTGCCCCACTTATTTCAACCCTCCTGTTGTCGGGGGGCTACCTTGTATCTGGTGCATGTATGAGTAAGGCCTGTGGCTACACACGAGGGTTGTGTTTGTGCGCATGTATGTGTGTGAGTCAGGGGGTGGAGCGACTGTTTCAATAGCACGCTGACTCTAATGAAAAGCATTGAGGGGTGCATACTGCTGTGTAACTGATTCCTCTCTCTGAAGAGATTAGGCGCTACATTGTTGGTTCGGTTGCTCATTTCCATGAGAGCGCAGCCTCCCACCAGCGGCTGCTTGGCTTTGTTATTTTGAGTTGAAAAACACAGAGCCCAATGTCTTTGGCTTCCTTGTTACCATTGTTTCACAAATAGGCCAAAATGTAGATGTCACGTCACAGATGCCCAATAACCTCATTAGCTGCTCTCTGTTTGACCATAGAAAGAAAATAATAGATGTGTGAACTTCAGTTTGCTCAACTGGAGAGAATTTCTGCATAGCTCTGAGGTAACAATACTGTTGAAACTTTTGTTACGCAGTAAATAAAGGAGAACACATTGTGTGCATGCAGTCCATCTTGGCCACTGTTGCACTGATGCTGCCTATAATATAACTTTGAGATGTCATCCTTATTGTTTAACTCTACATATCTACAGGGAAACTGGAGGATGATGTGAGATAACAAATATTAGTAATTACAAAGGTAAAAAGACAAGATTGTACTTTAAATCCCAGTATTTAGCATTCATAATCAGTATATAAACTACTTTAAGATACACACCCAGAGAAAAGTGCTTACTCAAGTATTTTAACATGATACAGTAAAGCCGCTAAATAAATGCTCTTTTTGTTAACCGTTACATTGTGTCAGAATCCATTTATCAGTTGTTTATTCTGCTTATAAAAATGCAAAATAGGGACTGTTTTTAACAATATGCATGTTTGTAAATTTCTCATCTTCTCACCCTTCATCTAACTTTGATGTCACCGTCCTGTTTTTTTTCTGTTGCACATGTGTGGAAGAAATTTTCAGCTGTGGTGAAGAAAAAGTCTGCAGCCAGCTAACAAGCTGATCTGCAACAACAAGCACACCGGGGAACTGATCTGACTGAGCTCACGGCAAACTGGCCAGGCCTCTAGCTGAGGGATCCTGGGGGTCCAGCACCCACCTACCGGGGCCCGATGCATGGAGATACCAGCAGCAGCGCCAGCTGTCACACTGGCCGTCACTGTCTAACCAACGCCGCCTGTCACTCACCCAGTGGAGAGCCGTCAATCAGACAACACCCAGGAGGGAGCTGGGAGGCGGGCCACTGCCCGGCCCTAAACAAAGACATACTTACATTTGCAAGCGGTTTCAGCGCCACTACCATTTTGAAAGAATGATAGAGTGGTCCTGATAAGAGCAATGACAAAGGACAAAGAATGTAAGGGGGTCTGGGAAGAGGGGGTCAGATAGCAAAGAGGTGGGAGAGCTTGATAACATTCACATTTTACTTACATCTCTCCATTTGTGTTGGTGCCCCAGGAAAATCCCATTAAGGAGTTCTGCCTGGGAAGCATTAAATAATTATTGCCAATTGACCGTCGGAGATTTTTTTTTAATCCACCCTTGGATTTGCTGGGATTTTTTTCGTGTGTGAAATTATACAAAAGAAATCGCAAACTTTGTCGTTTCATTTTGCCTCTTTTATACAAATACCTTTCAATATCTTACACGGTAAACTTGAAACAAAACTGCCATCTTCTGGTTCTACAAATCTCTGTAAACTTTCTCCTTTTTCCGTATCGAGTGCAGCAAAAATAAACTAACAAGCAAAAGGTGTTAAAGCTGCTAAAGCTTTTATTTAGGCTTTTGTTGTCTTCTTCGCACCCACATATGAGCTATTCTACTTGCATGTTTAGTCCCTTTGTCAGCTTGAGGGTATGGGATGGCCTGTAATTGAGGTCACACCTACACCTATTGTCTTGACCTGATCATTAGACCACTTGCACTGTTATTCAGCATTTTACGCTCCCAAAATAAGAAAATAAAGGGGTCTTATTAAACTTCACATCGTGTTTAGTGAGCTATAATATGAAATATGCAGAGGATTTGTTAATAGCAGGAGGATATAGAGCATTGTTTCAGCACAGAGCACGGGCTCAGATGTTATCACAGATGAAGATGGGTTCATCCTCTCTGCTATCTTGCATTATCTCTCAGGGTACTGAGGACAATCGTCTTCCATTTGGTCACTTTTCTCTCCTGTAAATCACTGACATCCTAACAGCAAACAGTGCAAGCCAAACCTGTCAGAGCAGGACCAACACCTGTATTGTGGCAGAGTTGCCAAAAGAGGAAGAGAATGAAAAGACGTTCTTCAGGAGGGACAAAGGCTGCTGCCCTGAGCTGTTTGTGTTGTGAGATGTAGACTACTGAAGACATAAGCCTTCTTCTCCTTGCTCCCTAGTCAACCCATTGTTACTCTTGTACAAATTTGCTTTAGGCTATGTGGACCGCACCCAAATAAATTCCCCTCCCTCCCCCACCTTTCCTACGTTTTTTTTTCCCCCTCTAATGCTACCCCCAAGAGTTCCCACTCTCTTTACATCTGGACCTCTGTTTACATACTTACCCTGTTTAGCAAAATCTTACAAATACCTCTAAGATAATACAGAGTTTACCAAAAATAATAAAAGTAAGAGAGAAAGAACAGAAACATTTTAATTAAGGTTTTGTTTTTTAAATTAATAATAACTAACTTCTTTCCTGCATCACTTTTCTCTTACTTATTGCTTGAGAACTACCAAAAGTTGCAATGCACTTATTTTTTTCTGGCTCGTAGTATCAGCATACTCAGCAGCAGAAACCCTCATAAGATCTCTTACACTGTATTTAGCATACACAATAGTATTTACACTCAGAGAAATGCCGTTGCTATTCGCTTTTGTCCATCTTCTGTTTTTATTGTAAACTTCCAACTGTGATGAAACAAGTAGGTCTTTTACACTGCAAGAATAAATACAGAAAGCTTTCAAATAAGTGCAGTGGAGTAAAAAGTTTTAAATTTCTCTTTAATCTGTAAAAATATGCAGCATGTTTGCATATGTAGCCTAGATTAATGTGAAAGATAAAGGAAATAAATACTAGACAGTGCAAAAAGTGAGATAATTGCTAGAGGTTATTCAGATTTAGAAGAACATTGTGCTGCTACAGAAATGCATCATAAAAAACAAATTAAAACAAAAATAGCTAAATCAAAGCTGACTGAAAGTACTGTAAAAAAAAAACTAACAAAAAAACAACCCAAGAAGCCAAATGAAAACCAAAGAACAACAACAAAAATAGCAACTTGCAGGTGAAAATTAAAGGTCGTCAATTTAAAATGAGAAGACTGAATTTAATCTTTTCTAAAGTGTCAGCTCTGCTTGTTTCAACACTTCTTTTACCACTTAATACAAGCACTCCTGCTATCACAACCAACACTACACCTCTAATGCTGTTAATAAGATAGTCAAATTTATGCCAGATAACAGAGCTGCGCTCCTTTGAACACAAACACTCAGCTTTACTTCGACTCTTTTGAAGGGCATGAAGGAGGACAGCAGAATAAGAGGTGTAATCTTCACCTCTTATCTCTAACAACCCCCTTACACACACACACACACACACACACACACACACACACACACACACACACACACACACACACACACACACACACACACACACACAAGCATCTGTTATCTTATAATTATCATATACATTAGTCAACACCTGTTTCACTTAGCCTCGTTTAATTAGAGCCATTGAAACGTTGCCCTGCGCTCAAAACAATGCCATCCGACATGAAGGGCAGTGTCTTATGGTTCAGTCAGTAAATTAACAAATAAAAAGACGTTGCTCCGGGGCTTGAGAGGTTAACGGACAACTATATTTTATGTTTTCTTCATTCATTTTTAATTATTTTGTGAAAGACCTTCAAGAAATCTCTCGTAGTGACACTTTTACTCGTGCGTAAACGTCTCCTTTTGGCTTATTAGCGTAATTTATTGCTGGTGAGATGGTTAATTCAATTCACAAAACGACAGATCCGAAGGCGGTGAAGTGTCCGAAGCGGCAATAAGAGACTGGCAGGATGCTGTTAACTGTTAACTGAATTCAGGTAAAAACAAAAAAAAAAAAACCCCTCTCGGTTGATTAGTGCCAGACATGACAAGTGTTAAACTTGTCATAAAAATATATCACATGGAAGAAAAACTAAAATAATGCAAACTACGGATTGAGAGGGTAAGCATTACAACTTAAACAGACAATATTTTTATTTTATTTAGTTTTTAGTTTTATTATTATTTTTAGTTTTGCCTTTTTGGAGGCTGTAAAATATAAATAAAAATGACGAGTCACATCGACGAATGAACAAAAATAAACTTTGCTGGACACTTTGATGTAAAATAAAGTATAAATAACAGATCTTTGCTTGTCATGTAGAGACGAGCGTCTTTAGTCACCTCTCCAAAGGGTCGCATTTGAATTGAAACGTAGGTTCTCTCCAGAAATCACAGCGTTGCGATAAGCAGCACACATTTAGCCTCTCCTCGAAAACGCTAAAAGGAACAGCGGAGGGCTTCTTTGATGGGATTTGTTGCCAGTGAAAGCTGTAGGTCTTTTGAACGTAGCTGTCAGTCAATGGGCTGTCAGTGGGATACCCCCGTCTCCCCCCCTCCCCTCCCCTCCCCTCTCGCCCTCCTCCGCTGGCAGCTGGGTGTAGCCTATATAAACAGACCTAGGAGGTTGCATCAAACTCAGACCTCAACAGCTTGGACGCAGAAAAGATGCCCGCATCGCAAACTGGATTTGGCAACTTCTTCTTGGAGAGGAACATCACTATGCCGACTGGATATCAGATCCCGGTGCTGGGCTGTCCACCGGGTGTACAGCAGCAGCAGCAGGCTCAGCATCTGGCTGCGATGGCAGCTGGGATTCCCATACCATACTCAGGACTACAGGGATATAACTTTATACCCTATCCACACCACAGGCACATTGCACACATGGTGAGTTGATAATTTAGAGATTAACACTCTCACTCTGATCTCGAGTAACTAAAACGGATTTGTTTTAAATTGCATCTTTGTGATGCGTAAAGTCAAACAAATTCTGGGTGTGATGCTTGCGACACTGAGTTAAAAGTGTCGAATCTCTTCTTTAGTTCTTACCGTTCTTTTATTCTACTTTTCAGAGCAGCGGGTTTGACTTGAAAGCAGCCTCTCCCTACCATCACGCTCTCTTGGCTCGCAGCGGGGCTTTCTACCCTCCATACCGTCCGGGAGCAGCCGATGATCCCAGTAGGGTGGCCAAGGTGGCCACCCGAGAGAGTACCGGTGCGCTCAAGGCCTGGCTGAACGAACACCTGAAGAATCCGTATCCCACAAAGGGGGAAAAAATCATGCTCGCCATCATCACTAAAATGAGCCTCACGCAGGTCTCTACCTGGTTCGCCAACGCAAGGAGGCGCCTCAAGAAGGAAAACAGGGTCAGCTGGGCGTCAAAGGGCAAATCTGATGAGGAGGATGAGGAGCAAGAAGGGGAGAGCGATGAAGACGAGCAGAAGTGTCATTTGGATGAGCATGACGAGGCAGAGCCTCAAGCAGAGCGCACAGATACAGACGAGCAGGTCGAGAGCGCGTTGGATAGCGCGGGACCTTTGGATGCGCGTTTGGAGATACCGCGTCAGGAAGACAAAGAGCTCGGACTTGTCAAGAAGACAGAAAAGCGTGACTCTGACCGCACGCCATCAGTTTTGGAAAGTAAAGAAAACATCGCCAGTCCAAAACCCAAAATCTGGTCTTTGGCAGAGACCGCCACCTCAGAGACTGTGAAGAAACCTGTCGACAGTTTTTACCACCCTGCCGGAAAACTGTGGGAAGACTGGGCTTCAAGAAACGGACTGCTCGTTCCCTCCTGCTATACGACTCGCGAACTCGTCTAAGCCGGTGTTTGTGCACGAATAAAAAGGACACTTTCCCACAGCTTTTGCACTTTAAACTTTCAGACCTCAGGGATTTCCTGAAGTTTGCATTGAAACGAAAATGTGTCGTGAAACCAAAGAATGAACATGTTTGTGTTACTGTAAATAATGTAGATGTATTTTTCCACCAACAAACTGTAAATTATGTTTCCTTTGTCTAATCATGAAGAAATATTTTTTTTGCTTAAATAAACTTCGACTTATGGCGAAATTCTGCAGTTTTACTGGTCTGTATCCCTACTTCTTGATATACTTTGCATACAGCTTTGAGCTTTTCCGATCACACTGATGACAGCCCACATTAACAGTCTGATAACAGGACCACATTAATCTATCACTTAGAGACTATGACATTAGACTAAGAATTCAAAGAGATTCAGGGAAAATTTACACATCAAAAACACGTCTATTGTGTCTTTCTCTATAAGTTTTTTGATAGAATATTGCAAGTTAATTCAATTAAACTTGATTTTTTTTAAAAGAAAACAAACAAACTATCCCCTTCCTAAATATGGCACTTCCATTTCCTAAAACTTAACAGCAGCGGGGCTTAGGGTCTTCTAGAGGTTCTTAGTATCAATCACACCAGTTTCCATGTACATTCAAAAGGGACCTACCTCCATTAATCCACACATAATGAAAAAAGCTCCTGGGAGGAACTGGTCCGAAATGCCTTGTCTTCTGGCTTCAACTCTCTATGCAAATCCCTATAAACAGTAACGCACAGAGGCCAGATTAGCTCCAACCTGACTCCCAGATTTCTCACACAAGCGACACGAAATAAAATTGATATCATGTCATGAACCTTAAAATATTCGATACCGATAAATGTATGTCTGCTTTGGATATTTACAAAAGTTTTTTGCCTCATATTTCTAGTGTCGCACTAAAAAGTTACCGTTTGAACTTAAAAACTGAATTTTCAAAGTAGAGTAATCATCTGGCGCCTCTCTGTGGAAATCAAGAGCAATTACAGCACAGTTTAGTCTACTAACCTGCAGGGTTTTAACATAAAGTCATCACTGAGAAGAGAGCAGAGGTGAAAAGGACAAATGTACTCAGACACAGGTAAGAGGCAATTAAGGCTCTTTAAACTGTCAGCGATAAAACGCAATTCATGTTAGGACTAATTGCAAAGGCACAGCACAAACATTTTTAAATTAATTGTGACTTACACTTTCAAAGGAGAACGTAGGCTACCACGTCCATAAACCAATGCAGGAAACGGAAACAAGACGCTCCTTTCATCTCCGGAACTCGGTTGAAGACATCACGTTTTAATATTTTTATCAGCATCGTCACCATAAGTACATAGACCATGAAAGCCCACGGTTCAGCAACAAACAGTAACAACTAAGAACTAATTTGGCTACACGTAATACTACCCAGTTGTCAAAATGGCATGGTATAGCCCGCTGAACATTATACTTCCGGATCCCACAAAAGCATTATGGGAATTGTGGGAGGCTATGGTAACCAAGAGCAGGAAACAATGAACAAACTCATCTTATTAAATGTCACAAATTTTAATGCAGAAACGGTGAACAATATGCCATTTTCATGCTAAACGGCACAATTTTAGTACATGCAAATACTAACAAAGCATCTGTACAGAACAAATGAGATCACAACATCATATACAAGCTAACTGTAGGATGTAAGCATGCTCAGCATGGTGGTGTCCACTGTGGGGTGGTCTTCGCTGTTGTTTTGATCTTGATGGGAGTGGGATTGTGCTTACATAAACAACCCCACGGATTGTTATTTCCACATGTTGCATGTTTTCAAATTAAAAAACAAACAAACAAAATGCACACGGTAACAGTAGCTAGTGGTCCATGTGACATGTCCATAGGAGCAGGACACCTGTCAATACCGTCTTGGACCCCCCCCCCACACACACACACACGCACGCACGCACACACACAAACAAAAACAAAACAAAAAATAAACAATTCATAACTTAAAAATTGCAACCAACCTCAAAACTAATGCAGGTAAATCACACACTCTCTTTACACTTTATAATACATCTTACTTTACATTTTATTGTTAACATTTAGACTTATAGCTAGCTACTTTCGGCTGTTCACTTGCCACTAGGGGTCGCACTGGGCGCTTCATTTGGTGGAGTTTTAAATCGCATGTCCTTCCTAGCTGGAAACAAACCAGGGATGTTTTGTTTGCCGGATGATAACGTCTACACCACGTATATATAGTGTGTGTGTGTGTTTAGGTTTTTACAATTTAGTGCAAATGAAATGATTGTAACTTCATGTAAACATTCAAAATGAATTAGTAAGGAGACTAATTCATTGATTCTTATTCAGATCAGGTAATTATTTTTTAACTTTGTGCAGCACTTTGGACAATCTGTGTCGTTTTTTAAACTTGCTTGTAAAATTGATCCATTGACTGACTATCTTCTTGAGACTCAAACTGAGACTCCAGCTGAGACTCCTGACGAGACACGATTTCTTCTTTGCCTCTCTCTTGCATCACCTGGTTCCCTTTATCTGTGAATCCTTCTGAGGAGAGCTCATGGCTCAGTTCATCCTCATTTTCCTCTGGTGTCATTTGATTATTATACGTTGTTTCTTTATGGGCTGTTATGTCTTCTTCACACATCTGTGGTTCATAATACTTCTGTCAGAGTTAAAGAAATAACAAACATTATAATAACGATAAAATCATTTTGATCAAGTCAACAGTTCTGGTGCTTTGCACATTTTTTCCTCTCACAGCAAAGCATGTACAACTTTATGCTATAGTTCCTGTGTTGAATTATGCAGTGCATTTCTCTGAAACAGTGTCTAAAGGTGTGAAACAGGATTTAAGGTACATCAGAAATACAGACATGTCACACAATCAGCAGGATGTGTATATAAATCCACTGCAAACCTATTAAAAGGGACCGCACAAAATGACCCAAGCTGATTAAACTTGAGGACAAACCTCAGCACTCATTTAAAAGAACAGGCTTTCATTTTGTGCAACTGTTTCATTTCTTTCTTGCTCAAAGTTAAAATCCACATATCGCTTTCACGTGTGTACATAAAAAAAACAAAAAAAAAAACGTGTTGATTGCTGTTATATTTTTCTGGTCAGCATTAAAGATTAGCAACAAGCAGTCTTACATTGTGAAAAGCCTAAAAAAAAAAAACCAAACAAATATTTATAGTTTAATTCTTTAATGTATGAAATTATTAAATTTTTAACAGATCCTTGTAGGTGCACCTCTTATGACTGGATTCATTAGCTGTTGCTTAGCTTAGCATAAAGCCTAGCTGTTTCTAGGCCTTATGCTAAACTAAGCTAATCTTTCAGAATCTAAGATATCATCTTTAGTTTACAGATGTACACTGGAGTGCTAAAGTAACATATCTGAAATAGTTTTAGAAATTGATTACCTGGTGAAAAGACACTAATTGATTCTAAATTCCATAATTTCAAATATATACAAACACACACACACACACACACACAATATTGAACTGTTCGATACAGCGCTTTCGGTTCAGTACGCATATGTATCGAACAACACAAAATTTACATGTGTGTGTATATATATATATATATATATGGGTATCTTTTTACTGTCATTAAAAAGCGTCTATGAAACAACAAATAAATACATTTTAAAAAGTCATATTTACCTTTGTCCTTTGTTTTATGCATTCTGCTTTACCGATTCATAAAAAAGAAGAAACACAGAATATAAGTACATAGGAAGATTATTATTATTTATTTGTTTAGAGCTTTAGAGCACAGCTTACCTCGATATACTAAAACCAGGATTACAACAGTGACCATAAAAACTGCAGATAAAATAGAGATGACGATTATGTGACCCCGCTGTGTCCCTGCTGGAAGAGAAAAAGAAATAAAAACACAGTTAAACATACATCGAGTTCTCTGATACTGTCTAGAACATGGGTATTTGTGCAGACAAAATGTAAAACAAAAGAGACTTTCATGTCAAACACGTAGTCACATTAAACAGAGGAAGCATAAATTCAGAAGCGTTGTGGAAAACTGAAAATAAATCATTAATTCAGTTGTAATTCTAACATTAGCAGTAAATTAGGAGACTGTGGAGTCTACACGTCGATACATAGTAAGTGAAAGCTGACAAAGCCACACTGAAAACCACAGACCAACTAAGATTTATGAGACAAACCTTCTCACAGTTGACATAGTTTCGTTTTGAACAATGCACCGCATCCAACCACACAGCTGCACACGGCAGCAGCGAGAAAGGTGAGAAACCTTTGCAATTCATCTTCCTACATACAACTTACCACATGTGTTGTCGGTGGTGTGCGTTCCCTTTTCTTCAACTTGATATCCCTTTTCACATCTGCAATGAATTTCACAGTATTAGAGCAGAATTCCTGCCTCAGTGTTGCATTTGTTTTTCAATAATTCGTTATTGGTTTGTATTTCCACTTTGAATACCACTATTTTCATTTGATTTGTTGCCCCTACACAAAGATTAAAGCTTATGTAAGTTACTGTATTTGCGCCCAATGAAAGGTAAGTACGCCAGAGGTCATATTTTGGTTTAACCAACTGGTTGTGTCATGAAACACAGTAAAAAAATCCCATCAGCTAGAAACACCCTTTTCTTCATTTACAGAATCTCCTTTTCAGTCAGACTCACACCTTTAATATATCACTGCTAAAGTTACACAAACTTAAGAAGCAAGTCAATACAATGCCTCAGATTCGCTTTATTTTTTCATGTTGACAGATTTAGACAAACACAGCTCTACAAGGTCTTCCTACATCAATAGTGAATAAACAATGGTCTCCGGGTGTCAATTACAAGCAGCATTTTCTATCATTGTCAGGAAAAATATAATCTATGGCACGGCTCTTCAGAAGAACTGAAACAACCACCTGATCCCTGTTTTTGAGAAGAAATTCCTGTACAAAATTCCAGATTTTGTGGCCAAACAGCTCACATCAGCTTTTTAAATTCATGATAAAAAATTAAGGTGTATAAATTGTTGTTAGTACAGTAACTTTGCGGAAGGAGCATATAACCCCAGATTTAGCCTGGTTCCCTGTTCCATACAGGATCCAATTTAAACTCTTACTTTTTTTTTGAAGTCACTTAACGGCTGAGCCCCTTCTTTTCTGTCTGAGCTCCTATTTATGCTCCAGAAAGAACCGTGAGATCCAGGTCGAAACTAACCGTAACTATTCCACAGACTCAGTCTCGTGGCGACAGCCTTCTCTGTGGAATAGTCTGACTCTTAATATTAGATCAGCACAAACACAATCGTTACTAAAGACACATTTTTCATGGTCTGGCTTTTAACACACTTTGACCTAAACATTTTGGTTTTAACAGCCTTAGTTGTTTTTATTGACTTATCTCATCTACTTATTTGTTTTTTCTATATTTTACTGCATCGTTATTGATTTGCATTTTATTTGTTTTAGTGGTATTCTACATTGTTAAGCACTTTGTGCAGCATTGACTGTTTGGAAATGTGCTATATAAATAAACTTGACCTTGACCTATGGTGGATATTCTGCGGGACTATTTGTTGGCATAGTCACAGGAAGAAGGAAAAATATTCTTGAAACACATAACTAAATTCAGAAGGTGAACAAAGGCCCTTTTTCAAGTTTTTTTTAATAAAGATCATCTCTAAGTTCACATGTTAATGTAAATGTGTACTTACTCTGTCCATTTGTGGCACTGAGCATACCACGACGCATTATTGTTAAATGTCCCGTCTGGACATTTTTCACACTCAGTGTCCTGTGAGTTGTTGCCTGAATATCAAAAATCATTTTCAAAAAATGAGACTCATTCGCATAATAAAAAACTTAAAACGAATTAAACAAATGTTCAGTCACGAGGATGTTGGTACCTATGACTTTAGCTCTATATCCTGGTTGACAGACTGTGTGTTCCACACAGGTAATACATTCTTCACTGGAGCAGTGGAATCCCACTTTACACTTGCAGATGGATCGCTCTGTCTTGCTTTTTGGGACTTGAGCCTCAAAGTTTTTATCTAAATGACAAAAAAGGTTTACGCTGTAAGGCGAGCAACATTAAAGAGAAGCCTCTCTCTGTCCCAGTATACACAGACACACTATATCGGAACAGTTTGAGGTAATTTGTCACAATTTCTTACTTCTATCACAGTAAGGCTGCTGCAGACACTTGTTTTTCGTTGTGTATTTATCCTGGTAGTGATTATCCAGACAAGGTTGACATTGAGGATTCTTACAATCTTCTGTAGACATGCTAGTCCCTGCAAAACAAGATATGCAGAGTTAGAATCAAGTATATTATTTGCAAGTATTTTATTTATCCTGAGTAATTAGTAAATTGGGATTTCTGAGTTTAGGTAATCAATGGACCTTTTAGGGAAATATGACAAAGTCAAGTCAACTAGGTGATGGTTGGCTTATCTGGTTCTAACAAACCCTAACACCTTTTAATCAACACGTTATATTTGGTTTGTTTCCATGCTTCACATTGTCTTTGGGATTACGAGGGCCCCTTTTCCCAGTAGCAATTACTAGGTTGTTTTTTCTATAAGCTACTCTATTCTGAGATGTTAAAATAGCAGGATCGCAACTTCTCAGTGTCTCTGCTGTCATCTTAAAATGTCTTTTGTGTTCCACCAAAAGTCCATAAAGCTGGAAGACACTCACACTGATAATAAATTAAAGAAGAGTAATTACTGTCGTTTGGAAATCTCAACCTAAAGTAATTCTCCTCAAAAAATGAATGAAAGGGTCTTTTGTCAAAATGTCTGCCTCCAGTGTAAGAAATCAACTGTTTCAGTTTCGCCTTCTTTTTATACGGACACATAGCACAAGACAGGAAAGATGAATTCTCACTTGGTGCAAATATTCAGTTTGTTTTAGGTGAGGGTGCTGCTAGTACAGACCATGAGTGAGGCATGACTAAAGGCAACAACTAGCTTGTTGGAAATGCACATTTGGCTATAATATGTATATCTTTTGAAATGTTTGATGTGCATGTTAGCCTTTTGACACACAGGTCCTGAGGAACATTTTCAGAGCTGAAATGCTTGTGTAAAAGCAGCCAAAATGAAAGCAAAATCAAAGCTTTAGTAACAGTGATCATGCTGTCTGAAAAAGACAGTTGTCGACCACATGCTTCCTGCTGCTAGGTTTTTTCTTATACATGCTACTTTAAATGTTTATTACTTGAAAAAAGAAAGATTGGATGCTATTAGTGCAGTTATGCCTTCGATATGGCTCTTAATCTTGTATTTGTTGTTTATGTATCTGTCAAGTTCAATTTGGTGACAATATGTTATAAATAACAAGAAAGCAGATGTTTTATTTTAATTTCCTTCATAGGAAAAGTGTTTTCGTACCTGGCTTACACATGAGACAGCACTGACCGTCCTTTTCATACTGTGTTTCTGGGTCACAGCTGGCCTGAGCAACAGTCATTCCCTGCAAAAGAAAAGCATTACATTTAAATAAGAGGTAGTTAGCCCTTGTGTGATCTCGAGTATCGGTTGAGTTTCTCTATGTTGATAATGTTAGATTCACTTCCTCAGGGTAGACTGCGAGGGGCGTGGTGGAAAGCCCCAAAGATTCAGCCAACTGTTAACTGCTTTAAATGCACGCAGCCAGGTGCACCGCTGTTCGTAACGTTACTAACAAATATTCGCAAATCGGGATTCACACAAGGTCACGTCTTTGTCCAAACCCTCCACTGCCGGGAAATCGAAAGTGAAAGCACCTCATGAAACGTAACTGTAGCATTAGGTTTTGACTTTACAGGGGAAAAGCAGGATTTTGACAATAATATAACACAGTAAAGTAACAGATGGATACGATAATTAGCACACATTATAGCGTATAATAACACGTTAAGAAGAAATAATCTGAAATCGTGCTACTTTAAGTTGTCGCAGGTCAAAACCGATCCCTGTAAAAACAAAAACATAGCATTAATCGGTTTACTCACCATGAAAGACCCGATCAGTATAAGCAGCGCTATAAACTTAAAATCCATTTTGAATAGCGTCGAGTACAACAGCGCACACCTCTGTAAGTGTTCACAGTCTGTCTGTGAACTTATTTAGGCGACGTGTTCTGTTTATACGGTGTGGGAGGAGCTACGCGCGGTGCTTTTCCTTGACCGTTTCCTGTAAAAGCACGTGAAGCTTGTACTCCTCTTCAGCTATTTTCTAAAATACCCAGAAGTAGTACTAAATCCTCTTTAAATAGAATTCCTCTGCGACAAAGCGTTGTTTCACACAACAGGAAGCACGCTTGACTGGCACATTGTTTGCACAAATAAAGAGTGGGTCTTTTTCTGATGGAGTAAGAAGAGCTACTCTGCTGCTTTACTCCAGTAGTAGTATTAAGTATGTCTGAGGACGAACTAAGGCAGTTCTGAAAGTAAAAGTAGGTCCGACCCAGTGAAATCATAGCACCCATTTGAAGATCACGCCTCACCAAACCCCTTAGAAATAACGGAAAGAAATTAAAAAGCACAGTGTATTGGAAAGTCACCCATCTTTGCATGTAGAGGTTTGTAGCAATCTTTATTATTTTAAAAGCTTGCTACTTCTGGCATTTAAACATTGTTCACAGCTGTGTGCTAATCCCCACCAAGAACAGCAGTGCATTTTATGATATTTGGATTTTTGGTGATGCTGCTTTAGACTCAGATTGCCATGTGACTTCTGAGCATTTCTTCTCCAGTTATGTATTTATATACCAATACTGCTTTGAATTTTGTCTTCTCTCTCCCACACTTTGCATCTGTTCTCTCTGTCTTTCCCTTCACCCGTTGCAGCACATGGCAGTCCCTGCTTGAGCCAGATTTGGTTTTGTTTTGGGGGGATTTTTTTTCCCTGTTAAAATGATGTTTTTCCTGTTAAAAGGGATCATCTAATTGTTGGGGGTTTCTCTGTAGGGTCTTTACCTTTGCCTGTCTATATATCATATATAGACTGTAACAAATTTCCCTTTTAAATTACAACAAAGTGGCTGCAACTTTATTTCCAGTTTTTGATTTCTTTTTTACAGCCTAACTGTTAGAAGTACTGTTTCTTATTCTTGAGGCTCATTAGGCAGAAAGTACTGTTCTATTATGCAGCAGCTGGCTGTTTTTGGCATCAGCTTTTCTGTGTATGTACAGCCATTTGTAACAGGATCTGTACAACCCCCAAAAACTCATGTCTAGGATTCATGTGGCTGGGATCTATTCACAGACGTACAGGTGTTACCATTACCTTTTCATTTGTGTATTACCTGTGTATAACTCTCCTTAAAATCAATGCTAATAGACAAATGATGCACTAGTCAAGCTCAGTCATATTGCAATCACTGAGTCATTTGCAGGGGGTGATACATTTTGGGTTAAAGCAGTTGCTTTTAGTTTGTTTTGGTCTGCATTTTATAGCTTTGAATCTTCCAGCATTTAGGGTGGGTTGCATTCCTGCCCTGGCTCTCAGTGCGGTGCCAAGGTTTGGTCAATCAGAAGTGGTAGATGACACACTCGTCTGCTTTTACTACCCTCTGCAGATCATTCCAGGTTTCTGCTCTACAACCACTGTGATGATGGCTACTAATTATCAGTTGTTGCAGGGAGGTGGTCCTGTTTGAGAATTCCCAGGAAGAAGAGTTTCTGCTCGGCCTTTTTTTTTACCTAATGGGAGATGTTTTTTGATGAGGTGATATCAGAGGTGTGATGCGAGAAACATGTTGCACTTAAATCTCTCAATTTGCCCACCATGTTTACAGATAGCAGACACACCTTGATATTTTGAAGTGAATTACCATCTTTTTTTTCTTTCTTTTTTTGAGATGTTAAGGTCCAGGTTGTTATAGGAACACCACTCCACCAGTCTTTATTAAAGCTTTATTTTAGGTAGCACAAAGTGGAAAAAAAAACATGTACATTTTTATTGAAAGATCTGTATTCTATAAATCTTTCAAAAATGCAATAATTAAAAAAAAAAAAGTATTGATGTCTCATATATGACTTCCTGTCCTGATGTTGGCATGTGCAGTGTCCTTACAACTGTTTCACACAACGTAATAACAGTACTTTCAGATGAGCACCTCAGATTTTCGGTGATTTCCAGGACACTTTCCACTCCAGGTGAATACAAAAACAGACTTCTATCACATTCTGAATATTAATAATCGGCACGTTGAAGCTCAAACACTCTTTATATGTTATACATATGATGCATGTGTTATGTTATATATACATATAAGCCACATGTATGGTACTGTTTTACTCATAGTAGTCATGCAGTATTTTGAAATGATGAGATTATTATTGTAAGGAAATAATAATGATTATTAATGGACTTTAAGCACTTTATATTTATCTAACAAAAGTGGAAAGTACAATGACTTTTGTTGTTTTGTTCGTTTTTGACCACACCTACTCTGTGATAGTTTCTTAAACCCACCACACCACCACCAGGGATTTCCCTATAAGAGTTTCGTGAGCGGGCTTTCCCCAATGCAGCTGCTGTTGAACATTGTTTGTCTTAAAAGGCTGCTTTTCTCTTATATATAGATGTAAAATATTTATATGTAACGTTTTTAAAATATCTATGACCAACGCGAGCTGCTTCTTCGCCAAATCGAATGAAACAGCAGCAGGTGTTACATTCTGTTGCGCTATACTCTTGCAATTACGGTACAGGTACCGTAAGCAGCCAAAAATCATTGCGACGTCACCACGTCACAGCACTGCGGTTTTTGGAAATTCCAGTACAGATTCCCTTTCAGTGTCCTGCTTTGTTCCCATTTTAAAAATGTCACCACTGTCCTGTAAATTTCTGAGGAATATGAACAGATTAACATTAACAAAACTAAATCTGGAATTTTTTGAAAGGTACTTTTTTTTTCTTCTTCTTCCTCTTTTTTTTTTTTTTTACCCCATTTAGCTAACTCGTTTCACAGATTTCAGATTTACTAATCACAGAATATCTATCCATAGCAAAAAAGTACTTCTTAAGATACTATAACATGAAGGCGTTGCCCCCTTTTTTCCTATTTAAATGCACGGGGATTTGTGTGCCTAGAAAAAATCCCTGTACTTGCGCAAACTAATCATGTTCTGTATTCTAAATAGCCTGTTTCACTGGTGAAGTGATGAAGGTCTAGATACTGTCTTATCTATTTTGCCATTTATCCATTTATCTGTTTTGAAGCTTTTTTTCCTCTCCTAAACTGACTATAATGGATTTTCTTCATAAACTTTGTTGTAGATAAAGTCGATGAGATGAACTTCATTACTTACAGTTTTTTTTAGTGTGAGTATACTTTCAGCTATCAATTAAAAAAGTAAATATGCAGTAAAATAACTCTATTGTACACTAGCTCTCAGATAAGTAATTTGTACACAATACATACAATACAATAACTTTATTACATTATTTCATGGTCAGAAAAAAAGGTGCATGCATGAAGTTAGGCTTATGGTCTCAGGGTATGAATGTGAGATAGCTGTCTAACTCTGTATGTTTATCCTGTGACAGATTGGTGACCTCTCCAGGGTGCTGTTACGCCCCAGTCTAGGGGTACAGGAACGTAACATAAGAGTTGAAAAGATTGACCCCGCCCTGGTCCCCAAAACCATACACAGAGGAGAAACGATTTCTTAGTGAACAGTGGTTTATTGTTTAAACTGAAGCGTGACTCCGGGGTGAACAAAGGCCAACATAACAAACAAAACCAGCTTAATCAGTAAAGGAGGTGCTACCTAAACCCTACGTGATGAAAAGAACAAACAAAAGACAAATGCCACACCTAACTCCCTAACTGAATAAACAGGAGGAAACAATACAGAAAACAACAAGGCAGCTCACCCCTTCGGCTTCAGTGACTATTTACAAGAGAAGGCTGATTTACACACTATATACAAGCTCGATAGGTCACGAGAATCACAAATATCACAGAGTTTTGAGGCCAGGGTCAGGTCTGCTGCTGTCAGTTGCTGCCCTGGGACAACTGCTGTTGAGGGATTTTGAAAGCAACCACATGAATAGGGGACCAATTAGCAGCCATCAGCTAATCCAATCAGGGACCTGCAGAGACTTAAAGACACAGAACAAGAAACAGCCACCAAGACACATTATGGCCAGGGCCATGACAAGTGCACCTGCCTTTCACCCTGTGATAGCTGAGACCGACTCCAGTCCCCTCCCTGTGACCCTGAACTGGATAAAAGGAGGAAACTGGATGAACAATGGATGAAAAAAACGACACCAAAAAAGCATAGCAATAGATTTATGAAGATTAAAACAATAAAAAAAGGAACTTCTCAGATGCAATCTCTATGAAAAGGAACTACAAAAAGAAAATGGTACAAAATGACATAAAATTGATGTACACAGCAAATAAACAGTACTCAAAGTTAGCTTTTAAAACTACAGTATAATGTATGCAGTGCAAAAAACACAATAATCATGTACTCAATGAACATGTGTACATAAAGACATGTGTACATAAAGACATGTGTACAAACCTATGCAGGAAAAACACCTCACACTATGAATCCCAACCAGATGTTTACAGTCTTTGCACTGTGTGATTTGGAACTGTAAAGTTTTAAATCCTGTACATCTCATAATATTTTAACTTTTAAATTAATGAATACATATTTTCAAACCTATGCTATAATAATTCAAACAAAGTAATTCTTTCTTTGAAAAAAGGAGATACATTTTTAGTACTTTTATTGCATTTCATATGAACACTCAAAATTATGGGTTCCCTCGCACTCTCCAATGGATAGAAAAAACAACAGAAGAGGTAAAACCATGTCCTGCCAGTTAAGACATGTAACCTGCCTGGAAATGTATGCTATTTGGAGATAAAGTCTTTGCGCTGGCTGCTGTAGGTGTGGCTAAACAACCTAAGCAGGAACAAATTTAGCCTGCGTTGAAAGTGGGCGGTGGTAGAAGGAATCCTACAAATCATAGCACATTTCTTTTTTTCCCGCAGTCGTCAAGTATACCTCTGTTTAGGCTGCATGACAAACAAAACAAGACACAATACTGTGAATCTATATTTGCAGTAAAGGAGAAACGTCTTGCTGAAGTGAGAAACTGTGTAGCATTTTGTAGATAATCTAAACCAGCTAGGATGCCAACTTTAGGATCAAAGAGAAAAGACAACCCACCCAGGATGGAGAAGTACACTGGGGGCATGCCACAGGTAAGAATCAGCTTATGAATTAAGGAAGTGCCAAGCTCTTTCTGCAGATGAGTCATTAAATAACAACAGCTTTACTGTAATAGTGATTCTACAGAATAGCTGCCTTGCTTTCACTAACGTCACATGTGCAGGTCCACAGCAAGAGCAGACAATTCTCTGTTTTAGCACACCAGTGTCTCTTTAGCATTTTACTTCCTCAATTTTACTTGACTTCCTTTTTGATAGAAATTTCCCAAAGATAGGAGCAGACATTACTCAGAAGTGTGAAAGTATGTTCCTGGAATAGACCTTTTAAATGGTTTCTGATAATGTTACAACACAATGGCTTATCAGTGTGGTTAGACAGACAGATGTTGGCATTGCTCATACTGCGATGCTGAGAAATCAGTGCCATCTTTATGAAAATCTAAAGGAAAACTTAAGCAGTGCACCTGTGGATAGTGCTTATGGTGAGAGCGTGACAGCTCTTTGCTGTGATATTAAATTATTTATTTTTCTGTGGTTTTTCAATATTATCACTTTTTTAAAATATGAAGAAATAAATCACACACAGAATGCTTGTTTTGAGATTGGGATGACCTTTGAAATGTGGGTGAAAAAGGAAAGAAAATCAACCAGACAAAGATAAAGTCTTCATCTATTTACATTTTTATGTTTTCAGTTGAGCAATGAGATGCAACTAGACATCCTGAACAAGGTGAAGAGTGGACAGTTATCAATCGATGACGCTCTGCAGCAGGCAAGGATGGACAGAGAACAGAAGATGACAGATGACAAGGTAACCCTCATTTTTCCTAAGCAGGTACACGATTTTCATGGTGACTTCAGTTTGAGTGTGACATGGGTGTGGTTTCAATGTTGAAAACTCAAAAAATTAAAAAGAAAGAAGAAAAAAAAGGGATCTTGTGGATAGAATTTGCATTGTTTTGTATTATGAGTCATGTGAAACAAGCTTTGACCATAATGCAGTAGCATAACACAACACAAGATACCGTAAACAGGATCTGGGGTTCCCCATGTGTCCAGACCACCAGTATGTGACGAGATGGAGAGTGAAACCTGCAGGTTTTCAGTTTTCCCTGAAAGTGTTTAAATATTCACTATACGTAGATATGTGTAGTTTTATTTCATGTGCTCAACACTAAACAGTTCCAGATGAGTGGGGGATTAAGTGGAGTGTGTCGTAGTTAAAGCTAAAGAAAAATGACAGTCAGTTGGGAATTTAAAGTAAACTTTCCAGGTTGCTGCTCCGTTTATATTAAGTGTATAATTTCATAAGTGGTTTTTTTAATAGCACAGATAAAGCTTAAATTCTCACAAATATTACAAGAAGTAAACGATCCATTCAAGACAGCCAGATATGGTTTAAAAGCAAACCCAAAATGGACTGTCTAATGTCTAATTCACCCTCTAATGTCTCTTCTTCCTGGATAATACCGTATGAGTGGACAACAGAACGAACAATATTCCATGTAAGAATCAAATTATAAACACCAGCCCTTAAGCTACTGATCTAACTAACTAACTAAACTGTTATAGTCGACATGTCCCTGCAAATAACCAACATGCGACAGACACAGGTAAAGGAATGTAATTTATATGTAGATATACCACCAGAAACTTTGCAGATGGCTTTAAAAGTCTGATGCTGGAGTTAACCTGACTTTAAAAAATATAGTACTGCATCTTCTTCTGCTATTTATAAACGTTGTTTTGCTAATAAGCTGCAAAGCCTGCTGGATCAGTTCAAACACAATTTTGTGGAAGGTAGTCCAAGGGTTTAGGAAGAAACAATAATGCAGTGTCCTTGTGTAATCCAGTATAGTGTAATCTAGTGGTTCTACATTGTCCTTAAGTGGTGATTTCCCTCTAAGTATTCATATATGTAATGTTGTTTATTGGTTGTTTTTGCAGGAACTAGAATCTCAGTACAACTTTAGCGTTTACAAGCATGGCCGCTACAGGTGGCAGAAACGGGTTTTACAGGTGAGTTCAAAACAAAAGCAAAAAACTCACTGTAGGCATCCAATTGCATAACAAATGAAACAGGAATGTAGACCATGACCTCAGGCTTCAGGCTGCTCTTAGCTCTCTGAGGTGACAGAGCAACCCTTAACATGGTCAGCTGCGTGCTCTGGCTGTACTCCACCCACCTGTTGTTGCGAGGCACCAGAGAAGGAATCTTTAAGGGGGGGCTTAAGGAGAACAGGGGCTGAAGAAGGTACAGGTACAAGATGAAGAAGGATTATTTTACTCTTTGAAACATGCAAAGCTCCTCTGGCAGAGTGCAGTAGTAAAAAATTTAACAGGCAATCCATATAAATGTAGAGGCCGAGGATTCTGCAAGTTCCAGATTCTCTCTTTCACACACAAAAATGTTAGCATTGCTAACTAGCACTAAAGATAAAGTCAGGCTGGGCTGATGGGAATTGTACTTGTCGATTTGTGTAATCTAATGTAATGACCAAATTAGATTTTTTACATCACGATGGTACATTACTGAAAGCAGATTAATCACCAAAGCGAGGCAGTAATAAATGTTTTAATGCCACACAGTGCACACTTCAGACATGCTCATTTAATCACTCACATTGTGAACATCCAGATTGATTTCAGGACCAAAATGGTGTGCAGCATAGAGAAAGGAATCGTTAAGCGGCAACTTCCCTTCTCTATTGTCAAGAGTTGTGATGATGGAGAGGGTTCCAGGTACTCTATTTCCTTTAAAGGACATCATGATTATGAATTGGAGGCCACGTCGCTGGAGGATAAACATAAGGTGACAATAAGATTGTTTCACCGAGGCAATTTCTGCTGAGATTTACTGAGATGTGATTATTGCTCTTTGAATTTAGACTCTTGATTGCAAACACTTAAGCTATAAAAATAAATGCAAAACAGCCTTGCTTTTACTTTTATACCATTTCATATCATTCATTGATGGTTTCACAGTGACTCTTTTCATTCTCGTGATTCTCTCTTTCGAGCAGATGATGGAGCTTGTCAATAAGATAATTTATAATAACATATACAATGATCATGGAGAAGAAAATGCAGAATCCCAAGAGCAATCTCAGGCACCACAGAGCATTCGAGAAGGGATGTTGTTGCTGCACAGAGGAGGCTTGGCATCATTTAAATGGATGAAGTATGTATGTCCGCTTATTATTGAAGCATTGCTCTCACAAAACAGCCACAGGACAGTTTTGACAGTTTTGTTAGTCATGACAAGTTATTTGTCAGTAATATTTGACGGCTACTAGTGTAGAAGCCTCAGTTGATGGTGCCTGAAGCATCTCAAGTGGAAACCCAGCGTTTAACGATGTTCATGGGCTCCAATTGACTCCAAAGAATTTTCATTCAAGTATTTAAAAAATCCTCATAATAATAATTATGTGAGTTTGGACAAGTACCTTTGAGCCTTCAAAAGAGGGGGACTTTGTATAAGTACACTATGTGTCATTGTCAAAGTTATGGACATAACTGTATATGTGTGGCGAGGCGTGATTGCAGATGCCGCTCAGGTGCGTCCGCCTCCCCTACAGCGGCACCACAGGCCACGCCCCACCACTTTATTTTATGGAATAAAATCAATGTACTGCATAATTGATCCCTTTTAATAAACTTTGAATCCTTGTAGCTCATGCTACAAGCTAATTCTAGGATAGTTTTGAGTTTCTTAAGTTTACTTGAGTTTTATTTCAGTTTTACAGTCATACAAAATGATTACAGTATTTCTGAACCCCGAAATGTTTATCCAACCAATTCTAGTCCACAATCCTCCATTCCCCATTGCCCAAGAACGTTGGATCACTGCATATGTAAATAAAGTTTAATCAAAATCATATTTGCAATTGCCTTCCTCTGCCCTACAGCAGAGGAATGAAAAACGAATCCTTTTGTGCCAGAGTCAGCGCATTCAATTAATCTAGGAATAAGGAGAACATATTCATTACCAGAGAGCAGTTTTAAGTACATTCCTGAAAAATGCTTTCATTTTGATTGCTGATGGAAAATTGATACAATCTTTGAGCCAGGTGTTACATTAACTCGCTTCTTTTCTCGAAAGCCTCTTATCTGTTATCTTCAGTTAGAAAAGTTCCTCTAACTGAACCTTTCCTGGATTTGAGCCTACAACTGGCTCCTCCTCTATGTTTCTTCATACTTGACCCATTACTAGAAGGTATTAGCAGTGAAGTAGTAGGCAGATGAGCTTATCTTAGAATACATCCAGGCTGGGTATTTTATATTTCTAGCTGCTGTTTTATATTTTTTACATTTCTATTTCTTCCAAAACAGTAGACACCGGTAAATTGCATACATTATGATATATCTAAAGCTTACACTAAACATGACTCCTCCATTTTATTCCAGATACGAGGCCCGGCTCCATCCAGGACAACTAACGCTGGTCCCGTTGAGGGATGGGGAGATGACACTCTCGGTGCCTGTTTCCACTGTGATTCACCTGTCAGACGGTGACACCAGAGTGCAGAAATGTAACGACTCTGACACTTTCAGTCTAATCACCCACAAAAATGAGTACCAGTGAGTGAGTTTTATTAAGATGTGGAAATATAACAAAAGCAAGCAGCTAATGAACTCTGTCACACCAGCTGTATTTGTTTGTGGGGCGACTGTGGCGCTGGGGGTTGGGAAGCGCATCTGTAACCGGAAGGTTGCCGGTTCGATCCCGATGGCACGATATGGCAGCCTCACTTCTGTCAGTCTGCCCCAGAGCAGCTGTGGTTACAACTGTAGCTGCCTCCACCAGTATGTGAGAGTGAATGAATAATGGAATTGTAAAGCGCTTTGTTAATTAATTATCTGCCTATCAGAATACTTTATTCATCCCGAGGGAAATTAGTGGGTATTCTCGATCAAAAGTCTATTTGTGTAATGTGTTCATTTTTACTGTAACAGTAGGTGTGAATGTGCGAATGAATGTGAGTGCGAATGGTTGTCTGTCCCTGTGTGTTGGCCCTGCGACAGACTGGCGACCTGTCCAGGGTGTACCCCGCCTCTCGCCCTATGACAGCTGGGATAGGCTCCAGCGCCCCCCGCGACCCTGAAAAGGATAAGCGGAAGCGAATGGATGGATGGATGGAGTCTGGGACTGTTAATTACCACACTTTTGTCATCTAAATAAGAAATGCTAGTTAGGTTTTGCTTATTTATTGCAGGTTCAAGGTGCCAGATGAAACAGTTGCCCTGGGGACTGTGCAACAGGAACGGGATGCATGGGTCAAAGCTATTGACAAACTGTGTTCAGAGTGGAAAAGGAAGTCCAAGATGTTCATGGAACAAAAGTCCTTTCGACAAGTGAGCATAACCGAAGACACAGAGGACAACGATACAGATCTCGAGTCCAGTGGTGAATTCGGTGCTGGCAGCATCACTTATCCTCCAGCTGATAATAAAAATGTAGATCCACCCCTGAGTGATGGAGATAATTTATCAGCTCAGCAAACCCATCCACCAGCTGATCACACAAAGCCTATTCCTAAACCTCGCAGGAGGAATTCTCCCCAAATAATCCCACCTCAGGTCTCATCACTGCCCTCTCCCAGTCCGACATCTCCCACCTCCCCTCCATACAGTCTCCGTGCTATCCTTCAGCCCCCTCCCGCAGTCCCAGAGTCTCCTGCCCAAGAGGCAGGGCCTCCCCCCCGAAGCATCCCAGCTCCTCCACCTTTACCCCTCAACCTAAATTCAAAAAAAGCATGCACCAAGGTTTTCCACTGGGATCTTATTGGCCCAGACAAGGTAAAACTGTCTCCATTCATTACAAGTCATTGAATTATCATATTTTCAGAGCCAAGTATAGCACTTACAAAGGCTCCCATTAGTGTGAGTCTTTCATATTTAAATGACATGTTTTATTGTTTCGGCAAAAACAGAAAGGTCAGTTTCAGCTTGTTTTTTTCTTCATTATTGCTGCGATTGTTCTTTGTTTTGTCTGTCAGTTATTTCTTTCAAGTGCTGTTCTTTTGTAATATTAACATTGATTTCCTCATAAAATTAAATTGTTGCAGTACTGAATTCATTTGTTTGTTGGCAGATTGCAAAATCGTTCTGGATACAGGAACGCATGGGGAGGATTGAAATCGACACATCACTCTTACACAAGCAATTTGCTGTTAAAGATCTTCGGACATTTGGTGTCGTTGAGCCAAATAATACCCAACATATTATGCTGAACCAGAAGATTGCACACAACTTCAGTGAGTACAATAAATATGTCTATGACTTTTGACGTGAAGCTGCTCATAAATATTGCCAACAGAAACATATAATTTTCAGCATTTTAAGAAGAAGATTAGATTTCCTCTGCAAAATAATAAGTATAATTTCCAAGCTGTAATGAAAAGCCATTCTTCCGGATTAAGTCAAATAAAGGAGCTTATTTCTCCAGTGAATTAGAAATGAGAACATGTGTTTACACAACCACCAGAGGGAAGCACTACACAGAGAGAGCAGCTTCTCTGCAGAAACAGCATTATTGTCAGGAGGTCCTTTGAATTTTTAATAAATTCGATTTTTATGCCCAGTTAAGAGAAAGCTGACCTGACAACTTTCTTTCAGGGTTAAAAATGCTGCCAGTATTCTCTCTTCAAACAATAGTTGAGACACATTTTGTGCAAAGCACATATATGATTTGTATTTGTGTCTGCAGGGGGCAGTATGTCACCAATCCAGCAGTGACATGACTGTCCATGGACTCTGCAGAGTGATTGTGGACTGGAACATATTCTATTTCTCATCTAATGGCCTTTCACTTTTGATTAACTGAGTGTATGTGGCTTGTATATTTCAAGAGCCATGCCAGGGGAGAACATTTCAGAAGCTTCCTCTCACAGGTCCTCCAAGTAGCACAGTTACCGTGAACCGATACAGATGTGGTGGTGGGCTGCTAAATGGAATCAGCATGAATGTGCAGACTGGCAACATAATTAGAGTTCACATATTCATAAAATATGGATAGGGGATCTGAGCGACAACGGCAGTGATTTCCTGCCTTGATACAGAATACTGTATCAAGGGCTCCTCCCTGACCTGGAAACTTTGATTCTGTCAGGCGCAGGAGCTGAGAGATGAGAGCCCGAAGGCAACTCAAGGCCATGCATCTTTTTGCTGCTAGCTTTAAAAACATTTGAAGAACAAGGAAAAGCATCTTCCTTTCAGTTCCTATTTATTTGGTCCTATTAATACCACTATTGAAAGTGTCATTTTTAATACAAAAAATTAAAAAGTTCAAAATGTCACTTAAGTGAAAGGCGATAAGTATATTCCCAGGAAAGAAAAGTGGTTGTGCATGTGTGTTTTAGTTTTCTGTTACTGGATTATAGTTATTAATACAACTATGTATAAGTGTAGAATCTATATGAAAGACTGCTGTAGCCTTCATGATGTTGCATATTGGTTTGTGAAGCCTTGATTTGAAACTGTCACCAGAAGTGAGCACATATGGAGAGGAGAGTGAAATGCTAACTATAGCAAGCTTGTCTGTAAGATAGACACAGATACCTGCTAATTAGTGCTAATCAGTTTTGGTCAAGCTACTTTGAAAAAGTAATTAGTTATAGTTGCCTGTTACTTCTTCCAAAAAGTAACTTGTTACAAATGAGTTACAATATTATAAAAGTAACTAATTACCAGGAAAAGTAACTTTAAAAAAAGTTTAAATATGGAAAATAATTTTGATCCCATCTTAAGTAAAATACTAAAATATAAATTAGTAAATATACTTGAAAATACTAAAGTGCATATTCAATTGTTTATTATAAAACTGAATATATAATTAAATAAATGGGCCCTTTAGTCGAAGGAACTAACAGCAAACACTAAACACTAAAGTACTGGGTATCTACGTATTTGGAAAAAGTCTTTCTGCTTGGTGGGCCTACCCCTCCTTGGCCGGTATCTTGGCAATAAGAGACTTAAAGAAATTTGACTAGACTGTTGACAAAGGCAGCATCAGTCTTTTTAACTCAGTCTGTGCTACAGATGTTTGCGGAGAAGAGAAACCAAGCTTAGACTGTTAGATGGCGTCGCTCCATTTCTGTTATTTGCTGAGCTCACGATAGCCTCACCTGGGTTTGGTCTGCGCCTGCTAGCATCAACACCGTCGTTATTGGTGACCAGCTTTGTTGCAGCTTTGACATTGAGAGGTGCAACAAAAGTAGTCGAATTGCTTACAGCTGATGTGGAAAAGCATTTTGTTCCAGGACATAAATCCCATTTCACATAGAGATTCTTGACGTTTCTCTCTTTGAGAGAAAAATAATGTCTGGACTTCCACTTAAAAAAATGCTAAATTTGAATTAACTGGGATCTCCATGACTGTGCCTCTGTCTGTATATGTTTGTATGTGAACACTCGCCCAAGTCTACCTCTGGTTGGTTTACCATGACTACTTCACTTCATCAGCAGCACTCATGCAATTGTTCTCCCCCCCCCAGCTCCCAGTAGGAGGAAGACAGCTTCAACCCATTGTGTGCTAAAAAATAGTCATGTGTAAAGATAACGGCATTGTAATAATAGAAAAAGTAATTAGTTAGATTACCCATTACTGAAAAATGTAATGTCGTTTATTTTAATGCCATTATTCCCATCACTGGTAGCCAGTATGGTAACCACTGATCTATCAATCCCTCTATTTTCTGTGCAGTTTAAGCAGAGATGCCCCACATAATTACCTGAAAAACAGTTGAGAGGTACAGTTCAGTAAATACACTATGAAACTTTATTAGATGCACATTATTAGGGTTGGACTTCCCGTTACCTGAAGATCTGCATAGATTCGACAAGGTTGCTGGAAACATTCCTCAGACATTTTGGCCCATATTTACATGATAGCATCACACAGTGGCTGCAGGTTTGTCAGCTGCACATCGATAATGTGATCCATCACATCATGAAGTGCTCTATCAGACTGAGATCTGGCAACTGTAGACAGCATTTGAATGCAGTGAACTCACTGCCATGCTCAAGAAACCAGTTTGATGTTATCTAAGCTTGGTAACGTGTATCATCTTGCTGGAAGCAGACATTGGAAGATAGGTACATGTTACCATAAAGGAATGGGCATGATCAGCAACATTCCTAGTGTGGTGGTTAAACATTTCTTGGTTGGTACTAAAGAGTCCAGAGTGTGCTAAGAAAATGTCTCCCACACTATTACACTGCCACTAACAGCCTAACTTTCGATTCTATAATCTAGTAATTGGAAGGTTGGTGGTTCGGTCCCTGACTGCTTCAGTCTGCATGCTTAAGTCAATGGATCCAAGATTTCCTGCCGTTTACACAAAATTCAAACCTTCCCAGGCATCTTATTTTGTCCGGTTTAGGTGAGTCTATGTTAGCTGTAACCTCTGTTCCCTGTTCTTAGCTGACTGGTGTGGTCTTGTGCTGTTGTAGCCCATCTGCTTCAAGGTTCGACGTGTTGTTTGTTCAAGGATGCTCTTCTGTATATTTATGTTGTACCGAGTGGTTATTTTAGTTACTGTTGCCTTTTTAACAGCTCAAAGCACTCTGGCCATTTTCCTCTGACCTCTAGCAGGAACAAGGTATTTTCTCCTTGATAACTGCTGCTCACTGGATATTTCCTGCTTTTCAGACCATTCTCCAACAGCTATGCCATATTTAAAGTCACTTAAATCACCTTTTATCCCCACTCTGAAGCTCAGTTTGAACTTCAGCAGGTCATCTGGGCTAAATGCATTTAGTTGCTGATTGTGCAAAATTTTAACCTTTATAAAATTCTAAAGGGTGACTTAAAAAAAATCACCAATTTTTATTTGGTAAATGAAATGTAAGAATAAACGTGTTTATGTAACTGCAAAACATCATTTTTTGTGCTGTAACTTTGGTTTCAGTTTTATGACTTGGCTTTGGCTTCATCTCACAACACTGGATGTTGTGGCTCATCTGTAAATAGTATTTTATGGTCGCAGTGGGCCACGGTGGAGCCAAATTTGACACTTTGGATCTATATCAATGCATTTAAATTATTGTATTGTGTAAGCCTAACATCTGAACTGCAGTGATATATGAGTAACATAAAATGCTAATACCGAAGAAAGAGCATCTTGAGAAGTAATGGTTAATTACCTTTGCTGCACTGCTGCATTTTGTATCTGACTTTGAGGCAAATTTTAAACACTGAGTTTTGTTTTTGTAATTTAGAACAGACTTAGTCCAGAGGTGATTTCTGCCTGTTTAAAAACACATGATCTCCACCCAGATACATAAAACGGAATAATTTGGGAATCAGACTCCTCTTTCCTTCAGTCCCTCTCTATCCCATAGCACCCGTCCCTGCCGCCCCCGACACACATGCACACATAAGCGACATGCCCCTCCCGCTCTTGTTTGCATGCTTATCACCTGCCTAAATTCATGCTGTTTATTCGTCTCATATCTCATTTTTCGCCACACTATTTATTCATCTGATCCCATTAAACTGGGAGCCAGTGTGCATGCAAAGTCTCACTTTCTTTTTACAAAGCCAGGAACACCTCACCTCAGTAGACAGTGAGACTCCACCTCAATATAATAACATCACAGATATGTGATCAATAATTAATTAACAAACCCAGAAGTGATAATTAGCATCAGACATACATTGGCTCCCTTACTGTATCCACAGTGTCTTTAAAAACAGTGCAGTTACACACTGAGGCAGATGGAACTAGACAGCTTGAGCAGTTGTGTTACTATTGTTTTGTGTTTTTGAGGGGTTTAATATGGTAATCAGCATGATCCTTATGGGCAAGCCGGAACATCAGCTGCATCAAGCGTGCATAGAACAATGCTGCATTGATCTGTGTACTTGTGCACTGCATTTAAGTACTCTACAGAAATTCAGTAGACCCTTCACAGCAAGATTGCAGCTCATATTGATGTTTTTTGCATTCTTTTGAAAACTATCTTTAGAGCACATGAAGGACGCTGATACAAGGTTTGTCTGTGAATATGTGTTAGGAATTTCTAAACGCTAATAGCCGTGACTCCTCTCTGGATGCCAGCACAATGTTTAAATAAATTATAAAAGATTCTGAATGTTATCATACAGAATGGTTTATTCCCAGGTCAAGTGTTGTTTTTGATGTGAAAGATGGACCCACAGCTTTCCTTAGGTAAATGTATCAGTACTCTTTGTAGTGTGTTGCCCAGTTGCTCCTAGTCTAAGCACTGATTTGGGCTGAATCAGGAGCCTTCAGCTTTCAGGCCTCTGCTCTGTGGAACCAGCTCCCAGTTTGGTTTTGGGAGACAGACACCCTCTCTAGCCTTAAAGCTTTCAGGTCTAGATCAGGTGACTCAGAGTCCTCCCTTATTCTTGCTGCAATGTGTTTGTGTACCACTCTGCATTCAATTGTTAGTTGTTAGTAAATGGCTCTCTTCCACAGTGTGTCTGTGTGTCTTGCGGCAAGTGACCACCTCCTTCCTGTTAAGAAGGAGTTCTTCCTTCCCACTATCTCTTGCTCACAAGGAGTTGCCACTGTATTATAGCAGGTTATTTTCCTTACACTATAAACCCCCTTGAGGTGACTATTGTTGTGATTTGGTACTATATAAATAAAGCTGAACTGAACTGAATCCATTGACTTGAGGGATTGTTGGCTGAATGGTGAAAATAATGTGAAACTGCTTTGTTATGCGCACATTTTGCTTCAAGTGAATATTTGTTAAAAAATAATATTAACTATAAACAATAAAGCTACCAGATACCTGGTCAGATAACAGAAGAGGAGTAAAAAGTGCCATATGAAATGGCGTAGAAGCAGAAAGTAGCATTAAATGGAGATACTCAAAGTACCTCAAAATTGTACTGAATTAATGTGATAGAGCTATACAGTTCCATAATTAGATGAGATCCATTGCGGATTTGTATGATCAAAGTGCAGTTCTGTTTAGATTGTGTGTCTGACTCATATGGTTATTTACCTTGAGAGCCCCACTGCATGCTGCCTATTTAATGACTGAAAATGTCGCACTCCTAATTAAAAGTACACCTGTGGCTTCATGCACCCGATGGGAAACACTCTCCATCTCCATACTCTAATTTGCCAGGGCATTGCCCAGTTTGTCTGAGTGCCAGCCAACAAAGGGCTTAATTTGCACTTGTGTGTGTGTGTGTGTGTGTGTGTGTGTGTGTTTCAGGCTAGATGAGACAGCCTAACCCTTACTCACGAGGAGACTAGTAGTTCTTCAAAATTGTTTTGGATGTTTGATGTTATGATTTGTCCTCTGTTGGTCCTGGTAAGGGAATTACTGTCTCAAGTCTTTAATGTCAAGGATTTAGAGACGTGATGATTACAGCTTTGTACCTCAGTGCTCCTCATTTAACATGATGAGCCCATTTTTAATCAGTTTGATGGTTTGGATTCAGCAGTTCAACTACTACTTCGGACTGCAAATGTTGAAAGTCCCCCTTTTTATGGACAGTTGTTTAGAGTTACATAAGATTGACACTAGTTGCATCGTATGCCTGCAAGCAGCGGTCTAGCTTATCCTACGACTGGCTACATGCTGGAGGCAGTTGAAGAGCTAGCCTAGCTCTCTACAAGCATAACAAGGGAGGCTTTTCAACTTTTCAATTATTGCTTTAATTTGTTATTTTTTAAACATTGTTTTGTGGACTTGGAGAGGGCATTCGACCATGTCCCTCGGGGGGTCCTGTGGGGGGTGCTCCGGGAGTATGGGGTGTCTGGCCCATTGCTACGGGCCATTAAATCCTTATACAACCGTTGCAAGAGCTTGGTCCGCATAGCCGGCAATAAGTTGGACTCGTTCCTGGTGGGTCATGGGCTCCGCCAGGGCTGCCCTTTGTCACCGATTCTGTTCCTAATTTTATGGACAGAATTTCTAGGTGTAGCCAAGTGGTGGAAGACTTTCACTTGGATGGTCTCAGAATCTCATTTCTGCTTTTCATGAATGATGTGGTTTTGTTAGCTTCATTGGGTGATGGCCTCCAGCTCGCCTTGAAACGGTTCACAGCTGAGTGAAGCTGTGGGAATGAGAATCAGCGCCTCCAAATCTGAGGCAATGGTCCTCAGCCAGAAAAGAGTGGAGTGCCCACTCCGGGTCAGGGACGAGTTCTTGCCCTGATTGGAAGAGTTTAAGTATCTCGGGGTCGTGTTCATTAGTGACAGAAGAAAGGAGAGGGAGATCGACAGACGGATTGGTGCAGCGGCCACAGTGATGCGGACGCTGTACCGGTGTGTTGTGGTGAAGAGAGAGCTGAGTGTAAAAGCAAAGCTCTCAATTTACTGGTCAATCTACGTCCCTAGGTGAGGGACCTATGGTCACGAGCTGTGGGTAGCGACCGAAACAACAAGATCGCAGATACAAGTGGCGGAAATGAGCTTCCTCCAAAGGGTGGTTGGCGTCTCCCTTAGAGATATGCTACTCCTTCACATCAAAAGGAGCCAGTTGAGGGGGTTCGCGCATCTGACAAGGATGCCTCTTGGGTGCCTCCTGGATGAGGTGTTCCGGGCATGTCCCATCAGAAGGAGGCCCTGGGGCAGACCCAGGACATGCTGGAGAGATTATATCTCTCGGCTGGCCTGGGAACGCCTTGGTGTTCCCCTGGACAAGCTGGATGAGGTGGCTGGGGAGAGGAAGGTCTGGGCTTCTCTGTTTAGGCTGCTGCCCCCACGAACCGGCCCCAGATAAGCGGAAGAAGATAGATGGATAGACATATTAAAAGAACAAAATACAATCCACTATTAAGTGAATGTTAGAGGTAGACGTGTGTGCACATTTTAGAACAAGTCATTATTCTAAAGATAAACTGCTGTTGCAGTTTCATATACCAGCAGCCAAACATGAGAGTGGTATCGATCTTTTTTTCTTTTTTTTTTTTGCCTGTCCCGTTTGGCTCTTTTGCCATCAGAATTATTGTCTAAAGGCAAAGAAAGATGCCCAACGGATTTACTTTACCAAACTGACCCCAGTAGGCACCCCCATTCTCTGCGACCCGCCAGGGAAAGGGGGCCCAGGCCCATCCAGACCGGGGCCCAGTGCAGCAGCACCGCCCGGCCCCACAGAGCCCGGGACAGTCCACCCGATCTTTTCTACCGTTGAGAGCAAATGTGTGAACAGACGATCAAACTATTCAGTCAACATGTCTTAAACAACATGATCAGCATTCAGAGTCGAGGATTTCTGTTACTTAGCCTCATAACATATTAAATTAAAATTGCCAAATCAGAGCCCGTGTGTCAGACTGGCTTAAGTGAGTGTATTTTATAGAATTCACTGTTCATATTACATACATGTCTAAACGCTGATGCTCATAATGAAGTCTTCTCACAGCTACTGAATTATGCAGAGGCATTTCCTATAAAAAAAAAAAATCACATCAGCTTTGACTTGATAGAATGCAAATTTGTTCATTTCCCTTAGGCATTTGGAAGAAAGTAATTAAGCAAAGGACCCTTTGTCTTCAGAATGCTTTTTGAGTCATTTCATCGCAGGATAAGAGGACTATCTGTCAAGAGAAAAGCTTTCATGTACCATTGAGTGTGTTGACTTTTTCTAATCTATTGTTCTCCTAGACATTTTTCTCAAAAGTTTTCCGGTGCAACCGGGAGAGCTGAAGGACAAACTGTTCATCATTAATGAGAAAGATGGAGGCCTGTCTGATGAGCACATCACCTCTCTGAGGAGGTATGACTTGGTGCCAAAAAAACGCTGATTTGTATTCACTCCTTATAGTGTCACAACTGAAGCTGAGAGGTGAACATCTTTTTGTGCCCAAGTCCGTGGGCGGTTGATGTGTGTTTTCATTGGCAGAGGTAAAGCCTTTGGAAACTAGATGCTAAACAAATCATCAACGGGGATGTGGGTCCATGTTACTGCCAGGACAATGTGAAACAGGGGAAACCGCTGCCAATTCATGTGAGGAAGAAACACAGCAGTATTCACTGTGTTTTAATACTAAAGAGCAGATGCCAGAACCTTTTACTAGAGCAGCTCACTAATAAAAGTTTTATCTCGGGTTATTTGCAGAGATGGAAACTATTGACATGCCCTCAGGAATAAAACACAGCAAGTGGGTAAAATGCTTCCTGATTCTTACCTGCAGTTTACTTAGTGACTCTGTGTGCTGACCTCCTGGAAGGCAAAACTGATCTAATGTACTGTGGGGACGGTTTTATATATTCTGTGAAAATATAATATATATTTTAATGCGTGGTGGCGTCGTCCTGAGGAATACAATCTTGAAAGAACCACTCCCAACAGGTGCTGCAATATTGATGACCGGTGCTACTCCGGTGGCACATAGGCTGACTCGTGAAAAGGCGAATGTCTATGGTTTGAGGTCACAACTCACAGGAATGACAGAAGTAGGAAGCCCAGTTTAAGATGAGAGAGAGGTTCAAATTCAGTGCAAGTGAATAAATGGCTCTTCCCATCAACGTCTCGCTGCTTTATAGAAGCTCACGAGGACCATCAGCGTTACTTGGCTTTTAATCACTCGCCTTTCCCTTGGCTACTAGAAGTCAGTCTAATGGCATCGCTTCATGGGGCCAAGCAAGAAAACATGTGATGACATACCTGAACAAAGATCAAAAGGGAGAAGTACATATGACAAAAAAAGGAAATGTAACATAAAATTTTAAAGTCAGTCTAAAGGTCTAAATGTATGCGTCTTTTTCTGATGCTTAAACGACTGATATTAGAGATAGCTGCACTTGATGTGTTTTTACCTTTTTGACATGGCGACACGTCATATTCAACTCTTTACTCTTTTTTAAAGATTAATAAGTTGAAATAATTCTCAGGTTCATACAGTACTACTATTCTTAGTCAAATGTCGCTCTAAATTTCACACACGGGCCATACTAACAAATATCTCTATCAAAATAAAAACAAAAGACTGTAAATATGTACAGCTGACACAGTGTTGTTAACCAGTAGAAAATAAATTCATAGCTCCACATACAGCATACTGTTTGAGGATGGGCGCTTTTCCCCCTTGGCAATAAAATATTCACCGTGGCACAGAAAAAGATATCAGTTCTGGAATGAAAATTTCTGCTTTTGATTGTTGCCAAGGTTTTCTTCATTCTTGATTTTATGATTTTTTTTTTCATTTTTAATTAGAAAACTATAAACTCTGTTATTTGTGTGATGTACTGTCACCACTCTTACCTAATGCTTGCACTGGGAACTATATATGCATCAGGTGGACATATTGTAGCTCCACGTGTGGAAGATATTAGGGTGTATTTGTTGACAGCACCATATCAACTTAGAAAAAAAATCTGCCTTTGTTCAGTTTATATATAATTGCTGATTGCTGTCGGTGGCCAGAAAAGTCCATTTCTGAACATTTATTGACCTTGGACAATGACAAATTACTAAATAAATTGACTTAATCTTCATTAATTACACTTGCCTGTCAGATTTAACCACATAGCTTATCTTTTATCTTCAGCCCCTGAACACATTATGACTAAAAGACAAAAGGCACATAAAAAGCAAACAAATCAAACATCAAATTTTGTAAAGGAATGTACGTGATATGAATGTAGGTGAGAAAAATGTGTAAAATTGATTAAAACTGAGAGGCATAAAAGCCTAACAAGACTAACCGTCCCAGATGACACACACATACAGGCAAATATGAAAAAAAAGGGAAATGAACATAGACATCTCATATGACATATGGCATATAAGCCCAGAGGCAAAAAAGAAATCAGACATCACGTTGGCACTGTTGTTTTTCCAGCAGCAGCAGATTTCTACAGGATGTTGAAGCAAGTCTCCCAAATCAGCTGGAACTTATTTTCCAACCACGTAGGAAAGAAAAGACTGATTGGCAAATTCACATAAAATTGAAGGACCCAGACTATTACAGCCCTCTAAACGGGCTCCGTATTTATCCACCAGATGAATATTAATGACTAAATAAGCATCGAGTTTTACGAATATATTTAGGTATTACTGATTACAAATGAAACTCAAAAGACTCGGATAATCTGAAGTGTCAGGACTATGTGAGTGTGGTTTGATTAGACCGGACAGACAGAGAGCAGACAAGTGATTGATTAAAGCTCAAAAGAGTATGAAATCACCTTTTCAGAACTAAGCCTCAGAGGAGAAAGGGGGGAAATAGCAGGACAATGATATACTCAAAAAATGTTTAAAACTGTTGTTTGGCAAGAAATGTTCATTGTGAAACCATCTGATTGGTTATTTTAACAGGTAAATAGCATCTGTATGTAAAAAGAACAGCAAACATTTTCTTCTTATTTATTTATTGTTTTATGTTTAAGGTATGTCCCCACCATGGAAGATGTGGAAAGGTACAAATCCTACAAAGGACCTGTAGCTGAACTGCATATTGTGGACCAGTACATGATGGAGGTACAATTTTTAGTTACATGTATCATCTTCATATGCAATTAAAAATTAGGTATACACGCTCATAACATACAAGCTCGCTAACATAAAACAATAGGAATGGTTACAATAAGATGCAGGCCTAAAACATCAGTGTTCAATAAAATAAACTTCTAACTTGTAGCTGATCAATACACACACTGCATTTTAAATTGTACAAATGTTACCACTAAATTCATTACAAACCAGTTTTTTGACATCCTGCATTGACACTAAGCGTGACATTGTGGCTGCACCAAATGCACTCTTATTTTATAAGTTGCACTTAAAATTTAATGAGAAACACGGGCTTGTGCTTCATTGACGGCCTTCTTCATTCTCGGTGGCAGGGGAGACTGCAGTCATCAAACTGCTTTTGAGGCGCAGCCTGTTTCATTGCTTTGTAGAAATCCTCACACACACACACACTCGCACATGTGGATCATTTCTTTCTCTGTTTTCTGCTCTAATGCTGCAACGTTTCAACCACACATTTCGGATTTCTTGATTTTCTTTTGCCTTTGGTTAAATGGCTAAAACTGAATTTCCACTCACAGGGAATGGAAATAGATAACAAACAACTGCATCAAAAACAGGAATACAGTTGAAAATAGAATATAGTTTATAACAGTTTATTTTTTTCAAGTTTCCACTTCATTGAGCTAATTATAATTTATTACTTTAGGAATTGGGAACCAATAATTGGTCATTTAGAAACATGATATTCCAATATAGTGGCATGATGGTTAGCACTATTGCCTCACAGCAAGAAGGTCCTGAGTTCAGGTCTGCTCGTGTTTGTTTCCTCTAACAATCCAAAACACATGTAGTTAGTGGGGTTAGGTTAACTGGTAACTCTGGTTACCAGAATGGTTTTCTGTCTATGTCTGTTAGCCCTGCGAAAGACTGGCAACCTGTCCAGGGCGTACCCTGCCTCTCGCCCTAAGATAGCTGGAATATGCTCCAGCCTACTTACGACCCTGACAAGGAGAAGAGGATGAATGGATATTCCAATATATTAACAAATGAGACATAAAAAGATTTTTCTCACATTTGCTATCTGAAGGATGTTTCTCTCATCTTTACTTTACTTTTAAAAATTTATTAGTCTTTGTGGCTAATACTAATAGATCACAAAATAGCCAATATGCCAATTAACCAATACCTTATGCTTTACTCGCTAGGTGTACCAGCACCACTTTTTGTTACCATCCTGTCCACTTCTCAAGTAGTACAAGGTTGGGAAATAGTAAAGCAAGTACCTGATCAGTGACCACATCAGTACCAACGTTCAGAAGTATCACTGAAAAAACTGTAGTGTTTTTCTGTGCATGCAATCCCTCCAAGTAGGGAATGCTATTGCACACACACACAGAAACATGCTGTGGAGCACACTGAAATTGAGCATTAAAGTTGAAGGTGGGAGTGTCATTTCTCACTGAGCCTTCTCCCCTTTCCTGTGAACTTTACCTTAATGTGACCCCGCCATGCTGGGAGACATGCTCTTGGTACCCTGTACCTTAGCAGTGCTCTTGTCAACCGTGACAGGCAGCACCTGATGACTCTGTTCTTTATATTCTGTGTAGGAATACCAGCCATACTACAGTTACAAAAAGAAGGATTGGTTATGCTGTTTTTTTTTTTAAAACTTACTGCAGTTTGTCTTTTCACTTCCCAAAGAAATGCAAAGAAAAACACGACTTTTGTTTAACCCAGTTTGAACTAGGATAGTCTAAAGCACTGATTTAGAGAATGATACAGGAGGCTGTTGGCTATCCCAGCTGGTTACTGGGTAACCAGTTCATCACAGACCAAATCAGACAGAAAGAAAACCATTCACACTCAGATTTACACCTACAGCGATTTTAAAATCACCGCAAAACCAGTGAATGTCTTTATACTGCGCCCACGCGGGCGGAAGAACGTGCAAACTGTAAACAAAAAAGGGCAGCAGGATGAAAACCAGAACATTCCTGCATAACATAACAGTTAACTAACCACTGCACGAATTCTACCCTACCAGAATTACAATTACAAGAATTTAAATAGCAAATTTCAGATCTCACGATTAAAGCAGCATCCAATGCATGCTCATTTAGCACTTTGCTCACGAGAACTTGTTGAGTCACCTGCCTTCTCAGTCACACACCACGGCTGTCATGGCAGGCATCATCTGGTTATCACTTTCCAGCAAGGTTGGCAGTGATATGGTGGCTCGAGGTTGCAGCAGGGTTAGCAGATGAACAGCCAGAGCAGCCCACACTGCCACACAGGAATATTTGACAGTGTGTTTTTTTTAAAATGGGATTTCGTATGCAAGCCTGGGTTGAGTGGCAACACCTTCGTAAGCCTCATGTACTTCTGAAGGCTCTGAAGGCTCAAACCTCCATGCAGACAGGCTGGATTCTACTAAATAAACAACAAAATCAGTTTTATTTATTATTGTCAACTAACAGGTATTCAAACTAAAATACCATTAACTAATGTTCTGCGGGGTTTATTCATTCCAGACATCCACCCCATAAATCCATCGATCCATCCATCCAATCTCTTACGCTTATCCAATACAGAGTCATGGGGAAGGTGGAGCTTATCCCACAGGGGCACAGGGTACACTCTGGATAGGCCAAAAGACTGTGGCAGGGTTCACACAGAGAGAAAAGCTACCATTCGCTCTTGCATTCACACCTTTAGCCAATTCAGAATCACAGGTGAACCTAACCTAAGGCCAGAGTACCCATAGAGAACCCACCCAGACACAGGGAGAACATGCAAACGCCACACAGAAAGGCCCCAGCACCTTCTTTCTGTGAGCCAAACCAATCTAAAGTACCGTGCCATCCTAACACAATTTGAATATGTTTTCTATGCAAGACATGTGATAGTCAGTATTTATGCTTTTGCACCACACCTTGTACACACTTTACAACATGTGTGGTCTTCTGGTGCTTTATTGTATTTTGAAACTGAACATTATGTTGGAACCTTCAAGCAACTGTTTAATTATTCTCTGTTTACGGAGTATCAATAAAACTACTTATTGGATACAGCTGGAAGCAACAGTTTGGGAACCCCTGAGCTAATTTGCTCAATTTGTTGATTTCTGAAGTGAAAAGAAAACTCAAGCCCTGCAGCAAGCAGACATTAAAATGGAATACTCTTTGCACTGCTGTTATTTTATCTGAGAAACTTCAGATCAGTAATTTTGGTGCATAAAACAGGCACCTTTTGAAGCCAGTCCTTCTGTACTGAATTAGGAATTCCTCTTACCTTTCTTGAATAGCTCAACAGTATGTTGGATTTTGAAGTATGCAGTGTCTTGAGTGACTGCAGGACAACTGCATTCAGAATGCACTGGTATTTAGTGAAATCCATTCTTTTCTTTATCCCTGCATTACTTCGTGTGCTACAGGCTGCTTGAAGCAGAATTTTCTACCCAGTGTTTAACAGCTGACATTTCTCCCCATCAGAAACTGTTTAGTTTCATTTTTCTACAAACATAACGATTGTGGCCAATCCCCCCAAAAAACAAAAAAGCAACCCAATACAAACCCCCCAGTAACTAACTCAATTCTAACATCACTTTTTCTTCAGGCATTGACTTTTGTGATTAGTGTGTGTGTAAGATTTCCCACTGAAAACTCTTTCATACACAAGCAGTTTGTTCATCAGTGCTGCGCTGTGAAAAGAGGGCATTAGCACTATTGTGCCAGCATGACTCTTCCACAGCTCCTTTGCAGTCATTGTTCCCAAACATGTATTGACCTCTGTCGTTTCCCTTAACTGACATTTCCTAATGGTGCTTTAAACAGCAGAAATACACTGTAAAAAAAAATCTGTCAAATTTACGGTAAAATACCGGCAGCTGTGGTTGCCAGGAATATACCGTGTAAAAAATGTGGAATCTGTAAAAGACAATACGGTATACTGGTTTTGTAACCCTAATTTTTAAGGTAGACAACGTATTATTTTACCAAAATCATGATAGAAAAAAACAAATATATTTGTCAATTATACAGCAATTTAATGTAAAAAATGCAACTTTCCATAGCTTTTTACGGATATTTGCAGTAAAAAAAAAAGTTATAATATAATAATATTTACAGTAATTTGTTGTTAATTTAACAGTAATAGGATAGACCCTATTATTGTAAATAACTGTAAAAATAACAGAAATATGTTAAACCTTATTAAAACCTTTGACAGTAAAAAACACAGTGAAATTGTATAACAAATTACAGCATTTTATTTTGACCAGATACATTTTACGGTAAATTCCTGGCAACCACAGCTGCCGGTATTTTACCGCTAAAAATACAGTACAATATGAGGAACATAAATGGTTTACCGTACATTTTACATTTGCAACCGCTAAATATAGAAAAATCTAAAGATGCTCATATACAACCAAGGTAGAGAATATTACTGATAAACAATGAGAAAATTTGACATACCATTTGAAAACAGACTAAACATATCATTTTCTCTATTCCTACAAAACAGCATAGATCTTGAGAATACAGCATGTGTCCATATATATGGCTGGTAATCCATGGAGGAATAAATAAACATGAAACAAAATATTACCTGCCCCTGACCTATCAACAGTAATGAGTCACTGGGTCCTGCCTTGGTGAAGGAAAGGACTCGGTGGAGTTTCTAATGCGCATGGTGTTGAAGATACAAGCTCTGCAGGAGTACTTCAATGTCCATCAGGAGTTCACTTTGGAGTGGCAGGATCCCCTCTGCAGCAAAAAAAATGGACAAAGTTTGATCAGTGCTTGAGCAAAATGCACAGAAATGAACAAAACGTGCTGCCAAAAACAGATCTAATGATAAATGATTTCTTAAGTGTAAAATATACAGTTCTTAAAGGATAGCTATTGTCAAAATGCAACCTGGGCTGTTTTTGTTGTTGTTTTTTTTTACTGTAAACGAGACAAACATATATCTAAAAGCATAATTACGACAAACGAGCCGTTTTTGAGATTGACCGTGATTTACATTTTATAGCGTATGAAACTGCTCACCTGGACATGAACCTGAGCTCGGCTGATTAAGATTAGTGTCTCCTGTCCATCTTTCTTTAGCAAAACTTGAATAATACCACTGCTTACCTCTCATTGAATCTTTGGGTGCAGACTTAATTGAAGAGCCTCGTATAAACAGGCAGGGTGTGATGTTTAGGGAAACCAAAGAATACAGCCGCCATCATTTCTGCCAGAAGACTCATGGGGTGCAACGAAGCTTTCATTGTGGACTGGCTAGATACCTTCTGCATTCAGAAGGAAAACAAGAAGGGCATACACCATAAACAATAATAACTGACAAAAATAATGAGACAAGAAATTAAAGTAACAAAATAAGTGCAAATCAAGTTTCCCTGTGTTGCAGTGTAGCTGAATGTTTTTCAACAATTTGATTTACGGTAAAACACATACCAAATATTTCCAGCCAAGGTTTGTTTCAATCTTCAGCATGTTTTTCCTGCCATTGTCTTGAAACTGTTTCATTGGTCCCTCTCATTTGATGCCGTTTACAAAAACAAAACAGCAATATTGTAAAGGGGAAAAGGAAAATTAATTTAATGGGAAAAAAAAAAAAGATTATGACCTGAAATCTCACCATTTCCTGAGAGTCACAGGTCCTTTGAGTATCCTTATGGTTTCTGCTCAAATTCAGTGTCTGAAAAGGGCAGGAACAAAACAAACCTTTTTAATCATAATAAAGACAAAATAAGATTTAGAGACAGACGACAAAGAAATGTGTAAAATATCTTCTTGAATCTGTTTACTTTACTAACCTTGAAAGAGACTCTTGGGTCTTAGCTGTGCCACCACCCTTAAACCTTAAAACAGATGGAGACGATATGCTGGCCTGGCTTGAAATTTCCATATTTGGTGCTGTAAAACAATATCACAAACAATAGATTAATTGTACTTTTTGGACCTTGGCCAAAGCATAATCGAAAAAACAGAAAGCCCTTCATGGCTATTGTGCAATGAAATCATAATACTTACTGGTTTGTTTCTCAGATGTCTCCACTCCTAATGATTGTAGTGCCTCCAGTACAATTTCAAGGATTGAGGCAGACAGGTCCGGCAGCACCTTAGTAATGGAACTCCTTATGCTGTCCCCCATTTCCAAGATGTCTGATAAAAGAATGTGAATAAAGGTCAATTTACACCAAGTGGTACCTTTGGTCTTAAAATATGAAGCTGATCTTGCTTGATACTACACTTTTATACAGTGTTTCGTAAGTACCAAACTAACAGCACCATTATTGTGACAGCACACTGTGTTTCAATGGAACCATTTGGTACCCATACTTCATGTAAGATGTTAATGGATAGAAATCAATTAAGTCAGTGGGTTTTGACCAAAAAAATCATTTTATTTAAAACAGCTTACTATCACTTATGTCACACAGAACATCAGCAGGAGGCTCAGTAGAGGGCTCTTCTGATTTCTGCCACAGATCAGACTCTAGCAGACATCTCAAAGTCTCTCTTAAAGGCACATAATAGGCAAACCTATCTTTTCTGTTTTCATCTCTCCCTAAAAATATTTTCTTTGGTTCCGCATAGTTGAAGGCTTTTTTAAAGATCTGAGCTCTGGAGTGCACTGTCCTCAATGGCCCGGTATGACATGCAGAAAAAAGATCATAGCTTTTGACAGACTCGCAGACTTTATTGATGTCCTCCTCTGATAATGATGTGTCATCTTTTAACAGTGATGCAAGTTTACCCAAACTGTATGTCTGTCCCAACTCATGCATGTTCTGCATTTCCTCTACAATGTTCTGTATGGTTGAAGCAGGCAGTAGAAACTGACCCTGCAATTTTAAGTAGAATAGTGAAACGTTTCTCAGAAAAAGATCACAGAATTCAGGGGGCATTTCCATGTTATCTTCATCTGTAATAGACTGTGCAGCAGGCTCGGAAATCAAGGGTACAAAGTCATCTGATGTGGTTGGAACAGATGATGATTGACATGCAGACTGTCTATATAAATCACCAATGCTGCTGTCTGAAAACTCTGTGTTTACGTGACATGTGAGCAGCAAAAGATGATTTAACTCTAAAGGTATTTGTGCATCCTCTTACTGGACAAGTGACCACGTGTCCTTCCACAATATGGCTCTTCAGATGAGCTATTAACTCTTTAGAGTTCTGACACTGACGTTCACACATCGCCATTGCACATGTAAACGAAGAAACCACCACCACACCAGTGACATGGGTGGGGGCAGAGTGTCTTCGGTAAAAATGAGCCTTAAACGCGCCATACCTGGTGTATGTCTGCTTGCAGCCTGCTTCAATACACCGAAAGAAACAACGTGGCTCATTCCGATGCAGTTTACAATGAAGCACGCAGCCCCTTGATGACTGAACTACCTTACCACAGAAATTACACGTTAACATAACTCCATGTACTTTGGTAATTCCTCCCTAGCGAATTAAGCACGCCATATACAGAAACTAATCCAGAGCAATGCTTCCCTCGCAACAGTAATGCTAACTCAACTCACAAATGCTAACTAAATTCACAACCTCACTCATAAAAAACGAACTGCTAAAATTATCTATAAACGCTGGGCTGGTGGATTTTTATAACAGAGATAACTTGAAGTTGCATGTACTCACCTCACCTCGAACTAATTGTAAGCTGCCAGGATGTCTACAAATTCCGAAGATGCTGTGGTCCAAGCAGCAATAAATGGCGCTAATATACGAGTTCAAAACTGTGTCCGTTAGCGAAGCCAACTTGAGTCTCCTGCATGAAAAAAAGGGCGGTTGGCACACAGCTCAGCAGCGCGCCACGCTATTGGTCATTTTCAGGTGACGTCATCCCACAATGTAACGTCGCTCTTTGTTTCTTTAGGAGGTTCGAATTTGATCAGAAGTCATGTCTGCAGACCGCTGCAGCCACGTCTTGCCTTGCTTCCCCCTTTTTTGGTGAAATGGTTCGCTCATACTGCACAATGTTGCTACCAGATTTTTTTTCTCTGCAATTCGAACGTAAAACGTCTGTACACACAGTTTACCAGCAGTTTAGCTACCAATCAACAGCGATCACACAAATTCAAAATTTAAGGCCGACCCACTTAAGGTGGTCTGATAATATGGCGTGAAACACAACAACATAAAGTTGTTTTAAAATAATGATTAAAAAAGATTATTGAAATCAATTTTATTCACAACCATAAACTTTATTTTTAACATCTTCTTTTGCTGTTGATTTTTTTATCAGAAGGTTAACAATGATATACTGCAGGCCTAACTTTTAATCTGTATATCAGTATCTGAATTTAAAAAAAAATAAAAATACTATCAGTTTTATTGTCTTTCACTGCTGATATTTGCTTTTTTTTAATGGTATGTACTGGTTGTATTATTACGGTGGACCCTATTTTTTAACATCTTGTTTCTGTAAAAATGAATGTTTTTGTTTGCTTAAAAATCTACAGCTTTATACTGTGAATTCCAATGTGCACAACCCCAAAAGATGTAGTTTTACTCAAATAATACCGTAAAATCTAAGTTTTTCAGACATTTTCAACATTACAATATGTAATTGTAAAATGTATGTATATTTATTTGTTTTCACAGAAAATATTTATAATTTCAACATTTTATTACAGTAAAAAACAAAGTTTTATCCAGTCTCACAATTAACGGTTATTCAATCTATTTAATACAGTAAAAGGAAGTTTTTGGTTTTATGCTCCATTACCGTTGGAATTTGACGGTGTTTTGCTGTATATTTTACTGACTTTTTTTACAGTGTAGGCTGCCGCAGAGATGACGTATTTTTGTACAGTAACCTGGAAGTTGGAATCACCTTGATAAAATGATAAATTAGATTATTTTTTTTAATAAATAACAAATGAGCTCTTGTGTTAACGGCAAAATAAAAAGTTCCGTGGGAGAAAAACTGTTTTTGATGAAACTTTATCAAATGTAAATAAGGTACTTTTGGTTGCTTCCTTATTTATTAAGTTGTTGCCACAGTGGATGGATCTGCAGTTTGAGTTTATACCCTTCTTGATACTATCTTCACATTTATTCCGCTTTGGGACTGGCACAAGAAGTAAGCCAGCTTATGAAGCTGAGCTTGTTTCTCTTTCCAATCTCAAACCCTTGATGCGTTAACCACTACACCATTAAAACATTAATATTAGGGGTATGTCACGGTTTGCGGGGCAGACTGTGTGGGGTGTGTGTGGAGGACCCGGGTGCGGACACAGATGAGAAGACACACTAAACTTAAACAAAAGGCGAGCCATTTATTTTGGCTGATAAAACATGAATACAAAATAGAGCAAAGGCAACAGGGCGTAAACTAACCTAAAAACTATCCTGGGAAAATTAAACTATGATAATCGTGACTGAACTGTGATAACTATGGTGATACACATGAACATGATTCAACCCAGGAATGTGCGAAAAAACTATGAACAACAAGTACATGAAACATGAACACAACCTGAGCAGAACCATGACATACATGGAACTTGAGGTAACGTGGTGGGAGGAAACAGACAATTCAACACAGACTGAATGAAACAGAGAGACTAAAGACCCACGTGGATGATTAGGGAAGTGGAAACACATGAGGGGAAACAGCTGACACACATGAACCTAATGAGGGGACGGGAAGTGAAACTAAATACATTACCAGACTCTTTCAAAATAAAACAGGAAACATGAAGGACGGAGACATAATACTAACTTGACAACATGAACCAACAAGGGGGACTGGAACATAAGGGGTGACGACGCGAAAGGATCTAGGTAAACAAAACAAACACTGAGCAACTATGAGCTTTAGGAATAACTAGATGAACTTAACATAAAGTAATATCAAAATACAAGAAGACTAAAATCCAAACTAATAACAGCAACAACAAGAACTAAATACATGTTTAATAATAATAATAATATAACTCAACAAATACCAAAATGAAGATAAAATGCTGGGTCACAGATCCAGCCCGTGACAGAATATAAACAAACTACACTGTGGTCACATGACTTCAGCATCTCTTAACCTGGTAAGACCCAACCCATCAAAAAATAGCCAGAAAATTCAGATGTTTTGGAACTGACATGTTTATTAACCCTTACAACAAAATCCTTTTTTTTGCTATATCATGTTCTGTATCATATATTTAAAAAAAGAGTTTTGTCCGTAGCATTTTGAAATTATGGCAAGCATTGATCATGTTGATGAGATAGAGGTCTCACAAACTCATGTATCAAATATGATACAAAGGGCATTAGACGGTTAAGCTTCTGTGTTGGATATGATGACAAACGTGCCTAGAAACTTGTGCAGTTTCATTTAACAAAACTGCTTTTTTCCAACACCCAACATCTGGTAGAACAACAGAGCCAAGAAGCACAACATCTTTTACAATCCTTATACCTTTTCTAGGATTCAGTTAGTTTACACCTTCTATCCACTGTTTAGATGTACCCACAGCTGCAACGTTTTAAGCAAACATTATGAAAGTCTCAATTGTCATCCTACTAAGTAAAATGAGGCCAGTAACAACATCAGAGAGACAGGGAACCTAAAATCTATGGAGAATTTGGAAACAGCAAAGATGGAGGTAGAAAAACATTAATGGGAAAAAAAATGCCTTTTAAAATCTTATTTTGGGGCAAAGACATCAAAGCTTTGAAGTCTTTTTTTATCAGATTTGGATTTTGTGACATTTTTATATTTAATTGACCATTTAAATTAAAGGTCATTTAAATATATCTTCAAATAATTGTACAGATGGCTCCCAATGGCTTCTTCTAGTACATCTAGTGAATTAATAAAGTTGTACAATCAGTCTTCTTTTAGTCCCTATATATACAGTAGTTAGATGGCAAACAGTGCCTTGTCCACTCTCTTTTTCTTGTAAATGTTTTATGTCACTCTCATTTTATGTTAATGAGAGTGTGGGGAGTGAGTTGGAGGGTGGGGTGGGCTGTTTTTAACTATGTAAAGCACTTTGTGCTACATTGTTTTTTGTATGAAAAGTGCTTTATAAATAAAGATTGATTGATTGATTAAATATAGAGTAGGTGCACTGTATAATAAAGTGAATTAAAAGTCTGTTTACAGTGTATAGTATACAGTTTAAGTGCCCAGCAAACATTTCCGTGCTGTAAATACAGCTTTACAGAGCAGCTTGCAAATCAGCAGAGTCTTGTCTTTGCTGTTGACAGTTGGAAATGGTCTGGTTATCTGCCTTACAGCTCTGAGTAATCACTTCCCTCTCAGGATGCTTGTGGACATAAGAGTGGCATCCTCGAAGCATATTTTCCATTGAGGTAAAATATATTAGGGATGAAGCGTAGGTATTTTTCTTAAAATAAATCAAATCCTACTCATGCTGTCTGTGTAGCAGTCTGTCTCGCGCTACAATGTATAGGAGGTTTTATCCGGTGTATGTATGAAAGCTGGCTATTTTTCACAAAGCGAAAGTGTGCTGTCTCGCAGTAGAAAAGTTGCAATGTTTTCGTTTTTATAATCAGATTTGGTGAAGATGAAAATTTCATCTTGTGCGTTATAGAAAATGTTGTCAAAATACCTGAAAATCTGACAGTGACAAATAAGCAAACACTTTTAGTTTTTAGCCCAGGGTGATGTCCTTTTAGCGGTATTAGACTGACACAGATGTGTCATCCTCCACAACAGGGGAAATTATTACATGGTATAGATTTCTAACACTAATCCTGATACCTATCCGTAACTGTCCGTCAGACTAGGTGCCCTTTGCCTTTTGGGAGATGGTACCTGAGCATCAGCGAGCCAGTCTGACAATGAAGAATGATTTATTAGAGGTTAGCACAGACACAAAGGTCGACTAGGCAGCTCAGCCAATCGTTTCAAAGTGTCAAGCCTTCAGTTTCTCAGTTAAATCAGCCTGTCGACAGGCCTGCAGCTCTCTGCTTTTGCCTGCGGTAATCTTGAATCTGAGAACAAGCCTCAGCCATCCGATGACTGTATCTCCCCCCAGCATCTCCCAGCAGCTCTGCTTTTTAGATAATTCTGAATAATCACATGGAAATAGGCTGTGTGATGATGTGATAATTGCGCTCTCTTCTGTATATCCACAGCTCATTACCGTTACATCTTTTCTCTGCTACAGATGTGCAACATCGCCTACCTGAGCACACAACTCGACCTGTTGTTGACTCTGAGAGAGCTTCCGATCAGCATGAACGACCTGCAGCCCGTGAGTTCACTCGATCACCAGCAGAGTCAAATCAAAGGTCGAATTAGATGTTGAGCTGTGTTTAAAGTCTGCCCCATTTCTACAGGCTGAAAAAGGGTAAAACCACGAGACTGCACAGCACATAATCAAACACCTCTATGCAAATTTATTCTCTAATGCAAATGCTAATGCCCAGATACATCGTAGCTTTAGACATAAATGAAAAGAACATCTGTGCACAAAATACTATTAATACATGAAAGCTTTTCCCCCCTCTTCAGTTTGACTTTTAGGTTTTATGTGGCGGGTGAAGTAGTTTCTATTCTATTTGCTGGAATGTTAAGAGTCTTGAAAACAGAGAAGCACTTTAAGACACTTTTCTTCATTTGACGGAGAAGAAAAGATGGCTCTTAATCAAATCAAGTTTAATTTTTCTGCAGGTGGTTTAAAACCACCAAAGTTTAAAAGAAAATCCTTATCAAAAAACCCAATGAAAACTCACTTTGGAGTTATCACAAAGGAAGAGATGTGGAAAGATTTATGACTTTTTCTTCTTTCTGCAAACTTCTAGACCCACTTCAAAGACAGACACTTTTAAATTAATACAGGTAAAATCAAATGAAAAAAACACACACTCACACAAAGTTCCAACTCAAATATATATATATATATATCTATATCTATATTAATTTTAGTATCTTCTTAACCCTTACACGAACACCTGAAATGCTTTTGGTTTGTGTAGTTCGAGTATCCAGAGATTCCTGTTCATCATTAGTCAGACTGATCGTTAACACTCTTATCGCGCATTGTTGTTTATTGGCACTGGGGACTACAGGGTGTAAAGATATTGCAGGCAGACAAGAATGCCCCCCAGCACCTCAGCCATTTTTTTATGTGATTCTCTCAAGCTTCTGTTTCTTTCAGCATCAGTGCTTCAACCCTAATCTCTTGTCTGCTGACTGTCTGAGAATGAAGAGAAACAATGGATAAGAATGATGGCACTGTAATCCATTGACTGTGACAGTAATTTTTCTTTGTCTAACACACAGGGACAAACATATTGTGTGCCGGCAAGATGACTCGACAAGAAAGATTAGCAATTTCATTAAGTTTCAATTTACTCTTGGCTTTTTGCTTCTGATATTGTTTTCTTTCTACTGTGTTATTAAAAAGGTCATTCAATCAAAAGCTTTGGTATTTGCGTACAGGTACACTGTGACAAAAAGGTAAGGTGCACTTCAGATTTAGGTCCTTCCTAGTACAGTGTCCTCGTAGTCGCAACATAGTTGCAAATCCTTGGATTCTCCAACACGACAGGCTTCTTAAGGCACTAACATTAAGAAGGATTTACCTGCCACCTGACAGACAGGACTTGAGGAGGGAAAATGGCAAAGTCACCACTGTGGGAATGCTTCTCACCTGTGATGTGCTTGTTGGTGTTTCACTGCAAGGATGACAGCTTTTACTCTGCATTGTGGCCCTAGCTTTTTCTTTAAACATTTGCTGTGCTCTGTGTGCAGCTATTTCAAATATACATATAAGAAATGCAAAGTCACAGAGCCAGAGCCATTGATGCAGTAGACAGGGAGGCATCACCTGAAGCTGTGATGTACAGAATGATAAAACCAAATGTAGTATTTTCAGTAGATATATAAATGGTGAACTATTCTAAAACAAGACACAATACAATCTTGTGTAATTTGACAGAAAGCCTTGCTGTAGTAAAAAAACACAAAAATAAAGAAAGCCTTGCAGACTTCATCTGAATGCACAAAACATCAAATATGAATATGAAACTTTAGCAACTTTAGCATTAAAGAAATATACAAATGTTTACCAGATTGACTTTATCCGTTAAAGGGAACTTATTATTCTAATTTTAACTCCATGTTTTTATTGTTGGATTCTACTAGACTTTAAATGATTGACAACTAAAAATAATCCTTATTATCTTATACCAAAGCTCTTCAGACCACTCTAGTTCCCACTTTAAGGCTACTGTCCCTTTAAGCCAGGTTTCTTTAGTAGGTGGGCGGGGCTTCTGTGCCTGCCATAGCCATATTTGGCATACCCCTTTTTAACAGCATACATCTCCTGGAGCATTGGTTCAAAGGGATTAGTTGTAAATACATTGATCCAATTATATGAAACTCAGGTTTAACGTGGACATTCACCATTGTAACAATGGTAAATCTTTTCTCCTCAGAAAACAGAGACAATCTGGGAGGCTCGGCTCTGTTTTTCTTCTTTGAGTTCAGGTTGGGCTAATTGTCTTCTCTTTGTAACTGCGGTTTTCAATTACCAGTGGGTGTTCTTGGCCTCCTTGCTTTTGGAGCCAGCAGTGAGCCTATTATAGCTTGCAGCATCCAAATGAAATAAAGAACATATATTAGAAAACGTATCTGGACAAGCCGCACACAGTTAGGTCTATAAAGTTTTGGACATTTACATAGTTTCTGTAGTTTTTCTTCTGTGCACCAATACAGTGCATTTTAAATCAAACAATCAAGATGTGACTGAAGTGCAGGCTTGCAGCTTTAATTCAAGGGGTTTAACAAAAGCACTGCATTAACTGTTTAGGAATTAAAGCCATTTTTATACAAAGTCTAACATTTTCATAACCTCAGGTTTATATTGTTAAATGGTGATTATGAAGCAGTGTGTTTCAGATATTACAGAGTAACATGAAAGCAATGTAACAAGAAATATAACAAATTACCTTTTGCAGGAGAAATTAAGTTATGTACTGCTTTACTTTTAAGGGAAGTGTTCAGGTAATATGTGTAATAATAACTTTTTTGAGTAGCATCTCCAACAGTGATAACAGCAAAAAGGGGAAATACCTGAACAAACACGCACAAACATTTGACCCACAGCGTGCAATTAATCTGCATGAATGTAATTTCTTTATTGCTGCTTAGCGATGGTGGTGACTCTCAATGAGAACCCAATGACAATCGATAAGAGATTTTAAATTGGTAATCGAATCGATAAGTGATATCGATAATGGAATCGGAATGGCTAAATTCTTATCAGTTTCCATCCCTACTCAAGAACAGAAAGGCCAGATTAGACAGAAAACATGTTAAAGAGCCTGCTTGGTTGGGGAAAAAAGTCTTTGGAAAAGTGAAACAAGATTAATAAATTGTATCAGTATGATAAGAAGAAAGAAACAGATGATGATATGAAGTACATCACATTATCTGTCAAACATGGAAGAGGCAATGTTAACAGCATGGGTATGTAAGACTATGAGGGAAACCAGGCTACTAGTGTTTAATGATGGTGAGACTGCTGCTAGAAGTAACAGGATGTACTGGGCTGTAATAAGAGTGGATAGCACTTCACAATGCAAATGGATAATGACCCAAACCGTGCTACAAAAGCAACTCAAGAGTTGCTCAAGGAAAAGAAAGGGAATATTCTTGGATGACTAAGTTATTCACCTGATCTTAACCCAATAGAGCATGCTTTACAATTATTAAATACAAAACTGAAAGTAGAGAGACCCACAAGCAAGCAGCAACTTAAGGTAGCTGGAGTGAGTATCTCAAGAGACACTGCTTTTGGTAATGTCACTTCAGGCAGTGATTAACTGCAAAGGATTTTAATCAATTTATTTGAAAAAAAAAAAAAATATATATATATATATATTTAAAATTACTTTCATTTGTCTAATTATCTTTGAGCCACTGAAAATAGGAGACTATGAATAAAAAGGGTTGTGATTCAATGTGAAGTGATGCAATGTTTTTGTTAAACTTCTCGAATTAAAGTTGAAAGTCTGCACTTTGCACATCACATCTCGATTGCTTGATTTAAAATCCCTTGTGGTGATGTACAGGGTTAAAAAAGTGTAAATGTCTAGCAACTTATGAGGATACTGTAAATGTGAGACTTATGCTGTAGTAACTTTATTTTCAAACTGTATTTTCTGGTTTTACATTACTTTTCAAGGATGAGAAGTTGTTGATTTGGAAAATGCACTTGAAGTTAACTTCCCCACCTCCAATAGATAACAGCACACAGCTGCTTCCCTTAGCTTTTCAATGGGAAGCATCCACCTCCCACACAATGAAGGAGACAGTATGCAGCGGGGCTAGCCTCCACTCACTGCTGTTTGCTACATTATTTGATCAAAAATTGTAGAGAAAGAAGAAAACAATACATGAGAAAACAATAGTTTTTTTCCTTTGGAAAAGTAAACAACTCTTATGTCAACTTTCATGAACACTTCTGTCAGTGATATCATGGCTATGTTTTTTAAAAAAAATATTTTTTTCTGGCTTTAAAGTGATTAGAACATCAAACTGCTCAAAAAAATTAAAGTAACACATTGAAAACACATCAAATCTCAATGGAAAAAATACCATACTGGATATCTAGTATGGTATGAACTGGGTAATGTGTTAGAAAAGGATGGGCAGGCTTGTCCGTTTCGCTGAAATTTCTTTGCAGCAGCTCACAATAATATTCAGTATTTTGTACGGCCCTCACGCTTGTCTGACAACATTCAGACATACTTCTAATGAGACGATGGATGATGTCCTGGGGCATCTCCTCTTAGACCTTGACCGGGGCATCACTCTGATCAGAAACCTGGCGGCTTAAGTTGAACCGTCCGTGTGTCCCTCTGTAGATATGCCTTCCCTGACCATCACCAACCCACCACCAAACCAGACTTGCTGAATGATATTACAAGCAGCATAGCATTCTCCACAGCTTCTCCGCACCCTTTCATGTCTGCCACATTGTGCCAGATGTGGACCTGTCAATTCTACAATTCTGAAATTCTATGGCAAAAGGCATCTGGCCTCTACAGATCCGGGCATTGAGCACAGGGCTCACAAGAAGACGCTGGGCTCTCAGGCCACCCCCATGAAGCCTGTTTCTGATTGTTTGGTCAGAGACAACACCGGCCTTCTGGAGGTCATTTTGTAAGGCTCTGGCAGTGCTCAACCTGTTCCTCCTTGCACAAAGGGGCATATACAGGTCCTTCTGATGGGTTAAGGGCCTTCTACAACCTTTTTCCAGCTCCTTAATGTTCTTGACACTGTGCTAGGAGATACAGCAAAGCTTGTCCCATTTGAATGGATTGATGTACCCTCTGCTACGTAACCAACCAGATCAATATCTCAGATCTTTAACTGACGTTAATAATATAGTAAATATAAATAGTGTATATCAAATCAGAGAATCTTCTTAAAACAGGTTACAGTGCACTATGAGTTGGTCTTTATGCCATGGAGCTACAATAGTTTTCCATGTTACAGATGGTCCTGTGCAAAGAAGGTTTATATAATGTGTTCTGTATCTGGATATCTGGATATCTGGATATCTGCTTTCTGCGTTCTTTTCTCTTGTAACTGAGGTTGTCCCACTGGTAGATTTTGGGAAGTTATTCTTAAAACAGGAGCATATGGTGGGGGATGTTGTTGGCTGGCACGGGCTTATTTAGAGAAGCTAACTCTTTGTCAAGGACTATAATTCCCAAAGCATCAGCTCCTTTTTTCCCTCTAATACATCACTGGCAAAACCTTAAATTCCACTTTAATTTTTTCTCAATATGAATGCATATGCATATTCAACGGGATCTGTTTAGAGATAGTTAGACACAGAAATTGTGTGATATTCTAGGGGGATATTTGTACTTGACACAATTGCATACAAAATAATAATCTTGCCAAACAACCAGGTCCTGATTATTCATTTTATGAGGTCAAATGAGGTGTAGTGAGATGGCTGTTTATGTTTAGAATATAAAATTGTAAAGCCTGGAGTTGTTTTTTTCGACTCTTTGTCAGTACAGAGAGCCTCTAAACAAGCTTCGGCCTTATTCCACTTTGCATTATTGTTGTGTGGCAAAATGAATGTGAGAGCCTGTATATGGGTGGATTTCAGAACAAATGACTTTGCTCTGTGCCCTTGTGTTTGTCTTCCAGCTGATTAACCAGAAGATCAGAATGTGCATGCAGCTGTACTACTGCAGGTCATTTGTTTCCGTGCTGGAGTACCTCCTCGCCATTGGCAATTACCTCAATGAGAATGCCGGGAAGGAAAAGGCCAAGGGATTCCGTCTCTCCTCCTTAACTAAAGTACGAGTCCACCACTGTTGCCTGACCTTTGATTGAGTTGCAGCACAGAGCTAATAAGACTACTCATTGACATACACAGCAGGGCTTCTGTGCATCTTTCAGTTTTTCTCTCAGTCGCTCTGGATTACTCAGGTCTTTGAACATATTCACTCTAACAGTTGTGTGACTGTGTCGATGAATGGCTTCGCAGGAGGAATGAAACTTTGCACAAAATATCGCCTTTAGTGGCTCAGTGTCTTAGAAATGAAAAGAAGTGGAGCAGGATGAAAAGGCTTGAAAAAAATGTAGAGACTCAAATGAGAATATCAAAACTACAATTTACTGGATATCACATGTATCTGGTAAATAGATGGCAGGAGCTGGTTAGCTCAGGCCTCAGTCACACAGGCCTAAACTGTCACTGGCCGGTGACAATCCGGTAACTGCTGATCATTGGGGGAAACTGTGTACAGTATTCCTTGACTATTTGGTAGGTGGTTGCTGAAGATTGTTGGGAGTTCCTAGTGTGAAATTGATTGCAAAGAAGTGTATGGCACTGCATCAAAATTCAATTCACTTCAATTTTATTTATATAGCGCCAAATCACAACAACAGTCACAACGACAACAAGGCGCTTTATATTGTAAGGTAGACCCTACAATAATACATACAGAGAAAAAAAACCCCCAACAATCACATGACCCCCTATGAGCAAGCACTTTGGCGACAGTGGGAAGGAAAAACTCCCTTTTAACAGGAAGAAACCTTCAGCAGAACCAGGCTCAGGGAGGGGCGGCCATCTGCTGGGACCAGTGAGGGTGAGAGAAAGAAGACAGGATGAAGGACATGCTGTAGAAGAGAGCCAGAGATTAATATCAAGTGTGATTCAGCAGAGAGGTCTATTTACACATGAAAAATATATCAAAAATATCCTAATGAACCGTTTAGTCACTAGGAGATTGCTGTGGACCCCAGCAGTGGGCACTGAAGGTGATGGCTTGTATGCAAACACTCTCCAACTATTTGCCAACCAGCTGGGGAATACTTTTCCCCAGCAACTAAAAATTGCCAGGGGGGTTGCTGACCAGTGTCTAGACCTGCGTGACCGAGGCCTTATCAAATGGTAGAAACAGCCTTACTAGCTTTGCCCAAACCTGCCTCCAAAACGTAATTATTTACTTGATGGTTAGAAATATGATTCATCATGTCAGACTAGTGTACCAGCTGTCGGCTGGTAGTGGACAGTATATAAAAGGCAAATGGTAAGTATGTTCTGTTTTAAGCCTGTTTATCACTTTTCATTTTTAGCATCCCACTTCAATGGGATCACAGTGAATACATTTGCAAACCATGCTTTTGAGCACTAGCATAGGCTAATCACCTGACACTATCTTCAAAAAGAGTTACATTTGGTTCATAAAAACTAAAGTGACAACAACCAAAATGCAGCACTCAAGGCTTTAAAGCAATACTTTCCAAGCCAGCATGTGCCATGTTGGTTCCTGTATCCTATATGCACTGTCTGTGGCTTTAAACTATAAACAGACGGATTAGCGAAAGGCATCAATCTTTTCATCTAACACGGGAAAGACAGCAAATAAGTTTGTTTTCCAAAATGATTCCTCTAAGGTTGATTAAACTGATGAATGCACAGCTTTTGTCTAGGGTTTGCGACACTGTCTTTGTGTTTTTTTTTAATTTAGTTTGAATCACTCTTTTGTGTTTATGTCTCTCTGCTGGGAATGTTTAAGGGGCAATGCTCTTGGCACAGAAGTAAAACGTCCTCTGCTCCATTTAATGAAGCCGAGGCCTTGTGTTGCCTCAGAGGTGTTTCCAGGTCTAATTGAGACAGACTCTCTTCAAATTAATGGCTGACTGCCTCCAAGAAAAATGCATCGAGGTTATCTCAGATCTTTTTTTGGTTCTTTTTTCTTTTACTTGTGAGCATCAATACTTTGTGCATGTCTTGTATACGCAGTCCTCAAAGGCTGGCCTTGGCCTTAAATTGGTAAACAACATAACCTAAATAGAAAAAAAATCATTGGGAGCTGCTTTCACAGGATAAGAGAGGTCGTTCTTGAATTTTAATTATGCGGCACCATCAAATGTAGCGTAGCTTAAATCCGAGAGTCATCATTACCATTTCATACCAACAGCACAATTTCAAAGTAGTCACAGATAGCTAGTAAGCCTCATTCATACTACTACTATTAAACTCCATTCAAAATAATTCCCATAAACAGAAGTGACAACCTGTTAAAACAAGTATTTCATAACAGAGTTTGAAATGGCATCGTTACACCAGGGTAAAAGATTTTATATAATTAATTCAGGCATCTGAGTACATATGTTCTATTACAAATCCCTATATCCTAGAGAATGCACAACTTTGACTTACAATGGAGATGTGCCTGGAAAAAAAAAGTGAAGCTACAGTTTGGCAAAGACCTGCAATCGGATGAATAAACACAAACAGGAATAAAGGAATAATATTTTGTGAAAATATGGACACCACACGGATATTTTAGCCACACAATTTTTGGGGGGAGCAAGACTGATATCGTGAAGTGAAAATAAGAAATAAGGTTGACAGGCAGAATTAAACTTTGTAGTTGTAGTTTTCTCTTTACAGATACACAGCCTGCCACTGTAACCACAAAGTAGCCAACTTTAACCAGCTGTGTTCCACATTTTATTAGGGCTTGCAATATTAATTTGAATGTTGGTGCTATAAATAGCTCTGCTTGATTGTCACATGCAAGAAATGCTGCTCTGGTGTTGCTGGTGTGTTACTGTTGCTCCAAGCTTATAAAGATGTTAGTCGTATTTCCAAGACCTGCAAACATATTTCCTTCCTTCCTTTTCACATTTGCTCTAAATCCTTTGTTTACTTTACAACATTCTAAAGATGGGTGTTTTTATATCCAATGGATGACGTAGTGTCTACATATATCCATGGTTAAAGTGTAAAATAGGCTTGTCTGCATGCTTGCTATTATTGAATTTGCACGGCTTTATAAATCAGACAGAGATATTGTAATATACATGTGTCTGCCTTTGTGCTACTTTTTAACCCTGAATCAACACAGTGTTTTATACATCTGGCCCTGGGCCTTTTGGAATAATGTGATCTGGACAGACAAATAAAAGATAGGATTGCAGACATGCTTTGGGCAGAATAAACACAGGTTCTCACAGAAATATCACACCAAGTGTGAGTGATGGTGGTGGAAACACTACGTACTGGGGTTATTTCACTGTGTCCGTGACTGGGCAGCTTGCAGTTATTGATACAACTCTGCATCATATCAAAGGATAATCTGAGGCCATCTGTCCAAGAGTCAAAGTGGAGCTTTTAACAAGAATTTAAGAGATCAAAAACACACTAATAAATCCACCTAGGAATGGTTCAAAAAGAAGAAACTGAGGGTTGTGTAATTGCTTAGAAAAAAAAGCCCAGATCTGAAATCCACTGAAAAGTTGTGGGGGAATTTGAAACACCCAGTACATGCAAGATAAAACATCTCAAACATCATGCAACTGAATAAAGTCAGCATGGAGGAGTCGTCAGAAATTTCAGAATTAGATAACAAAGGCTGGTGAACAAACCTGCAAATTGCTCACAAGAAGTTATTTCTGTTAATGCTCTCCTTCTGAGGCCAAAGGGGCACCTACTTTTCCACAGAAGAATATTACATGTATTGACATTTTTGTTGAACAAAAGGCTGATAAAGCTTTTTATTTATTTATTTTTGTTCCTTGCAGTCGTGTATTATTATAACCTTGAAACAGTTTCAGATAAAAGTGGATCAAATGTATGTATAGAGACATGTTAAAACAGCCAGAAGTGTCCTTGGGAAATGACTGTAAATTCACACACACACACAAACCTCCCATGGGTGTAAACACACTTTATGCATTATCCTCCAATTCTTCATTGGACCTAGAGTAACAAAGCTGCGTGTTTGCATCAGCACACACAGGCATGGATATAAAGAACATACGTACATGTTGTCCTTTATGTTGGAATCAGTATGTTGCATGGCAAGGGGACACAGCTCTGTTCTTCCCTTTCTCAATTTGTGTTTTCTCCTTCCCTAGCTCGTCCAGCTCCGTGGGACAGACAAGAAGTTCACCTTGCTTCATGCCCTTGTGGAGCAGATTATGTTGCATGAACCGTGCTTGGCCACTTTTCCCCAGGAGTTGGCAGAATTTGAAACTATCCCTGGAGGTATTTGCTAGACAAGATTTGATCAAACCTGAAAGAAATCTGCGTGGCACTTTTTAGTTGAGGTCTGTTAAATGAAACGTGTATTTTCTCTGTGTTTCGCTGCCCCCTTTCTTGGATAGCTTCCATCAAAGGCTTGACCGCAGAAGTAGATGGTGAGTAGATCACATTTTACTACTGTGTCACATTTTACTACTGTGTCCAAAGACTGTTAAATTTGCTGAGATTGCTGTAATACTGACCCTCCTTTTTTGTGCCAACAAAGTTATTTGTGAGGAAGTGTGATCGTAACATTTACTCCATCTTCTGTGATTGTAGCTTCAGTATACTTTGTTGAAACGCCATGATCTCATTGTCTAGGGAGTGTAAGGTCTCAATCCAATATATTGTCTATATGATGACTTACAAAAACTTGCCACAAGCCACAAATACTGCACTCCACGAGATCACACAGGAGACAGCACCTGATTTAAAGCAGCTATTTACTTCGGTGCTCAAATATCATGGACGGTAACCAAGACGTGTGTGTGTGTGTGTGTGTTTCTTTTCTTCAGTCCTGAAGAATGAACTAAAGAAAATCACTCAGTATAGAAAAATGTCCAAGAAGAAAAATATAGCAGCTCAGAATCCAAACTTCTTCAAAGACCTGAAGGTAAAGTAGAAAACATTTTGCATACATAAAGATTAAATAATCATTTAAAATATGGCTGTCAGTCATTTAAAGTTTTAGGCCACATATCGTCCAAACAAAACTAAAAAAAATAAACTTTCTGTTACTGTAAAGAAGCAGAGTTCAATTCTGCAAAGAAAACAAAGTACTCAAGTTTGCTGGCTTATTATCTTACGTTTTGTGGTTTTGCAGGGCATGGATATTGCTTTTAGCAGTAAGAAATCTGTGAATCAGATGTAAGGCTTGGGTGAAATTGATCATTTTGGACGATATGATCTATTGTTGACTTGCAATCCAAGGCTATCTGCTGCACAATATAGTCAAAAGTAAAAATGATTATGCTCCTCCTGTTTTGTTTCTTAATCTTGCAAAGCCATCCTGTAGCCCAGCTCAGATTCTTTCACGGGCTGGTTCCAGCCTACAGGTCATGTGTGTAAATGCCTCGCATGTCCCATTATCATGGCAAACTGCTTATACGTGAAATTTCAGACATAAATTGTTCTTGTCCTTCAAAATTTAGTAAACATTTAGAAAATATTTAGTAAGCCGACTGCAAACTGTTTGCAGTAACACAAACTTTGGCAACATCATAATTATTCAGCTTACCGGGGTATTTACCAAGGCTAAGGACGTAACTAAAACCACCCAATGAGGATTTTTCATATCAGGCAAACAATGCAGCTCAAAAGAAAGTCTTTTTACTTATTTAGCTTTGCTGCTGAGGTTGGAGCAGTGATGGAAGAGAAGACGCCTGCACAAATGTGTGTGTTCATCCTACAAGAAGAATGCTTTATGTGAGAAAATAATTCATTTGCATAATGTCATCAGAATGGGTTGAGAAAAGTGTGGAAGATGTTTAGGAAATCTTTTCAACAGTTCTGACTGAATCATTTCTGCAAATGGATAAAAAAAATATCTAAGTATTGCTGGGTGCTTCAATCATGTCGCAGTGGACTTGACCTTCTGTCAAACATTATAAGTTAGAAAAATACACAGAAAGACCCTGACGAAAACCGAGTTGTAAACTTTTGCAAACAATAACATTGTCATGATCCTGGGTCTTTTGACCCAGCGTTTTAAGTTTGAGTTTATTTTGTTCATTAGGTTATCTAAGTTCATTTGGTTATTAGACTCCTTGTGTTTTCTTCCCCTGTATTTAAGTTTCCCCTCAACCTTCGTGTTTCATGCTGCGTGTCTTATGTTATCAAGTTTGTATTATCATGTCTGTCTCATGTTTCCTGTTTTATTTTGAAGGAGTCGTGTGTTCTTTGTTCATTGTATTTAGTTTCACTTCCCTTGTCCTGTCATTAGGCTCATGTCAGTCAGCTGTTCCTCCATGTGTTCCCACTTCCCCTAATCACCTGCTGTGTATTTAAGTCCTCTATTTTCAGTGTGTGATTGTCAGGTCGTCTGTTGTTCATGCCATGCTTCCAAGTTTCTTGTCTAGGTTTTTCTTATTGTTTGTTTAGATTCCCCAGTTTAGGTTTGTGTTAATTTTGCTTCAGTTTGCCTTGCCCTTTGTTTGTACCTTTTCTACCAGCCATATTAAACGGCTCGCCTTTTGTTAACATTTCAAGTTCTGTTCCCTGTTCCTTGGAGTCTGCGTTTTGGGTCCTTTTCTCAATTCATACAGTCTGCTCTCGCCAGACTGTGACAAACATGTTGTTAAATTTCTGTTCACTGCTCTGCTAAAGCAATGTTATTATGAATCTTTTCATTTCAATTTTCTCCCTCAGTCAATGTTTCTGGTAAAAATTACTGTTTTTTTCCTCAGGTTAAATTTATCATTAAATTAAATCAGGTAGTAACATTGTATATACATTTTAACTCCACCGTTTCCTTACAAATGTGGTTCTTCAGAAAATAAACAAAATTAAAAGATTGACCATATTTAAAAGCATTTTTAAAATCAATATAATTATTGCAATCGAAGTTATAAAGACTACGAAGACAGCAGTTTCAACTCCAGGTTGGAAACTCAAACGTGCATGGAGTGACTAGATCCTCACAAAGGAAAGCTGTTTTTCACATGAACAAATGAAACCAGTCCTTTCTCACATGTAGACCACAGCAGGAGACAGTTTGCACCAGCCATGTTCTCCCTGCTATAAATGCTCTGTTTGTTTAGAAGAGGGTGCTGCCTGAGTAAAGCGCACAAGAGGCAGTACACGGGACACTCATTCACCAGCTCTGAATCCACTTAACTAATATCTGTGCTGTTCTCACATCAGCACATGCAGAAATCACACAGGCTTTGAAGCAGAGAACTGGCAGCTTAAAGCCCCATCTGTCCATGTGGGATATTTGCACTGACATGTGCACCAAATTTGGCCAGTGTCTAAAGGTTCAGGGCTGTAGTGCATTTGTGGAAATGGATTAAATATGTTTGTGTGGGACAATACAGGACACATCACTAATGCAGAGATGCAGTAAAATAAAGACCATTATGCAGTTTACAATTTTGGCCTTTAGGACTTGAAGAACATGTTTTTATTTGAATGTCACTTTCTCAGCAAACCTGGATAGTCCTCTTAAATTCGTCTGTCTCATTCTTTTTCTGTTCCACTAACTGTCAAAACTGTTGACAGTTACTAGACAGAACCGGAGCTATTTCAGCTCCGGTTCTGTCTAATCTAATCTTTGAGTTTAAGAGGGGATGGATCCATATACGTGCACATCTCATTTTGAGCCACCTGGATTTTGACCTGTAAGTCACATTCTTCCGCCATGCAAAAGTTATAAACAACTCTGGCAAAAAAAGGAAAACATATCTCTGTAAATTGCCTTCTGCACTTACCAAAGTATTTTCCCAGATTTTATTTTGCTGCATTCCTTATTTGTGGTAGTTCCCATCACATTCCACTGAAATCTGTATAACATGTTACCTTATTGAGACTTAATGTTGACAGCGAAAGGATGTGGCAGGTTAAGCTGCACTTGACCCATAATAACAGCATACTTTCTTCACAGCCAGTGAATAGAAAACAGACTTTTGTATCTTGCCATGTGCTGGAGTGCAGTCGCACATAAAGTGGGACACCTGGACACCCTAAATGTGTCTCTTTAAAGCCAGCCTCTTATGCTTTTTCTAATGCTCTGTCATTCATGCACACATATACGCGCTGTTACAATGGTAGAGCCAGTTTTTCTGTTCTCGACTTGGCTGTGACTACAGAAGTCTCACTCGTCTGCTCTTCAAATTAAGGGGCTACACTGAGGATTATCATGACATAAAGATAAATTTTTTAACTCTGACTGTAGTGAGTTCCATGAATAAAGACAAGAAAATCCACCTTTAATGAATCAACTCATCTATTTTTATATATTATGTACCTATATGCCATTGATTAACAGTACAATTATCCTTTAAAAAAAATCCAGGTAGCAGATCTTTAGTTTCCTCCTTTTATAAGCAGAATATTTCTAATTAAATGGTTAGCGTGAAGACTGACAAACTTACCAGGAGGTTCTTGTGCTTTTCCTTATATCCTAGATGGCGATTGAGAAATATAACGCAGATCTTTCGGCCCTGACGAAGACATGCGAGGAGATGAAGAAACTCTACTCTGACATACTGGTAATCCTTGAATTATTATTTCAATATCTCAGCGTCAAAGACAGATGGTTGATTATAATAAAGGTCAATCAAATGGACCAATATGGCAAGGCCATGATGATCCACTTGGTAAAATAAATCCGCTTGGCATCTTTCTTGGCCTTAAGACAACAATTCTGATGGCTAAAGATCCAAACGGGACACAAAAAGAAAAAAAGAAAAAAGACAGATGGTCCCCTGTCCCAGTAATGTCTAGATGGCCCTCTTCAGTTATTTGTCATCTCATCTTCCCCATGCTACACTGGGAGAGTACATTATTTCAAGAATCCACAAGGTTACTTTGTTTGCACCGCGTGTCCTTGAGGGCTTCCACAAGCGCATATAATGTATGTGATTTATACCTTATAACAATGATCTCAACGTCGTTTAAAACCCACCACAGCTGATTTGCTGTTTTGGAGTGTTATACCTCCTTCATTGGATAATTTTAGGAGGATTAGTGAACATTGGTTTCCTGCAGGCAGAAAGTGTGAAAGACAAGTTCATCCCGACCCTTAATGTGCAATGTCACGTTGATTTAGGATGCTCTACAAATGATGAAAAATGACGAGATGTTGGAGCACCCCTGGTGGGATTCTCATGTAGTTTTTTTTTTGAGTCATTTGTTAGACCTTAAGGGGCGTACCATAAATTTAACATAGTTTTTGAGCTTCATACTGCTTTGTGACTCTTTGTATTTTGATGACATCTCATTTATACGTATATCTGAATGTACAATACATCCATTCGTACGTGAACCTTTTATGATTTAAGGGCTCTTTTGTGTGGACTGGACTCTGGAAACGGTGATGTTCTTTAATGAGAAATGCACCTGCCTTAAAAGCTCTGGTCGCATGGTGAGATCGACCATAAAGCGAACACCTCTGTCACACATATCATCAGATTTAGTGGAAGCACTGGTCCCTGTGTATTCTTTCATCACATTGTCCATAAAAGAGAACCTTTTCTTTGCTTACTAGCCTGGTTAAATTAGGTTTTCAGAGCTCAATCCCACTTTTGACATCTTAACAGGGGCTATGTCTTTTTTTTAAGGAGTCACCCACCAAAAACAATCAATACAAAAGCAGTGCCTATTTTCTCACCTTTCTCATATCTCTATGGACAATCCATCATCATAGAGTCCACTTACCCTTCCTGCTGTATTTGAGAGCTGAGATATGACAGCATGAGCTGTGAGCTTTAGGCCCGGTAGGAAATTTTGTTATACTAGAGAAACAATTAGATTCCTGTGCACTCAAAATATTTGTTCACAAGTAAACAAAGGTGCCATTCAGCATTTCTCTAAATCCTTTAAAAGAATCATCTGCATCGATTCCTTTGTGTTTGGTGTAGATTTTATAAGAAATGGAAACAAGGGATCATTTAGTGTGTTTTACATGTAATTTCTTTTAAAAGCAAAGGAGTGGTTTAACATGTTGCTGCGTCAGAGCAAGATGAGAAGACTAATACCACGTTCATGTTGTTGTATGGTAAATATGAAGCAACAGACAGCAATTTGTTGATGTAGCTTAGCACAAAGTTTGGAAACAAACAACTCGTCTGGCTGAAGCCGTTGAGTCTGGCTGATTTTGTCTGGCACAGACTCTTTGAAGCTCCAGCCAGGCAGATATTGTTTCTCCTTCATTTTCCTTCTGAGTCCTCACATTTGTCAAACAGCCGTTATGCTGTGATCACTAACACAGTGTCTGAACAGGCTGGACAGTGAAAGCAGCACCTTTGTTGTGCAGGTTTTGAAGATACTTACAACATAAAACACCGCAATAATCCAGTATTTATAACAATGGATTGCATTTATATAGCACTTTTCTAGGCAACCAAAGTGTTTTACAATTCCACTACTCGTTCACTCTCACATTCACACACTGGTGCAGGCAAACCACAGTTGTAGCCACAGCTGCCCTGGGACAGAATGACAGCCAGTAGGGTAAAGTGTCTTGCCCAAGGACACAACAACCAGGACAGAGAGAGCTGGGGATCAAACCGGCAACCTTCCGGTTACAGATGAGCTTCTCAACCCCCTGAACCACGGTCACCCCAGTATCACCAGATCAGAGAAAATAAGTAGATGGATCTATACTTTTTCAGTTCTATGTTGTATTGTGTGAACAGTTAGCAGCAGAAGGAGAGGTAGCAAATCATTTGCAGTAGTCTGACTGCAAACAGTGGTCAGTGAGTAGGCAAATATTGAAAGGCACTTGGCTTTGCCAATTGGCTGCTCCCTGTCTTTCATTATATTACATCAGGGTTAACACCTGGCAGGAATTTCTTTTTGTAATTACTGTAATAAGTTGCTGTCAACTTGATTAATATCATGTCATGTCTTTTGTATGCTCCGCTCCGTGTGTGTGAGGATGCAAATACTATCACACTTTTATATAAGAGCAAAGCGCAGTGAAGACCCTGCAGGGCAGCAGTTAGCTTAACATTACAGGGAAATCTTTTACAACCTGATACAAATACCACAATTGACACAAATGCTCTTTTTTGAGTGCCCTTTTAAAAAATCTCAATTAAAAACTCAAGATCGTAGCAATTTCCAGGGCAGCCTTCAACTCTGGTAAGAAAATATAATTTTTTCAATATTTTTTCAATATAATATTCAATATAATATAATATTCAAGTAGACTTGACTTCAAGTCTACTTGTTTCGAATTATGTATGCTCAAAGAGAGGTCACCTTTTGGAGCCTAAAGCTGTGTCCAAATTCAAAGGCTGCATCCTTCGGAGGCCCGTTTGTAGGCCGATTACGTCACAGCGACGCAACGAAGGCTGTCCAAATTCAAAGAATCCTCCACACACGGCTGACAAATGCTTCCTCCTTTACCCCAGATTTAAAGGATGGGTCGGGTGTATCCTTCGTGGCCCACCATATCCCAGAATTCATAGCGCGGCCCAGCCAATTCCAGTTTCTAACAATGGCGGCAGCTACTTAGTTTTAATATTACTCTTATTACTCTTTCTGGGTCACAAAATAAACTTACGCCAAAGTCCTGTTATATTTTAGATAGCAAGGAGCAAACAACTGAGTTTATTAAAGTCCACCAAGACAGCTGGTGACACACACCTGAAGGCTAGACCCCCCAATTTCACAGCCTCACACTTCCAGCCTTCTCGGTCTTCGGAGGACCCGGCCGTTGTGGTCTACGTGGGCCGGGTCCTCCGAAGACCGAAAAGGCTGGAAGTACGAGGTGGCCAAAGAATTTGGACACAGCTTAAGATTACTAAGAAGCTGCTATGTGTTCTGCTCAGTTCAGGGCTGTAGTAGTAGTAAGTCAGTTCTTCTTGTCCAAATCTCACCCATGGCTACAAGAAGCTGGCTATTCAAGATGGCCCAACATGTAAAGTAGGTAATTTACCTTTTTGAAGGTCAGTGGCCTAAAATAGTAGTTACCTGAACTGGAATTGATGAAAACACAATTTAAAAATTTTAATTCTATCTACTTTGTACCAAATTAACAACTCCAGGTGGACAAACATACTGAATTGGGGGGAAGGAATAGCGGAGTAGCACGAATACATTATTTATTGATGATTTTTTAAAATGTTTATTTGTTCCATTTTGTTTCATCACGTTTGGAAACCAATGGTTTCAAGTTAAGCATGCTGCTGCTTTGCTTCAATGTCATCACAGTGAGGAATTCAGCTTTTGAATTTAACAATGGGAAAGAATGAGCCAATATCCACAGATCAGGTTACATAAAACCTGTAAAATGTTTTGATTTGATTGTGCTTATGTGGAGGAAAAAAACTGTTTCAATCAATCCAGCTGTCTAAACAAGCCATGTATCTTTTTTGTAAGCTGCACGAACATGGATGACTGAAAAATCAATCTCCGGTGTGTCTCTGCCTTAAGAGAGCTAACTGTTGATGCTCACACCAGCTGCAGTTGATTTGCTCTCACAGCCTCTAGTTTGTAAAGGCTCTGGTCATGACCACTTAATCAATGTGATAAAGGTCCAATGGATTTTCCAGTTAATGTAATTCCACAACGAAGTTTAAAAACCAATAAGCCAGTTTTTCCACAGAGGCGTGCCGCTTCCTGTCAGGGAGGTTAGCGTGTAATTTGTGCAGGTAAGCAGGTCAATGGAAGGCAAGACTTCATGTGGTAGATATGCTTTCAGTGGAGCAGACAGTGTAGCTCGATCAAAAGTGCAAAAAGTTGACTAAACTTGTGAAGAATGCAAAATGCATATCATGCATTTCTAATTTATACATAAGCTCATGTAGAAATTGAGAAACATCTCTTACATACTGATGTAACCCCAGCTGCAGCTTTTCATTTAATGTGCAGATATTAGAATCATATCAGTATCATCTAAACCTCAGCAAGAAAGCAAATAAGCATATTTTTCTAAATGAGGAACATTTTAAATGAACATCCTTGAACAATAAATCCTAATTTACCTCAATATTATCCTAATCCAATATTATACCTTATTCTTAACATAAATCACTCTTCCACTATTATTAAAAATGTTCTGGTGGTGAATCGGCTGTGGCCTTTTTAAAGTTTAACTAGCTGACCTTTAACTGCATTGTCCCCTTCAGGCAGGGAGTTATATTTTAATCATCAGGCAGTGCTGCTTAAATGTAGCATCATCTCTAAATGTTTGATCAAAGTTTTGGAAGCTTGTTGTTAAGAATAAGCTACATCTGTCAATCCATTTATCCACCTGTCCATCCAACTCTCCAATTTAGGGTGAGAGGTGAAGTACACCCTCAAAAGCTTGCTACTTTATTGCAGATAAATAAACTCTTCCTCATATGCTGTCGTTTTCCCTGGACTTTCAAAATTCAATTCAATTTAGTTATATTTATACAGCGCCAAATCACAACATCAGTCGCCTCAAGACAGCAATCATATAACCCCCTATGAGCAAGCAATATGGCAACAGTGGGAAGGAAAAGCTCCCTTTTAACAGGAAAAAACCTTCAGCAGAACCAGGCTCAGGGAGGGGCGGCCATCTCCTGCCATTGGTCGGGGTGAGAGAAAGAAGACAGGATAAAAGACAAATGACTTGTCAAACTATGGCTTCTACAAGATCTTGCAATGCAACTTGTGGTATCAGGAACAAAGATGTTATGAAAGACTGTGATCTGCAAAAAATATGGCATTTGGGAAACTATCTTCCACATGAATGCAACGATTCCCAGCAGAACACTCCCAGAGTGTCACACTGCCTCTGCTGATGTGCCCTCTTACCATAGGTGCTTTCTCTAGTGGACAGGGATCAGCATGGGAACTTTCAATCAGCCTGTGGCATTGGAAGCCCATACAAAGCAGGCTGTGATAGACTGTATGCTGTAACATCTTTCAATCATTGGCAGAATTAGAATTTTCAGAAATTTGTGCCACAACAGCTGCTTTGTGGTGGACCAGTGGTGGACTGGACCAGCCTTTTAGCTCTCTGGTCCTTTATTAGTACCTAATTTTCTTATAAGGGAAGGGGAGGAGATAGCTCAGTAGGTAGGATTAATAAAGTATACAAAAAAATTATATTTCACATGTGTTGGCAGTTGAATAGGTGAACAAAACTGGCAGGAGGCAGGAAAAAGATAAATTCATGAAAAAAAAGAAACAACAAAATACAGAGAACAGGGGAAAACTTGTACTAGTGCTAAACCCTAAAGCACTAAGATTTTCTGACAATAGGAAATAGTGGATGAACTGGGGTGATAGATGATGAAGGTGTGCCAAAAAAAACTGAGCAAAAGAAAGATGTGAAACTGACAGAAGGATAAAGAGACCAAGAAACACAAAAAACAAGAAATCTAAGAAATAATTTCACTTACTAAAGTCACTTAGATCATTATGCAAACCCATTTCTCTTTCTTCCACCTTTAATAACTGACTGGTCACTTTCTACATAATACATATATATGTATATCCCAACCTGTGACAGGTGCTATTGTTACAAGATCGTTAATATTATTCACTTTACCTCTCAGTGGTTTTTAAATGGTGGTGCTTTTCATATACCTTATATTTGAAATGTTTTTTGTTGAACCATTCTCAGGCTATTCTCGTAGTCTTCTTTAAATACAAGACCACAGAGCAATCAAGCATCCTTTTTCTTAAAAAAACAAAAAGAAAAGACCAATGTCATTTGAGGATTAACACAGGACAGTCTGTAGACACTTGCCCCACTTGTGTCCCATCCATTTTACTGAGTACTAAGACTGTGCCTCTGAAACTTCCTAAAAGTACAATAAACCCCTTCAGGAGCGCTGGAAAAATGATTAAGACTGACTGGGCTGTGGTGTAGTGCAAGGGAGCAGCAGGTTGGGGAAAAGGTGTCATATTTAGTCACATCTTGTCAAGGGGGCGGAAGGAGGGAATTCACAATGATGCCCTGAAATAGCCAACATGCAAATGTATTAAACATAGAAGCAGCTCATAAAATTTTGGGGCAGTTGATTTGCGGATGTCCCCAGACACTGGAAGCATGTTTTTCGCTGTCTGCCAGGGATGCTCAAAATTATGTATAACTGGAGCAAAAGACTTTCTTTTACTTGGTAAAGTGTAGAAGTTTAATCCTCTCAACAGTGTTTTAGCTGATTCGCTTCCTTGTCTTTTATGCACGCTGAACATTTATGAGTATTTTCACAAACACATGCTGGGCCCAATAAAATCAATTTACTAACCCATATGGATAAATATGTCATCCACCCATTCACACACAGGTAATGGCAAGCTACATTGTAGCCACAGCCACCCTGGGGCGCACTGACAGAGGCTGCCGGACACTGGCGCCACTGGGCCCTCTGACCACCACCAGTAGGCAACGGGTGAAGTGTCTTGCCCAAGGACACAACTACCAAGACTGTCCGAGCTGGGGCTCGAACGGGCAACCTTCCGATTACAAGGCGACCTCCCAACTCTTGAGCCACGATCGCCCCATTGTAAATTGTATACTACTGAACTATCCTTATATAAAAATATCAACATACCTAAAGTATGCCTGCTGTGTTTTTAAAACCACTTCAAGTACTAAATAAAAGGAGACATTTTATATAATACGCTATAAAACATGCGCTCCAATTTTTCTAATACATAAAAGCAAAAATAAAAACATGAAGACTAGACTCTATCAGCTGTGTCACATTACCAGCCTTTTTTCATACAATGCACATGTTTAATGCACCATGTCAGTGAGACATGATATAAGAAAATCAATTCCACCTCAGGTTCTGCAGATAAAAAGTTTTAATATTGCTTCTTCGAGCACAGCTCAGACCTACAGGTTAAACATTATCCAAGACCCGCCTGTCGGGTGTGTAATGAACATTCCTGGGTCTGGTTTTGTAACTTCATTTGTATTAATAAAATCAACAGCAGGCATACTTTAGGTATGTTGATATTTTTATATAAGGATAGTTCAGTAGTATACAATTTACAATGGGGCGATCGTGGCTCAAGAGTTGGGAGGTCGCCTTGTAATCGGAAGGTTGCCCGTTCGAGCCCCAGCTCGGACAGTCTTGGTAGTTGTGTCCTTGGGCAAGACACTTCACCCGTTGCCTACTGGTGGTGGTCAGAGGGCCCAGTGGCGCCAGTGTCCGGCAGCCTCTGTCAGTGCGCCCCAGGGTGGCTGTGGCTACAATGTAGCTTGCCATTACCTGTGTGTGAATGGGTGGATGACATATTTATCCATATGGGTTAGTAAATTGATTTTATTGGGCCCAGCATGTGTTTGTGAAAATACTCATAAATGTTCAGCGTGCATAAAAGACAAGGAAGCGAATCAGCTAAAACACTGTTGAGAGGATTAAACTTCTACACTTTACCAAGTAAAAGAAAGTCTTTTGCTCCAGTTATACATAATTTTGAGCATCCCTGGCAGACAGTGAAAAATGTGAGGATAAAAGTATGCAAATAGACTAATCTGCACATCTGAGTATAATATTTCATGGTGAGAACAGTGTTAACCATTAGCTAACATCTTCCTTTTGCTGCTGGGGACTTTGCTGAATCTTACACCTGTGTAACTGTTTCTACGAACTGAAAGCACACAGTAATACAAATGCACTGACTGTCAGCTGTTACGCTTTAAGTATTTGGAAGAGCAAGGCTTGTGTTACAGCGCCAATGTCCTCCTTCATTTTTATTCTGAAACAGCAGCCACTACAAATACTCTTTGTCTTTAAATGTAGATCTTTGGATATATTTGCCATGGGAATTTTCTTATTTTAGTCCGAGGTCCTCCTTCATGAAGCTCTCAACTAATCTTAGCAGCAACAAGGTTTCTGCTGGGAAACCTAATTCTCCATCTACATAAATACAAACATGAACATTACATTTTTACATTGTCATTAAATCTACAGTACCAACAAAATAGCAGATACTATAAGCAACTAAAGATGGGATGCTACAGGGAGCTACAAAAACAAGGGCTGGCGTTAGTGCATTAGCAGAGCTAAAGTCATTAGTGTCAGCTCTAATATACATGTTGTACATCTGGGTGAATATTAATGACTGAGTCGGCTGATAGCCACACAGCTGTGAATAAGTGTGAAGCATAAAATGATGCCAATCACACTGTGAAAGCGTGAGCTAGCTAACTGTGGCAAATTGTATGATATTCCAACTGCAGTAAATAAGTGATAACAACGGCAAGCTCGCTTTTTATTAGGCTGACTGCGATTTTTTTCATGCAGTGATATGCAGCTTTGCTTCAGCAGCTTGAAATGTGATATCTTTGGAAGTATATTTATTTAGTTTTTTGCTGACATGAGGTATAGCAATAGAATCAACAGCCAGGTTAGGTCTCATATACACAGTCTTAGTGAATGGTCAGCGACCCAGTGGCAACCTCTAAGTATGGCAGTACACAGTCACAAGGAAAGCGCTGAAACAAACACTAGTAGTATTTGCCGTTAAAGTAAAAGAAAAGGTTTCAAAAGGTGCGACTTTAACTTTGAAGACAAACTTGGATACACAGTTTCAATACTGCTCGGCGAATAGTATTTGTCTTCCATGCAAATGCAAGGAAACTGTGGCAATCGGGTATTAATTGAAGGGGGTTCTGTGTAGCATGATATACCTCATTGCCACCAGTTTTACCTACTGATTGCAAGTGGCCAGCTCTGCCAAGTGTTCAGGGAACACGCAATTTTCCCTTGGGACCAGTGGTTGCTAGGGGATCGCTGGCCAGTCTCTAAGACGCTTTAGTCATTTCTGACAGCTTAGCACAAAAACTGAAAAGACTTGATCATTAGAAAAGGTAAGAAACTCGCCTTCCAGCGCAGCATGTCTAACACGTAATAATTTGTAATGTCTTTACAAGAGCAAGATGTAAAGGAACAAATTCAATTAAGATGAAGCCCAACTGTGCTGAAGGCTGTTTCATATTATTAGTGAGCACATCCTGTGTGTGTTCAAGTCAGCTGTTTGGTGTGCGTTATAAGATTTATAGTACATAATATTTGCTTGTAAGTAAGCTTATGGTTAATTTCATTAGAGAAATTACACATTTGTAAAACATAACAAAAATAATACCAGGAAAGAGTAACAGCATATGGCTTCAGTCTGAACTTTAACCTGCACAGTCAACAGCATGCAGTCAGCAAATTAGTACGTTTAACCACTGTGACCCTTTGTAATAAACTTTGGCTTCAGAATGACTAACATTAGTATGCCAGTGACCCTTTTAACCACCTAGGTCTACCTATTAATTTGGCAGTACATGTCTGCATCATTGTATAAGGGCACTCAAGGATTGGGATGCATGCTGAGGCAGCATATGAGCTAATTAAATCAAAAGACTATTGTTAAGAAGAACATGCGCGGGCCAGGCACCACTTCACTAATGAAAGTGATTGCAGTTGTTAATTGTAAAACAATTTTTTTTACAAGCCCTGTGGTCATGGAAGATGTAACTGCTGCCACATTATTTTCATTTTATTTATTTATTTATTTATAAATCAGTAAACCTTTTTTTCTCTTCTGCATAGGTGAAATTTGGAGAACCGGCGGATCAAGACTCTCAGGAGCTCTTTGGCTTGCTTTGTCAGTTTGTGCATGACTTCAAAAGGGCACATGCTGAAGCTGTATGAGTTATAGAGTTATTGCACAGAGTACTTACATTAGTGAGGGCAGAGACTGCAGTGTTGCTTACTAAATGAAACTGATCCATCTTTGTTGTGACAATTATAGAAGTTTGAGGTACAGAACTATATGACACAGTGTAACTTAATTAGTTTTTTCAAACTGATGGTTTGATTTAGTTTTTTTTTTTTTTTAATATATATATATTTCCTGAGTTGTACAGATATTTTATTAGATAATGGACAATGCATTCATTGTAGCAAATCCTATCCCTGGACAGCCTGACAGACTGACTATGTCACGGAAATCAATTTTGTGAATACAAAGTGATTTATGTCACATCGTATCATATCATAGATTGGTTTGATTTGTGTTTACTGACATTTATTTTGAGACAAATCAGTAATGAAGGATGTAAAAGCCCTTGGTTGGAGCCAACACCCAGATGCTGAAGTGTGCTGTGAAAACTCACAGCTCTCTTTGCTGGCAGAAGCACAAACCCCCACCCCCTAAAAACAACTCATCAGAGGCCAGCGGAGGTGGGCATTCTTTGGGTGTGTGATTATTTTGAACATTCGGTTGTTCTTTGGTCGGGGACATTGCCTGTTCTGGTTCTCTGTTAGAAACTCCAAGGCTGGCTGTGATTCACATCTGCTATGTGGAAAAAAAACCCCTAAAAACATGATCAGCAACATACATTTCGCTTTCAAACAGAAGAAAGGTCTTCTTATTGCCAGTTGGAACTGATTGATGTGCCTTTGTGTGTTTGACATTTTAATCAGTTAACAGAAAAAAACACTGTTTATACCCATAACTGTGAACGGTGGTGGCATAATGAAGAAGACCCCTCGCTGAGATGGAAAAGTTGCATATTTTTCCGTTCTAAAAGGAGAAACCAATTATTTTAATTAAAACTGTATCTGTAGAAACGGGTGATTCATTAGCAGGAAACACAAAACGGCTTTATAAAATATTTAGTTCATGCAGCTTTTGTTTCATACAGAATTGTAACTGGCTTTTGTGTTTTTGTGCTCTTCACTTCATGCTCTTGTATTGCATTTGAAATCGAAAACTGATAAATCTCATAACATTTAGCATATAGAAAAAAAAATCAATACTAAAAGTTATTTCAGATTATGTGGCCTTCTATTTTATTGCTCTGAATTAGTTTTAGTTCTAAAAACTAAAAGATAAATATATTAACTATATTTTTTTCTACCCTTGTTATAACCTTGTGTTTCTGCAGCTTTCATTCATTTAACAGACATTTAACCTGAGTTCGGGTTGTGGGATTTAAAAGGCTGTGCAAAAAAAATCCTAACTGCAATGTAAATGATTGGACATTTTTTCCCAACTATTATTCCCTTCAGCCATGTGACATCTAAGATACAGTAATGTGCAAAAATCTTGAGCCACCTATGTTTTCTTCATATTTTGCTTCCAAGGAAACAGATTTTCTTGGATCTTTTTAAAAGTAGTATTGAGCAATAGCTCTCCAGGCTTTCTAAAGGTCATTCAAAGTTTTACTTTGGACAGTGGCTGCTTTTTTGGTGCATTCCTTGTATCTGACAATTTTCAGAGGAATCCTTTTTTTGTTTGTTTGTTAAGCCACTTAACACCGATCTACGAATCATTCAAGCATAAAAAGACACCCAAGTCAAAGGATGAATGAGTGTTATGTCTACAAAATAAACAACTTAGCAAAGAACTCATTTAACACACTGTTTCTTCCCATTTCTTTAGTTGAATTATATTTCATGTGGTGTACCTCGTGTTTAAAGAAATGAAGGAATCTGGACAAGGGAAGGACAAAAGTAGTAGTAGTAGTCAGACCTAAAATAACTGTCTATGGAAAATAATGTTTTTAAGAAACATGAAAAATCTGACAATCCATCTACTGTCTAATGAAGCCTCATCAGAAACTGTGTCAGTGGAAGGGTGGCTTTCAAGAAGCCATTTTTAAAGAAGGGAAACAGGGAGAAAAGGCCGAGGGAAGTGACACAATAGCTTAATTTTTCAGCATAACAATGATCTTAAACGTCTGTTTGTTAGGATGCCTGGGTCGTTGACCCAGGGTTTTTGAGTTTATTATATTATTTATACTTTCTAGTCTTTGGTTTCTTTGAGTTCTGTCTTATGGTTTATGTCTCTGTCTTCTTTAGTTGCTCTGTCTCCCCTATCACCTGTATCCCCTTGTCTAGTTCGCGTCTCTGTGTGTCCTTAGTTCCTATATCCCCGTGTTCAGTCAGTGTTTGTGTCTGCCCTGGTCCCACGTCTCTGTTCCCTCTGTAGTGCCTGCATGTGAGTCTGTGTTATGTGTTTCCTGTTTTACTTTGAAGGTCTCTGTCTTATCTCAGTGTGTTCAGTTTACGCTTCCTTTTGTCTCGTCAGTTCTGATTTGCCCCAGCTGTGTTTCCCTCCTGTTATTCATTCCCTGATTGCTCCTTCTGTGTATTTAAGCCCTGTGTTTCTCTGTGTCCGTGTCGCGATCTACCGTTTATTTTGCTGTGTGTTTTGTCAATCCGCTGGTGTTAGTTTATTTTTGACCTTTTTCCAGTTATGTTATGTTTGAGTTCAGCATTAAAGCTGTTTTGGTTTAAGTTCTGTCTCCGGAGTCTGCACCTTGGGTCCTATTCCTGTTTGCACACAGCCGGTACCTAACACTGTTAAGGTTCTCAGTCATCCAGATTTAAGTGTCCCCCCCCACAGGGCTGTGATTGGGTAGAGGATCATTAGGGGGTCCATTGTCCCTCTTGGGGGGACACTCCCACAGGGCTTAAATCCAATACAATACAGTGAAAACATACATGGACAGAAAAGCTTACACACTATCAGTCATGTATTGACCTCCCCAGAGACCTGTGGGATCATCTTGACAGAAAACAAAAGCAGCCAACACCCAAATAAGAGCTTTGAATAACTATTCCTTAAGACTAAAAGAATGCTTGTTTAAAGGAGTTCAGGCTATGTTGAAGAATAAATGTCGTCATACCAAATATTGACTTTCAATCAATCTGTTTTTACCTTACACACTATATTTACACAGATGATTGCGCATGTTTTCCTAAATCATGGGCCTATTTCCCATTTTCTTAGCAAAGTATAAAGAAATGGGGTGGCTCAAGACTTTTGCACAGCGCTGTAGAACTAAATTCTGTTTACAATATATAAATCTTAAATCCTGGTTTAAGCGAGGCACTCTTTACCTATGAACTCCTGTGGAGAAAGTTCATTAACAGGCGCCCGTGTGAAGGTGTTCATTATTCATTTTGTTGTTGCTGCTGCAACAACAAACAATTTGGCAACAGTTTTCTTTCAGAAAACAAAGCTTCACATTTGTTTGAGAGTCTGTAGTTTGTACTGCTTGAATCCCTCAGACCTACTTTCTCTCCTCTGACTGTTTCCACAGGAGGAGGCATTGTTACAGAGGTTTGTCCACTGGATCACGGTGACTTCCTCCGTGTTTGTGCACTGCGGTGACATGGTGTAAATCCATTTAAAATGTTAGCAGAGGCACATGCTGTGAAAATTTGTTTTGTGGTGCCATGTTGGACCGCAGTTCTATTTTGGGAAAGTTGAGTCTGAGTACGCCGCCTGTTTAATTGGCAGCAGAGGGAATAAAACAAATTCGCATTGGACCAAAAGTAAACTTGTTCAGGGTCACATCTCGGCGGCTTCTGTGTACCTGCCTAAAACTTTAAAGCTGCATTAATCAATACTTTATGTTAATACTGGATCAAATGACTTTCTAATGTGAAACGTGTCACTTATATCAGAAACCTTCTGAGAATTATCTCCAGAGGTTTTAAGGGCTTACATTGCGAGGAAAATGAGATGTGTGAGATCAGAGTAACAAGGGAGAGTACAGGTGTGTTTTAGATCAGGGTGGAAGCTATGATTATGTGCAAGCCTTTCTTATCAAGAGATTAAAAACTGTCTGCTGGCATACTAATCTGATAACCCATCCCCTTTTGCCCGACAACTTAGCCCCTGGGGACTGTGGCCAATGTTTGGGCTTCCAGTGCTGCCAGTGGATAGATTAAGACTTCCTGTTCTGAGTCATGGTTTATGAAAGCACAAACATTTATTTATTTTTTTATTTTTTTAAAAACTCATAGAAAAGGTGGTTCTAAGAAACTGAGAGGCTCTGTGTTGGCATATGGTAGACACTCCAACACGTTCTCACTATCAAAGCATAAAATTTTATGCTAGGTGACAAATCGTCGATATATTACGCTTCCGGGGACCCAACACGCCCCTATATTACGAGATCAGAAAAATGAGGAAACATGCAAACACTATCTAACGTCATTAAAGTGCTGGTTAAGGTTAGGGATCAGGTTAGGGTTAGGGCTGGAATACACGTGAATTACCATGGGAGCGTCATTCTACTGGATTTCATCCATAACCCGACGCGTAGAATAAGAAAGTGGCCGCGTCCACCTTTTGTGTTCCTCAGAAACGCCGCGGGACTTGACAAATCGTCATTATTTTACGCCTCTGGACACTCTGAGCTGAACACTCACAAAGTATACCTAAAGTTTAGCCTGAATTATTGTCGGTCTTTCAGCAATGAAATCTTGTTGACTTCAATAAGACTTCAAAACAGTGATTGACAACGTGAACCTATTAGAGAAGCCTTACTGTTGTCACAAAGTGAGAAGCAGGGTCATTTTGTCATAGATTTCTATCATGCAATGTCATTTAGTTTGTTTCTTGGGTTATTTACTTGTTTTCTTATTACACTCAAACCCTTTAAGCATTTACTCTGTAAGTCATAACACACACACATCCAACATGATGGGGCTTTAACAGCTAAGTGCAATATAGTTTTTTAAAGAATTTCCACTACCTAAATACACTTGAAAGAAAGGTGAACATTAAAAAAAACACAGAAACTAGCTCTGTGCAAATGGTAATAACAATAATTTCACTGTGGTGTTAAAAGGTTCTTGTTCTGCACCAAGAGGGACAAAAACTACGATTATAGGGTTGGGTTTTTATAATGATTAAGCAGCAGGCATCGCTGCTAATCAAAGTTATTTTTACACAAAAATTGTTGTGTCCAATGAAAGCACATGAGGCAGGCACTCTTGAGTCACACGGCCTAAACAAATGCCTGCTAATGATCGAGAGATACATGCTTTGCATTTAATCACACTTTGATAAAAAATAAGCGGTTTGAAAGTTGTTGTTTTTTTCTGCATGTTAAAAAAAAACCCCCACACACCTGAAAATCCAGGTTGATAATAGCATCCCACTTCTCCACGAAGGAGCAACCTGAAGACATTTCGCTTTAAGTTTACAAGGTTCAAGACTCAAAAGAGCACTGAATAGTGTGTCTGGCTGATATTGATTTGGAGACATATACTCCTAAATTGTTGATACAACCCCAGAAAAATATCCTTAGACAAATGTTAAAAGATTGCTGACAGATCCAGGCAGCCTCTGTTAGTGACTGACAGCTCAGATCCCTGATCGCCTCTGGCCTGCTCTCTGTTTTATTACTTTGAAAAGTGGCATATTTATGCTTAATTAGTTTTATATTATATGCAATGACAAATGAACATGAACTTTTCTGAAGAGTAACAAAGTGGTTCCTTGTGTGCGACAGGGCTGTTCAGAAGTGTCAATACAGTAGCTTAAATTCAGAGTACATTCACTCCTTTTAACGACTAATTAAGTTCCTTAGAGACATTTTTAAAGACCCACTGGTGGGACTTATTTTTTAAAATTTATTTTTCCATGTCTGATAATGTAACAATTTAAGTCCCCTATAGACAGCATTTGTTAAAAAGGAAACAATTGCTGTAGGGGACAGGTAAAATATTAATGTAATTTAACCCTATAATACCCTTTGTATCATATTTGCTACATTAGTTTCTGAGACCTCTATCTCATCAACAATATATATACTTGTAATAATTTCAAAATGTTATGGACAAAACTCTTCTTTGGCCTAAAATTAACAACGTTGTTAACAAAAAATTGCCAAAAACACCCAATGTATCAAATGCGATACAAAAAATGACGAAACGTTTCTCCCACTGAAAACGCTACATCCAGATGAACAGAATCAACCTTTTGGGATTTACTTACCTGGATGATTGAACATGCATAAAGACAAGGGTTAATAAACATCTCAGTTACAAAAATTTTCTGGCTATTTTTTGATGGCTGGGTCTTACAGGGTTAAGCATTTGTAGAGACATCTCATCTTTAGGGTGAGTTTAGTTGCACCGTGGTCTGCTGAAACTGATGAAAAGTGTTTTAGATTCGTCAGGTTTTTCTAACACTGAATTACTAAAGTTCATCTCTGCCTGACACTGATTTACAACATGACACGTTTGAGATAATGTTATATGTGTTCCATTGTGAAGGGCTTTTCACAGCAGGAGCACGGCCGTCACTACTGATGGGAACAGCAAGGTCAGACCCAGGTACTCTAATAGCTGCTGGTGATTCCCCCTTCTCCAAACACGACTGAGTGAAAGACAAAGGCTGTATACAGTTATTTCCGAAAAATTGATTCTTTTTCCACAACATTTCCACATTCAAATGCTTCTTCAATCAAATTTACAATTATGTCCCAGCGAACAAAGAAGGGGCCTTGAGTCTCTTGACCTTGGAGGTCTTGGTTTTGTTCCGCTGGCAGAGACACTTGAAAAGATTTTTCGTGGATATCCAACAAAATATACAATAATTCATTTTCTCGAAAATAATTTAGAAATCATCGTGGCGAGAAAGTGAAAGAAGGATTATGAGAGCAATCATGAGTTCCACTTCTCATAAAAAGAAAAATTCTAATTCAAATAATTCACACTGGAGAGGTGACACAGACGTTTCGAACACAAATCTCTGAGAGAACATCCACACAGTCACTTGTGTGCACAGCCTGCGCAAAGATAGCTTCAGCTTTAAGCTCGGTGACTGGATGTTTACGTGAAGACTTTACCTTTGGCTTTGTATTTAAAGAAGTAGATATATTCTGTGATCATTTAACCAGGAGACTTTTCATGCCGATCCAAACTATCGAAGTGATCCAACTGTGAGTCATGTGGCATTGCAAGAAAGACATATATTGAACATTTACTTCTAGATACAGGCCCACTCAAATTCATCCTCTGCTTTGCATCTCAGTGGCAAAGTTACCTGACAGCGTTAACCTATGTGGGAATGGAGAGTGCAAACTAGAGGAAGCTACTGTAACTCGTTAACTGTGTGTCACCGACATTTTTGTTTTATTCACAATGTGTAAACAGCTTCATAAACAGGGGGCGCTTTGAGGACACTTATGAGACAATAACACATCGGCTTATTTTTAATAAACTGTGTGAACTCGAAATTCCATTAACAAACAAGCCAACAGGTCTGCTTTAGTAAGCAGCCCACAAAATCATTAGCCCAGGGAGGTTTTCTTTTTTGTTTGTTTGCTTTTTTATGTCCTTTGCATAAATTCTTAATGGAATAAAAAGGAGGCGGATATGGATAGGATTTTATTGATGCCAATGCCATTATTCGTTTCAATTCTTTATTAAGAATTGAAAAGGGAGAGCATACAAGGCTTCCTGCAGAAACATCACTGCTGTTTCAGAACTATAGTCATTTATAAACACAGTTCCCAATTCTAGGTTCTAGTAAATGCAGTTTTTTTCTTCGCCGCAGCAGATCAGCTGACTCCATCTTACCTCATCCTCCTTTTGTCATACCAACCATCTGTGTGTCCTCCTGCACTACATCTTCTGTGTAATCTGCCTTTATCTAATCATCCTTTATCTAATATATGAACTGCCCATCTCAGCTATTCCTTTAACTTTGTTTCCAAACTGCTTAACCTGAGCTGACCCTCTGACATACTCATTTCCAATCCTGTTCGTCCATTGGTCATTCCCAATGAAAATCTTATGTTAACCCTTTAAAACTTGAACCATGGAATAACTGCCAGAAATCTTTAATTTTTTCATAATGAAGTGTTTGTTGAACCTTTAGACAAAATGTATAAAAAAATATATATCAAATTTTAATTTGCATGTATAAGTTTTAATTTGTATCACATTTGCTACATTAACCATATTTTTGCAATTTAGCTATTAAAAATCTGTCAAATTTATATCATTTTTTGATGATGCAGAAGTCTCAAAAACTCACAAAAACACGTATCAAATACGATATGCTTGGCTTTAAAGGGTTAATCCGCTTGAATTAAAGATGAGAGTATGCACTTTCATCAAGTCTTTATTTTTTGACAACAAAATAGAGACCTATGACTTTAAATTAAAATTACATAAAGATTAAATTTAATTTAAAAAAATATGGCACCTAGGCAGCTGATCCGTCTCTGACAGTGTTATACATTCAGCATTTGTATTATTATTAATAATAGTTTGGGGAGAAAGTAGCATGAAATGGGATTTTTACAACATTCACATGCACAGATGTACTTTGAATATTTAGCTCACTGAAGCTTGACTATACACAGCACATTCTCTGACTTTATGCTGATCATTTGCATCTGCAGTTGCTTTTTTCATAATCTCTATAAAAAGATATACGAATATTTAGAACTGAGCAACAGAGTACAGAAAGTTTTCTGGTTTCTGTTTATACTCTGAGTTGACCAAACATGTTTAAGAAGGCTAATGAAGCTTTATTTTAATAAGTGCTTTTTTCATAATGTATCTACATTTGTTAACAGTGACTGTTGGTTAAAACACAAATCATTTGCCCAAATATCCTGCTGATAGACCGGAAGCCCTGAAATATTGGACAATGCCTCCAGAGACCAAACGATGTTTTCTTCATAATATGATGCACTGGAGTTGTATTTCACAGCTCTTTATTAAAATTTTCATCATGCTAAAGTAACCCGAAGCTCCTTTTAGTTCATAAATTCACTTCAGGTATTAATGGCTAAAGTTGGAGTCTCGGTCTGTCAACAGAAAATCCGCACAACTTTGCTGCCTAGTGAAAAATTTCAAAGGAAAGTGGTTCTTAGCACATTACACGCCATCCTCTCCCAGCTCTGCAAACTCCATTGCCATGGAAACATATTGACATGCACGACATTTGGCAAGCAACCATTTGTCAGAGCTTGGTGATGACACAAATCTCACACAATGGCAGCTACTACTCAGGTTAGGGTAGTGATGTCCTCAGGTTGTCAAATGGACTGATGCCCCAAATGCCTGACAGGTAAAGACAGATTCATCTGCATTCACAGATCTACAGCTTTGAGTCCAGACAGCAAATATTTCAGTCCGTTTTCAGATTTAAAAAAAAAAACACGGTGTCACCATGCTCTTTTGTGTTGTAAAACTGTCCAAAACAAAACCAGATCATATTTTTTTTCCATTTGTTCCATTGGCAGAACAAATATTATGAATATCTGCTTTTTTCCATGTGCTTTGCACCTGAAATCTGTTAATGACAAGCTCTCAGCATGTTCTGTTTTTAAGCAGCATTAATATGTTAAACACTTGTCACCATATTGTCTATTAGAGCGGGCTGATTTGTGTCAGGGTTCAGCTCCATTTGGTTGTTGGATGCTTGCTTGATTTTACCATTTAATCATTTTTAACAGTGCAACCTTGTGATCTCTCGTTGTTCAGCCACAAAGATCAAAAAGCGGCTTTCATAAGCGAGGATTTAATGATAAAGCAAATGAAAGCCTAACACCAAATGTGCTTTTTAGAATTCAGGCTTATTTTAGTTTAATACACTGTCTACATCTTTCACTATCTAGCAATTGCACTGTGGTATATTGCAAGGCTACTGTCTGTAATGGTCTCAACTGATTCATTATCTGTATAGTACTTTATCCATGTAGCTAAATTAATCAGTTTGCAAAGCCTGACTTGACTTATGAACCCTCTCCTCAGAAAAATTTGAAACTAACTGAAACTCTAAGCGATTTATTGTTGACTTTTAAGGTGCAGCAAGCTCAATTAAAACTGAGTAAAACATGTAACACTTTGTAAGTCAGAGGAAGGATGTTAAAATTGATCTGTTTTTTTATGGAGAGCATATAGTGACACAAGGACAGAGGTGACGTGCTCACATCTCTAATCTCTTGTCAATATTCTCTCAGGACACTTTGGGTGTCTTGTTGATTTAATGCAGCATACAAAGACAGACAAGTACAATTTTACATCAGATGATGCTGAGTGATAAATGTATGAAGCCTAAATCCTGTTATACCAAATCAAAACAGCCATTCAGCTCACAAGAGATGCAGGTAAAATTAGTGAAATTAAAGTAGAGGTCTGTAAGTAGGTGTGGAATGTTTTTGCCTTCCAGATCCAGAAATAAGTTGAATTTTTTTTTATATATTTGTTTATTTTTTAATTTTAAAGCTGCAAGTAGTGAAGACAGTGCTGGATTCAAGAATGATAGCAACAACATAAAAGTCCCATCAATGACTTATGTGAAAGATCATAGTACCATGAGTCAAATTCAGCCCACCTGTGCAATGAGATTATGATGAGTCACCACATTACAGTGAAACCTGCAGCCGGAGTGGACAGGGAGATACCAGGGAAGTGAAACTCCTGCTTGGTGACAGATGCAGCGATGTACTTCCATCATAGAGTAATTTAAAACTGTGAAATCATCAGAAATATGTTTGGGATAATTATTTGAGGAGTTTGTTTCTGGATCAGAGGAAAGGACCGGAGGAACTATCAATATATGTTCAGTGTCTGTTCAGTTTTCATCATTAATACGGTCATTTGTTGAATGTATACTTTGCTTTGTGGTTATTTAATGAGGAAATAGAGGAATGAAAGCTTTAGGGAATTTACGCAGCGACCGTTAATTATAACTTCTAGCACACGTGCGTGCGTAAAGTGGATGGCTGGGCGCGCACACAAGCAGCATATCACTGCGGAACAGATATTGTCAGACGCGTTATTTGGAGTGGGAGTGAAGGCTATGGACGATTTATCGACTGATCCCCTCACGCACTGGATGGTCTACTTTTTTCTGATCCACGAGCTTTTAATAAAGTCTACCTGAAAATGAGACGCATAGAAAACAATCGGTGATTTTCGTGTTTTTCAGGGGTTTTTTGTGGGGGGGTTTCTTCAAAAGAAGATTTAGACTTTAAAGGGATTCTGCTTTTTTGTTTGTGTTTCACTTGGATATGGCACATCTTTGGATCCAGTAAGCGAATTTTACAGCGTCAGACGCGTCTGCAGCGGGGGAGAGCAGTGGAGGGACACGGAAACTTGTGTGGTGCAGGAGACGGTCTCTGAATCTGCGCTGCCACAGTTGTCACAGACAGAGAAGAGCCATGGTTACTTCACTCCTACTGATGCTCAGCTGGACTGTGATCTCTGAGGTTGTGAGAGCTCAGAATGACACGGAACCGATCGTCCTGGAGGGCAAATGTCTCGTGGTCTGCGACTCTAATCCGGCAACGGACTGGAAGGCTTCATCCTCTCCGCTCGGCATCTCGGTGCGCGCCGCCAACTCCAAGGTGGCTTTCTCTGCAGTCCGGAGCAACAACCACGAACCGTCGGAAATGAGCAACAAAACAAGAATAATCTACTTCGATCAGGTTAGGACCGTTTTTTTTTTTTTCTTCATGAACAACACTAATGACAAAAGTGGTTAAATATATATTAATAGCACTTTCAAAATCTTTCCTGTCTTTTCCATAAAATTTCCCTATGAACGAAGGTACTTGGGTCTATTGTTTTAGTACAAATATTTATCTTTAAGCCCAGTTTTGACTTTGACAGAACATGTTTGCAGCTTTAAGTATAGCTGCAGCTCAGTTTAGTTTGAAGCTGGTTTCTGGTGGCATCGGTTGGCATGTGGACACCGTTCAAGTGCACATAATCACACGCAAGCAGGCTTGAAAGTGACTGGATTATGTTTGAGGGCGGGCATCCTGCAGAGCCTGAACACGCACCCATCATTTTGCCTCAAGCTACCCCCGCCACGCACGCGCGCACTCGACTACGCGCGCCATCCACACATTCACCTACATAAATACACCCAAACAAATCAAGCAGCAGCGAAAACAACAAGAACTCGATTAGTCATGCATCGGTGGGCAGTGTAAGGTGTTTGTAACCATATCACACAACTGATCCTCTGCCCTCTCATTTACATGACATTACATAACGTGATCTTTTGGTGTCATACTGCACTACCAGAGATATGATTGGTGTGGATCATGCATGCTGTTGCCATGAAAGCAACCCATGTCAAAGGTCCTGGCTGAGTCTTAACAGGTGGAATTCAAGTGTATGAGATTCTGCAGGAGCCTTTCATGCCTACAGCGATAACCCAGTCAAGTTCACATTCCATATTATTTTAAATATTCTATGTTTATATGACCGTAGGATGAAAATATCTCCTTCATATACCAGTGTGTTCATTTTGAATTGTTTTTAACATACAGAAGTAGCCAATGTTATTTCTACTGTTTGTATCTTAATAGAAATAGTTTCTCAGTCACTTTAAACCTGAACAAAAGAAATTCTCTTGTTTTTGTTGCTGCAAAGTGGAATTAATCTATAAAATCTGTTGTTGGGTTCCGGCTATCATCTAGTTTACGCATCACTTGTTTTTTTGTGGAGTTGGAAATTCACTTGCTAGGTTTAGGTCTCTCGAGAAGGAAGCCTGAATTAAATGTTTTTTGAAGTGTGTCACACTCACTTTGTGTCTGATCAGGAAAGCGACCTGGTAGCCACAACAGTGAAGTGTGCTTGGCTGATGTCCTATTTAAATATTTAATCCCAAAGCCCATTTGAAATTAAAACCTTTATTGAAGTGCTGAGTATATAAACACCTTTGTCGCATTCTTTGTTTCCTCCCTCCTTTCACAGGTTCTTGTGAATATAGGAAACTACTTCACATTTGAATCAGTATTTCTGTCCCCGAGGAAAGGAGTCTACAGTTTTAACTTCCACGTGATTAAAGTGTACCAGAGCCAAACCATACAGGTATCACTTTATGTTCATTTTACACATCTGTGCAGTTGACTCAATTGTAAAACCCCATTTCAGTGTCTGGCTGGGACAAAATATCTTTCTCTGGGACAATAAAGAAATTATTTGCGCAGGGAAGAACACCTTACTTCTGGAAAAGGGAAAACAATAAATTGCATTATTATTCCAATTTATTATTCGGACACTACCACTGACTCCAAATCCCATCACACAAAATCTCAATAGAAAAGCACTGGCACCAACTAATACTACGAACAACTACTAATGAAGGCAAGGTGGACCTAAAATTCATTTTAAGATAATTATTTCTATTTACTTATTTATTTAATAGATTTTTGCATGTAATCTGCAATAGAAAACATTCAGCGACATTTGAAAAAAAAATGCTGTCTCACTATCAAAACCTCATTGATTGGATTAATTGTTTTATTCCATGAATCACCACCACCGCATTTCCACACCCACACACATTAAACAAAAAGCACAAACACCTCATACTGATATGACTTGAAAAAATGTGTTAGGTTAAAGGTTTGAATAAACCTGCTCGATGCCAAGGTTATATTTTCGGTGACTAACTAACGAGAATTTCATTTGAATTTAAAATGACCATGTTGAAATATAATGGCTTAAAATACAATTACCTCTGCAAATATTTAATTGTACAAATGCCAAAGTTCATCCGCCTTGATAAGAATATTAAGTAGCTAAAGTGAAAAAAAAATGAACTAGGAAGGTAACACACAGTAGTTGGTGATATGCATCATTGCTGCTCTTGGTTTTCTCAGATACACGTGCTACATTCCCATGTCAGTGCATTTGTTTCACTAGTATCATGAGCCTTTGTATTGCCTCAGTTTGAAGCTTCTTAATAAGTAATTTGCTGTCAAATTCTGATTTTAGGTTAATCTGGATCACACTATCTCACCTAGTGATTCCTCCATTAAAGTATTATGATGAAGATGATTTTAAGGGAGAGATTTTATCCCCATCAGCACACATGATTTTCTTTGGTGCGATAACAATTTTTTGGAGGATTCTGATAGGCAAAATTCATGTGTCTATGAGCACATCTGTAACCAATTTGCTTGATGTTCCTTTGCCCCCAGCGATGCTGCTTAGAACAGAAAACAGGAAACTAGTGCAGCATTTCTTCCCCCTTACAATTTTGGTTGTTTGAGAGTTAGTAACACCCGAGTTTGCATTACTGGCAAGCCAGCGTTCTTGTAAAAGCAAAAGAAAAATTAATGTTGCTAAAAGTTTTGTTTTTCTAATTTGAACATTTTTAATGTTTTACTCCTTTATTTCATTACTTTGAAGAGTAATTGTCTCTTTTTGAGTTTTGGTGGGGTATTTGATACCTTTTACTTTTTCAATAGAGCACTACAGAGAATTTTCCTTATATAAAGTGCTTTGCCAGTTGTCAGTGTATGGATGAGTAGTAACGTAACTTCTCTCAGAACCTGTAGACTGCTTTTATGTCAGAACAATATGATGTTAATTCTGGCTCTCTGATGCCTCATTTAATAAGTCTTCCACTCCAATAGAGTGACAACAGTGAGCAACAATAGCAAATGTTACCTTGGAAATGAAGTCTACTAATCATCAACTAGTGCAAAACAGACTCAACTAAATTGTAGCTAGCAGACTGTAGCGTCCTTGCTTATTGAAACTGTTGCTTGAAAACTTCCTCACGAAATAACGAACTATACATTTAAGTAGAAACGCTAGTTGGCTAGCTTCTAAAATGATCTCGTCACTTAACAAATTAGTATTTTAATCAGGTTCACTTATACATTATATCAAAGCTGTGCAATATTACGTTGACACAAAGTACAGATAAGCTATACAGATAAAAGTATTGGACCAGACCTCTTAATAGTGTTTTCACTGCCATTGTCACAAGTGTATACAATCAAACACATAGCCGTGCAGACTGCCTTTACAAACATTTGCCAAAGAATGAGTCGTTCTACAGAATTCACTGAATTTGAATACTGCGATAGGATGCCGCTGTGGAAAAAGGTAAGTTTGTGAAAAAATTTCCCTCCAAGATATTCCACAATCATCTTTAAGTGGCATTATTAAAAAGTGGAAGCATTTAGGAATCACAACAAACCATTTAAATGACTGAGTTATAATGGTGCCTAAAAGCCACCAACACACTGACTCAGTAACTGCAGAGTTTCAAACCTCGTCTGGCATTAAAATCTGCCGGGCATCCGTTGGGCATCTTTCTTCGCCTTTAGACAATAATTCTGATGGCAAAAGAGCCAAACGGGACAGCCAAAAGGGGGAAAAAAAAAAAAAAATCTGCGGGGAGCTTTGTGGTATGGGTTTCCAGGGCTGAGCCGCTCCTGTAGGTGTAATGTGTAGGTAGCCCTCTAATCTCACTAATCAGCATATATCTGCCATAATTAGCATCTTCATATTTAAAGACGACTGACCACAGACAATCAATGACATTCAGTGGCATTGAGTGATAATTGGTGAAAGAACTGCTGTCAGTGCAAAGCAGACCAGTCCCAAGCTAAACTCTAGAAGAAAGTCAGCTTTTAAATAAAGTTAACTTTATTTAACTTTGCAACAGTTCCTTGATGGTTGCAGCAACTACCATTAACACAAAAATGATAGTGCTGATTGACACATGACGAGGTGCTAAAAACATTAGAGGATAAAGCGATCCAAAAGGCAAAGTGCTCCTAAAGTCAATTTTGCACTGTTTGTTAGCCACTGTAGCTACCTTATAAAACACATGCAGATATAATCTCATGTACATCTCAATGTTGCCTTTAAAAAATATTCACTGCTGCAAAAGGGGTTAAAAAAAAAAAGGAGAAAAGACTTTATATTCCTCCCTCTTCCACTCTGTACACAGTAAGTGCACTTAAGTGTTTGTATAGTGGGTTTAACATTACCGTCTCCATGTAAGAGGTCAAGTGACATAATTACAAATAAGAAATAAACTATGCTGACCCACATCTTAGATTCCGTTTTTCCTGCTGTACTCTTGCTAATTGTTACTTCTGTTGGATCATCCAGGTGAACTTGATGTTGAATGGGAAACCAGTCATCTCTGCCTTTGCGGGTGACAAAGATGTAACTCGCGAGGCAGCCACTAATGGAGTTCTGCTCTATCTTGAAAAAGAGGACAAAGTCTACCTAAAGCTGGAGAAAGGAAACCTAGTTGGTGGATGGCAATACTCAACATTTTCTGGCTTTCTTGTGTTTCCTCTGTAAAAAAGAAAAAAACAAAAGAAAAAAGAAAAAAAAAGAAAAGAAAAGAAAAGAAGATTGTAAGCTTACTGACTTCTTCATAATGTGTTGTCACAGTATAATCAAAACATTGCTGCTGCATCAGTTGGATCTTGCCAAAATGTTGAAAAATGATAGATGGAAATGGATCCCAACATAGAGAGGAAAATAAGACTTTGGAAATGGTTCACGTTCGCTGGAAGTGCTGTGTCCCCGTCCAGATGAAAGAGAGACTTGAAATGTTCCCTATCGCTACTGTATGTTCCTGTCACTCAAGCAGCCTCAGAGAGGAACACTAAAACATCTCAAAAGTACTTTTCAGACTTTCACTTGTCGGAATATGTTTAGCATACTGATGTTTTTTCCCATGACAGCGGTTGCATTCAAAGACATCTGCCTTTTGAGAGTAAACCGTATGCCTGTTACCTGTGTAGCTTGTCATCAACCAAGTATTTGTATTGCTAAGTAATGGGGAATGTCTTTTCTGGACCAAATTGTTCCAGGATACGTGAGGGATAGGAGTAATGTAGGTCACCGATTGCCTAAAACAATGCTATTGGAAATTCCTTAATCAAACAAAGTAATTTAAAATTGATTTAAAAATTGCTGAAGTGGCCACAAGCCACATCACCTCGCAGGCTTAACCTTCAGAATTTTACTAAACGAGGCCCACGAACACAGAAAATGACCACAAAGGGCTTTAAATTACCATGAAGAGAAAAAGATCAAATGATCCACAAAGACATGCAGCTAAACCACAGTAGCACAAAAAGATACAAAATGAGCACAAAACATACAAATAAACAAAAACAAACTGATTGAAAGGACACACAAAGAAAATGTGAGGAGTCTGCTTTCAGTCGGATCTCATTCCTGGCACATTGACGCTCAAGTTGTGAGATAAGTACAGGGTGTCCTTTGGTGTAGTGACGCATCAGGTCACAGGGGCTTGTTTAAAAGTGAAACCATGATGTTTTTCTATACCTAACTGAGTTTTGGTAGCTAAACTTAATCGATCAACAAGCGAAAACAGAATAAAACACATTTGTCAGGGAAATATGATTCATGCCAACTGTTTTAATAGGACACTTTCTTCTCCGTGTTCAGTTACGCCGGGCAGTCAGACTTATTTCAGGTAGGAATTTGGCTTTCAACCACAATGAAAGCAAGACAAATCTAATAAAACAATTCTTTTGCATTAATCTTTTTGCTGTGAAGCTCTCCTTTTGTTTGGTGGTATTTTGCTTTTGACCCTCTGTAGAAGCCAAAAGTTTCGTGCTGTTTATTTCAGCACAAGCTTAAATTAAGAAACGAGAGCTTTTAGTCAACAATAGGAAGAAGTAAAAGTCCTTAAAGGTTTCTTTAGGTGAGTCAGCAGAAGGACCATTAATGATTGCTTTCAGCTGCTTTTGTCTCCAAGGCTCTCTCAACCAATCTGCTTTCAGCAGTGTGCAGCCGAGGTGGCGGTTGATTGCTTCAGCTTTCCATCACTCTTCCTGTGATTACCGCGCAGATCTCAGAAGGCGCAGAAATCCTCTGCTGCCTGGGCCTTTTGTTGTGCCCTGTGTGTAACTTCTTATATCTTGTGATGGAAGCTTCTGGCCGGTTGCCTTTACAAGAAAGGCTTTATGGTCAAAAACACTCCCTATTCTGTCCTGTACGAGATCCTGGTATCCCGAACCAACTCTATGCCTTTATTTTTTGTCTTTTATTTGAATTTTAAATAAAGGACTATTTTTTTTTTAAGTAAATGCATGATGTTTGTTAAGTTGACCATGCTAAATAGTCAAGATAACATAATAGCATAATCAAGCAGTACAGTTTTGCCTCATCCAATGCGTCAAGGCACCACTGCTAACCCAGAGTTAATGGAGAACCAAAGCAGAGCAAAAATCAAGAAAGATGGTAGACTTAAATATGTCAGGTGGCCAGAAGCATGACTTTAAATGAGGACTAGTGCTGTGCTCGATTTGCTTAATTGTTTAATTAACTGGCAACTGTGTGCCAAAAAGCTCACGAAATCAACTACGATGACGGCATAGGTCAGTGTTATGTTTACAGTGTGTTCGTTTTTCTGCCCAGAGGGCAAAAAAGAAAATAAGAAAAAAATAGAAAAAAAAAAGAAATTAGATACTGCAGTAAGGGAAAGATTATGGCTTTGGTCAAATGTGAATAAAGTAAATCGTGCTTCATGTCTCTGTTGCCTTTTTTCTATAGTGAACAAAGACCATAATCTCTCCCTGACCTTAACCAAATGCTGAGTGCCTCCACACAACCATGGAAAGTGTTAAGAATGAATCAGTGGCGACTGCAGATATTGTACTGTAAGAGCGCAAATATGTTTCTGATTACCTGCAGATAATTGGATTTGTGTTAAAATGCACTCGTTCAAAATTCAAAGCATAAAAAACAAAATTCCTACATGTGCTCTCCTAATAGATCTTACACAAGTCAACTGGTTTATGGACCCTAATAAAGTTTAATGGGCATCTGAGAACCTTAATTAGTTAACATGCTGATAATAAACAGATTCCTGTCACAGTCTGTGAGCATAAGTCGTTTCCACTGGGTGGCCTGGGATAACTGATGAATTAATAAACTCCTTAATTGTTACTCCAGCTCAATGTGCACTTACAGTATATAATGGTTCCCCTCTTCATCTCTACAGTAGTTACAGCCCTTGCTGCAGTGTGTGCTGCTGGTGCAGTGTGCATCTGCGCTGTTAAAAATCAACCCTAGGAGAGCCTATTTCCATCATTATTTCGTCCTGAAATGAAAAGCTACACCCTCATCAGCTTAAGCCTCTCTGAAGTGTTCTAGATGTTCACTTTCACTCTTCGAGCGTACGTTTCTGCCTGTTGGTTGTTCACGTATTATTTGTCAGTGATTGATAACTTTCCCTTGGCATCACTGTCACATTTTGTAACCAGAAAGGGAACATTGAAGAGGACAATTTTTGATCTTTCAGTTAAAGCTAAGAATGAAATAAAAAAAATGTTCAACTCAACAAGGCTCCTGAAAATTGACAGTTACAGTTGTGTAACTGTCATGCCGACAGTTGCACAAGAAAATAATGCCGAAATTAATACTGCAAATATATTCACCGAGAGAGTTCTGTTTAAAAGTTTTTTAAAAGTGCAAGACTGGCAGCATTTATTAAATTCCACTATGTATATTTATTTTGCTGAATTGAAATAATATTTCTGGTGTCTAAATTACATTTGTGTTTGCTCACATTGGTGGAATCATAATGACTGTGGAAGCTGGACTGTGCCCCTGAAATGCTTAAAGCATCAGTTGGTGATAATTTTACTCCTTAATTTTGTATTTGAACATATAAATGTAAATCTATGTGTTCAAAAGTTTTATCCTGATCATCTTTTTTTTAATCAATGTATTAATTGTATACATTAATGTATAATTAATGTATTGACGAATCTGCCGTTAAATAACAAATAAAAATTGTGGGTTTTTTTAAAAGACGTAGCATTATTACGTTTTATTTTTCTCAAAAAAACTGGAAAAATCTGAGTTTATGCTGCTGTTGCTTGTGATGGAGTTCTGCTTTAAGGCATATGATTTATCATAATGTAAAGAATATAAAACTTCCTGTTGTATTCATATGACTTGAAACTAATGAGCCCATAAACCCATCAGGAAGGTGGACAGTGGCAGTGAGAGCTCTTTGCCATAGACTTCTATACAACCTGGTTGTATAGTTTTGCAGTGACAATAATCACCCCTATCTCACCGTTACAAAGGATGCAGGCTTAAGATACAACTACACTGGTTTCACTTTTCAACCATGAGTTATGTCCATCATTTATAAACAGTATATGTGAAATAAGTATAAAAGAAACCTCATGTCAATTTTGGATAAGCTTTTAACATCTGTCCACAGAGTCACGAAGGAAATTGAGCTTATCCCAGCTGTTGAGCTGTTGCTAGTGAGAGGCAGGGTACAACACGAACAGGTCACCACTCTACAGCCAATTGAAAATAACCGAAGTTATTCTAAATTTCCTCACAGTCTTTGGCCTGTGAGAGGAAGCCAGAGGTCCAGCAAAGAACCCTAACAGGCGCAGGTAGAACTTGCAAACTCCAGAAAAGCCCCAGACCATGTTCAATCCCAGGACTTTCCTGCTATAAGGTAACACTGCTAACCACCACACCACCATGCTGCTCACACAATAATGAATAAAAAACTGCACACATTACATTTCTGAAATTTCATGAATTTTCATCTAACATGTGCCAGAGTGTACTCATTCTCATATGACCCATTAGATTCTGAATTCCCATTCCCATGAAAATTTTCACCATCTCCATCTTGATATTTTTTTAAGGAGTGGGTTTAACTGTGAAAACTGCATACTTATTGGTTAATGACTTGTCAGTCACACTGGTGGCCATTAAACATGAATGCAGGGTTAAAGAACTTTTTCCCTGGCTACACGTAAAACCACAAAGCTAAATCCATCCTTACTTTTACAAAACTAAATTATCTCAGTATATTTAAGTACATTCCATAGATGGTATAATATATAAGTAACGAAAAAGCAGTTGGATGTGGTGTGGTGGTTGGCATCTCACACACTGTGGTTGAAACTAATTTTGTGCCATCTGAAAACTTGAAGGTCATGCTTTTTTTTCCAGGTAAGGCGGGCATGCTAATTTGTGCAGCTTTCATCAGGTCAGATTAGTAAATAGAAATCTCTCTTCATTCTTGTTGCTCTTCAGCAAAAATCTTTTTTCTTCTTATTAAAGGCGGACGTTTATTTAGTATCTGCACAGAATTTTCTTGCATGATAAATGAAATTCACGTGTTTTTTTCACGTGTTTTGAAAGTATTTTACTTTGCCGTTTACCACAAACAGAGCAGTACTGCATTTTTTTGTTCATTCATTCTCAGCAGAAATAGGCTGTCATGTGAATGAATTGCTAGGTGATGATGGCATTTTCTTTATCCTCTGAAACAAGAAAAGCAAAAATGTTGATTCATGTGTGGTTGCCTTTTCTATAGGTTGTAATGGCTTTTCCCTCTCAGAGCCAAATCACACAAAATATCATTAAAATATGATTTTATACATTTCAAAGAACTTAAAACGATGTGAGGTAGGCCAGGGTTATTCACTTCAATCAACGATGTGTAAAAGTTGAACTCAGGAAAATGTCCAAAATCAAAGAGGAATAAAGGAATATTCTAACTCAGGCTCTGTGGAAACTATTAGACTATCTCTGTATAGTCTAATAGTTTCCACATAGCTGTTTTTATAAAATGAAATTTTAGTTTTTTCCCTGTTTTATTGGATGGCAAATGCAGTGTGGTATTTAAAACACAAGGAATGGTGTAAACATGCTATGAAACAACCACAGGGGGGTTTAAAATTGTCATTTTTAAGCGATTCTCAAATGACGTGAACAACAGCCTATGAGAGGATGATATTTTGGAAATTAATGACACAGTAGAGACAAAATTTCTTTCAAGTGCAACTTCAGAGGGAACAGGCTGACCTGATGAATTAGACCAAAACAAAGAAGATTATATATCACCACTCCGAGATAGAGCTATTTAATGAATATGCGCGTTAAGTCAGTAATCTGACATGAGTTACATTGTCAGCCAGTGTTGTTTGGTGCAGGAAAAACTGTGCAGCTATATCTCTATGAACAGCAAACTGTTTGAGTTAAAAGAAGATGTGCAAGTCGTGTCATTTGTAATTGTTATGTCGTACGAGTAATGGCCAAACACAGGTTTCAGTGGCCTTTTATCTAAAGGGCATTTATTTGAAATTCAAGCGGTGGTAAACATGTTGAATCCTGCTCTCTAACGTTTGTGTTATGTGTTGAAACAATAATAATACCTTCTGTTAATGAATCTGATCCCAAAATCATTTGCAGAGAGATTATCTGCCACTGCAGCTTGATTTGTTTCAGACTGTGTTCAGGCTCTAGATTGACTGTTTACTAGATAATAAATATCCTGCCACAGAGTCAATTTTAGGTAAACTGCATATGTCTCGAATTACATGAATTTCATTAAACAGCAGACAGAAGGCCATCCTGAGAACTTTACACTTCAAATCCACTCCAAATGGTAATTTTATGTTTGTGTAGCTGTGGGACAAAACTGCTGCAGAAAAGAGGATTTAAGGAACACAAGTTGTTGCTTTGCTCAAAGCTATGGTGGCAGGTGTGCTGTGTTGAATTTCAAACCTAATTCTGACCTTTACCGGCATTTCAGAGGACAATATTGAGATGTGATTGAATATACTGTCTCTAAATAGTGTAGCACTTTAAGAAGATTGTTTTCAGCACTTGGGTTTAGATATGCAGAGCACTATTCACTTTGATTGTATCCATTGGGACACATAACCCCTGAACTGAATTATAACTCAGCATTAACCCGAGTAAAACAAAACACGAGCTTCTTCTAAACGTAAAAAAATCATCAGAGGTGTGAGAAAAACCTTTACAAAACAGTATTTTTCATAGGTTTTTTTTCCAGTACGGGTCTCTTTTTATAGCTTCACACAATAACAAAGAACGGTGCACATTTTAAACATTTCTGTATGCTACTCTAAGATTTCCTTCCTTATTGAGCATCAAAGTAAAGCAAAGTGCAGACATTGCAAAAGACCTTTAGTTCCTTCTTCTATACTGCCCAGCAGATTTTTCTTCTTTTACGTTCTACAAGCATTCAATTGACAGTTTGTTTAATGCTCCTCCTGGACACAGCTTTCACCAGGCATAGAAAACAATGTGTATGGCCTATAACAAGCAGCAGCTTATACTTGTTATGTGAGGAGTTTGGAGAGCATATGGGAAAACTGGCTCTTAATTTCTATTTTTACGCCCATCTTAGCAGAAGAAAGAATAATTTTCAAATGGCCCAATTGCATTATTTTATTGATATACAAATAGCAGTAAGAAAAGTCTACAAATATAGATTTGTCATGTGCACTCTGTCATGTGCTTTATTCAATTGGGACAGCAGTACATTTCTGAGACTAAGTGATATGTTCCCCGCATAAATGAAACATAGCATCTTGACCACTGAAAGTACTTTACATTGTAAGCTGCATCATCTGATTCACACCCTGATTCCTTCTGAACATTTTAAACACGATCCAACTTAGAGTCCCAGTCATGGAGCCGAAGAGGCGAGGACTCATGAAAAACCTTGAAGGCATAGGGATCTTCACTGGCTCCCCGTCAAATACCGTATCGTTTTTAAAATCCTTTTGTATACTCTCAAAATTCCAAATAACATGGCACCTAGTTACCTAACTGACCTCCTTGACTTGTATAGCCCTAAGAGAGCGCTTAGATCCTCTAACCAACTGCTATTAGTGCAACCTAGGCCTCGACTAAAGACCAGAGGAGACCGTGCTTTTGCTATCGCCACACCCAAACTTTGGAATAATCTTCCACCTGATCTCAGCATGTCAGAATCCATTAAATCGTTTAAATCATGCTTTAAAACCCACCTGTTCAATCTAGCCTTTGAAGCGAATTAGTTCGGACTTCCACCCGGTCTGTATTCCATAACTGTAATTGTTACTGTAACTATTACTGTATTTTCTTTTCTTTGTCTATTGTTTTAATCCGCACTACGGCACTTGTGCGAAGCACTTTGATGTACTGTGGTCTTTTTAAATGTGCTATAGAAATAAATTTTGATTGATTGATTGATTGATTGATAGGAAGAACGTGCAATGTGTACACAGAAAGGCCTGGAAAAGACTGGACCCAGAACCTTCTTGTTGTAAGGCGACAGAGCCTAGGGCTGTACCACCGTGCCTCCCAAGTATGTTTTTAAAAACAAAGCACATTCAAATTTTATTTTACTTGACATACTCACACTGTGCTAATGGAAACAATTAGTCTGACCTGTAAAATCAAAAACAATATTCTTACTGGTTACATAACAAACTCATTTTTAGCCTATGCTCTTTGATGTCATGACTGAGACACCTCATCAATATTATATAAAGCCATCTAATCAGCAGTTGAAATTTGAAATGTCCACGTCTAGTTTTTTAAGAGATTTACGTGCTGTTAAATAATTGAATTACATGGTAAGGGTCTTAGCAGACAGTCAGTTAGCATATTCTTGATGCCAGAGACTCAAATGAAATATAGGTAAGTTCCTTTATTGAAGGTGACTTTTCTGTCCTTGAACCTTCAAGACACCGTATGACAGTACAGCGGTATGACGTTAGGCTTAAAACGTGTTACATACATTTACATCCTTGACTGAATCCAAAAAGGACAATCCCGTGGTGTTTTTAAAAAAGTGTTAATTCCTTATAATCTTCTCCTCTCTATGACTGGAGGCATCACTCAGTTCTTGAATAAGTAAACAGCTTTGGAGATAAGACAGCTACGTGCTTCAGGTAGCAAGAGATGAAGATGAGGGTTACATGAGTCATGAGTAGTATCTAAATCTTTGTGTTGTCTGACTCAATTTGAAGGGGGGGGTGAATACAATAGCAGGAATAAAGGAACTTGTTAATGCAATACAATTCAACTGCTCTACAATAAACACTACCATAGAGAAGCTCATTCATTTGAGAATATAAGAGTAGACATGACCTTCCCCTGGATTGTCAACTACTTGACAGACTGTGGGGTCGTCTGACTAGGCAGAGCTCTGTCTGATTGAGAAAGTGAGCAATACAGGAGCTTCACAGAGCACACAGTGTGCTGTGCCCATCCCCGTTCACCTTTTATACCTCAGACTTTTAGTGTTACTCAGGGCCATGCTATTTGCAGAAGGTTCTCTGATGGCTCTTTAGTTGTAGGATGCATAAGTGTGGGAGGGTTCGGAGGTGGAGTACAGGGCACTAGTATTGGATGATTTTGAGGAGTGGTCTGGGGAAAATCGTCTGCTCTGAACATGGATAAGACCAGGGAGAGGGTGATTGTCTTCAGAAGGAAAAGGATGTCTACATAGTTGTTGTGTATTCTGGGAGGCGATGTTAATGTGGCAAAGGACTACAAGTACCTAGGCATCCACTTTAACAACAGATGAAAGTGTAAGAACACCGAAGCTGTGAGGCAGTGGTGTCAAACATATGACCCAGACATCAGAAACAACCCACAAAAAAAGGTTGTATCTGGCCTTGGATGATTTCTTTTTACATTTTTTAATGAAATGCACTGCTGTTTATTTTGTGCCGCTGCTACCCCATTGTTTGGTCTGTGATAATATATCAAGCATAACTCAAGCTTGGTGGATCTAAATTAGATGTTAGTGTCATGACTTGAAATTATATACTGCCTTTATAAGATGTTATATGTGCATAAATGCTACAAATGGGTCACTTTAGGCAGTTGCCTGGCAACATGATGACATGAAAATCTGATATTGATACCTTCAAAATTCTTTTTTTTTTAAATCTAAAGAACAGAGGAGTTTGGTTTTACTGGTCTGGCCCAGTAAAGAAAATGCAGTATAGAAAAGATATCAACTTAAATTAACTTAGTGTGCTATTAACACACCAAATTGTTAAGAAACTGAGATCTACATGTGTAGAAAAATTGTAAAGTGTTTGATTTTGCGTGACCAGCGGAGTTTAACTTCCTACAGTCATCTGGAGAAGCAGCATCAGAGCCGGCAACACCAATAGACTTAAGAAACTGACCAAGAAGGCTGTCTTTTTGATGACTCAAAGCCAGATGCATTTGCAGTTGTGGCGGAGAAGAACACTAACAAGCTGTTATCCGTCACGGATAATCCTAAAAAACCTTATCCACTGCTTACGGCGAAGCACAGCTCAGTACAGCTAAAGACATGTGTCAGACAGAGAATATATAGTACTCGTCAAGCTTATGATGCTATTGTATTTCGTGCACTATTATTTAAGAAAACAAATAGATGGACTACTCATTAAGCCATTTTACTATCTATGCTACAGGTATGTTATTTTATTGGGCCATTTTGCTTTTTCGAGATGCTCTGTTTTGTTAATGGTCTGGTGTTTTCTCTTCAGCTACTGTGACAGAATAATCTCCCAATATGGAGATGCAGAAAGTATGTCTGTGTCACTAAACTGTTTTTTAATAGTGTGCATTATATTGTAGAATTGTTCCTGGAGTCAAAATTACAATCCTCATTGCTTTAAAAAAAATCTAAGAAAATTCAAAGATGAAATGACCTATTCTAAAAGAAAAGAAAAGCCTGCAGTTTATATCTCTGCTCAAAAATCAGCTGCAGCCAGCCAGCCTTCCAATGTTCATTGTTAGAAATGGTGCCAGGTCACTTGTGAGATTTGAAGGCTTTGATTTCCTCCTTGGTGGAGTAAAGACTCACCACCGCACAGCTGTTGTCATGGCATCAGTCTGTAAAATACTTGACTGTTGTGAAGGAAAAATACCACATTACCACCTAACTTTGAAAATGAGTACATGGCAAAATATTCTGAAGATTGTTTTTACAATTCTGCAGTAGTGAGGCAGCTTTAGCGTCATTTGAGTAATAGTAATGTTGATGGCAAACCAGATTTAAAGCAGGTATAACACACATTCATGACTAACTATGTGTTCATAAACCCACAGAGAATTACACCTGACTCTGCAGTTCCCTTAGGCTTCGCTGAGCTTTATGATGCACTTCAGTTCGTTGCTTATTTGGTTCACAACTCTGCAGATTTGGTTCACTCTTGCAGCTGTCATCTGTGCCATTCTCCCCCAATAGCAGATGGTAGCTTTTAGTGAAGAAACTCTAATATCCCACTTTGCACTACCTAACCAGCACCAGATGGCAAACAGAGATTTTGTGACCAGTCTGGTAGTCCATCGGCTATCATCTGACGATTCGGCCTCTGGGGGCAACAGCCAAAAATCTCTGGAAGGTGAACATCTTGCATGTGAGTTTTTCATTTATTTTTATTAATGCGGATAAAATTTGCTTTCTTACTCACAAATTGTGTTGCAGCGAAAGCCAGCTAAAACGTGATTGGTGTAGACTACAAGTGGGATACAAGTGCAAAGTGTATCATTTATCAGAAACACCCAATAGAAGTTCATCAAATATTACGTTTGCTAACAAGTTCCGAGATCTATTAAAATGTGTTGTGCTTATTGAGAGATTCTTTATTATAAAAAAAGAGCAAAATTAACTTATTATTATAAATTCCACCTGTTGATGTTCACCAGAATAATTCTGTGATGCCTCCCTCATCTAAACAAACTACCTCAGCACTTCTTATCCTTATTTAACCTTTCATTTTTGTTTCTGTAACTCGATTATTAATGGAATCATTTCCAATTGTATCAGCTTTAGAAAATTTTTCGATATTTACTACCTTAAAATGTGGCACTGTTCAATCAAAGCATGAATGTTCGGCGGATTCCTTTGCCAGCATACTCTAATCAGATCTGCTAATCTTGGTCTTTAATACCATTGCATTATACATTAGCCGAATCAAAGTAATGGTCATTAAATAATAACATGTTTTGCCTTCCTCAAATCCAGACAAGATATGCATGAATGTGTGTATAGAACCTCAGTCTAAACTGAGTTCCAAACAATTTCATAGGCATCAAACAAGGCTGCTGTGAAATTTGTACTTTCATGCTGTGCACATAGGCAGAATATGTGAATACTGTATGCAAATAAGCTTGGAAGAGAATTGCTAGTTTGTTGGGCTTAAAGATTGCAAAGCCACGTTTGCATGCAGTGCAATTTTTCAGAGCACCTCTGTGCCTGCAACATGTCTCATTCTGATTTCTGAATAGCAAATGAAAAGCTCATTTGGTGAGGCTCAGAGGCTGGGGTTAGGGTCACGGGGGCTTCACGGGGGAACTCAAAGTCGCTCTATATGATGAGATTTCAGTTGGTTCATTACTCACATTGCTACCTTTGTATTTCAGGCAGCTGTCAGTATCCAGTGGGACTGAGTGCTGAGGAGAGGATGCTAGATATTTTTGGCGAGGCATTTCTCAGGAATCGGAAAGCAAGAATGGAAGAGCTAAATAACAATATGTCCATCAGTTCCAGGAGGGGTTTATAGAACTGTGAATATTTGTGAAGTCTCCATGATTTACCATGTCAGAGAGCAGAACATACAGAGAGTTTTGTCTATATTGCATTATATACCACTGTTCTTTGCGTCTATTTCAGGCTTTACAAAGATATACAAATACATTCTTAACACATGAGACATGCTGCCTTTGTCATGGTTATACATCTATTAAATTTTCTATAAATCAGAAAGAAACAAAGCAAATACCCCTGCTAAACCAATGAAAAAAAAATGTTTAGCATCTGTTTATCTAAAAAAAAAATGTTTAAAAGACTGTGAAATCCAGGTTGTGTACTGTGTGGGCTCACACAGACACCTGAATTGGAGTGGGAGTAGAGCAGCCGCAGAGGATTGTCCCCACAGAATAAATCAATATTCTGTGTTTTTTTTTATTACATTTTGACAGTATATACACTTCATGTTTCTATATAGGCTATTTTTGAAATTATATTATAAATCTTATTGCAATATGATTTAGCTGATATAGTTGGAAATCTTGTGTTAAATACACATATAAAACGGACGATTTTGGGTAAAACAGCTCCGTCGTCTTCCGCTTGACTCCCTCTGGATGACTTGATGATAATAACCACAGATGACATGCCCAGCTCTCAGGATATTGTACTTTTCCTCTGAATGCATTTGTGAGCAAGACGGGCCGCATTTCATAAGGAAAGAAGCTGCGCATTAATGGTAATGTGGATGCCACGACAAAGATGAATTGCCATTGTCTCTTCATCTGTCTCCTGTGAAACCCGGAACCCTTGAGGTAGGTGGGTGGTAGAAGTTGAGGTGGGGGTGAGGTGGGTACTTACTGACATGGGACTCAGTAATGACTCAAGTCAAAAGTGCATTAATGGCTTTGATGGACAATAAGACTAAAAGTTGTGAAAGGTGGTGAATACATCAGCCAGCCTGAAAAGACCAACATTCAGACAATCTGGAGATGGATATATGAGGAAATAGCAATAGCATTCAAACGATGACCTTTAAGACTACACCAAAGCTGAACAGGATGCAGCCGAGTAAAAGTGGAGCTCGATGTTTGTCCTTAAGCAGCCTAACAACTTTCTAAACTACAGGCCAGAGTTTAACAACTAATTTCCAATTCCTTGCGCTGCATATCATCGATGAAAACCATCTCCTACTTGCTCAAATGACACACATTTAATCTTAAAAATGTAAAACTAAATCTGAATTTTAAAGAGCTGTTATCCAAAGATGCAAACAGGCCCTCTAATTTCTTGCCCTGTGACTGTGTTTCCACATGGTGTCACAGACCTAATTGCAGCGTGCTGTGAATGTCTGCAGCAGGTCCTCGACATGATGAGCTTAGAGTGTACTGACACACTGAGCATCTCGATGACACTCTTTCAACTTGAGCTGATTGCAGTGATCATGTCTCAGCTGTAATCTCATACATATTACCAATTTATTTTTTACTTTAACAGATCTTCGCAACGCGCCGAGATAAAAACTTATGCAACACTGTAGCAAGTGTCATTGTTCCAGTGTCGTCTTTAAAAAATTAACTCTTGATAGTTTTGCAGCATTTATTTTGTTCCAGCACAAGTGATTCTAATGAACTGATCAATTCTGAATCTCACAGGCTTTGCCCCTAAACATTTTTTGTAAATAAAACCACGTGTGCCTGTTTGAGGTGGTGGGAAAAGTGATACAGTATATATACTTTACTTGGTGTTATGTATCAATACAAAGACACTAAATGTTGATTTAAAAAAATATATATATTAAAATAAGGGAATACCAGGAACAAGAGGGCTCATCTCTTGCATCACCATCCTGACATAACCAGCAAACTTACATTAGCTCAAAAGCAAAACCCTTCAAAACTGGACACACTTAGCTTGACAAAGCTAACTCCTAATTCAGAGCAAGGAAATGGCTCAGTCACACAAGTTGAAGAAGACGACAACCTCTCTGCATCTACAACAAATAAAAAAACAAAACAATAAAATTGGTTGCTGCCTCGAGAGTTGAATCGAATTGTTTTGCAAATACATTTGTGCCATTTCTCTAAAATTAGAAATATCCTGTCTCAGAGTGACGCTGAAAAACTAGTTCATGCATTTATTACTTCTCGGCTGGATTACTGTAAGTCATTATTATCAGGATGTCCTAAAAACTCCCTGAAAGCCTTCAGTTAATCCAAAATGCTTCATGGTAAGAGAACTGACAGGGACTAGAAAGAGAGAGAATATTTCTCCTGTTTTGGCTTCCCTTCATCGGCTTCCTGTTACATCCAGAATTGAATTCAAAATCCTGCTCCTCACATACAAGGTCTTAAATAATCAGGCCCCATCTTATCTTAATGACCTTATAGTGCCATATCACCCCATTAGAGCACTTCACTCTCGCTCTGCAGGCCTACTTGTTGTTCCTAGAGTATTTAAAAGTAGAATGGGAGGGAGAGCCTTCAGTTTTCGGGCCCCTCTTCTATGGAACCAGCTTCCAGTTTGGATTCGGGAGACAGACACTATCTCTACTTTTAAGATTAGGCTTAAAACTTTCCTTTTTTCTAAAGCATATAATTAGGGCTGGATCAGGTGACCCTGAATCCTCCCTTAGTTATGCTGTAATATGTGTATGCTGCTGAGGGATTCCCATGATGCATTGAGTATTTCTTCTACAGTCACCCTTTTCACTCACTATATGTTTATACACCTCTCTGCATTGAATCATTAGCTATTATTAGTTTCTTGCTATCTTCCACATCCTGTCTTTTGTCCTGTCTTCCCTCTCGCACCCCAACCCAGTCGCGGTAGATGGCCACCCCTCCCTGAGCCTGGTTCTGCTGGAGGTTTCTTCTTGTTAAAAGGGATTTTTTCCTTCCTACTGTTGCCATAGTCCTTGCTCATGGGGTGGGGGGGATCATATGATTGTTATGGTTTTCTCTGTTTTCTTTGAATCATAGTAGGGTTTTTATCCTACCCTACAATATTATTTCCCTATAAAATAGGAAGGTTGCAGGCAAATACAACAGTTAAAGCCAAATTTCTCTTAAATGTCTGTTGCTGATAATTGATTTTCAATGATTAATCACTTGTAATTGCTGAATAATCAGAAAAATGCATGAAATTGTCAATTTCAGCCCAATCAATTGCAGACTGATAACAGCATGACTCTGTCTTATGGCTACATTTAAGTTTTAGTGAGAGTGTTTGTATGCTTGATATTTTCATTTTGCAGCAAAAAACAATCATTATGAGTAAACAGGTTGCTGGTTCTTTTCTTTTTTACATCCACAGGGTTGTGCATCATGAATTCATCCATAGTCTCAGTCTCCCATTGCAGAGTGATACTATGTTCTGAACATCCATTGCATCCATTTGAGTTCCCATTATGAACTGGCACACTGAGCATTGCCAGTTCAAAAAAACGAATTTCATGATCACAAGAGTATAAGATAGAACAAGTGGTATAGTTTAATATTGTAATGCCAAGTGTATCATACTTGAGTTTTTGTGAGTTCTCTAGTCATCATGAAATGGCACAGGAATAAATTGCACAAAAATGCCTGTTATAACTAATATAACACAAAAAAGTCATATATGCTTTTTTGTCAAAAGATTCAGTAAATACTGTAATACAATTTTAAAAAATCTAAATTTGTGGCAATTGTTTCATGGGTTAGGCTTAGAAACAAAATATGCAGCCATGCCCACTCAACTGATCAACATTTTTCTGATAAATGTTGGGTGATCATTAGTTTGCAAGTTTATGTAAGGTCATATTTTTACAATTTTCAAATATTTAAAAAGGCTTATCCAACTAGTTCTCATAACATTTTTATTTTCTCTCAGTTGATGAGTGTGGTAGTACATGACGTACAACTACTACCGCTGCTCAATGCTCGTGGATTGTTAAGTTGAGGTTGGTGGTGCTCTGACTTTCTGAGTTGGAAATCCATCTTGAGGGGGCATTTTGAATTAATATTCCAACTGGGAACTCAAAAATTCAGACTTCTGATGTTAAATGGAATGGACTAAAAGCTAAAATATGTGTTGTATGTAAGATTAAATAATGCTACGAGCAAACCGGTCAATTGAAAACTCTGCCAAGTAAAGCTACCATTACGTTAAAATACGTTTTTTGTTTAGATTAGGGGAGCTCATATCACGGTTACAATACTAATTCAAATTCCTTTACAGCTTGAATAAATATCACTCAAAACTGAGAGCTGCTGAAGTCTGCCGACGATTTTCTGACACATAACTGCAGCATCACACAGGGCACAGCACCTACAGTATGTGAGAGTCTGATGGAACAGCATGATTTGGGATCTTTTAATGATGTGCCTTGAGAATACTTGAGCCATGCAAGTAAACATCTGAAACCTTTACTGCAATCTGTAAAAGATGGTCTACTTTAAAGGAAAGTATTCTTTGAATTTCAATAACAGATTACTCATTCTCCTAGGCTTGGCAATTACCCACACTTGTGTTTGAGAGCTCAAAGTGTCTTGTAACCATTCTGAAAATCAATACAGAAAAAAAAAGTTCAAAAGCAGTCATACATGGATTCCTGTAACGTTTTCAAATCCAACAATTAATCATTTTTCCTCCAAAAATAATTCAACCAAGAAAAAGAACTGAAGTTCTAAAGCTTGAGTCGATAGATTTGGCCGAAAGTTTAGCACAAAACCACTTTTCCCTTTAAAACCTACTCACTGGACTCCATTTGAAATAGAAAAAGGACACCTTTCTTTATAACAATCTTTTTAAAAAAATAATATTGCAATCCATCTAACCTTACACTATGGTTTGACATCCATCTTCCCAGAAAAGTAAATGTTATGCAAACTACTGTGCAGCAAGAGTATCGTATTTTTCAGACCATAAGGTGCACCGGATTATAAGACGCATTAAGCGAAACAAAACAGTCAGATAAGTCAAACTTTACTCAACTCATTCTTCTTGCTTCCTCCACATCCGTACCATTGATTCATTTGATTCATTAATGTTGAATTCTCTCGCAGCTGCTCTATTCCCACGTTGTTGCAGTATATTACGGTTTTTCTCAAATGCTGAAACACATTTCACAAACGTTTCCACCATGTTCCCCAATGTCTAAACACAGCACCCTTTTCTAAAGCTACATAAACACAACCACACCTTCCCACTGCAAAACTCAGACTTTCACACCAAAAGAGCAGCTCGAAGCTTTCAAAACTGTAAACACTATACACATCATTACACACTACAGCAAAACAATTGAAAACACAATACTCAATTTGTGAGAAGGTTCTTTGTTTCATAACTGCCAATGCATATTTTTAGAAACTATACAGTAACGGATCGTCGTAGATCTCTGCAGAGGATTAGGCATTTAGATTTGTGAGTTTCATATGAAGAGTATAAATCTATAGAAAATCCTGCATGTACGTACACTACTGTAACACAACTCAATGCAAAAGCAGAATCTATTGCACACAACAGTACTCCTGAAAACATGATCAGGGTGTGAAGTTTTTTTATTTACGTTATTCACACCACACACACACACATCACAATCACTGTGTGGCATCATGTCGCTGAGCTGCATCGGGCCACATCACCTCATTCACATCGCAGGCTATATTGTCTCTTGCCAGGCACCGCGGGAAAAATGCCCTGGAATGGCGAATCCATCCTTGGAAGGCCTCCGCTGAGATGTCAACACAGGCCAGCTCCATTGCCCTTAGGAGGTTCTCTCTTGTGTATGTTTGTCTGTCATAAACCTTCCATCTCCACGATAGGAAGAACTCCTCTATAGGGTTCAGGAAAGGGGAGTAGGGTGGCAGACAGACGTTTAAAAAGTGGTCACTGTTGGTGGTGAACCACTCGCTGATTTGGTTTGTTCTGTGGAAGCGGACATTGTCCCAAATGATTACATAAATGTGATGTGCGGGCCCAGGATAGTGTTGTTGGCAGTCCAGGAGGATGTCTTTTAGCTCCTCTGTGAAGGTGAAGAGACATTGGGTGTTGTAAGACCCAAGGACAGCATGCCGGTGGACAAGCCCCTCCAAACCCATGGCCGCACAAAGGGTAATATTACCCCCCGTTGGCCAGGGACCTCAGTGATGGCTCTTTGGCCAATGATGTTATGGCCTCTTTGCCTTCATTTCTGCAGGTTGAAGCCAGCCTCATCCGGGAAGAGGTACTCATGAGGTCTGGCCATCGCGTCCAACTGTAACATCCTCTGTGGAAATGTGAAAGTGCACAGGTGTTCAGAACAACAGTCAATCAGGTACCATAGTATTGTCCAGAAGTAATGTAGGCCACTGAGCAACACAGTATGTCCACTAACTGTACTGTGAACATGGATGTATATTTACTTGCACATACTCGTAACGTAGGTCTTTGTGTCGCGCAGAGTTGCGCTCAAAGGGAACCCTGTAGACCTGTTTCATCCGCGTCTTTTTGCGTCGGAGAACTCGGTATATTGTGGCCAAGCTGACATCGTCAATGCTCTCAAAGTTGACATTATCGGCAATGACTTTGTCTCTGATCTCCCGGAGTCTGATGAGGTTGTTCCCACGAACCATATCCACAATGAGGGTTTCTTGTGCCGCTGTAAGTATGGCAACCCTCCCACCTCTATGTGGCATTCTTTCAACTCTAAAGAAAGAAACATGTGTTGTCAATTGACATGTGTTACAATACAGGCACAACTGATTTGAACTCCTCTTCCTCGTTGGCCTGCTCCTCTTCTTCCAGGACCAGCTCTTCTCCCTCCTCTGCATCGAATTCCTCTTCCCCTGACTCTGCCTTCATCCATTGTGTTTGTTTGGAATCTGCACTCTGAACTTGCTTTTATAAATGCAGGGCTCGCAAAATCGCTAGCCCGATGTCCCAGAGCTAGCGATATCTCCGGTCGGGCGACCAAACTCTATCTCAGCCCCGTCCGTCGGGTTATCATATAGCCCGACGGACGAGGCTGAGATAGATTTAGTGACTTTGTCGCTATATTTAGCGAGTTTTCAGACCCCCTTAGCGACTGTTTTTCTAAAAAGCGACTAGCAACAAATCTGGCAAATTTTTCTGGTATTATTGGAGACTCCGGGACGTCGGGCTAGCGATTTTGCAGGAAGCTAAAATATATAATGGAAACAATTTTTTTTTTCACTTGTGAAAGAAATCATAGAAATGTAAAATAAGATCAGAGAAGAGAGATTTTATTAGTCCCCCAGTAGTGGAAATTCGCATTATTACAGCAGCGGAGTGGACAGAGCAGGGATAAATAGATGTTGCATAACCTAACAACAATATTTAATAGAAAAAACAATAATAATAAAAAAAAATTACAACATTTTTAAGCTGTTGTGGAAACAACATCTTGCTCCAAACCTCAGGATGGATATTTCCCATGATAGCAGTTAATATCTTACCATCTGCACTGTGTGCTACTGACTTGAGCACACAATAACTCTGGTTAATTTCTAAATATTAATAGAAAAAGAATTTCAAAATTCTGAATTAAAAATGACTCATTTTTCTTTCAGGTCTACACTTATGACAGTAAATTAGGTACCAGTTTATTTAAACTGGAACCTCAGGAATCAGGAATTCAGTGTGAAAAAATAGCCGACTGCTTTAACCTGGCTCTTGTTTCAGGCTTCGTACAGTCATCAGCTGCTTAATTAGGCACACTTGTTCTGCTGCTTGTTTACATAAATATCTCATCAACAAATACATGGCAGAAACTTCGTGCATTTAGATATGCAGACATAGTCAAAAGGAAATTTAAGTGACTTTGGTTGTTGGTGCCAGATGGGCTAACCAAAGTATTTCAGAAACCTCTGCTCTGCTGGGATTTTCCCACACAACCATCTCTAGGGTTTACAGAGAATGGTTTGAAAAAGAGAAAATATCCAGTCAACAGCAGTACTGTGGGTGAAAATACCTTAATCATGCTGGAGGTCAGAGAACCATGGCCAGAATGCTTTGAGCTGATAGGAATCCAAGAATAAGTAAAATAAGCCTTGTACTCAAGGCATGTGGAAGAGTATCTCTGAATGCATCACTCAACATTTTGAACCTTGAACCAGATGGGCTACAGCTGCAGAAGACCACACTGAGTGCCAAATCTGTCAGTGAAGAACAGGAAACTACTGCTGCAATTCACACAGGCTCCCCAAAATCGAAAAATTTTGCTTGGTCTGATGACCTTCGATTTCTGCTTTGACATTCGAGGGTCAGGGTGAAAATTTCCAGCAGGAGAACACAAAGCTCTCAAACTGGTTTGTTGAACATGACAATTAGATCACTGCATTCAAATGGCCTCACCAGATCTTAGTCCAAAACAGGAACTTTGGGATGTGGCGGTTTCACAACAAACAGGATGTTAACTGACAAATTAGCAGCATCTGTGAGATGCTATCATGCCAATATGAAAAAACTACATACTTTGATCTGAGGTACAGTGTTTTCTGGAAAACAGCCCAAGCAGAGTCCTTAACCTCCTAAGACCCAATTTCTTGCAATCATTTTTAATTTCTCTTTGCTATTTGGCTTAATAATGTTAGAAAGAAACAACAATTGTGCCCCTTACAGCAGCGGTCCCCAACTTTTTTTGCACCACGGACCGGTTTATGCCTGACAATATTTTTACGGACCGGCCTTTAAGGTGTTGCGGATAAATACAACAAAATAAAACTAGTACCAGTACTGAAAAAAAAGAAGATTTATTCATAACACACGGGAAAAGACCCAGGAAAACAGAGTTAACGATAAAAACGATAACAAAATAACGCTGAAAACCGATAAAAACCCTGAAAACCATACATTTCACACCTGAGCCTCAACTCTCACGGCCCGGTACCAAACGACTCACGGACCGGTACCGGTCCGAGGCCCGGGGGTTGGGGACCGCTGCCTTAGAGCAATATGGCTCATTTGAAAGAGCAAAATTTGGTATTGTGGTCTAGACCAAAATGTGACGTCCCCATATGTGGATGCCAGGTCTTAGGAGGTTAATGTTTAAGAACACTAACGAACAAGATGCTGTCAGAGCTGAAAAGACCAAATAAATTCTTTGAACTTGATTACCAAACCTTTTGCCTACTCCATACTTAGCTCACTAACAACACTGAATAGTTCAATTAAAAAGGTTACAATTTCTCATGCCGACAGCCTTTCACTTCACTCTAGGATCCTGGAGTGACACTTTACATTCTCACAAACGAAGCAGATCTTTCTTACCTTGATTTTTTTTTTTCCCCGTTAGCGCTGATCAGTACGAACACCATTACAGTTAACAAACTCTCTCCGCAGGCTGGTTCAACACTGTAAAGGTGCGATTTTAAAGCATACCATTTTCAAGAAAAGTGCTTTGAATTTAAATAGAATATTATAGATTGCTCACACATGTATTTCTCTAAAGTAACTTATATAACATCCACTTAATAATCAGACGTGACTCTTGTACAATAGTTTCCAGTGACGTTCAAGAGTTGTGGTTCATGGATTTTGATTTCTGGAGCAATAATCTTAATGGTAAGTAAAGAAACGCTCCACCACAGGCAGTCACTTACAGCACACATTTTCACAGGTTTTTATTGCTTCCTGTGGTGTTCTCCTCTGATGGGGGCTAAAAATGTGACTTTAATACAATAAGAGCCCAATTATACAGCACCTTCTGTTGAATTAAAACATGTCAGAATTTGCATTTGGGTTTAACCTAATTCACCTTAATGTGGATGTTCTTGTTAAGCAGAAATGTAAATGAGAAAGTGAATAACTATCAAGACCTTTCTTGTTAGCGGTTTCGGCAAAGCCTCATGGAGACAGGCTTGTCAACTACTAAATCTCTGACACTGAAGGCTTTAGTCATCAGGCTGATAGCTATCCAACGTAAGTATATCCCTCCATTTGCGACGGCACTTCAATCTAACATGCCCCCAGGATCAATGACATCGCCTCTGTGACTCCTAATTTAGGTTAATATCAATTTGTCATATAGTAAGCAAGTCTGCTGTGTCTTCCTTCACCTGCTTAGGGTTAGAGCAACCTTGCTGTTGCCTCACCATATTACTAAATTAAAAATGTGAGTAAACAAATTCAGTGTTTGATCAAATACATTAAGCACTTCCCCGCACCAGATCTCTCTCTCATCTACTATCTTCTATCCCTGCATTGCACCACATGAAAAGAAGCAGGTTAGTTGAGTGGTGTCCAGAGCCCCGTCAGTTTCAACATCTAGATTTGGGCTTCGTTATTAGGAATCAATCCATCCTGTTGAAGTGTCCTTCAGCAACACATTGCATCCTAAACTCGCACGTCTCTAAAAAGAGAGCACAAAAGAGAACCTCCCCATCGGGACCAATAACACATCGTCAGATCATTATTATTATAATTGCCAACCCAAGTGGGATCTGAGTCACACAATATGAAAACAATGTCAAACGTGAGGTGCGTGCTAGTGGATGGCAACACAAGCTCTGAGGTCTCCTACTGTATGTGCCAGGCTGTCATAACTTTATAATAAAATTAAAACATCCTGTGCAGAAATATCATGCTCGTGGTGAGATATCTTAAATGGCACAATAAAAAGGGAAATATCAGCTAATACCAGAATATCATATGATACAATACAGCCACATAAAAAGGATGGAAACTGAGAAAAGACACTGTGAAAGTCTAGCTTATTGTTAAGAGACAAGCAGCAGGAATGCAGGTCTGTTATGGCACAGAATGCAGTTATTTTCTGTACTGTTGAGAGCTAATTTCCTTTTGTTTTTCCACAGAGATATTTATAAGGGTAGATAACAGTGTATGCATGTGTTTCTATTGTTGTTTCAGACTGATAAACCGGCCAAGATCAGTTCAAACGCTTGGAATGCTTTGAGGAGCCTCGCCTCAGTCCTTTTATCGCACTGTTTACCCCAACATGTTTTCTCAGGCTTTTCACAGCAATGTTTTACTAACATTGAGAACACTGAAATGTATTTGTACTTAGTTATGCAGAATAAACAATTTTAGCAGCTATGGGATGGATTGCTCTGAACCCTAATGGTGGTGGCATTGTTCTAAGATACATTGTTAAGACACAGTGGATACAGATGCATCAGTGCCAACCTCCAAAGCTGAAACATTAAGCTTCCAGAAAAGGCTCAAAAATGTAAGTCCTTGTGGCCACTTGAGACTTGCTCAGAAAGCATAGACTCACATCTTAACATACCCCATTGCACAGCATTAAAAAGGATGTTTGCTGCCTGGTGCAGATGGACATGTGCTAGAGTTAGGGGCATAGCTGCTTTATGTAACATCTCTGTTATATTTCAACACACTGAACTGGACCTTCTTAAAACAAAAAGGTGACACAACAGTGGCTACATCCATGTTTTACACAGTTTAGATACACATGCACTATATGAACAAAAGTACAAGGCCACCTGCACATTGCACCTACAGGAGCTGCTTGGCCATGGAAACCATGCCATGAAGCTTCTGACATACAATTTCTGTGCTGATATTAATGCCAGAGGTTTGGAATACTGCAGTTATTGAGCCATCAGAGCATGTGCCCGAGCTCTTGGTGACCTCACTCTGTCACTTTACATCATCTGCCACTTTGTGGCTAAGCGGTTGTGGTTCCTAAATGCTTGCACTTTGCAATAATATACATGTTACTGTGGAATAATCAGGAAGAACGAACGTCCATGAACTGACTTGTTGCAAAGGTGGCATTCTATTATATCATTTTAGAAAAGGAAATGTAATCAGAAGATTTGAGAAGCTCATGAATGAAGAAACTAGCAGAGAGCGGAGGGAGGATGGAGGAAAGTTAGTGAATCAAGAAGTGCAGAGGATTAGTAAGGAGGAAGTGAAGGCAGCTATGAAGATGAAGATGAAGAGTGGAAAGGTGGTTGGTCCAGGTATGGTGATGTCTAGGAGAGAGAGCAGTGGACTTTTTCTGTAATGATGAGTGCTTGATACAAGAAGCAGGAGAGTACTGGTACATATTTTCAAAAACAAGGGTGATGTGCTGGGTAGTAGTAACCAGAGATGGGCAGTAACGCGTTACTTGTAACGCATTACTGTAATCAGATTACTTTTTTCAAGTAACGAGTAAAGTAAGGGATTACTATTGCAAAATCGGTAATTAGATTACCGTTACTTTCCCGTAGGAACGCTGCGTTATTGCGTTACTAAAACCGTGATTTTTTTGCGAGAATGTCTCATGACAGTGACGTAAGCGAGTGCACTGTTGGTGACAACAGCTGTGTGCAGATCAACAATGGATCATAAGTCGATTGTGGGAGAGAGTATGAGCGTGCAGCGTTTAAAGCGTGGAAGCACTGACCTTACTTTGAGTTTGATTCCATAAAAAGTGACAAAAACATTAGCGTCTGTTGTGCGTGGGAAGAAAACTTTTTACAGCGAAAAAAACCCCTAAATTTCCAAGCAAGCACCGAGTGCGCTACCACGTAATGGGAAATTCACAGAGAAACTCGCGGATTCTTCAACTGACTGCGGCACACCTGCACCAGGGTAAACCTCCGCCTACCCCCAGTCCTGCTTTACAGGTGAAAATAGAGCAACAGGACCGCTGAGTCTTTGACTTTATTTATTTTCTGCTGTGTTTTACTTGCATCTATTTGAAAGAGTGAGTGTAAACACAAAAAATATTTTATTTTATGTGCTGGAATGTGCAGAAAATAGGTTTAAATGTTAAACTAATTTATTTAAGTCAGAGAATGTTGCATATAATTAAATTTTTGCTTGATGCATAAAGTTAAAAGATTAAAACTGATAAAACAAGTTTTAAAAAAAAGAGACTTTTCCATTTGATTACATTTTGTATGATGGATTATGTAGAAAAAGTAGAATTGGGCTGAAAGATCTATCGCTTTATCACCTATTCAGGTTGTAAATCGTGCTTTTAAAAAGTAACTAAGTAACTAAGTAATTAATTACTTTTGAAAATAAGTAATCAGTAAAGTAACGGGATTACTTTTTTGGAGAAGTAATCAGTAATTAGTTACTTATTACTTTTTTCAAGTAACTTGACCAGCACTGGTAGTAACTAAAGAGGAATAAAATTGATGAGCCATACCATGAAGGGAAATGGTTGTTGGAGGTAGGTTAAGGAGAAAGGGGACAATCAGTGAGCAGCAGTGTGGCTTCATGCCAAGAGAGAGCACTACAGATGAAATGCGAGCATTGACAGTGTTGATGGAGAAGTACAGAGAAGATCAGAGTTGCACTGTTCCTTTGTGGATCTAGAGAAAGCATGTGATATAGTGCCAAGACAAGAACTGTGGAAGAGTGGCAGAGAAGTATGTGAAGGTGGTACAGACCATGTACGAGGACAGCGAGACAGTGTGAGGTGTAAGGTAGAAGTGGCAGATGGGTTCAAAGTGGGGGTGGGATTACATCAGGGATTTGCTCTGACCCCCTTCTTGGTTGCAATGGTGATGGACATGGTGACAGATGAGGTCAGACAGGAAGCTGAGATGGTTTGGAATGCAGAAAAAGGACAATGGATACATTGGACAAAGAATGTTAACTATGGTGTTGCCATGCAGGAGGAAAAGTGGACGACCACAGAGAAGGTTCAGGGATGGAGTGAAGTAAAAAATGCAGATGGTTGGTGTGACAAAAGTGAACACTGGGAATAGGATGAGACTAAAATTCAGTGAGGTCTTTAGAACGACTTGGTCTTTGACAAATGTTTGTAAAGGCAGACTGCATCATTCGGTGCTTGGTTTTATACATTTGTGGCATTGGGATTGAACACATCTAAATTCAATGATTCCAATGTGTAGCTTAATCCAGCGGTCCCCAACCCCTGGGCCACAAACAAATCGTTTGGTACAGGGCCACGAGAGTTGAGGCTCGGGTGTGAAATTTATGGTTTTCAGGATTTTTATTGTTAACTCTGTTTCCCTGGGCCTTTTCCCGTATTGTAGTTGTGTATCGTATTTTGAAAGAACTATTTACGCATTACCATAACAACCAGGGAGCATTAAGGGGCAGAGAGGAGGATGTTACTCTCAATGTTGTTGGCGCATTTCAGGAGGATGCTGCTAATAAAGTTACACAATTACTCAGTGAATTTGCATTTATTATTATATTTGCAAAAGACCACAGTTTTTGTCTTGGTTGTATCATTTTATTTTGTCGTATTTATCCGCGACACCTGAAAGGCCGGTCCGTGAAAATATTGTCTGACATTAAACCGGTCGGAACAAAAAAGGTTGGGGACCGCTGGTATAATCGTTTTGTCCATGTAGTGTTCATGCACAACAAGCACACCATTTAGTACCTCAATTCTGTATTTGCTAAGTAGGTAATAAACATCACCGTCAATTCCTCTTTTCTTCTTTGTACCACATCCAAGGATGGACACTTTGTAGCACTGTTTAATCTTACCTGATCATTCACACCACCCCTTCACTTATCAGTCACTGAAATGCTCTGCACGTCTTTCCCCCAGTTTGGGATTTGTTTTTAAAAAATAGGGAAATGCTATTTTCTACTAATAACAAGTTTTTTGTTTTGTTTTTTTCCATTTTAAACATAACATTTCTTCCCAAATGAGCTATTTGTTAGAGGAAATATTATAAGTGTTACAGTTGTCTAAAACATTTTAATGTTAATATGTGGTAAAGATGCTACGTCGCAACATGAAGCTTGAAGTTACTGAATTATTTTGGAATTTAGTTGTATTGTCTTTTTTTCCTCTTTCTTTGACATGTTTTTGCAAATATTCTTACTTTGCACCTCATGAAATTTATAGGTCAAATCATATCAGGGTTTTGGGCTTATCCAGTTTTGAGTTCTTTTTTTTAATTAAAATCCCTGCAGCTAAAAATTTCTAACTTTCTTAATAGTAGTATTTCCATTTAATTTGACAGAGATATTCATGTTCCCTCACATGATGAGCTCTGATAACTTTAGTGCTTGCACGTCATCACATTAAAACATCAAATAGCTCTCCAAATATTGCTAATTTTGAACATTTCCATATTTAATGTGAGCAGTATATATGAGAGAAAATAAATGTAACATGGACCCTTTAGTCTGTTACTGCAGTATGATCTAGAATATTTACGTTAATAGTGTGCCTCTTAATTTTAACCCAACATGCATATAGTAGGCTATTTTAAACTTATTTCACTCTTAGTGGCACAATGAGTCTATAGTTCACATCATGCTGTTCTTTTTAAATCATTATAGGTTTTATAGATTTTAATCTTAACCTAATTTTGAGGACATTTTGCTTTCTTGGCAAAACTGCCTGATTATTTGCTAATCCTCACAAAAATCCTAAAGAGCACTAAGAGATGAGATCTAATCACTTCCGTTACATAATTCTGTGCAGTTCAGAAAACCTTTGCCGGTTTATAGACTGCATAAAAGTCAGACATGCAGAAAAACAGAGCAAATTTAAGATGCAAGTGTGGCCAGTGTACAGTGGTTTGTGTGTTTGACCCTGAGGAGGAAATGTGACTGATGATGCCCCTCAGATAGTGGTTATTTTAGTCTGATCAGCTTTTTCCATAGTCATGAATCAGATGATGGGATGAGAATAACAGAAAAGGAACCCTGCTGTGTGGAGGTTACAAAAGCTGCAAGAGAGGGAAACTTTCTTGCAGCTTGGCAGGAATCACAAAATATGTCCGGCAACAATTAAGTCTCCTGAGAAGTGAGCAGGAGGATGTGCTTATTCAGGGTCTCTCGGCTCGGACTCAAACCCAGTGATGGTACACAAGAAGACATCCAGAGCAGACAATGCGGTCTCTTTGCAGCACGCAGAATTTGCAAATATCAATCTGTCTATTCTCTGTAGCTGACTCCCAGGCTGCTGGGTTACAGTATGTTGTCTTTGGGTAATAATCGTGTGTTTTCACCTCAGAGCACCAGCGGAGACAGTGTTGAGGTGTAGCTTGTTCAAATTAAATTGAAATTGGTGGGGTGGTACAGCTTTACAGTGGGACACAGACAGAAACGGAGCCAGTAAATGAAGGATGAAGGTTTGTCTAGAAATCTATGTGTGTCTTGTGTGTGACAGGAGTGACAGTGAGACTGTGTGTGTGTGTGTGTGTGTGTGTGGGGGGGGGGGGGGGGGGGAGGATAGATGGGTGGGCTTTCACCCAGTTGGAGAGGGAGACGTATTGCTGCATTTTGAAGACAGTGTCTCCTCCATGCAGGATTGCTTCACTTGCAGTGTTGTATTTCTGGAAATCATCATATTTATTTTGCAGTATCATGTCAGCATATTTGCTTGATGTGTGAGTACGCAGCCTAGTTATTACAAAAGCAAATTTTCCTCTGATATTGAGATCGAACTGTGGAAACACCATGGAGAGTCCCTCTAAAATATTTCAACTACAGTTCAAACCAAAGGCTATCAATGATGTCAGTAAATGCAATACTTAAACTTATACGATCAAGAATAATAATTAAGACCTTGGTTTGATTGTGTCATTTAATTGGCTTACAAGTGTTTATATTTGCTTGTAGCCCTCTAGGTGGGGGTGGTAATCTCTGACGGCTTGGCTAGAGAGAACAATCTGTCTCCTTATAAGCATATTCAAATCTCCAAAGATCCATCACTGTCTATTGTTATTATTAGTTTTGGCATAAAAAACTAATTTAGCAATCACAGTTGGATAATTAAAAATCCAACTAAATCCATTCCCGCAGGAGTGAGTACACTGGATGGCTGAGACTGCGTCGGGATGCATTTCATTTTCTGTGATGTGAACCTTTTAAAACCCTGGTTAATCTCTGTACATTGCTGGAAAAGTCTTTTTTCCTGTTTTGTTCTATTACACTGTTAAATAAAATCAGATTTTGACAGTGATCAACACAGAAGACCTGCTAAATACAATTTATCACAAACAATATCAAATACACTTTATTTATTCCAGAGTTGTCAAATTCTTTGGCAAAACAAATGATGTGTTTGAATAATTATTTATCCCCTTTAGTAATGCAGCACATACTAAACTGTGTCATATATTAAAAGTGACTTTTTTATATATAAATGGGAAGTTTTAAATGATTATAGTAAGCATTAAAACTCACGACAAACACGAGAGAAAATGCAAACTCCACAAAGAAAGGCCCCGGTCAGATGGAATCCAGGAGCCAATCCGGTCTTGAAGTCTGACGTCATTAGCCATGTCTGGGCCCAAAGTCCGCTGCAGGTCCCTAAGTCAGACGATCACTGCAGCATTACTGAGAGTTGAAAAACTGTCTAAATTCTTTCATCTGTAATAAAATGATCAGTGTTGCTGCTTTACCAGGTGTAACAATTAAGTTTAACATCCAGGCATTCATGAAAACAGAATTTATTAAATTTAACGGAGTTAGAAGTTAGCAGGAAGTTAGCTCGCTAGTTTCCACCTAAACATGATATAGCATGTTCTGACAGAGAGATTTCTGAAAGAATTAAAATGTACAGCTCTGCTATCACTTCCAACATAAATGAAGACAGAAAACTAAACAGCAGTGATGTTTGTAGGGTTACTGAAGTTGGACTAGGTGGTATATAATGATATGCTACGCGATCGCTAGCGACACAGCTATATTAGCATAATATAAACACAGTGAAGCTGGAGGATAAACGCTAACTTTTTTCCACTCGATAAAAGTTAACGTGAGGGTTCCCGATGGAGGACAAATGCAATCGCATGGCAGGATGCTGTAAACGGACCAAACTTCAGTCAGGAGAACAACTGAGATAATCCATCCACAATACAAGGTTACCGGTAGTTATTAACATACTACTGCATGGCTGAGCTGTAGTTACATGTAAGGTTTTAAAAACTGAGCTTAAAAATGATTAGCGGTAATAAAAACCAAGAGAGGCCAACAGTGATCACCGACTGTTTTTAGGGGCTTGTTGAGATTAAATAGAACAAGATTCAAACCATTAAAACATGTTAAAAACACAATAGCCGAGAGTAGTTTGGGCCCGGAAGCAGGATTCATCATGTCATCACTCAAAGCCCAGATAGCGGCAACCACCATGTGGCCTATTGTTTTATTATATTGAAATTAAAAATAGTTTACAATTATTATTATTATATTTGTATTCATCACAACTTAATGCATAACAAAATATTGCTGTAACCTCAAAAGCTGAGGACCACTCATGAATTATGCAAAAACATACAGTGCAAATATATTTGCAAACATGTGAGCATATATGGATTGGATTATTTTCAGATAAGTATATGATTTTAACAACAACACCAACATGCTGCCCACTGAGTCCACCACCAGCTCCTTGCTCCAGCTGAACGTCAGCAAGACCAAGGAGCTGGTGATGGACTTCAGAAGGGGTCAGCACAGAGACTACAAGCCCATTATCATCAATGGAGCTCCAGTGGAGAGGGTGCAGTCCTTCAAGTATCTTGGTGTCCACATCTCCTCAGACCTGACATGGGCTGCCCACATTCAGGTCCAGACCAAAAAGGCTAGGCAGCGCCTGTATCACCTACGACAACTGAGGAAGTTCAGGGTCTCTCCAAAGATCCTCAGGATTTTCTATACAGGCGCTGTGGAGAGCATCCTCACACAGAACATGACATCGTGGTTTGGGAACAGCTGTGTGAAGGACCAAAAAGCTCTCCAGAGAGTGATCCGCACAGCAGAACGCTGCTGCAGGATTGCTCTCCCCCCGCTTCAGGACACCTACACCAGGAGATGCCGGACTAGAGCAGCGCAGATACTGAAGGACCCGTCCCATCCTGGCAACAAACTGTTCCAACTTCTGCAATCTGGTAGAAGGTTCCGCATCATCTGGGCAAGGACAGAGAGACTCAAGAGGAGCTTCTATCCCCAAGCCATCCGTGCCCTAAACACACACACCCGCCCTCTCACATCATCTATAATTGACTGAGACAGGACTCTTCCAGACACTAAACCAAGGCACAATGTACATTTCATTTCCTTTAATTTTAAATATGTTTATATTGTCTATCCTGTAAAATAGTCAGATGTCTATTCATATTAATGTACAGAATTCACCTGCTTGCTGCTACTACTGCACATTCACCCAATGTATATACTACATATATATATATATATATATATATATATATATATATATATATAATGTTTTTCCTCTACACCCCCCCCCAATTTTTTTGCACATGTCGAGGAGCGTGTCAGGCTACATTTCACTGTGTGTTATACTTGTATAACTATGCATGTGACAAATAAAGAACCTTGACCTTGCAATATTTAGAAAAATAAAAAACAAACAAACAAACAAAAAACCCCATAATATTTAGTGTTGTTACCTAAGTACTAGTGCATAGTATAGCATAATTTCAGGAACAGAGTTGCAACTTTATAGTGATCTACCTCAAACTGTCTGGATTCCGCCATTTGGTAAGGCATGTAATCCAAGCAATTATGAAATCAACAAACTTTACAGGATTGAAAACACCTTTACACTCATCCGCTGAGTTTCCCTCAGGTACAAGAAGAATCCCCTTTATTAAAATCTTCCCTTGTTAGAAAAAAGTCATAGAAGTCACATTTGTGAAGCTTACTTCAGATACACACATTCTCCTGACAGGCTTTTAAAGCAGTCTTTTTTTTTCTGACAGCATCTTTCAGATTTCACATTTGACACGTTGCTTTTTTTCTGCCATGAAGACATTTTAAGTCTAGCCCACCAGCTTTAAGCTATAAACAACCCCGAATGCAATAGAAGGCTGGTGACATCAACATGGAAATACTCAATAAATCTTCTCTACATCCAACCATATTTTCTAGAAATGATGTTTATGCACTGCTAATGACTAAGGATTTGTTTTTCTCCCCAATTTATCTAAATGTATGTGTTAGTTGTTGGGAGATGATTGGGCTAGACTGTGGGTGCACACCGCATATGACTTTATTTCAAACATTTTGTTTGGTTGTAGATATTTATGAATGAAAAACCGACATTAAGAGCAAACGTTTGGTAAAGAATCTTACTATGATCATCCTAAGACTCAGCACAAACCACACAGGTCTGTGCTTTTTGATCAAAATGACTGACAGCAACCAGGCGTTACACTCAAACAATCCATCAACTGACAACCAGTTTTGATTTAGAAATATTGCTGACTGCTGCTGAAGTGAGTGTGACCTTACTTCATTTATGAGTCACATCCTATTTGAAGTAGAAAGGAGAGCACAAGGAAAAAACGAAATAAACAAAGCCTCTCCTTCAACCAAACAGTTTTATTCCTTCCAGAGAACATTGTGTTCGTGTAGCATAACAGTAGTAACTAAGAAGCGATGCAAAATATAGATTCTGGGGTCTTTAACCTTGTTACCCTTATTTTAGTGACAGTGTGGACACAGGACCGCTCATTCAAGTAGTGAATGTTCCCAATGATGTCACATTGTCATTGTTTCTGTTTCTGCTTTGATTAGTGCTTTTTAAAAAACACAAATGCTTTAGAGTCCCAGGTGACTCGCCCGCTTTATTAAACTGAGCTATTTATTCAGTTAATGTTTGCCACAGGTACCAAGTGGGTATGGTTATTCTGTCAGTCATTTTAAAGAGGAGCTGCTACATCGCTGCGTTTATCACCTGGATAAGGAACTTTCCAGGCTGGAAGTTTTCCGAACATTGGTGATGTTGTCGGATCTCTTTGAGACAGCTGAGCCGTGCCCTGGTCATGCCACACATGAAAAAGAAAACTGATCCTGCTACACTGTAAGCCTCAACCCGAGCAGCAATGACCCTCTTGGGAGCGAGAAAAACTTCACCTGCTGATGTGACCGTGCAACGCTTGGCTGGAAAATCTGCTTGAAAAAGGGGTTACCTTTGCTCCTGGAGCACTGACAAGAAGGTAGCAAGTGTTTGTTTCTCCTGTCACTTGCCGGCATGCTCTGAGCAACACATGAGATAAACTGTGTGCTATCAGTGCTTGAAGTGTGCGTTTAGTTTTAGTTGTTTTTTTTATTGTTTCTATACAACAGTAGTGAGAGATTAGTTCACATTGCAAGCAATGAATCAGAGTCATTCCTGGTGGGTGTTGGTCTCCACCAGGACGGTAATCTGTCAAAGGTTCTGCTCATAACTTTAATGGACAGACTTTCTCGGTGCAGCCAACAGGAGGAGGGTGTCAGATCTCAGGATCTCATCTTTGCTTTTTGTAGATTTTGTGGCTCTCTTGGCTTCCTCCAGCTCACACTGGGGTGGTTTGCAGCTGAGTGTGATGTATCAGGAATGACAATTAGCATGTCCAATCTGAGTGTATGGTTCTCAGCCAGAAGAGGGTGGGGTGCCCACTCTGGGTCAGGAATGAGGGGCTCCCCTAAGTAGAGGAGTTCAAGTATCTTGGGGTCTTGTTCAAAAGTAACGTGAAAGAGCATGAGACTGACAGACAGATTACTGCTGCAATGTGGATGCTGTACTGATGTGTTATGCGATATGAAGGAGAGAGGAGGTGAAGCTGTAAATTAACAGGTTGATCTATGAGTCTACCCTCAGCTACAGCCACAAGCTCTGGGTGGTGAAAGAACAAGATAGCAAATAGAAGCAGGCGAAGTCTGTTAGCTTGCGGAGCACAGCCAATCCGGAGGGACTAAAAGTAGACCCAGTACTCCTCTTCATCGAACGGACCCAGATGAGACGGTTCAAGCATCTGAATTTGATGCTTCCTGGATGCCTCATACATAAGGTTTTGGGCATGTCTGCAAGGAGGCTCAGGGGAAGGACATGTTGGAGAGATTAAGTCTCAGAGCTGGCCATTTGTTCTTTAATTTCAGTTATTTAATATTTAGGTCAAAATGAGCCCAGCTGGTCTCATAATACAAATACAACAATAATAATATTTACTTGAAATTACTTAAAGCCTGACACCAGAATCAAAACACAGTAAAGTGGATTATACTTTGGATAAAAGCTGAAAATTGTATTAAAGACAAGTGCAGAATTTCATTTTATAAAATATGCAAATGAATTCTAGCTATGCAAATTCAATATTTGTCCTTTTTTATTATTTAGATGAGGTCAATTTGATAACGAATAATGCTCTGATTAAATTTAAGTGTTGCTATTATAATTATTTTGGTGTTATTTGTTCTTGATGCCTCGAATCAGTCGTCAGTGTACAGGGCTGACATCCACCAGTTTAGGGTTGAAGATCTTACGTACCAAATGTTTGAGTCTTCTGAACTGGTGTAACTTCTATAAGAAGCAGTTGGCATTAATCAAATCCCAATCCTAATCCTAACTCTAGATGGACTGATAACAGCCTGTTGGATGTTGGTACGGTTGCAGAAAGAGGTTTCAGTTAAATGCTACAGTAAATCACAGTGGTTAGCACTGTTGCTTGCGTGGGTTTCCTCTTGGGGTTCCGGCTTCTCCCACCATTAAAAACTTAATTAAAACCTGAGGTGATTCGCCTGTTATTGTGCCCTTGTGCAAGGCACTCACCTATGGATGCAATTAGTCTCTGGGCGTTGCTTCTGCCCACAGCATCTGATGCTAAAGATGAGATTGTCCTGTTTATACATACACATTTATCCAAAATACTGATATTTAAAACTCCCATAAAGTCTCATTTTCATTTAGTTTTTTCAAACGCATACTGCTGGAAATCTGAATATATAGCTCAGGCAACGTTATGCTGGTGCTAGAAAAAAGAAGCATATGAAAGCGAATTTATAGAGGGGCCAGGTTTGCCACTTTCCCAGCTGCTGGACCAGCATGTCCTATCTTTGCTTGCATCCATCCATCCATCATCTTCTTCATTCTTATTTTTGTAAGGAGACTTATTTTGAACCTGTGATCTGCCTGCGTGGATTCTTTTTTATGATGCTCAGAGCTTTTTTTATATATATAATCCACACCGTTGTTGGAGGAACTGTACTGTAAATCCTATTTTCTCCAAGCTGGTATGTCTCTGTTTCATTTTGAGAAGAAATCCATTTCGGCCCTCTGCTCGAGAAGTAAGAATCCATCCCAAAATGATCCTCCGAAACACCTGAATTGTAGCAACCGCAGCACACTGTTTATAAATATCTTCTAGGTTTGTCAGCTTGTCCAAACATTAATACCCCTGAGAAACAGCATCATGAAAAATGTAAGTTGTTTCTCTGTCTGGGCCTATTAAATCCCCTATTAAGCTTCCAAAGGCAGTCAATACCCAGTGTCTGAACCATTTGATTCACTTTAGAGATCACATCTCACCTTGCACATTCTCCAGTCACACTGTGTTTTGTCTTGTTGCTCAGTGCTGACAGTGACACCCGGCTGAGAAAAACACAAAGCTTTTAAGACAGCTTTTAAGATGTATAAACATCCCACTGCGCTCTCTTATAACCAATAATTTATAAAATGCCAACATCCCAGCCAATAAAAGCTTTAATTTGACACTTTAATAGTCTTTTTGAAGTGTGTGCCAAGTCCAAGAATTGTTCATACATGTAAATTGCCTAAAATGAGAACAAAAGCTTCTGACGCGGCGTTGAAGGCGCAGAAAGGTTAGACCGAGCTATCTAGTGTTACAGCTGCTAATACAAACAGCAGCACGGCTAACAACTGCATAATCTGTCTGGATATGACAGCTGGCATGTATGGAGTTACATAACAGATGGCAACAAGCGCTCTATAACTGCGAGGCTGCTGTGCATCCTTGCAGTCGTTTCCTCGAGGAGAAATCGAAGTCCATAACAGGTCTATTTCTCTCACTCGGAAGCGCAAATCTCATCACCGAAGACTGAGACGTTATCCCTTCCTCACTTTAATACTGTGACACGTGGCAGATATCCTCACCGCAGCACAACTTAATCCGTGACTCACTGAGCGTGCATGATAAAGTGCCGTCGTCCAACTTCCTTGTCAAATCGCTTCTTTAATTAATACAGATATCGATCAAAGCCATATTTTTAATGGTTTATGTGGGCCAGTTGTGATAGGGATTATTTTCTTCACTTCCTTCAATAACCCTGGAAACTCTGAGATATGGTGTACATCATCAGAAATGATTGATTTTCCCAATATATTGGATCAGGACCTATGCTGTCATTTAAGAAATATAGAAAAAGTATCACGGAGCAAAGACAGAGATGTGGATTTATGTTTCACTTGAACGTTCATTTATGATGGTTAGTATAAAATAACACAGCGAAAAAACACTGATGCCAATAATATGTCTTTATGTCATCAATTATTTTGTCTCATTAGAAATTGACATTTTTTAGAAGCAGAAGAAATGCAAGTCTTTAATAATAGCTGTACATCATCTCTCAGAAAGCGATATTTCTCAGCAGGCTTCTTTAAGAAAGCACAACTACAGAAAATGCCTAGTAACATTACCCCGAACTCACTATCAAAATGTCCCCGACTGCTTCAACCAATGAATGAACTTAAATCAAACAGGCCGGCCTCGGCTGCTCGCAGTTTGGAACACGAATATTATCAGTTAATCAATGCGGCACCTCTTCTTTAGTCTGTAAGTGATGTGTTTTGACATTTAGTGCTGAGCTCTCATCTGTGCTTGCACTCACAAAAGATCTTACGTAATCACTCAGAGTTAAATGCCAATAAAAGTTTCCTCTTAAGGGATATCACAAGGCTGAAGCTTCCAAAAGTTAACAAAACAAATCATCCCTCTTTGATGTGGTAATACCACATAAAGCACCAATTTTGCTAGATTATTCAGGAGAAATCACAAACATTTATGTATTTTTGCAGCTAATGATTATTTAATGTGAACTTAATGAACTGTCGAACAAATTGGGGCCTGAAGAGTGCACTTTTTATTTGATGAATAATTCTATCAGATAGCTGAGGCTGAGATTATCAGCGCTGCAAGCTTTCTTTTTCCTGTGAACAAGTAGTATATAATTGTGCAAACGATCAGCGTCAGTGTTATTGATTTTGTTGGTGAGTCACATCACCCGCAACCAGTGTTGGGGAGTAACAGATTACATGTATCGGAGGTATTTAAAATACAAAATATGAGTAACTGTATTCCGTTACAGTTACCACTTAAAAATGTGGTATACAGAATACAGTTACTTTGTGGAAATATTTTTGGTAATTCCACGCCGGTGGAAATGGTAAATGGTATGTTGTATTGTATAGCACTTTACTCAGTCCCTAAGGACCCCAAAGTGCTTTACACTACATTCAGTCATTCACCCATTCACACACACATTGGCAAGCTACATTGTAGCCACAGCTGCCCTGGGGCGCACTGACAGAAGCGAGGCTGCCGGACACTGGCGCCACCGGGCCCTCTGACCACCACCAGTAGGCAAACACGGGGTTAGTGTCTTGCCCAAGGATATTAGGCATGCAGCCAGGAGGCAGCCTGGGATCAAACCACCGACCTTCTGATTAGTGGCTGACCTGCTCTGCCACCTGAGCTACAGCCACCCCTTTTATAAACACGCTGAATAGTTTTCTATACGAGATCGCTGCAAAAAGTGCAGTCTTGTCCACCCTACTGTTACTCATTTTATATTAAGATTCAAAAATCTAGTTGGTATTGGTATGACGAGCATCCTTCAGTAATAGTAATAAATCACACAGCAATAGTACATTCATGTAGTTGTAAAAAGCATGACAATATATTAAGTAATCCAAAGTATTCAGAATACGTTACTCTCATTGACTAACGTAGTGGAATACTTTACAAAATACATCTTTGGGGCATGTATTCTGTAATCTGTAGTGGAATACATTTTAAAAGTAACCTTCCCAACACTGCCTGCAACCCATGTGGGTTGCAGGTAATGCAGGTTTCCTACTGCAAAAATGTCTTAGTGTTTCTAGACCAACGGCTGGCACGCCCAATATTCTTATTGGTTTCTCCCAACTTGGTCAGGAGATATTTTTATCATTAATAAGACACTTTCTCCATATGCATATTAATGTTGTTGGACTATATTGCCAACCTTCTTTGATTGTCACAGCAAACCTAAACTGGAGCAGGTTTATTTAGTTAAAACAAGATGTAAGACCGACCTAAATGGTGTCAGTGAGTCATGGCCACTCCATTCATACAAGAGGAACCAGTTGCAATCTGTGCATTAGTAATAAGATTTCAAGTGGAAAGAATATAGCACAATCGTTATTATGATCCTTTAGCTTACCCTGACTCATTACTTTTTGAGAGGTGCCACTTCAGCCAGGAGGGAAAAATTCACAAATAGGGTTTATTAGCACCTATATTAGAAGCCAAGTGTTACATTTCCTGCCGCTGCTGCCAAATAATTATAAATGAGTAAAAAAAAAAAAATTACACAAAGGCCGTCCTTCCTTTTACATCTTCGAAAATTTGCTGTTATGATGATTTTGGTTGATACCCAACCAAAATGTGATGTTACATTAGACCCATCTGGTTCTGACTTGTTTTTCTTTTGTTTGTTTTTTCAACCTGTCCTCTTTATATTTGCTGTAACTGGGAAGAAACCCTTAAATGCACCTCTTTAGCGTAAAGTGTACATAAAGGTAATAGCTTCAAAGGAAGAAAACTGAAGCCAAAGCAGAAGTGCCTAAAACTACACATAGGAAAATAGCCTTTGGGATTCCTTTATCCATAACCTTGGCGAGTTTATGATCTCAACCACTATTTCAGAGTCTTATTTAATAAAGTAAAAGCTCTGCTTTGTGCCAGGGTTTTTAAAAAAAAAGAATATATGTCAGGTTCTGAGGAACGTTATGATTGACAAGTTAGCATCAGATGAGCGTGTAGAGTGCATCTTGGATTATTCAGATACAAATGATCATAAGATCATCAACACCATGGACATATAAAGGTTCAATGCAAGTAACATTTTGCTTTTGGAATTTGATTCTTCTACACCAATTCTCACACTTGTATTTTTCTTAGTTTAAACTATCCTTGGATTATTTTTATTTTTTAAGAGGGCTTCTTCTGTGAAGGTTAAGCTTTGTTACCTTAGAGTTGTTCTAATTTCTGCTTCCTTTTTTTTAACTACTATTACTGGTGTGCTGTAGTAGAAGCATATTAAAATGAATGCATTTCCTTAAGGTGAACTGTTTATCTGTTTAATTTGTCTGACGCCACCACTTCTCTCTTGTTTGTGCCGCTTTTGTGATTCCTTTAGGTCAAATTATCTGGTTCCTCTGAACCCTCCAATACAAGTTCTCATTCACTTCAAGTGAAACTTTTGCCCTCCCATGTTATTCCTTCAGCCAGAGAGTTGTCAGTCATGGTTTCCCTAGTTAGTCAAGAGTATGCAGGCACCTCGTACAGCTGAAGACATCTATTCTTATCAAATTGTCATGTGGCTTTGAAGAACAGAGCAAACTGCTCTCGCAAATGAAATGGAGTCTTTGAAGTGACGTAAGCAGACCAGGTTCTTTGCACCTTTCACATTTGTTTTGATTATTTGGGATGTGGACTGAGCTAAAGGCTTGAATAGGGCAACAGCTATAGCCGGTGACTCTGCTCAAGTCACACAAGCGTATAGCTCATGATCACAAGATAACATTAACACAGAACGTGAGACCAAAATAAATGTTCTGTATAAAAAACCTGGAAAAGGTGTTATGTAGCCTGCTGTTACATATCTGTTTTTCAAATAAGCAGCGTGAAAGACTGCAAAAATCTGGTCAGAGCTGTATGTTGTGTAGCTACTTTTTTATTAAATATTGTACGTAACGCAGCCATATTTGTGCCACAAATACAGGCAGTTGCTTTTTGAGATACTGGTGGGACAGAACCAAAGAACGAATATGAGCATGTATATGAATTATATCACTGGGGAGGTTTTTTGTTTTGTTTGGCCTTTTTTTCTGTTGTTGTTAGTTTAGTTTTTTATTAAAACAAATTTAACATTCAGCCTCCTACTCCAATAACTTTCATGTAAAAGTCTACAAAAGTATTTCATTTCAAGTCGCATTTGTACATTTTTAATAATATGCTAAACTCTCAGTGTGATTGAGATCTGTGTCTCAAGGTTCATTATCCTAAAATATTGCAGAATTATTTAAAGCACAAGAGGATCCGACTATAACTATTACCCTTCACCATATTGGAATGCAGCTATTCTGGGTAACTTGGCATTGCGTCTGAAATATGAAAAAAATTGATTGTCCCATATTTCTCCTAATTATAACAGCTGTGATCAATTTTTCCGTTGTTGTTTTGTCCAATTACTTGCTTGACCAAATCCCCACAGTCCTCTTGGATTGAAGCTGGAGCTCAGCAAACGAGCCACTGCCTAATACTGTGTGGAACATTTATCCATGATGTAGAGGTTCGCTTTTCGTGTAAACATATTTAATACCAACTCATTAGCTACATCTAATCCCACATTTATCCTCATAATTTGACTTCCAATCTTGAATGCTAATGAGACAGTAATTATGCTTTCAGACATGTTCCAGTCCTTAGGTATAATTCAATAGATGCAGTCAACACATTTGTCCTGATTTTATGCTTTAGTTGTTAGTGTCTCAGACTGCGCGCTGTGGTCTAATATTCTGCTGTTATAGATAAAAAGTATATTTATCATTCTTGAACCATGCAGCAAATAATTGACCAATTATTCAGTAAAAAGGAAGTGCACACTCTGCATAATGTCAGGTTCCCAAAATGCAGCAAACCTGTTTGTGTAAATGCACGGTATGCTGTTGTTACTTGTGATTTAACAGCTAACAGAATGGGCCAGGTGCTTTCTTCTGCAGTGAATTACAGCAGAACGGCCAAGAAAGTAACTTCCAGTGGTGAAACGAAGAAGATGAAAAGCGATTATGCGAGGCTGTGGTGAATAGTATATGATGATGTATGAGCCAAACAAATCTACTTTTGGCTTTCACACAACAGCACATAGGCGGCTGTTACCCTCATGTAATTAATCTCCATAATCTTTGCCTTTTCAATAAGGGTGCTAATCTAGAAAAAGAGACAGACCTCTTCACAAGCAGGCACTGTTTACAATGTTGATTACTTCCTTTGTTGTTGTCAGAGTTTGCCTGAAGATACATTAGCTCCTTTCTTATGATAAGCTAGATGGCGTAGATCTCGATATGAGTCCGATCAGTAAGATACTGAAAGAAATACGTTATTGTTAATATGCATGCATGCGGGATTTCTCAAGATAATCCCTGCCCACACACACACACACACCACACAGGTGTGCACTCACCATCCCACCCTATAGGGGACAAAAAGATGTTTTCCTAATCGGATTTCTGAGCTCATCCTATGATGAGAGTCTGCCCATTTTATTGATCTTATGTTATCTCAAATTGGAAACCTTTGGTCCAGTAATGAGAGATAGATGGAAGGACGTTTTAAAGTTTCTCTATTGATACCTCAAACCAGGAAAAAATAAATAAATACAAGAAATTTCAAAGTAATGCTTTCCTACCCTCGGAGTTCCTCTGTAAAGTCAGTACTCTAATTAAGAATACAAATAAATCAGTTTTTCTCTGTTGCATTTAATTTCTGTGCATGCATGGAAAATTACATTTCACACCATATTTCACTTCATTTGATACTTTCCAAATATTATTGTTTTACAACACTAAATCTAACCAGAATTAATGTCTGTTAATGTCTGTTTGCTCAACAGAAGCCCTTTCTTTACTGAGTGATAAGGTTAAATAAAATCCATATTTATTAAAAGCTATTAGTACTTACAATTAATCAAATGAAAATCACGTCTGTGCTGTGGAATGGTTTAATTTATTAAAGTGGATATGGAAACTTCAGCTTTTGCAACACAAAGCTACTTAGGAATGGCTTAGCAAGGGTCAACGTTGTGGAGCTGCCAAATCTAAATGTACGTGTGATTATTGGTTACACACAAAACACGTCACCATCTTTTTCTTCAAATGAAGTGCAAACAGAGCCTTCTCTATCCCCCTGAGCTTTTTTATTATCTCATCTTGGTACTATATGTGTATTTTATTCAATGTCAGCGGCCCCCAACCTTTTTTGCGCCACGGACCGCTTTATGTCCGACAATATTTTCTTTTTTTTTCTTTTCTTTTTTTTGCCTGTCCCGTTTGGCTCTTTTGCCATCAGAATTGTTGTCTAACGGCAAAGAAAGATGCCCAACGGATTTACTTTACCAAACTGACCATCCCAGCCTTGCCGTAATGGTCCATTTGATTCACCTTTTATTGTTTATTTTATTTTCACTTGCTGAATACGGGACAGACTTGACTGGGGGAAATAAGGGGAGAAAGAAAGAGGGAAAGAGAAACAGCTGAGAAGAGGGACGGGGGAGAAGGGCAAAAAACAAAAACCAACAGAATAAGCAGAGAAAAAAAATGCATATATCGATCACCTGGATCACCTGTTGAGAAAGAAAAAAGAAAACAAGCAGAAGAAAACAAGAGTAATAGAATAAACAACATCACAATGATATATGGGAATATGACAGTAAATACCAAATATTAAACATTATTGTGCAGCACATAAGATCAACAGCACACAGTGTGCTTTGAGGTAGGAGCCAAAAAGGGTGTAGTTTGTGGGTGTGACCACCCGTGTGTACACCTGTGAGCATGAGCGCGCTTGTTTTTTTAAAAGGTTCCTTCTTGTAATGATCTGCTAGACAATATTTTCACACCGGCCTTTAAGGTGTCACGGATAAATACAACAAAATAAAACCAGTACCAGTTCCAAAAAAAAGAAGAGTTATTCATAACACATGGGAAAAGACCCAGGAAAACTCAGTTAACGAACCCAGGGAAACCGAGCCTCAACTCTCGCGGCCTGGTACCAAACGACTCACAGACCGGTACCGGTCCGTGGCGCGGGGGTTGGGGACTGCTGTTCTATGTTGTAAATAAAGGTTAAAAATCAGCCTATTCATTTACATAATGTGATATAAACATGGATAGCTTTGTCCAGAGAATAAATTCCGTCTGTCTTTCTTGAATTTATACATCTGCCTCACACACTACTCCCAATTTGTATTTTACATTTATGTTTTGCTGTTAAAAGGTTATTTTCTAGTGATCAGTGCACATCAAGCGTGTGACATCATTGCTATGAGGCAATAAAACACGACAACTTCTGAGGGGCTGAATGGTTTTCATAGACATTGTGGCAGCATGGATTTTGACGTTACGGAGAGTAGTTGCACAGCAGCTTCATCTCATATCATTGTCCCCAAAATGGCAACTGACTCATCTGTGCAGCATGTGTATGACAGGAATTACAATCAAGCTGTCATTACCTTGAGGCCAATTGTACTGGTAATTGTGAGAGGATGACAACAGGTTGGCCAGAATTAAGGCTCATCTTCCTTTGGCTAGTTCAGCACCTGCCTGCTGGCCACAGGCCGAATTTTTTTCTGACAGCCTCAGCAGGAATGATTGATGCCTGAAGGCCTCTGATGGGTGTGTGTGTGTGTTTCTCAGTGCCAAGCTGCTTTATCCATCCAGCACCCTCTCTTGAAGCTCATTTAGGTCGCACCTGTCATTGCACACATTGGTTGCTTGATGTTTTTTCCTTATAGGCTCGTCGTCTGCGGACGCATACCCTTTAAAGAAAAGCAGCTACTGTGCGGTGATGATAATATTCTGGAAATTGTAATCACCTTTAGCAGATGTCTGGTGCAATGTAGGTTAAGAAAGGTGTAAATCTACATTGTTTAGCAGATGCTGCACCATGCATGTCACTAGGTTTTTCCTGCATCAGGTTCTATAATGAACAGAAATGCTGTTTTTTGCATTGTTTCAGAGTCAACGATCACATTTTTTATTTTATAAAAGAAAAATTTCCATGGGTTTTCCACCTGGATTCACCCAATCCCTCCTCCCATACACACACATACCATAGGACCACCTATAAAGAAACAGTTAAACTTTTTCTCTATTGTTTGGTGTTGATAATCTCAGTATTTGCCGTGTGTACAATGACCTGAATGCACTGCAGTATACCAAAGTCTTTATCCTATTTTTATGCCACACACTCACAGCTCTTTTAGCTCCAAAGAATTTTAAACCTCCCAATGTCCTGATACTATTGCATTTTTCATTGGTATTTTAAGCAAAGAGTTGTGAGGTCTTAGAAGTCAGCTGGCATTAATTCCTCTGAGGCAGAGGGATTCAGCCTCTCCCTGGAAAGAGGCTTAAAAGAAAGTTCTCCTGCTTCCAAATGACTACACTTCTCCTTTCTCACATACATTTTTATATTCCTTAGTGGACAGGAGAACAATAGATAATTGAACGTGACTACGTTTAAAATACAATAAATTCTTTTATTAGAAACTTACTGGGGTGTACTAGACTTGCATATGCAAATACGTTCATTTAACTAAGTTTGAGAAGTTGACTAATTGTCTCATTGTTCTCTATGTTTGTGGGAAACAGACTGTCAGGGGTGCAGGTGTATACATAATAGATCAAAGCAAGAAGAAATACGAGGAAACTGAGATCGTTAATCCTGCTTTGTGGAAAAAAAACATGAAATTTAATATATTTTTCAAACTACCATGATAGCAAATTTGAGAAACCAGTGACCAATATCACACAGAGTTTTTTCCAATGATGGTACAAGATTAAATTAAGTGACATATTCATGATATGCTGTACATTTTAGGTTCTAATAGCTGCTCGCTATATTAAATTTTATCTTTAAATTAACTTCTCCATTCGCATCACATTTATTCTGGCGAGGTTGGAGAACCAGCGGTTGGCGTGCGTGTTGCGATGGGATGAGGTTTGCACAAAGCCGGCTTTCTCGAACAGGGAAATGGCTGCTGTCTGTGGAGAGCTCACATCCAGGATTAGACGGCCGAAGCCTCTCTCTTTGCAGAAATCCAAAGCCTTCCGTGTTAACTGCGAGCCCAAGTTTTTGCGGCGCCACGAAAATGCCACGACCATGTGACACATCTCACCATAACTTCCATCCCCGGCATCTTGAGCCAGCTCAGAGCCTCCTCCCGTCACTCCGCCATTCCAGTCTTCAAACCTTTCGCCTTCTTCCTCTCCGCTTTTTCCAGTCACTGCCACCATCCCTACCACCTTGGATTGGCCATTGATGTCTGTCTCTGCTACCCAGAAGCCGTTATCTGGGTTTTCCAGGTAGCTGGCCTGAATGTCGGCCATATCTGCGCTTTGCCTCCTCATCATGTAGCCCTCATAGATATCATGGCAGCAATAATAAATAAGGCCAGCCCATGCACTGCCAAACAGTAGAGCTTGGAAGTAGGAGCTGCCTCCAAGCACATAACCAGCCATCGAAATGCTCAGAGCAACACCAATATGGTCTGGATGGCTCATGGCCTTGAAAAAGGCTGGGTAAACATGCTCAAAAATCCCATCCTTAAATAGTGACATGACCACATGTTGATCTGAAGGTCTATATTCCCTGATGGAGAACTGAACTGCATGTTAGAGGAAAAGAGAAGGGAGGGAGAGAATGAGAGCTCGGTGAGACTAATCTGCCTGTTGTTGCAATCAGAAATTCCTGCTGGATTTCACAATGGGCTAAATATGCTCACGTAACCTGTTAAATAAATATAAAATAAATCACTATGCCTCTCACTGATTCTTACCCTTTTCATTTTTAATTCATTTCTATTCCACATAAATATGAAAATGCCATTTTCATGTGACAACCTGAGGTGAAAATCACAATTAAAATTATTACTACTATTAAGATTCCAAGAGTGAGAGTCATTCTGGGGATGCAATACAATTAGGTCTCAAATGTGCTAATGATCGGAATCAAACGAAGGTGATCCTGAGGCAACAAACAAAAGCGTTTTAGTTTTATTGAAACGTGTTTATGTCATTAAGGGTTGTTAGTACTGCCATTCATCTGCACCCGTGCTGTCTTATTAGTTCTCTTGTTCATAACCAACATGACAAGAACAACAACAAAAATAGCATAAAAGATGAAAATAATCAGAAGTTTAACTTACAATTGTTTTTCTGGGCCATGCTGACGCCTTCCCCTCGTCTTTTGGTCTTTTTCTCACTCTGACAGACTTAAAGCTGCCCCAGACTTAATCTACAGATTGTGATAATCAGCCATTCACAAAAGGAATTGAAATTAGTCTGAGCATGCTCACCTATGAGTTCACACCACACACACACACACAGACCTGAAATGACTTTGAAGTATAACTGCTACTGTTTGTATAAAACATTGAGGTTTATATAAGAAATTTTACACTTTGATTTAGATTCTGTGGAAGCGTGCTTTAAGTTAATTGAAATTAAACACAGGATTGTTTTGGTTATTTAATTTTTTTTAACTTAATTGGGCTTAGTCAACAGAGTAAAGAACTTCATCACTGGATTTGTCAGGGAGGATGAGCACAGATCCTGAACATATTAAATCAGAAAAATGATCAGAATGTGAATTCAGGAACCATTCGAAAACTTCAAAGATACTTCCAAGAATAAAATGTTCTTATTAATCTCTTTTTTGGGTGCTTCAGTTTTGGTGGTTTTCTCTCGGGAATCTGCTTTGGATCTCCAGACCGCTTCTTCTGCACAATATAAGGTGAAAGTAAAATTAATATTGTCTAGGCCCCTGACATAAAAGTGTCCTATAGCGCTGGTGATAGTGTCTTGTGCAATAACCTGGTGGCCCTCTGACATGATTAAATTTCCTCAGCAGGAGAAAGGCCTTTACACCTGTTTAAATCAATAGCACTGCCTCATGAATCTGTGAGCCCTGGAAGGTCAAGCAACTGTGGAACTTTCTGAAACCATTTCACATCTGCAGAGTGAATTCTGAATGCAGAAGTGAAACCTCCTCCACTCCTGTAATCACGTTCGGTAAGCATGTGAGCACACTGTGTTCTGTTGATCTTATGTGCTGCACAATAATGTTTAATATTTAGTATTTACTGTCATATTCCCATATATCATTGTGATGTTGTTTATTCTATTACTCTTGTTCTCTTCTGCTCGTTTTCTTTTTTCTTTCTCAGCAGGTGACCCAGGTGATTGATATATGCTTTTTTTTTTCTCTGCCCGTTCTGTTGGTTTTTGGCTTTTGCCCTTCTCCCCCGTCCCTCTTCTCAGCTGTTTCTCTTTCCCTCTTTCTTCCTCCCCTTCTTTCCCCCAGTCAAGTCTGTCCCGTATTCAGTAAGTGAAAATAAAATAAACAATAAAAGGTGAATCAAATGGACCATTACGGCAAGGCTGGGATGGTCAATTTGGTAAAGTAAATCCGTTGGGCATCTTTCTTTGCCTTTAGACAACAATTCTGATGGCAAAAGAGCCAAACGGGACAGGCAAAAAAAAAAACAAAAAAAACATTCAGAGGCCTGTATCACAAAGTCCTTAATTCCCATCTGCATACACAATTAGTTGCATAAACCACGCCAAATTTACGCACTAATTAAAACCTTTAAAGTCATGATCTTTGGTTATGTGGCATATGTAGACACATTGAATTGAGAGTCCTGAGACCAATGTAATGCAACGATAGGTTAAATATTAGGCTTACCTAATAAACCTTTTACAGTTACAGTTTTTAAGTTATCACCTACCATGTTCAAAGAAAAGTAATTCAATTCAATTTTATTTATATAGCGCCAAATCACAACAAAAGTCGCCTCAAGGCGCTTCATAAGTAGTAACAAGCTGCTTTAAGTTGTTCGGTATTCATCGCATGTAGGGTTAGTCCTTATTCTTTGTGTGATGGTGAGAAAATAAATACCCTTCTGTACATCCATAATGATGATCCATCCAACAAGGACGGTGTGGAGCAGGGAAATTATTTTACTGCTATTGTTAAATAATTGTCATCATTACCACTGCATTAATAATATAATCTGGAGTTTATATTGCATTCAGGGGTTAAACAGTGTGTCTTTCAGAAAGGCTAAAAGTAACAGGACAGGAAACAGGCTTGGAGAGTTTTGCAGAAGTGAAAGTTATTTTGAGCAGCAGGCTAAGACGAGGCTTTAACAATGTAACAGATAGCTTTAAGAAGGCCTTAAGCAGTTATGACTATTTTATACACAATGCATATCTGTGCTTATTAAAGAGTTGGAGCTCGGTCAATTAATTGGGGGTCGGAAGCTTTGTTCGGCGCGATGTTCGGACAATCTATTGTGCAAGTGACTTGGAGCCATAGAAGGAATTGCAATACATGCTTACAAAACACTTATATATCAGATCATTTCATATTAAGGTTTAAGTAGAGGTTCTTGGTTAAAACATTTATTTAGTAGAAGACATACACATAGTCTCAGTGAGCCTCTGGTCTGGTGAAAGGTCAGAAGTGCAACAGGTGAATTGAGAAAGAGCATGTGAGGTCGTGACACACACACATGAGTTAAATTTATTTAGAGGAGAGATTAGTCATGTCTGGTTGTAACTGCAAAAGTGTCTCGGTAAAAGAGGAACCGTCCTTGTTGTCTCGGCAAGAAAGAGGAACAATTTACTTTAAGACAAGAACGGAAAGTACCAGCCATGAAAATAGAAGATGATCTTCTGGGTGAAAAGCCATTGTGGTGTTGATCTGATCTATGTATAAAATGTATCTGTGACGCATGAAGGGGCGTCAGTAAATCAAACCCTGATGCTATAAAATATCTGTTCATGCTTTGATTAAGTCGAGGACTACTGGCTGTCGGCGTACAGAGTGTCTTCCCACACGTGTGTTCATTAAAATCATTGTTGGACCAAGAGCTTCTGGACCAAGGGTGGTTTGTACTCTCCTTCCTCAATTTTGAACCTTAACATTGGTTAACCTGAATGAATATCCAGACTGAATACTGACATACAAATGTACTGAAGTGCAATTGAAAAGTTATACAAGCCCAGTCCTGGCGCTGAATGAATCTTAACAAAGTAATTCAAATCTGCAAAATAACTTCTGCTACTCAACAATAGATGGGAACATACTTACCAGCTTGCTGGTTTGCGTTGATGTTATAAATGGAATGGAAACAATTCAAAAGGTTCACATTCACTGACTATGAAGTTCAGTTTTGTCTGGCATTAATGCTTAAAGATACTTTTTTTGCACTAAAGCAACATACTCTGAAATCACATCATCTTTGAAAGACACATTTGTAATGAAATTGAAAGATGTTTACGGCGCAGTCCTAAAAAGGTCATTTTTCCTTCCATCCATCTTCGTTCATTTGTTCAGTTCAAAGTTGTGGGGAGGCTGAATCCTACACAGTATCAGCTATTTTAGGGCAATAGGTGGGGTCCACCCTGGAGAGACTGCCAATCCTTTGCAAGGCTAAAAAAAAATCAAAAATATTCCACATTCACAGCCAAGGCTAATTTAGACTTACCAGATAACCTAACACATGGGAGGAAGGAGTAGTTACACAGACAGAACCCACGCAAGCACAAACTTTTTATTTTTATATGTCTTTACTCAACAAATGTGAGTAAAATGCTGTCCTCAAAGTGTCACTTGGTTTATCCTGACTCTTGGTGATTTTCTGGGGAACATAATCGCAATCAAAAAACATGAATAAGATGAAATACTTGTTTGCCATCAAAGGCTACATATGGATTCAAACAGAATGATGTGTGGACAAATATCTTAAAAAGACAACACACAGTTGTGGTGTATAAACTCTTCAGAAAAGCAGCTGACAACAGCTCTTGGTCACCAGTTGGGGGTAAAAGCTACAGATTCAATCAGTGTAGTAAATTCACCTGTGTGATGACCTTGAAGACAAGCTTCTACTCCTACGTGCTGATTCATACTGAAAACCTGAAAAGTAAATGCTCTTTTCTTGGGAAAGAGTAGCATTCCGTAATAGTGTAGATCAGGGTCAGCAAATGATGTGTGAAGAAGGACAACCTAACTGTAAAAATCACTGTGTGTTGACAAAAGTACCTAAGGTGAACAGCATTATACATTACATGTCTGAAAAAGCCGATTATGCTCTTGGAGTCACCACCGTTCACCTTAAAGTTGAATAAACTATTGCTGAGCATTTTATTTCTAAACACGAAAGTTAAAACCATTATTTGAATTAATAAGAATATGCTGTAGCATTCATCAAGTCACACTTGTTCATGAAGTGTCACGAATTGCTTTCAGTACATAACACCTCATCATCACAGGTAATATTAATCTCACTTGATAGAATTAGTTAAGAGTGCTTCAGAATTGATTGCACATTGTCTTGAAACAAAAAGTCGCAAGTTAAAAAAAAAACTATTGAAGTTGCCCTGGAAACTAATCACTCTAGACTAACTACATGGTCCATTTATAATGGAGACTGTAAATTAATGAGCCTGTTTCATATGCTTGTCATAGAAGTATGACATTAAGACATTAACCCATTATATTACTGAGATTTTCTCATCCAGTCGCCATCATTTGAAAACACCCAAGAAAAAGTTATTTTCAACCCACTGCGTCTCCAACAGTTCTGAATTTAACTTTGTCATCTCCTGTGACACAAAAGTACATATACACTGAGCTAACACTCTCCAGAGATTTCCATTTAGCCTTGCTATAATGGTAGACAGTGGTGGTAGACAGTGTATTTTTTATCTTTAGGCTTTTTGCTCAAAGGCAGCATTAAAATAACATGCGTTGAGAACAGCGGGCAACATGTCATGTGACTGTAAGAAACTAATAACATCCACATTTAAATTAGCGTATTTACCATTATGTAATGAGTTTCAGAAGTACATGCAGGCAACTGCTAGCTGCTTTCTTCTGCGCTTTGTGCTAAGATAAGCTAGCTGGCTAACTGACCTATATTTACTTTGTGGCTATAAAGGCATAATTTAGTAAAGTTTTTATTAATGTTATTAGCAAAAAAAGCCCTGAGATGGAAAAAGACAGCAACTTAACAAAGCTGCAGAAAACGTCTGTCAATTTTCCATCCATCTCAAGCCACGCATTGCATTTTCAGATAAGTTTACAGTTACCATTACCGAATTTCTATCACCTAAAACTGCCATAGCCCCTAAGCACCACTTAAGCAGTGTTTGTTTTTGATCTTGCAAAGCAAGACCACTTATAGTTCAAACAGACCTATGAATTTTAGATCTTGATGGATCACTAATGCTTCATTTAGTAGGCATTAGTGATCCATCACATAATTAGTTTTTGGATAAGGGAATAATATTTTGGTTAGGTTAGCACAAGCCTCTGGTTTAATGCTAAACTGAATAGACTGAAAACTAAATACAAGAAACTAAGCCAAAAACTATAAACAAGGAACTAAAACTAGGAAACTGGAACATAGAACTTGGAATTATAAGGAGGACGACACAACAACATGCAGAGGAAGACAGAGGACTAAATACACAAAGGAAAAAGAAGCGAAACATTGCTGGAACAGATCTAACCGATTAGACAGAGAGGAAGCAAAACAGAATACAATAAACACAGGACAAGGGACTATCAAAATAAAACAGGAAACACAAGAAACACACTGACAGACAGATTGGGACTGGGGAAGAACAGACATGAGAATATAACTGACTAGGGAGACAGAAAGACAACACTGTTAGGACACAGGAGATGCACAAACATAGAGACAAGGGTGACTAGATGTAACACAGGAGAGGCACAGAAACAAAACCTAAAGACCAGAGACTACAAATATAACCAGAAAATAACTAAGAGAACTAGAAATACAAATGACTACACCATGAATAACACTAAATCCTCACAAGGGTTGAAAGAGAGTGTTTAACTGCAGTCCCATATTTCAGGCTTTGGAGGCAACTGAGACCAAACTGAGGGGCTAGACCAACTGAACAACATCCATTTGAGTATTTTGGCTCAACCAGCCTTGTAAAATTAACTGGTAGGCATGGTAGGCAGGCATTGATCTCCTCTAACTGAAAAAACCTGAGTAAGGGTAGTTCTGAAAATGCTAACCTACTACACTTTAATGCCATAGACTCATGCTTTCTGTCACTGCTGACCTACTTGATTAGCTCAAGATAACAACTTTAATCTTCAAAGAAAATCAAAGTCATGCCAATATTTGTTTCAATTGATGTGTGAATAACGGGAGACGCCCAATGGTAACTGCACTAAAAAGAACACAATGTCTGAATGCGAATCTGCAACCTTTCATTTTGTTTTTTTAATCACACATTGCAGTATAATTGTACAAAGAAACCAGGGTGCACGCTTTGGTTGTCTTGGACAACCCTTTTAGATTATGAGAGATAAGAAAGCATAATGAAAGTCTGGAATCACAACAGCCCCAAGAGGGGTGGAAGGCTGCCTTCCATCAAATCTTACTTTATAATCTTACTTCATCACAATCCAAGTCATGCTTCGTTCTTAGTAACTGCTGTGACACTTCACCAACTGTACGCAGACAAAAGCGATTGTCTCACCTCAAAGTGAGAATCCCAGGTAATTTTCATAGTGGAAATAATAGGATTTTAGTCATACATAACTCCCTGTTGCTACAGTTTCTTATATTTTAAATTCTACTGAAGAATAAAGGAAAGCTGTCTATAAACATATTGTATCGCAGAGGGAAGACGGGGTTAGTTGTAAACAAAGCGCGGATGAAGGATGATCAGTACTGGAGACGACCAAGCTTCCATCCGAGGCTCACGGATGTTTTTAGGGTTTTATTTGCAGCACTGAAGATTTTATACCGGAATAGTCTAAAAGTTAGTAATAACCATAACAGCCCCATGAGGGGGTATTCGTGTTATACAACAGACAGTCAGAGGCCTCAACAACAGAGGTACATGTTGTTATTCTGAGCCATCCATGAGGCAAAAAAGGAAAAAAGAAAAGAAAAAAGTTTGGGGGTTGTGACAGAAAAAAGGCCACATTGTACTGCTGCTTAAATCAAAAAGATTTATCCTCTGGGTGACATCAAAGTTTTATTTGTATTTGTTTTTTGGCCTCAGGGTGGTGCTTTAGGAAAGGTTATTGCTGCACACGTCTTTTTAAATTTTGGGATATTTTTGGATGGGACTCGTGTTTCTTTTCTGACGTGTTGCCAAGAATAATAATAAGATGACAATTTGCTCAATAAACGCACGTTTTTCATGCTATCCCCTGAGTTGCTCAATTCACCAAGAATTTGGCTGCAAAATGTGAGTACATGTTATCTAAATATATCTAGAAAATCTTAAGTGCGCGCATTAAAAAAACATGATAATAGAGTTAAACACTTTAGGAACCAAAACAGTATCAGTTCAGTATAATTAATTATTATTTTATAATTATATTTTGTTAATTATTTGTAGTGGCTGTGAAAGCTGAGTTCAGTATATTTACGTACCATGCCAAAACACCACTTTAGCTACACTGCAACCATGGGGTCTTGCAGTTAAGATAAAGCATTTGACACCATTTCACAGCAATAACACACTGTAAGCATAAATGGAGGCCAAGCCAAACAAACTGGCATTCCTTCAGCCATTATATTGCATGCTGTGAACCAGATTATTCTAGATATTTTGCTATCAACAGGGAACACCAGAACCTTGTTAGGATGTACATCTTAGCATGGATCGGTCTAAGAACTTTCCAGAAGCAACAGTTTTGATTCCTGTCTGTATTGACATATCCTCGACAACAACTCCCTGTTTTATATGCTTTGTAGATTAAAACGCATTTTTGTAAAGAACTAAAAAACATGTCAATCAAATCAAATACATTTTTCTATGATGCAACAGACTGGCAGATCTAAGTTATATTACACAAATGTAATATCCACTGGTACATTTTACGTGGTTTCTGCTTCCAGTTCAAGGTCTGTTTTCTTCTTTTGAAACTGACCTGAGAGACAGCTACAGAATAACTAAAAAAATAACCGTTTCCTCACCTCAGAGCAGTTAATGTATTAAAAGAAAAAGGAAAAAAATAAATACATTTACTTTATTAATGTAACTGTTTTCAGTGCAAGAGCAACGCAGCAATGGCTAAGTACTTTATAGATGAAGCAGTTAGTCAGTTTATCATCAGTGAATTTTGATTAATAATTAATTAATTCTTTGTAATTTATAAATGCGTGGCTAATTAAACCCTCGACCTCGCAGTAACAAAGCGACTCTTCTGCCATGGCTGACGTTTTTCTCTAAAGGTTTGGCTCTATCTACTACATAGAAGGTTGGTCTGAAGGGTCATCTATATCACCAACTGGATCATGAAAATGGTGTGACTCATCCGGCATTAAATATTAGATTAAAGCGTTCTCTACCCCACATTTAATGTTTCTTTATCTCTTCATTAGAGTCATCCAGAGACTTTGAAATGTCATAGTGCAGCGGTCCCCAACCCCCGAGTCGCTTGGAGTCGAAGCTCGGGTGTGAAATTTATGGTTTTCAGGCTTTTTATCGTTAACTCTGTTTCCCCGGGTCTTTTCCTGCGTTGTAGTTGGCCGTCTTAGTGTGAAAGAAGTGTTTACGCGTTACCATGGTGACCAGAGAGTATTAAGGGGAAGAGAGGAGGATGTTACTCTCATTGTTGTTGGAACATTTCAGGAGGTCGCTGCTAATAAAGTTACACAATTACATAGTGAATTCGCATTTATTATTATATTTACAAAATACCACAGTTTTTGTCTTGGTTGTATAATTTTATTATGTTGTATTTATCTGCACTACCTGAAAGGCTGGTCTGTGGCGCAAAACAGGTTGGTGACCGCTGTCATAGTGCACAAATTTCTGATGTATGCCTCAGTTTCCTCTGATGGGGTTTAAAGCAATGTATTTCTACCCTTTAGTCGTGCATGAAACCATTTTTAGTCTGAATATTTTGCAGCTATAGAGTTTACTTTTAGATTTCTTTACACAGATGGGCTGCTCTTAAAGCTTGATGAGCCGACTCCTCTGGAAAAACCACTGCACATTCCAGTGTTCCAAACCTGCTTCTGGTGCTTTTCATAATATTTCCAGCTTCTCCTCGATTTGATTCTCTGCTGTGTCAGCATCTTGAAATTTCACACTCCTACCAATTATATATATTTCTTTGTCTCTATACTCACAACTTATCGAATCAGGATGTAGTCTAGGGGGGCAAGGGGGTTTTTGATCGTGCCATCTATAGGTGGAGTCCTATGCAGGTATTATGCCCTTAAAAATGTGATTATTTAATATAAACTGATTTTAAACACACCTCCTTCATTGTCAGTGACCTTTATTTCCCAGGTTAACAAGGACTGTTTTAGATAAACCAGTAAAATTGGATGTCTGCACCTTCTTTGTTCAAATTATTGTCATGTTAATCTAAATACAAATGAAAAGGCTATACAAAGTCAGTGATTCAGCCAAAAAAAAATAAAAAATCTGGTAAGAGTGGCTTGCTTGCTCTTCTTCTGAATACAGATTGAACAACAGCAAAAAGCTTTTCAGCAGAGCTATATTGTGGCTCAGGCTCATCCAAGGCTCTCTGGGGATGGCTGGGCCAGAGAAGGAAGCAGCGGCAGCAGCCTGAAACTAAACTCCATCTATCACACTTAAAAAGCTGCCCACCTCCACCTAGCCACAAATATGCCAGGAGATGTTGGGGGATTATAGAGGGATTTTGCAGCGAGATAAAGCTGTGAATAACCATTGGCTTGTTGTTTTCCATTAAAAGAAGCCGATATTGTTTAAGGTTAATTACTGACTTGGGGACATGGTTCAAAAGAATACAAGTCCCTGCATAATTGTGGGGTATATTAACCAACTGATTTGTCTCAGAAAGGGTACATTTTGAAGAGAAGCGACTTAAGGTAAGTCTGATAAAAGAAAAGGCAGCACACTGAGGACAAAATGAATCAGAATAAGATTAGAGAAGCAGTTTTTCCCCCTCATTTAAAGTCTGATAATTTTACACTGATTAGCCATAATGCACATGTAAAGTACACTTAGTCAGATTTTGTTTCCGTCTCACTCATGCCACTTAAAAAATGCTTGCAGGGGATCTTTTATGGCCTCTGTGTCCTGATTTATTCCTGCACAACTTCCAATACCATAAAGACGAATTCAAAAGGAACCAAAGCTTCCCAAAAGAGCTCTATACTGCGACAAGATGATCAGTACTGGTTTACCCGTCAGAGGTTTTAATGTTTTGGTGTGCATGATGTGTGCATGGCCTTGCTGATACTAAGATTATAAGTACAGGATTACTTAAAAACCCTTAAAATAAAAAATGTTGAAGGCAAAAGAAAAGATTTATTGCACCCTTTTTGTATTTATTTTTTGAGGAGGGGCAATAAACCTGTTCAAAGAAACCACAGCTAACTTTTGTGAAATTGTTGACCATCAATCCCTCTGGCAAAATGATTAGAAAGCACTGGACCTGTATTTATCTACGAAGGCAGGGGACGCAAATCAATTAGTTAAATGATAAGCATGTCTTAAAGCCATAAAGGCCCGAGCGACCTGTAATTTTCTGCTTCTAAATTCAGACGCAATTAAAGTTATTATATTTTCGCCCCATTACATTTAGAAAGCCAGGTGTCCTACCAGATAGATACTCAAGACGACATTACCTTGGCCTCCAGAACAGCTGTCCTTTAACGTGCATATTAAGCAAATTAAAGAAAATCTCCAGGGCCACCGTCCTTCATTGGCTCAATATTGTCTAACTTAGGAACATCCTGCCTCAAAGTGATGCTGAAAAACTATTCCAAGCATTAGTTATTTCTAGACTGGACTACTGTAATACCTCATTATTAGGAAATGCTCCAGGGTGAGCACTAAAGGAAATTAGAAAGAGAGATCACATTTCTGCCACACTAGCTTCTATTCACTGAATCTCTTTAAGATCCAGAATAGAATTCAATATCATTCTCCTCACAAAGTCCTGAATGAACAAGCTTCACCATACCCTAAAGACTTCACATTAATATATTATCCAATTAGCGCACTTCGTTTACAGATGGCAAGCTTACTTGTGGTTCCTGGAGCTTTTAGAAGTACATTTGAAGGCACAGTCTTCAAGTGTTATGCTACTCTCCTGTAAAACCAGTTCTCAATTTAGGTTCAGGAGACTGATACCCTCTCTGCTTTTAAGACTGGGCTTAAAATTTCCTTTTTGATAAGTTTTACTGCCAGAATCAGGTGACCCTGAACCATCCTTTAATATTCTGATATTGGCCCAAGCTGCCAGGGGACCTCCCAGCACCTCTCCTTCACTCGCTTCTCTTTAACTCATCATTCATTTATATGCTACTAATACATTAACCTTGTAACTTTTCTCTACTGTAGTCTGTGCCATGTCCCCCCTTCTCTCTGTATATACCTGTTCCTTTTTGCAGATATCTCTGGCTCTGGTAGAGCTACATGTTCCTGGCCTGCACTTACTGGTCCCACTAGCCTGCCAAGAATATCAGCTTATATTTGAATAACAGCTGATGTCAGTAATTGTCCCACATATTTACTTGCTAACTGCTGAGCATCAAGCGTGCCTCCCGCTAGATTCATTTATTTAAGCAAAACTAAGAACACTTTTACTGCTCCAAAACTGCATTAAGAAGGTAAGTTGCAGCCAGAAGTTCAATAACAGAACATCACTCGGGTTCTGATCAGGCAGGCCATACATCCCAATCACGCCTCTCCAAGACTCACTGCTATTGCCTACATGAGCATTGAACTCTCCCATTGGGTGATGGAGCAGGTGGAACAGCTTCCAGCAGCTTCAAATATGCTGGGGTCTCTAAGCTGTTGTTTTCGAGTATAAGCACAAACAACAGTGAGAAATCGATCCCCAACCAGAAGGTACAATAAAGCAACCCTCTCGTCCACGTGCAAAAATCCAAATGTATATGTAGCAAGCTGAGGGGATACAAGGATTCACAGTTTGTCCACAGTGAACACCATATTTGAACATAAGGGTGACCCCATAAGTGCATGAAACATAACCATCCATCCATGCTCTTTCGTTTATCCACATCAGGGTTGCAGGACGGCTGGAGCCTCTTCCAGCTGCCACAGGACGAGAGGCGGGGCACACCCTGGACAGGTTGTCAGTCAATCACAGGCTAACATAGAGAGACAGACACCCATTCACACTCACATTCACATCTATGGGCAATTTAGAATCACTAATTAACCTAACCCCACTAAATGCATGGCTTTGAACTGTGGGAGGAAGCCGGAGTACCCGGAGAGAACCCACGCAAACACGGGTAGAACATGCAAACTCCACACAGAAAAGCCCCGTTCAGGTGGTGATGTCGAATTCAGGGCCTTCTTGCAGTGAGGCACAAGTCCGATCCACTATGTTGCTTGAACCATAACCACTGGGTGTAATTAGTTTTTCAATGGACTGCATAGAGGCCTGTTCCTTTTCTTTGGACAGCAGCAGCATACCTGAGAACCCGCAGCAATGCGATGCAGACATGGCAGGCCAGATCTTCTGTTTTGTTACACGTGAGAAAGGCAAAAATATATTCAATGTGTATAAAAGGTTTCTTCCTGTTCGCCCCTCCACTCCCAATCTTCGTCATTCATATGAATGTCTGACTTCACAGAAGCCTTTTTCCTGTTTCTCACCAAGTGCTTGCTCATGGAGGCAGACTGAATCACTGCATTTTCAGTTTGTGTGTTAATATTGTAGGGTTTTTTTATGCTACAACATAAAGTGAGTTCAGATGACTGTTGTTGGGAAATGATGTTATATAAATAAAAATTAACCGAACGGAAAATTTATCAATTTCGATGTCAGTGTTATTCATTTTTTCTTATATAAAAGTTGTCATTTCAATTTGTTCTCTATTGCTAATGTTAATGCACGACAATCTGATGGAATCCCCGCTTTATTGTAGATCTTAATTTTACATAGCTGTACCAACATAGAAGTAGCGTCTGTTATTGGCGTTTTCATTTATTTATTTTTCCATTACCTGGTAGTGCTCAGTGTTCATTTAAAAGTAAACAGCCTCCTCTTTGACTGAGAGGATTTTTTAATGGACTCTGCCTAACCGTATCCCAAAATTGGGTTAGATGTAGAGAGCATTCAAGTGTAAAATGTTTCTATGCATCAAGTCATTTTATCTGATATAGCATATTACAAATGCAGATCCCATAATGCACTATGCCTAAAAGCACTGCTCTTTTGTCCTTTGACAAGGTGAAAGCACTATTTAAGAATGCAAATTAAACTCTGAGATTGAAAGGATGAACAAAAAAGCAATTTACTCTATCAATTTACTGTATTTTTGAGAATATTGTTAATCACTGCTCTTTGGATAAGGTTCCAGTAACAAGGCAATATTTTAGTAAGTAAACAAACCTAAATAAGTCATTATCACCCTAGCATCCAGCTACTAAACACCACTGTACAGTAAAGAGTCTCCATCTGACCTCTGGCCCAGCCAATTTCAACACCATATCTCTTCCTCACAGTGGAATTATAATTAGTAGGACAGATGCATAAGAAACTGCTGTATCATGCTGTCAGATGGTTTGAAACATTCAGGTTACTGGTCATCATTATTTTCATGTAGAGATACACAATTAAGATTGAACCTGAAAGTAACTTTGTTTTGCTTCTTGAATTTTATTTGCAGAAAAAAAAACCCAAAAAACAAAAAAAATACAGAAAAATATAAACTACACATCTTAAGGCAGGTTTGATGTGACCACACTATCAGACCTGCCTTCTCCTCAATAGTGAGTGGAAGCAAGGACAGCTAAGATTAGGGCAACTGATGAACTGGGCATTAATCAAACGTGGCAAGTGTTGTACAAAAAAAGCAGAAAAAATAAGAAGCAAAAGTTACTTCCTTACAAAATTATCAAAAGCAGATTAATGTCCAGAAAAAAAATATAATGTACTTTGTCTGAAAAGCAATAATACGCTAAGGCCTTGTCAGGAAGGATGTGTATTGCAAGTGGCCGCTGGGGGTGAGCTAAAATAAAAAAGAGAGCGCTACACACAAATTTCTTTCTTTCTGATTGCTATCATTGGAATCATTTGCATGAAAGATGCCAAGTTGTCTGCAAACAAACACCTTTTACCTTCCAGGCTGTGGTGAAACTAAGAAAAAAATGCAATGTAAATCAGAAATGGAGAACATTTGCCTTCAAAGTAAAAGCTGTCTCTTACTGCTGCAACAAATACATTTTAAACACAACAAATCTAACCTTTACCAACCAAATTTTACCTCCGGTTTGTGTTGCATTGTACAGTTTTGCTACCACTTGGAAGTTAGTTTGCAACTGTTTGCTGCCAAGTCAGTCTTTTCCATGGAAGTAATGAGTAAAGTAATGGATTACTATAGCAAAAAAGTAATTAGATTACTGTTACTTTCCCATAAGCAGTTACTGCGTTACTGTGCTACTAAACTGTGATTTTGTTTGAGAGTGTCTCATGACAATGACGTACGAGTGTGCGACATCTGTGGCAGCAACAGATGTGTGTAGATCCACAATGGATAATATGGAGTGTAGGAGAGAGTACGACCATGCAGCGTTTAAAGCTTGGAAGCACTGACATTACTTAGCGTTTGATTCCATAAATCAGAAGCAGAATACTTTATTAATCCCTAAGCAAATTATGTAAAATGTGTATGTAAAAAGTGGCAAAAACCGTCCACTGTAGACTGTACGTGGAAAGAAAACTTCTTTCTACAGCGATAAATTAAACTTCAAATCTGAGCAAGCACCTAGCACGCTGCCACTTGAATGTGAAATTCACAGAGAAACCCCTGGATCCCCCCCACTGGCATGACAGCTGTGGCTACCACATCCAATTCCACCAGGCAAACCTCCACCGGCCCCACCCCTGCTAAACAGGTGAAAATAACTTAAGAGCAACAGGACTTAGTGCTGCTGAATCTTTGATTTTATTCCTTTTTTGCTGTGTTTTACTTGCATCTATTTTAAAGAGTGAGCGTCAACACAACAAGTTATTTTATTTATATGCTGGAATATGCATAAAATAGGTTTAAATGTCAAACAAATTTCTTCAAGTCAAAGACAGTTGCATATAATTACATTTTTGCTTGATGCATAAAGTTAAAAGATTAAAACTAATAAAAACAAGTTTTAAAAAGAGACTTTTTCATTTGATTACATTTTATATGATGGATTATGCAGAAAAAACTGATTTGGGCTGAAAGCTCTATTGCTTTATTATATATTCAGGTTGTGTATCACGTTTTTAAAAAGCAACTAAGTAATAAAGTAACTAATTACATTTCAAAAATAAGTAATCAGTAAAGTAACTGGATTACTTTCCTGGAGATGTAATCAGTAATTAGTAACTAATTACTATTTTCAAGTAACAACCAACACTGGAAGCTACATGCCAGCAAACAAAGCAAGTGCAAAGACGTTTTTTGTGCATATATACCTCTTTGCGACCAAGACTTCCAGAAACACTCCCCAATAAGCCACTGAATACACACCAGCATCTGTCAGTTACCAGGGAGTCACTGACCACTCTCTAGGCTGAACTGACTTTAGCCATCAACTACTACCAAAAACCTCCAATCACCAATCTCAGCTTCCTCGGGAATACATATTTTTCCCTCTCAACGCCAGATGGTCACTAACCGGTATCAAGGCCTGTGCGACTGGTACCTAGGGAATTTAAAAAGAGACATTAACTTATTGATTCTCAAAACAACACAGATAGGACACTTTTCAGCCTGAAAATGTCACCAGAAAATTACTCCCACGTGTTTACCTATTTTAAAGCTCGTGTCCTCGAACATTTATCCGCCAAATGATTCAGTGCAGCCTAGCAGATGGTTTCAATCAAAATACTAAGCTTGAAGCTGTTCCACTTCACATTTTCAGGTGTATTTTATTTGTAGAGTCACTGTGATCTTTAAATTGTAATGTAAATGTTGTGAACATAGACTGACTGAATTTGGATAAAACAAATAACTAAATGACTGACACTGGACCCATTTTTTATTTCTTTTCATTTTAATCACTGCCTGGTCAGCCTATATTTTATAAACCAAAGCAGAATACACCATAATAACAATATAAAATAATGAAAAGCATTAAAACTAAACTTTGACACCCTCTCTAAGAAAGTGTAATATTATAATTTAGGGTCTACTGAAGTCATATTATACCCAGGTCCAGATTTTTATTCTGGGAATAAAGTAGCTTTGCTCAAAATAATCCTCTGGATTTTTTCTATTTTTATTCAATTCAATTTAGTCACTGTCTGAAACAAGTCGTTTTACTTCCTTTAAACTAATTTTTCTGTCCCTGGTCGCCTCGAGCAAACAAAAGCAGCAGAACCTCTGTGCTCACCGCCAGAGTTCTGTATCTGAGATTACCATATTCGTGAGGTCTGCTCTCAGTGACCCCACACGGAGCCAGAAGGTGATAAAACTGACTGAAACTTAACAGTGTGAAGCCTGAAATCTTCTGGTTCAGATCATAATAAATGCCCTTAAACCAAATTATTTAGAATTTTGTAATATTTATTTACATTTGCTACATTGCCAAGAGCTAGATGACAAGATACCTCTCTCTTATCTGTGCGCTAACTGTGAGGCAGGAAACAGGAGTTGCTCAAATTTGTTTAGCATAGAAACGAAATATTGAGAAACAGTTAGCCTTACTCTGGACAAAGTTCAAAAATAAGTCAACCGTAACTTTTAAAACTCTGAAATGAATACATTGCATCTCATTTGCACGGTTCACAGAGGATATTGTAAAAACAAGATGTTACTTTATAGGCAGATATGTGCAGGAACTTCATTTGGCTGTTGGATGCTGTTTGAACAGGAAGTCTAACTAATTAAATTCTCTGCAAGAAAGCAAATAAGCATGATTCACAAAGTGTCAAGCTATTCTTTTAACTGATAATGAAAGATCTGCATAGTTGATACTGTACTCTAGTGGTGCAAATTAGCAATTGATCAAATCAATCAAGGGCTGTGCAGTGACCTGGTGGTTTCTCCTGCTGCAGTTTCCTATCTTGCCTTATTAATGGCCCGTCCTTGTGGATATGCATTTGAAACAACGAATGCATCTGATCAGTTTTCTCAAATGCAATACTAATCCTAGTTTCTAAAATTTCAGTATCTTTTAAAATCTTATGAGTTCTCGGCAGCGTCGTCAACATATGACTGGTATTCATAGCACCCCTTCAAATTCTGCTATCGCATAAATTGGACTGAAAGAAGAAAAAAATCTAGGTTGTCTTTCTTCAAAGACTTTGAAAATATCACACTTAAAAACACCCAGAGAGAGACGAGCTCGCTGAAAACAAATGAGGTTAACAGCCACTCCCCACCCCAGCGGCGAGAAGTGATTGGCAAAGACAATGTTTTCATACAAATATGTTTCAATATCAGACAGTCCCGTCTCTCTTTCTGTGCGGACATGATGTTCATGTTTTGAAAATTCTTGACATTTCTTCCAAAGAATGATTTTTACACTGGGGGGAAAAAAAAGGTAATTTCTACTTTGAAGAAAAAGCCGTTTCATTTTTCTCCAAAAATGTAAAATATTCATCAGTTTACATCGTGCAACAATTCTTTTCATGCAATATCCAGTCTGCTCAACAGAGACCTTCACAGTAGCCACACTGCCAGTTTACAATTACACATTAGATGAGGCGGTTTACAAATATGCAACTGACTGATAAATATATGCCACGAATAGGATGAAATAGAATGGCATTCCCACGGTAATGCAGAAAACACCAACCCATACCCTCAAATGAGGTCAGTCTGTTCATATTCAGAGACTGCTGCAAAGCACCAGGAATACCTTTCGATCTACACTCATCACAAGGTTTTAAACAGCTACAAAAGATAATGCTATTAAACAAGATGAAGATAACCAGTTTTACAGGGTTTCTAATAAGTCGTTCTTTGTCGTTTTCTTTATGTTGCAAACATCGTGCATGCAATAAAAGTCACACGTAGGCTGGCATTTCAGTATGAGACACTTCAAATTGAGAAAATTACCATACGTAACAAATACTTAAAAAAGTTTGACTCAGTTCCCAAAGCAACACGGATTCTGAGATCTAACCCTAAACCAAAATTATTGCTTCCTGCTTAATAAGCATTCAAAAAAACACTCAAATAAATAACCGAGCCTCTGTGATCCACCAATATGAGTCTGTGCAACAATTTCACAGGAACTCAAGCCCTTCTCATCCAAGAACAGTTTTTATAATTTCAAGGCATCGCTGCTGTTTTGCTCATTTCATTTTCTTCATAAATAACAGCCTACTACTTCACTGTAATGCTTTTTCCCTGAGTAATTTCACTATTTATATTTAAACCATTCACTTCCTTAGTCCTTATAGCTGCGTTTCAATAAATTATTTTTATGCGAGTTTTATCACAGCTTTCTTTCTGATGTATATTTTTTGGGTTTCCATTATTTTATTTACATTATAAAAGCCAAATGGCAATAAAAAGAAGGTATCTTGGCACATATTACTTTTCCCAGACTATATTTACTGCCTTGTGCATCTTTCAGTCAGTTGTAAACCATTTCCATGAAAGGTGCTGTATAAATAAATTTTGTTTGATTTATTGATTGAGAAGTAGCTCGGCAAGCATGCTGGACGCCCTCAGGTAAACATGAAACCCCAGTGAAAGGAAATATTCTAAACTAAATACATCTCAGTTTTACCATCCATTTCTTAATTGTTTATCCAGCTAAGGCCGTGATGGAGTTAAGGCTAGCCCAGCTTAGACCAAGGGCACGATGACAGACAGCCATGCACACTTACGTTCACATCTACAGCCAATTTAAAACAAACTTCTTGTGGATTCTGGGGGAACGTGGGACCATGCAGGAAGAATGTGCAGACTCCACACAGAAAGGCCTCAGCTGAACCCAGAACCTTTTTCTACTGTGCTGCCCACTAAATTTAAAACCAAGCGTACCCCACCTTTTCTTTGGGAAGCAACAAAGATTGTTGCAATTTAACGTGATTACTTTGATAAACCCATGGCATGCTGTTAACACGCATGTTGTTAAATGAGAAATATTTCACCACTAAAATGGACGTAGATTCTTCTTTTATGCAAGTCAGGCCTCCCTTAAAGCAACTAAATTATTCATTACAAATGAGATGAAACTGAGATCAATTGAAAGTCCTGTTGTAAATGCAACGCTGATCATTTTCATGTTTGTTTGATTCTCAGTTGCTGATGAGCAGGATTGGAGTGATAAAAGAGAAGAGATATGGTGTGGACTGGGTATCTGTTGTTTATCTGGGATTGTTTTATTCAACAAAATGTATACTGGTTTTAGTTTTTGAAGAACGTTGCATAGGGATATAGATAAAGATTCTATTAGACTAGGATAACAACAAACAAAAACCACGATAATTAGATGAAAAGCACACTGGGGGTATGAGAAAACCTCAAAAATCATGAGTAGAAAATAAAATATGGCCCAATGATGACTCTGTGCATTGGCCGTAAGGCATGCAGTTGCCAAATAACCCAAGAAAAGGTTAGTTTAACTGTTGTATGGACTTCTAATAATGACCTGGACAATAGATTCTGAATAAATATGCAGAGATTCAGTAGTATAATAGTAAATTGAGCAGCAAGAAGTTCCAGTTTGTTTACAGGTTTATGCCAAAAAAACACCTGTCAAAATATACAAGCAGTGAAGAAATGCACAAGCAGCACAGCAGAAGATAGGTTACTTAACTTAGACCTTGGGAAGATGGCAAGTTGAAAGCAGCTGCAGAAATCGCAGCTTTAGTCTTGGCGATTTTCCAAAGTGGCAGAAAGACTCACAAAGTAATGGCATTGTATCTTTCCCAAGATGAGATGCAATAATGAGATCTAATAATGATATGATTGATTATCCAAGTAACAGAAACCCTTTAAGGCCATAAAGTCCTGCACCTGAATGTTTGTGACTATTTACTGCACGTACAAGTGAGCCAATCATCATTAGTAGTATCCTGGAATTGGTGATGTGCATCAGCCAATACAGACATTTCTTAATTATTATATCCAAACTAATGATAGAACTGTCCAACCCTCATATACCCGAGACAATGGGTGCTACAGCTGTACTAGCTTTCTACAGAGAGAGACGTGCAGGTGAGACAAAAAGAAAGAGAATAAATATATATGAGAAATCCCAGGTGAGTCATTGTTTATGTAAACCTCTTTTTTAACACAGTACACAGTACTCATCGACGTACAAAACATAATCATTAATGAGTGAATTCCTTAGTCTTGATGTCACTGCTATAAAAGAGCTTTTCATTTCATCCCAAACCCCAAAACATTTGCAAAGGCCATTTCAATAAATGGCCTATGAAATAATAACAATAATAATCATTAATTATAGAGCACAACGTGCTTAAAAAAGCACTTTAGAAGGCATAAAACCAAGAAAAGAAAGAATAATACAGTTTAACAAGTAACATTTAAAAGGAACAGAAATAAAAGTAGATCAGTAAAATTGAGAAATGCTTTCTAGTAAATAAAGAATAGATTTACATACACGCAACATTAAACACACACACTAACTGTGAATTTGACCAGAAAATTGCTCACATAGAGACAAATATATTTAAAAAATGGATAAGTCATTGTCTCAGCTGATCTTATTTTACCTAGGCTGTTCATTCTGTAGCTTCAGGGTATTACTGAAATGTAAATATTCTGTCACCTTCAGCTTTTAAACATGCCTTTGCAACAGATAAAATCACTGCTTATCCTTCTCATCTTTAATAGTAATTGTAGCTATGCCAACAACCATTTACAGGTAGGCTACATGTGTTTAATATGTGGCACACTGTGAAAGCATTGCTGTAAAGTCAATGTCTGCATTTCTTTGCAGTACTTCAGGCCCTGCCGACTGTAGCATTGTCTGAAAGGTGTAAAATATATGTGAGCACTTCAGTGTCAGTGGGTGCAAATAAGGCTTATATTTCCATCTCTAGGTACTGAGAACTCTAATAAAAATTTCCAGCAGTACTAATAATTTGAATAAAATAAAGCATATGCACATTTCGTTTTTAGTCATGCATTTGCAGCATCATTTACAAAATGCTTTGTAGGAATCATATTACAAATGTGTTTACATGCAAAGCAACAAAAAATGTGCACATGCATGCATTTTGCACAGTAACTTAAACTTTGCACACAATAGACAATTCTAATAAATACACGTCCACAGTTAATTATAAGCATTAAATGCAAAACTCTCATGAATGTAGGAATTATGGTAGTAATATGTCAAACAAAATTATTAGTATATTATTTGACCAGCAGCTCAGGTCAAAGAATGAGACAGTTATTAACAAAGTGGTCAAATGTGGAGGTGAAGTCCCAGAAGCTTTGCTGTAGTTCATATACAGGGAGTGCAGAATTATTAGGCAAATGAGTATTTTGTCCACATCATCCTCTTCATGCATGTCGTCTTACTCCAAGCTGTATAGGCTTGAAAGCCTACTACCAATTAAGCATATTAGGTGATGTGCATCCCTGTAATGAGAAGGGGTGTGGTCTGATGACATCAACACCCTATATCGGGTGTGCATAATTATTAGGTAACGTCCTTTCCTTTGGCAAAATGGGTCAAAAGAAGGACTTGACAGGCTCAGAAAAGTCAAAAATAGTGAGATATCCTGCAGAGGGATGCAGCAGTCTCAAAATTGCAAAGCTTCTGAAGCGTGATCATCGAACAATCAAGCGTTTCATTCAAAATAGTCAACAGGGTCGCAAGAAGCGTGTGGAAAAACCAAGGCGCAAAATAACTGCCCATGAACTGAGAAAAGTCAAGCGTGCAGCTGCCAAGATGCCACTTGCCACCAGTTTGGCCATATTTCAGAGCTGCAACATCACTGGAATGCCCAAAAGCACAAGGTGTGCAATACTCAGAGACATGGCCAAGGTAAGAAAGGCTGAAAGACGACCACCACTGAACAAGACACACAAGCTGAAACGTCAAGACTGGGCCAAGAAATATCTCAAGACTGATTTTTCTAAGGTTTTATGGACTGATGAAATGAGAGTGAGTCTTGATGGGCCAGATGGATGGGCCCGTGGCTGGATTGGTAAAGGGCAGAGAGCTCCAGTCCGACTCAGACGCCAGCAAGGTGGAGGTGGAGTACTGGTTTGGGCTGGTATCATCAAAGATGAGCTTGTGGGGCCTTTTCGGGTTGAGGATGGAGTCAAGCTCAACTCCCAGTCCTACTGCCAGTTTCTGGAAGACACCTTCTTCAAGCAGTGGTACAGGAAGAAGTCTGCATCCTTCAAGAACAACATGATTTTCATGCAGGACAATGCTCCATCACACGCGTCCAAGTACTCCACAGCGTGGCTGGCAAGAAAGGGTATAAAAGAAGAAAAACTAATGACATGGCCTCCTTGTTCACTTGATCTGAACCCCATTGAGAACCTGTGGTCCATCATCAAATGTGAGATTTACAAGGAGGGAAAACAGTACACCTCTCTGAACAGTGTCTGGGAGGCTGTGGTTGCTGCTGCACGCAATGTTGATGGTGAACAGATCAAAACACTGACAGAATCCATGGATGGCAGGCTTTTGAGTGTCCTTGCAAAGAAAGGTGGCTATATTGGTCGCTGATTTGTTTTTGTTTTGTTTTTGAATGTCAGAAATGTATATTTGTGAATGTGGAGATGTTATATTGGTTTCACTGGTAAAAATAAATAATTGAAATGGGTATATATTTGTTTTTTGTTAAGTTGCCTAATAATTATGCACAGTAATAGTCACCTGCACACACAGATATCCCCCTAAAATAGCTAAAACTAAAAACAAACTAAAAACTACTTCCAAAAACATTCAGCTTTGATATTAATGAGTTTTTTGGGTTCTTTGAGAACATGGTTGTTGTTCAATAATAAAATTATTCCTCAAAAATACAACTTGCCTAATAATTCTGCACTCCCTGTACAGGATGAACTTGAACTTGTACTGAAGCTAAAAACTGAATAAGTACAGACATGGTAATGAATTGTGTTGCAACTTCACACTGCATCCAAAATAGCTGCATTATCAGTATGAGTACACAACTCCGTTCAACTACTGACATTCCAATCTTTTTGTGGAAATGAAACATGCATGTGCTAGAGTATGCTTGTGAAGCCCAGGGCATCCAGTGTTTAATTTTTAATCTGTGTAGAATCAAACTGTCTGAAGACACTCGCTTTAGTCTCACCACAAGTCTAATTAAATCCAGTTTATGCCATGGACTGAATTGTAAGGCTACATGTCCATAGTATATAGAAAATATATAATTAAATTTTAAAAAAGGTAATCAAATGGACACTAATTTTAGATCACAAACAGCATATGAGATAATTCATTAAAAAATTTGTCATTATTCAACATCACAATTAATATTAATAAGATCTTTTTGTAAATGCACAGATGCCTTTACACAAACCCAGGAGGTTTAACCATCTTGCCTGAACATAAATGTATTTTTACGGCTGCTTATTGCTGTCTTACTTTATGTTGATAAATGACTTGCTGGATAAATCTTACCATACACAGTTATATCCTCATAGCATCAATGTAAGCAGCCAGATGTGTCCACATTCTGCTCCTTTTATAACTGCATCAAATATTTGTAGAATAGTGCTGCTGTAAGGCCAAAAGAGAGCTTTACATCAATTGATCACACGGGGAATTTATATAAATGTGTTGCAATGTTCATAAAATTATGTCAACCATTGAGCAATGTTGACAATGAAGCTGACCTACGTGCTTACTGTAAAAACATTTCCAGTAAATGTGCAACTGCAGAAATACTACATGTCTAGCTCCTTTCCATTGCTAGACATGCTCCTGGTTATCCAGGCAAAGATTAGCATCTTTAACTAAGCACAAACACTAACTAGTGACAGTTTTGGTTCTCCAAATTTATATAGCATCCAAATAGGGCTGTGGTATAAATCTGTAGGGATGGGAAAAAATGGGATGCTGTGTAAAATGTAAATGAAAAAATATAACACAAACGTAGAAGACAGTATAGAGTCATAAAGCACAGGTTTTTACAGAACTCTGTTTCCACAGCAGAGAAGAGCATAAGTAGTGGCCAGGTGCTGCTGATCAAAGGCTCTTGATTAATTGATCATTAGCCACTGTGACCACCTCTGTGAAAGTAGTGGCCTATTGGCATTTTACTGGTCTGCAGCATTGAGGTGTGTGTTAACACTATGCCACCATTTTCCCATGAGTGGATGTCCCACTGTAAATTCACCTCAAGTTCAGATGGAAAAATTGTTTTAAAAAAAACAAAGAGCTAAAGTACACGTCAGACTCCACAGGCCTCAGTCATGTCTTAAATGTTAAGGTTCATGACAGTACAATTAGAAAAAGACGCAACAAATATGACTTATTTGTTTGTACCAAGAGGAAGCCTCTTCTCTTTAAAGAGAGTAGAAATGTTTGACCATAATGTCCATGGATTTGTTTTACAGTTACAGGACCTGAGGAGTATGCTGGCCCCTAAAGAAACCAGGCTTAATTTGAGTTATCTGGCTTGACAAAACCTCAAACCCCCAGTTGGAGAGAGCAAGTATAACAATGAGGGCTATCAACATTCTCTCTTAAGCTAAGCATTCTGCTTCAGGCTCGGTGAGGGTGGACTTTAAAAAAAAGGAGTTTTATGCATCACATGACTCTTGTTGACCGACATCACATGACTCACACACAAAACAATCCCTGCAAGTGCCACCTGCTCCAATCGGAGATGTTATCTGATAATGTTGATGATAAAATGGTGACGAAAAGGACATAAAGGAACTGTAAAATGCAACCATGTTGCAAATAAGACGAGGGATTAATGCTGCAGAAAATGTTAATCTGGTGATTTAACACACAGAGCAGTAAACTAAATATTTTAATTCAAGTTAATCATTTCACTGATGAGTGCCCTCTCTGTGCTGCTGTTTATTCATAATGTGACAGCTGCACATTAGCACTGTGAAACTTGAAACTGGAAACATTTAAACATTAAAAGTTACTGCCCCATAGCCTAATCAAGAAGCCACGGAACTCAATTTAGCTTGTTGTGGATCAAAGATAAATTAATTTGATTTACATTTTCTGCATCACCAGCTAAATACAAGCAAATCCCAGTGAGAATGCAATGCAAAGACTGCGGTGCTGTAAACTTACAGTTCGACTTCAGGTTATAATGATAAGGTTATGTGTTCAGCATAAGTTACCATGTTATTTTTTAGCCAGGTAAAAAGAGGGCCACTTTTGTGACACAGAAAACCTTCATTTTAAGCTTGACTTAGCTCGTTAAGCCATTAATCGTTCTTCATAGTATAGCCCTCAGGGCACCTTGTAGTCATTGAGTCCACGATTAACTCCGATTTATATGAAAGTACTCTGGAGTCAAATGTGAGTCCATCTGTCTGACAGCTAAATGTGGCCAAAATTAGGTGATGCCGCAGGACAATGATTCCAAGCATAGCAGCAAATCTACAATCGAATGACTGAAAAAGAAAAAGATCAAGGTGTTGCACTGGCCTACTCAGAGTTCAGACCTCAGCCTGATTGAAATGCTGTGGTGGGTCCTGTGCATAAATGAATGACAACAAATCTCAGTGAACTGAAGCAACACTGTAAAGAAGAGTGGGCCAAAATTCCTTCACATTGATGTGAGAGACGGATAAATTCATTTCAGCTTTTTTTGATATGACTGTATCTTGAAACTTAGACATAAATCTCGTTTTAAATAGCTTTAAATAATAGTTTTAAATAAAATTAAATAAATATTAAATAAATACTTATTTAATAAACCAGCAAGATCTTTCAAAGAACTTGAGACATGTCAGAGTATATTTACCACTGAGCTGCAAAATTAAAAACTTTCTGTAAAAATATTAACATTTACATTGTTGTGATGTTTTCAAAAGGTGAAAAGGTGAAAGGTCACCTATGACAGGTCACCCACATTTTTTTTTCTTTGGAGGTATTAATTTGTGATACATACACATACATAGTTTGCATTCTCTTGTTGAAATAAGCAAGGTCCTCCCTGCCCAAACCCCCTACGCTTACATTAGGCATACTTTTTTTTTTTTTTTTTTAAACTTGCACAAAAAAAAGATTCTTCACCTTCAGAAAACACGAGGCAATAATTTTAAGTATAAAAATAAACGTTTATTCACATAAAATGAATACATACCAATCATGTAAATTTGATTTGACCAGATTCTATTAAGTGCAAAATGTTACATTGTGCTTAACAAATGCAACAAAATTTACATATATTTATATTTTGGGGCAGAATTTGTGTTTGTGTGTGTTTCAAACACCAAACTAATTTTTAAACGTGTAAAAAATAATTATGATTCAGCATAAGTTGCCTCATTACAGCGTAACCAGGTTTTACAGTGAATATTATTTCAGGTTTTTGGTTGTTTTTTAATCAGAAAACTGTGATATAGAGAGCTGAAGTGAAAAATTGTTGATTATTCAGTAGTTATGTTCTTTAGTGACCTTCGGTAAACACAATTTTCCATAAAGGTCAAATGTGTCTGCTCAAAGGGAGAAGCAAGACCTGGAGGGTGTTGAGGGGTTGAAGTTAGTTCACATAGCTTTAATAACAGCTGGACAGCAGGGTCTGAGCACTGTAGAAGCTTTTAAACAGCCGAAATTACAAGGAGATGATTTAAAATAACTTTGATAAGAAACTTAGGAAAATTTATGGATACAGCATTAAACGACTTGCTTTTTGTGTGTTCAGAAATTATGCGACTATTAAAATTACAAAGCTTTTAGTTTGTTAGAGGCACGACTCTTTGTTTAATTTTCCTAATAGTAAATTAAACTTCACCTATTTTTTTTGGTCTATGTTACTTGACAACTGGTTAAATGGTGACAGCAATGTGTTGAAAGCCATGGTTTGGGTGATCAGCTGATCAAACTACAGCACAGTATTAGAGGCTAAACAGCTGCTGGAGACCAGTGGAAAGAGAAATCTGCATGTGTCAAACCATTAGCTTTACAAATGCTAAAAACACATCCTTCCAAGAAGCTGCTCTCTTATGCTATTCATGGAAGTCAGGCATATGTTGTACTTGCATTCAGAGGTGGGACCAAGTCATTGTTTTGCAAGTCTCAAGTAAGTCTCAAGTCTTTATCCTCAAGTCTCAAGTCAAGTCTCAAGTAATGTCAGGCAAGTCAGAGTCGAGTCTCAAGTCACTGGTGTAAAAGTCCGAGTCAAGTCACAAGTCTGAAACTTTGAATTTCAAGTCCTTTCGAGTCTTTAAAAAAAAAACGAAAAAATAATGTTGCAGTTATGCTAAATGTAAATATTAGACCATGTAATTTTAAAATCTGTGTTTTTCTCAACACATGACAAAATAGTGAACTTAGAAAATATACACAAATTGTGAAATTGCACCTCTTTAAAATGCAGCTCAATTAAACCTAGCTCCAAGAATAATTTTCACCGACAGTTCTGAGATAAGCTGCATGTTATTCTTGGATGCGGTTGTAGGACTGGCTTTAAAATCGCATGACAAAAATATCATACACATAAAAAAAAACTGTATCACCAACGTAGCCTGGACAACATTTGCTAGTTAGATGAAGTCAGCTATCTCATCGTAGCATATTTATATGCATATTTATAATCATACGGTTCTTGGAGTGAGTGCATACACTCATGAAGTTTAGTAACTTCAGGGGCCCGTTCTTCGTACCTCGCTAAGTAGGTTAGCTGGATTTGATTGTTGACGATTTCGCCTGATCTTGGATCGTTCGGTTCCCCGAAGCTCATCCGGGACTTGCTGTCATAGCAACAGAGCCGTAAGCGTAAACCTGCTCGGGAGCAGGTTCACTTTATGTAAACAGGATTAGATCGCGGCCACGCAGGTATGTCCGCTTCATTTATACGAAAGCAACAGCGATATTCCACCACTGTTTCACCATAAATAAATAACATCAATGTAACTAAAGACAATGCAGCACCTGATCCATTTATTGATTTCACACAGATACATACAGGTCATTTCCTAAAAAAGGGAAATGTACTATTAACATTCTATCACATGTATGTGATTATTACAGATGTAATTCATATTTCAGAGTAGCAATTGCAAATTACTTTGTGTAATCAAGATGAGAGACCACGGCTATAAAAGCGAAGGTGGATTTGGGAAGCCTGTCGCAGCCATGTCCTGTCCGTATACGCGAGCCACCCTTTGCGGAAGGTGCAAGATTGATAAGGAGAGTCCTCAGAATTCAGCGTATATTGCGGGACAGACAGGATCCTTTAGCTCAGCGCGACAGTGTGCTCATAGAGAGATATCGATTTTCCCGTGAGGATATTATTTACTTAACCAACTTGTTGACGAGGGGGTGCAGGACCACCACCTGTCTTTTTTTTTGCTCTGCCCTTTTCTTGGTTGCTGTTATAAACAAACAGATCATTCCAGGGTCTCTTTCCAAGAGACGAAAAGCAATATAAGTGATAAATATTACCATTCTGTAGAATATTCTTATATTTCACTTTTACTTGTTCCCATGTTCTAGTGGGTCCTGTTGTGGCTCTAATGTGAAAGGGGATATAATATAACATATTATAATATAATATAATGTAATATAATATTGGATAATATAGTGTGATATGATAAATCTACCCTACCGCCTACTGGTGTTGGCCAGAGGGGCCGATGGCGCAATATGGCAGCCTGGCTTCTGTCAGTCTGCCCCAGGGCAGCTGTGGCTACAACTGTAGCTGCCTCCACCAGTGTGTGAATGTGAGAGTGACTGAATAGTGGCATTGTAAAGCGCTTTGGGTGCCTTGAAAAGCGCTATATAAACCCACTCCATTATTATTGTTATTATTAAATTACTTACGAGTTTAATTTGTCAGCAACTTTCTGCCAGCCCTCTCTCCTTGCTTTTGAAGCCTTTGCAGTGTTCCCTTGCGTTCTGATTAAACTCTGAAACTCCTGAAATCCCTCACTCAAGAGTTCTTGCTCTGCTGCCGAAAAATACCGAGCCGAGCGCGCTCCGTCGACATTTTCGCCGACCAATCAGAGGGTTGCCGATCAATGTTTCCACTATCGATGCGTAGCCCCTTTTACAACACCCAGTGATGTCACATTACTGCGTCCAGCTGTACTAATCGTCAACAGCAGGTGTGTTCGGGGAACCGGATTAGCGAGCTCACGGTTAGCGCGATGGTTTGGTCTTGGATGTGTCATTTGATCTTGGATGTAGTGAGCGACGTACGAAGAACGGGCCCCAGGTCACTGCAACAAGCCCAGGTACAGTTTACCGACGGATGGGTGCAGGACCTTGAAATGCACCGTGTAGAACGAAAGACCATCGTACGTATCATAAGTTTACCAGTCTCACAAATTGTCGTCATAAATACACATTCCTTAACCGTTTATTAATAGGACCTTTGAGCTCAACGGTAATTAATTAGTAGTGGAAATAATTTCTGGTAGCATCACAGAAATGTAGCAGTGACAATAATACTGTATGCTGTAATCGTACTGGGCAATTGGTGATACAAAAAACCTGTTTTATCCTGTGAATAAAAGTATATGTTTTTGTCAATGTACCATAATAACAGAAGCGAAACGCAATATTGTGTCAGGACAATTCACTATTTATGCACAATAAACACAATAAACAAAGGAGCATAGCGCGACAATTTCTGTTCAGCGCCAGACTTGCTTGTAACCTATATCACCAATTATGTTATGAAAATGACGTATTAACAACTAAAAAACACTGACCTTCGTGTAAATGCTTGGAGCAGACTAACCTGTGAGCTGGAGTGTTCTGGGACGTTATATTTGATCTTTGAATGGCTGCAATCCAGTCGCCTCTTTGTTACTTCGGAAACATGGCTGGAACAATTTCTCTTCAATGACGTAATCCGACCGATCTCTTTACCCGTCGGCTTCCCGTGGCTGTCATGCGACCGGCTATTGCAGTTAATAATACAACAGCTTCTTGCCATTTTTGTGTTTCTTTTTATCGCTGTATAACTGATTTTAATTGAAAGCCTGCGTGCGCTAGTACCGCTTGCCACGAGTTCCCAGAATCCTTTGCGGTTCTACCCGTGAATGACGTCACATTTTCAATCTCTATATAATATGCATGTTAAATTTTATATTTGGGGTAAAATATCAAGTCTTTTCAAGTAAACCGGTTCAAGTCCAATTCAAGTCCCAAGTCATTGGTGTAAAAGTCCAAGTCAAGTCACAAGTCTTAGAACATTTTTTCAAGTCAAGTCTAAAGTCATAAACTTAATGACTCGAGTCTGACTCGAGTCCAAGTCATGTGACTCGAGTCCACACCTCTGCTTGCATTCATATACAGTATGAGTGTATCAGCCAGTTGATTCACCGCAGGGTCAAAGATCCAGCCTCTGAAGTAGCACTGTTATGTGTATCTTTTTCTCTTACTAACATACTTTTAGCTTCAGTAGATAATACTGATAAAATATCTGCATTTACAATCATAGCAGGTACAGTAGCTGGTTTGCAGCTGCTATCCTGCACCAGATCTCCAAAACAGTATCTCCATGCAAAACATTTTCTTCACAGTTTATTAGTTGGGGTAACACCATTACTCTTATAAAACATTTAAATGTCAAACTGTATGTCACTGTCTGAATTAGGCTGTGAAATGTCTGCATGACAAAAACACAAGTTGAAGGATTGTCCACAGTGAATGACGCTTTAATCTTTTCTTTCACTCTTATCAAAGTGCTCGAGATATTATTCTTTAAAACGATGGCATGCCCTGTGCCACCGGATCAGGCTAACTAGAACAGAGCAAAAAGAAAAAAGAGGAAGAACAAAAGAAGGAGTTATGCTACAGCACTTGTTACACTGATAGTGGTAGTTTGACACGTAGAAGGTGCAACCACATTTCAACTATAACCATGAATATATTAAAGGGACTCCATGGTCTTCCATCCTTACAGCTCGTGATACTGGGCGCTCTCTCAGGCCTTCAAACTCTCCAAGGTGCAAGATCAAATCTGTAATGAGCCAGATTTTAGTTTTTATGTTCTCGGATGAGAGAACAGCTTGAAGATGATTTGTTTCATTGTTTCATGTTAGAAAATAAGGGCGGCATGGTGATGAAGTGTTTAGCTATGTCACCCCACAAAAAGAAGGATCTGGGTTTGAATCTCTGTGTAGCATCTGCATGTTCTCACTGTGCTCTATGAATTCCTCCAACAGCCCAGAGACACAAGTGTTAAGTTAGCTGATGGCTGTAATTGGTTGTAGGTGTGAACACGAACCTGTCCAGGTGTATCTTTCCCTTTTCCCAGAATGGGACAAGCAGTTAAGACATGTTGCTGTCTGTTTTATTTGTTGTTGTAATTTCTTGTAAAAAAAAAAAATTATAAAACATCTTTTTCTTTTACTTAGTTATTTTTCAGTGTTTTAATTCTCATGTTAAATAGTTTTATTCATTTCATTTAAACTTTCCTGTTGTCAGCTGTAAGTCACGTATAAGGGACGAAGGATAACAATGATAAGATTTCCTCATTTCTGTTTAAGTATTGATAAAACAGACTGTCACACACTGTTCACCCTGTAATGACTATAACCTGCTCAGATTAAATGTGCGGAATGATATGGATGGATATAAGCTTCTTTAATTTTAAATTTTTTTTTATTTAGTCATATATTTTTGTTAAAAAATTTTTTTTTTTTTTTTACAATACAATACAATTTTATTTATATAGCACATTTAAAAACCCAAAGGAACACCAAAGAGCTTCACAGTAATATGGAGAGTCAACATAAGTCAATAACAGAGTACAAATGAGGCACTAGCACAGACAGGATAGAGGCACTAACAGACCAGGAGAGTTCGATAAACACAAAATATGCTAAGAAGACAAAAACAGCAGTAAAATTAATAAAAAAAATAATAAATTTTATAAAATCTAATAAAAGATTTAAAAGTTTTAAAATGTAAAAGATTTAAAAGGGTATTAATTGGTCAGGAAAGCCAAGTCAAATAGATATGATTTTAATCTTGATTTAAAGGATTGGATAGAGTCCAATGCTCGAATAGAAGCAGGGAGGCTATTCCAAAGGTTGGGTGCAGCTGAAACAAAGGCACGATCGCCTCTGGTCTTCAGTCTAAACTTAGGTTGGGCCAGGAGTAATTGACCTGATGATCTTAACGCACGACAAGGAGTGTACAAATTGAGGAGGTCAGTGAGGTAGCTGGGCGCAATGTTATTCAGGATTTTAAAAGTGAGTAGCAAGATTTCAAACTCAATTTAAACTCAGTGTAGATCAACAAGAGCCGGAGTAATAGGGTCAAATTTTCTAGTTCCAGTAAGAAGGCGAGCCGCCGCATTCTGAACGAGTTGCAGCCATCGAAGAGAGAAGGCTTGGAGACCACAGTAGAGAGAATTACAATAATCTAACCTGGAGGTCACAAAAGCGTGGATAAGTTTTTCCAGGTCCCTGTGTGGTATATAATGCTTAGCTTTAGAAATCTGGCGCAGTTGAAAAAAAAACAGATTTAACTACAGATGATACTTGCTTATCGAGCTTAAAGGAGCTATCCAAATAGACACCCAGGTTACGCAGAGAGAGAGTTAGCTAGGGGCCCCAGCAGGGCAACAAGCTGGTCTCGAGGAATATGGCTATCGAACACCATAACTTCAGTTTTTTTCTAATTTAAAACGAGAGAATTTTCTAACAGCCAATCTTTAACCTCTCTCAGGCAATCGTACAGGGAGTTCAGTGATGCTGACAAATCATCAGTCAGTTGACGATAGATTTGAATGTCATCAGCGTAAATGTGATAAGAAATATTGTATTTTTCAAATATGGAGCCCAAGGGTAGCACATACAAAGAGAATAATAAAGGGCCCAATACAGACCCCTGGGGCACACCACAGCAGAGAGGGGCAACAGAGGAAGAGTATCCTCCCATCACAACAGAGAAGGATCTATCTGTGAGGTACGAATTAAACCAGTTAAGGGCAGAACCCTTGATGCCTACAACATGCTCTAGCCTCCTCAAGAGTATATTATGATCAACCATGTCAAAGGCTGAAGACAGATCCAATAAAACTAAAACGGCAGGGCGACCAGAGTCAGCAAATACAAGAAGATCATCATAGACTCTTAGCAGTGCCGTTTCAGTTTTACGGTGCTTGTATAGAAGGTTCTCAATCAATTAACCTAACAGGGTCAGTCCATATCCTTCTTATAAAACCTACTGTGCAGAAGAAAACAAAAAGAACAATAATATTACCAAATTATTCACACTCTTAATCTTTCAAAATATCTTTGTACTTTTATTTTGAAAAACCAAATCAAATTTCACATTTTTATAGTTATGCATTATTCCATAGTTTAACAATAAAGATTCATTGTGTTTAATTCTCTTTATTGGCTAAATTATGAAACCACTCAAATCATATTTACTTCTGTCCACTGAAAAAATGTGCACAGTTTGAAGTGATTAATAACCCATAATAGTCTGTAAACGTGCTTCCTATATTTTGTGTTGTTAATGACTGAACAAGTACACCAACTCTGTCTGTGAAGGTTCTCAGTCATCCAGGTCATCGTAGTCTAAGGAGCTTGGAAAGAAAAGGGTCTGGACTTCTTTAAGTTGCTTTAAGATGTTTCACCTCTCATCCGAGAAGCTTCTTCAGTTCTAAGGTCAAATGGTGGAGAGTCCCAGATTTAAACCCAGTGGGAGTATCCCCCCAAAGAGGGACAAAAGGACCCCCTGATGATCTGCACTTTACTTGAGATGTATTTTTCTGAGTACTTTTTACTTTTACTCCCTACATTTTTAAGAAAATTTCTGTACTTTTCACTCCTTACATTTTCAAAACAGGCTCGTTAATTTTGGTTTAGTGCATTTGGAGGGAGTTATTATTTCAGCACTGTGAGCCTTCAAACATCAAACCAATTTGAGCCTAAAAAGGAACACATCAAAATCAGGGATTAAAAATGGGTTGGTGTTTTGGGTGACTGGATATGTTTATTAGCTGCGGTACTTCAGCATCTAGCTAGCCCTACTGAAGAGGAGCGAGCATAAAGGGAGTCATATTATTAAGTGACGGGTGTTTCAAATGTAGCGTTTCTATCAGCATAACAAACATCAACAAACACACAAACTGTTCGTGTGCAGTTTGTCTCACAGTGTGTTGCTAGCTAAAGGACCAGCTGCTGTATTTTATAGGGAGAAACAAGAGAGAGAGCTAACTTCACTCAGAGATGGAGAAAGATAAGAAAAAGGACATGAGAGGAAGAAGAGAGGTTAGATGTAAAGTTAAGGACTGCTCAGTGGGATCTGATAAACTGGAAGTGTAAAGCTTACATGTAAGTTCTCGTGTTTTTAAATTAAATACTGGGTATGTACACGTGACATGTTTTTTCTTATTTTGCAAAACAAACTGATGTAGACTAACTGTTTTTTAAAGGTTGCATGAAAATCCTCTGCAGGTTAGTGCAGAATAAACAGGTTAGTTTGCTGTACTGTGGCTGTGGTTCATGGTCAGTTAGGTTACACAGATCCCTTTGAGCTTGAGATCTGTGGTCTATTTTAAAAAACAGCTAAAAACCCATCTATTACTTACTTTACTTACATCAAGGGTAGCAGAGATTCATCTGAATTTTTAGCTGATGATGCTGAGATTCATTGACTAAATTCCACCTTTATACCAATTTTATAATTTCTAGAAAAACGACACCATAAACAGTGTAGTGTCAGTGTAGAGGATGAAATCAGCCAGGCATCTGCTCACATCTGGTTGAATTCAATTGTGTAATTGAACAAAGAGCAGCAGGTCAGCTGATCACAGCCTGTACACTAAGAAAACCTACTGGAGCTCACAATAGAAATTATTATGAGTTATGATTCATTTCCCCACACTGAGCCATTACAACCAATTTTAGGTTTCCCACCTGCTGAATCCACTTTGACCTCTGCCATTTAGAGGAAAAGTCGCCCTCTATAATGTAGGCAACAGAAAATAAATTCTCTTTTTTCTTTAGATTCAAGCTGAATATAATTAGAATTTTAAAAAAACAACAACTTACTTTTACTTGAGTAAGAAGGTGAATAAGTTCTTCTATTTAAGTACAGACTGTCTGTACTTTTGCCACCTCTGCTCTAAGTTAACTCTGTTAGTATCCACAAAAATGCTCCAGGCCCACAAGTACCCTACATCCAGGACAATTGTGAGATGAAATGACACAATCCAGATTGTTTTTGTTTTTAACCACTGAGCTTCATCCAATTCAACCACTTACACTAAGGCTAGAGTTAATTGTGCTCCAGTATTATGCATCCCTTTTTGATGGTATTCTCCTCTGAGCTGGTCGAGTGGCCTAATTGAATGTATTCAATAGACAATTTATTGGCGGGATGACATTAGCTTACTGGCACACATCAGCATTACATTTGCCAGTTGGAGCTGACTGATGTGTTGAAACCGAAAGTGAAGTGAAAATACAGCACAGCACCTACCGAGGTGTTAATAGCAGAGATTCAGCAGCAGGATCAAGGTGAACAACACCCACAAACATCACAGTGTCAAGTTTTATAATGGAATTTATAAACCAGATGAATGAGGGTTCAGTCTGTGGGGACTTATAATGGAATTCTATGACACAGATGAACATAATGCTGAAACTTTTATTGCTTGTCTACAATGAACACACTTATTTCTTTTATAATAAAGTGATTCATTCTTCTTTTTCCTTCTTTTATTTTAAATAATTAAGCTATGTTTATATTTCAAAAAAACAAGAAAAGATGAACACCAGAGCGATTCCAGAAATCAGAAATGTCACCCTAAAGCGAGGTTATAAGAATATTTTCTGCTGCTGTTGTACCATAAATTGAAACTAATTAGGTGACAGTGGAGCTGAGTCAGTGCAAAACTAATATGACTGAAGGATCGCTGGTTTAAACGTGTACTTGGGGAAAATGTTCCTGGAGTATATTTGAAGCACTCATCTTTCTTCAGTAAACGTCATTAGAGTAATATTGTGCAAGACACGGAGGCCGCAATCGGTCTGCTGAAGCTGTCCAGTGGTGCATCAGCTCAGCGTAAGGTGGGGTGATCCGCCCACACTTTTATTCTTTGCTTAAGTGGTTCCTATCTAACACTCACACTCAATTTTATTTTTATTTTCATTTTTTTTGTAGAAGGTCTAAACCATGGGTCTCAAACTCAAATGAGCCGCGGGCCAATTCTGGCACTGTCATCTCATTGGAGGGCTACTGTAGTGTTCAAGTAGTGCAAAAAAAAAAGAAAGAAAGAAAATCCCCACTAATATTTCCTAAAATGTAGTGTTTTGTTGTTTTATTTAATTAAAAATATTGTATAACAAGAACGCATTTATTTTCCTCACTCTTATCTGAAGCCGTTCATTGAACTACCAAATAAACAAATTGGTACGCCGTGGCAGCACTTTTGCTATAATTTTGCTTGTATTTAACAAAATAAAAATGCAGACATAAGCATACACATTAGCTTTTGACTGTAAGTGAAAATGGTTTTCGTTCCAAATAAATCAGTCACCGAACTAATACAGCCAATCCCTCAACATGTTTGTCCTCTCTTGTTACCTCGGCCAGGTCCGCGGCTCCGAAACGTGGTAAGGAGACCTCTGGCTAATACTTCGGGTTTCGTGTCGGGCGTCAACTTTGCTAGAGACAGACAGAGAGAGGCTCTGAAAGGCTGCTCCAATGGAACTTATTGTTTAGGAGGAAAATACGAACACAGTGTAAAGTCGAGTCTTAACAGCTTACTTACAACTGGGCTCGTCAGGCACTCTTTTTGGCTGCAGTGGCTTTTATTATATTTACATGCATCCATCTCCCGTTTCTGGTCGGTACCACCTCATACTTTTCGACTTTGCTTTTTCTCCATCCACACACACACAGCGGGAGGGGCAGTCCCACACCTTCCCTGCAGCACGGACTACACCGCCCATGAGGCTACAGTCTTAAAGGGCCATGCCTGTAACACTCTGCTCATATTGCCTTCATATTAAATCATTTTTCGAATAATATTTTTTTTTAAATATTTATTCACATCAATATGCGGGCCGCAAGTAAAGGTGACGTGGGCCACAAATGGCCCGCGGGCCGCGAGTTTGAGACCCCTGGTCTAAACCCTTCTGATTAGTAGATGACCTGCTCCACCTCCTGGGCTACAGGCACCTCTAATGGTGACAGTTTCAGTAAACACAGTCGCTCTGGTTCTCCAAGTGGACTATTTACATACATGCACCCAAAAGCTTGGCCAAATATTAAGAGTCAATACTAAGGCTAAGTCCACATGTATATGGGTACTTTGAAAAAAAGAGAATTTCTGCTTTATCTTTGAAAGACACATCTGTCCACATGAAAATGTAAAAGATACCATGCTCTCTCAACTGCATACTAAAAACACCTCGCGGTTTTAAAGAAGGCCCAACCGCGTCTCCATGTTCCTGAGAATCCTCAGAAAAACGGACCTGAGAAAGGAGCTGCTGACCGTCTTCAACCGTTATATGACATATGGCATCTCTGTATAGTTCTCCAGCTGCACCACAGCACACAAAAAGGCACTTCAGAAGGTCATTAATATGGCCCAAAAAAATAATTGGACATCTTCTTCCCTCCCTGAAAGACCTGCACAGCACTCGCTGTCTCAAGAAGGCAGGCAGAATCCTACGGGATTGTAAACACCCAGGACAACCGGGTGTTTAAGCTGCTGCCGTCTGGCAGCAGCTGGTTCAGGCTGCTGCGGTCCTGATAGACTCCAAATAGACTCAAGGAAAGCTTTACAACAGGGTAATAGCCCTAATCAATGCAAACAGCTGACCTGGACTTTTTTTGTTGGTAACAAGAATAACAATAATAATACTAATAACAATGTGCAATAATAATGTGCAATAAACAAACACTCATTCTGCCTTTTATTACTTAAGTTACTGTGTTGTGTTATACAGTTTACCAATTTTATTGTACTATGTATGACTGTCCAATGACAATAAAGATTTTATCTATCTTAAAGAAAGAGTCTGTGTTATATTTGTAAGTGTATAGAAATGTTGGCTAATCAGAAGCCTAAAAACAAAAACACTGCATCCTATCTGATATTTTAAAAAGGACATAAAGGTGCACGCCTTTGACATAGCAACACAAAATCTTCACTTTCCCTGTCTGCATGTCAAATGCAGAATTCGAGTCTCTGAAAGCATTCACCTTGGAGGGACTTTTTTCAAAAGCTCCATTTTCAGTGACCCAAAATGCCTTTTATATGTGGACAAAAGACCTAAAGCGTATAGAGAAAGCTAAATTGACAATAACAACTCAAAACCCACAATCTTGTCCTTGGTCCAAAGATTCTGCATTTTCATACGCTGGTATCCAGACATTAGAGTAAATGTAAAAAGGAGTACAAAAGGAAATTTACTTGATCTTCCGGGAACCTCGAATACCTGAATAAACTATATAAACAACAGTATCTCTTGTACTTGGTCAATGTGAACCACAGGGGTAGACAAACGCACTGATCCAGATTGTCTAGCCCTTAACGAACACGACTTCCACTGTGACTAAAATGGTTAAAAGAAATCATCCACCCTTCCACAGAGAACACGCCACATATCACACAATGACGATGCAAAAATAACTGTTACCGCTGTGAAATGGGAAGCCCCTACCAATCAGAGTGAAACATATATTGATTGACATATGAGGGTCTGGTAAATACAAAAGAAAGATGCAACCAGAGCCTCGAACATCCAGTGGCAACCAACTGTCAGCTAAATGTGACAAACAAATCCCAGCTGTTATAGTGCAAGAGGTGGGGTATATTAGACACGTTGCTGCATATAACTCAAAATAGTTCTATAAAATCCCTTTAAGAGACAAAACTATAGTAGGTTTTAAACAGTCTGTTCTTTCTTTACATGCCGTGAAGCGTGCATATGTCCGTTTCTTCAAGGTCTTTGCTGTGTAACTGACAAAAATTTTAGGTAATGATATTCATTGATATATTTGGAGTCATTCTACTGTCTTTCATATGGTAAGTTATTGGTCTATTTTTCCATGGTGGATATGGAAATGTATTTCTGAAGTAATATTCTCTGCATATTAGGGGCTTCTGATTAAAGCAGCTAACTGATGGAAAGTTACAGCCTTAGACTCCCACAGATTTTTAGGCATTCTAGGTGGAGGCTTGGTAATACACGGGGTGAAAGTTTTAATTTCCAATTCAGCAATTCATAAATGAAAGATAAACAAATCTTTAAATAAACCACTGGATGTTGGCTCTGAGACACCAATTTGTTTTCGAAGCACTTATAAGTTCTGATTGCTGCACCGATGCCCCCCCCCACACACACACAAATTCTCACTGAGGGATCAGTCCACACACAGACTTGTCTTCATCATTCAGATGATTCATAAGCCGCCGCAGTGGAATTGCGCCTTTATTGTCTCGGCTGATCATCTTGACAGACAGTAATGAAATGAATGACAGAAGATATCCCAACATAGTGCTCAGCCTCCACACATAATGCGGTCCAGAGTCCCTGTCCACAGGAAGTGAAGGAATTCATTACCATCAAATTAATTAGTCTTAAAAGTCTCACAAAAACTTAGCGTGCCGTCTACAGTTTGAGCTGTGTGCCCTATCGCTGCCTCCTAAATGATCTGTGACATTTGTTGACACAGGTGCATACCTGGATTGTGCTTCTCGCAGCCCCCGACACGAGGTCTCTTCACTGCACTCAATCTCGCTTTGTGCTTTTTAGGCCTTCCCTCTTAATCCCCATGATATAGCTTACTTGACATTCTCTCATAATGCATTTCACTGCAGCTGTCAAGGCTAAGGACTCTTATATCCTGTCCCATCATTCAGAAATTCAGTTGGGCTTTCCAATCTACTTGACTGAAACACAACAAAGGCAGAACGGTGTAAGACTAAGGCTGCAACTTGTTACTGTTTTCACTTTGCTTGGTAATTGTTCTGATTGATCAGTTAACTATTTGGCATATAAATTGACCACCGCTATTTCTTTATGCTTCACTGATGTATTCAAATATCCAAACAGTCCAAAATCAACCATATTTGAGTAATAATATAAGAGCAAAGCATTAAACCTCTAAATTAGCTGTGATTAATCTGCAATCGACTGAGAAATCATCTCAAATCCAACCGAGGAACAAATCACTGCAGGCGTGTGTAATGGTGGTTTGCGTGAGATAAACTCTCCTACTTACAGAAATCTTTATCTCATCTAATGAACCTATAAAGAAATTATAATAATTATTGCTATTCTTTAGGGTTCACAGCAGAACCATTGTACTTCCTTCTAATCCCATCATACGTAAATTGCCTCCGACTTGGCCGGGGGGGCAGCAAGCAGCAAATTTGAATGAATGAATTGAACTAAACAGCAGGAATATTTAATAACAGCAGGTTCTGAAAAATGGCCGTGATAATGCGGCAAAACTGAAGTCTTTTTTTTTTTCTTAAAGAAATGACACCAATGCTAGCATTCTGCTGAGGCGTGCCTATTGGTCAATCAAGGATAACATACTGTAGTGACACCACCTTTCTAAATGAAATTACAACAGAAACTTATCTGTGTACAAACAGAGGTGTGGACTACTGTACTACTAAAGTTATTCTGAATGAGAGACAATTTTGTTGTTGCTTTTATAGCCTCATATCAATCCAAGGCTTGTGATTTCCACACATTCAAAGCGAATGTAACTCTTGCTGTTGTATTCAAACTGTCCTCAATTTCCAGAAACCAGTATCTGTGAAAACAGTTTACCGTGCCATTCATAAATCCAGGTTAAAGCTCTATGGTGGAAAGAAGAAGCAATATGTGAACATAATCCAGAAACACCAGCATCTTTTCTGGGCCAAATCTCATTTAGTGCAAGTGGAAAACTGACAAATCTATATTTGAAATTCTTTTTGGAAAACAAGGACACTGCATCCTCTGGACTACAGAGGAGTGGGACCATCTGGCTTGTTATCAGCACTGAGTTTAAAAGCCTGCATCTCTGATGATATGGCGATGCATTTGTGTCCACAGAACTGGCAGCTTGCATATCTGAAAAGGCACCATCGGTGTTGAAATATACAGGTTTTAGGCCAACATCTGCTCCCATCCAGACAGCATCTTTCCAAGGCGATGATAAACCACGTACTGCAGCTATTATAACTGTGTGGCTTTGTAGTAGAAGAGTCCGGTGCTGAACTGGCCTGCCTGCAGTCCCGACCTCTAACTAATTGAAAACATTTGGAGCATCATGAAACGAAAAAAATGACAAAGGAGCCTCAGGACTGTTGAGGTGCTAGAAACCTGTATTAGACAAGAATATGACAACGTTCCTCCCCGAAAGTCGTGCAGCTGGTCGCATCAGTTTCCAGACATTTACAGACTGCTGTTAAAAGAAGAGGGGATGCATCTGCTAACTTGGGCCCTATCCCAACTTTTTTAGAAGCTGATATTAAATTCAAAATAACCTTTTTTGGTGTTTTAATGATACACTTTGTCAGTTTAAACATGAACTATTGTGACTAAAATCATTTGAGATATGCAATTCATTGCATTCCGTTTTTAATTGACATTTTAGAGTAGCCCAGTTTTCTTGCAAAAATGATGTCGAATCTATGATATGAAATTTAAGTTCTCATATTTTTGTGAATTTTTGCCATTGTTACCAAGATATACACTGTTTTCATATTGACTATATTGCCTATGTTTCTGTCCTCAGTCAGTGCTTCTTTACAATACGGCCAAACCATCCATCCATCTTCTTCCGCTTTATCCGGGGCCGGGTCGCGGGGGCAGCAGCCTAAGCAGAGAAGCCCAGACCTCCCTCTCCCCAGCCACCTCCTCCAGCTTATCCGGGGGAACACCAAGGTGTTCCCAGGCCAGCCGAGAGATATAATCTCTCCAGCGTGTCCTGGGTCTGCCCCGGAGCCTCCTCCCGGTGGGACATGCCCGGAACACCTCACCCAGGAGGCGCATCCTTGTCAGATGCCCGAACCACCTCAGCTGGCTCCTTTCGATGTGGAGGAGCAGCGACTCTACTCTGAGCCCCTCCCAGATGGCTGAACTTCTCACCCATACGGCGAAACCACGACACCTTTCTAGGCCTCGTCCAAGTCCGCCACCAGCGTCTACACTTCCAGGATCTTCTCCTAATTCGTACCATCATTTTCAAGTAAGGACTCGGTGTTGGGGTTATATTAGTAGTCGTCTATACAGTTTTGCAGTTGAGTTTGCAAGTTTTGGACACTTTGCTTTTTAATTACTTGCATCCTAGCTTCCAATAGAAATGACTGCATTGAGCTGCTTGTTTATTTTTCTATCTTACCTTTTGGCCATTTAATCTATCATTAACATAATAACACTGTTCTATCCCAGTTAGAAATGTTCATTATACAGGTGCTGCTGTCCCACTCTTTTCTAACCAAAAAAAAAATCCAAACCTAAACTTTTACACAGGTGCTCACATTGCTAGGTCATCATAAAATCCTCAGTTTTACACGTATAGCCTTTCACCTACTTAAAAAAAAACATATACAATCAATTTATTCTGCATGTTTTTTATCCTGTCTTCCTTCTCTCACCCCAACCGGTCGCAGCAGATGGCCCCGCCCCTCCCTGAGCCTGGTTCTGCCAGAGGTTTCTTCCTGTTAAAAGGGAGTTTTTCCTTCCCACTGTTGCCAAAGTGCTTGATCATAGGGGGTCATATGATTGTTGGGTTTTTCTCTGCATGTATTATTGTAGGGTCTACCTTACAATATAAAGCGCCTTGAGGCGACTGTTGTTGTGATTTGGCCCTATATAAATAAAATTGAATTTAACTATTCCTTTAGCACTCCTCCAACAAACTTACTGTGAACGTCTCAAAACCCGAGCCCGTTTAGAGACCCTATGACCACCCAAAATGATCAAAACGCCCTCTACAAAGACGACATCCTTGTATCACCTCTGCAAACCTAATACTCCCCCCCCCCCCAATCAGGTCTGGCCAAGCATTCTGGTTTCCTGCCATCTTACTCCCTTTCCTTTCACCATTTGCTGTGAATTGTCGCAGAGAAAATAATTCCAGTCTATTAAAAGAGAGGAAAAAAAGCAGACCCGTATGCTAATAACAACAGCAAAATAACAACACGATGTACTGCAGGGTTTTTAATTTTGCAAATTCATGTAATATTGTGTTATTGAACCGCCTGCCATTTGACAAGCAGCACGCTGCATTGTGCTTTCGAGAGGGGCTGGATTGCTCCCCCTTGTAATGAATAAAAGCTGGCTGAGACAGAACAGCTGTAAGTGATGAAGAATGGCTGTAGCTGCTATGGATTTTTCAAACCGTCTGGGTTGACTCTCCTGACATTTAGGCTAACATACAGAGACAGTGAGCAAACACGATTTTTCACTGTAGCACCAGCGCAGAAAATGATATAAAGTGTGCACAAACTCTTCATGGAAAAACAAGGGATACCCGCTCAAACAACTATTTCTTTTTTTTATTTAGAAAGCAGGCAAATCAAACTGTCGTATATGTAATGCATGCAATTGATTTTTATGGGAAAATGATGTCCCAGGTGCATACTGCTGTTTTTGTTTTGGTTTATTTTACGTTTCATTCATAATTCTTCTGCAGGAGACATGACGTGAGCATGTTTGGACGTATATTTGCAATGCGCAGCTATATTGAGGGATCTCAGAAAGCTCATCTCAATCCTACTTATAGATACGAGCTCACTGAAATTACTGGGGAACTAGAGACACCCACTGGTATGTTTTTGCTGTTACTTTAAATCAAAGGAAGCAGAGCCTACTACATATATGTACCTTATTTAAAGTCACAACTTCAGATCATTTTCCTCCAAATAAAGGAATTAAGATGACAGTGTTTGGTGAATTAAACAACAGACTTCATCCTATTGAAATTGTGTCCAAACACTAATGAATCTAAAGATTCTGGCAGACTATACCCGACCTTGATTGAATATTCACTCCAAATCATGCCACTTTAAAAGCTATCAATCCAGCAGCGCGGTTGATAAATATCAACGTGTGCGTCATTTGAGAGGAAGCGAGGGAATGAGCGGACAGGTAAAAACGAACAGATGCGGGGGGCGAAGGGGCAGAGACTGAGTAAACAAGGCCATGAGGGAAATAACTCAAGTCATTTCCATGCATGTTCCTCTGAGCCTGAGGTTTAACAAGCTGTGCATAAAGACAAGCTTGTGTGGGCAGTGTTCCTCTTAATCATAGCTATGAATGTTCAGCAGGAACCCTACAGGGAGGGGAAACTTGTTAATTGAGATCTCGATTCTCCTGAGGTGTCTGCTATAACTCCAAGCTCTCCATTTCTTTTATTTTTTTCCATCCCAGACATTTTATTAGCTCACGCAGGCCACACTTGAGGGCACAATTTAATGAGGTTTGTGCATTGTTGATATTTGTGAGAGCCACCAACCATCCAGAACACTGTACATGCTGGATTAAAATGGAGGAAAGACATTAAAGACAACATAATTCATCTTTTAATTCTGCTGAATTGTTACAGATCAATGAAGTGCATTTCAGTTTGAACTGGGTACTAGATTATACTACCCCCGCCCCCCTCCTCCAACAACAAATACACTCACTCTCGTGCAGTCTTCTTGTTCTGATAATGTAATCAGCATTTTCAACATACACCCAAAAATCAAACTTCTGTGTTACCTAGTGAGTGGCTAGTTCCTTTTACCTTTTTAAAAATGACGCCCCACTGAACTGTGTTTTGTGGATGTGGTGGCAGATTTCTTGCATGTTGTTTTAAATTGCATCTAAACCGTATGGCTACTTATTAAAGCAGAGACCTCTATATTCACACACTCGTTCAGCCTGCGACTACGGGTCTCAGCAAAGCGTCATTTGCTGAAAACGCGCTTTTTTTATCGTTTCAAACTCGAAAACTCTCAGACAGAATGAATTAATGATTGATGAGAATGACGTCAAAACTTTGCAAAGAGTACAAATCAGTGTACTCTAAATTATTGATTGACGAGTACACCAGTGTGTCACAAACATTTTGTCCTACTTTGACATTAGTAAAAAAAATGACAAATCCTTTTGCTGCATTTCAGACTCTGTAAAAAGAACAAAGAGCTTTGTAATATTTTAATTTCTAGCAAATTTGTAATCAGTTCAGTGAAAAAAAAATTGATTATGCGACCACTTGAAATTCATTAGAAATGAAGTACATTTATTCATTTGCGCAAAACATTTGTTTGATGACCTTGTGATCATGTTTGACAACACAAAACTGCAGACACATTGGTAGCATCTTTCATTCATGCCAGTAAACGTAAGAAATCTTTTTTTTTTTTTGTGGGGGGGGGGGGGGGGGGGGGGGGGGGGTGTTGTGAAGCCGATACAGGAGGTCTGTGGAAAAGTCCAAACTGGGGCAACTGTCAAAGTCCATTTCACTGCTCAGCTTTCATCTGCCTCCAGGTTAATGTTGTTACCAAACTTGGCATAAAGCTGCACCTTCAGATCACTCAACACTTGCTGTATCGCTGACACTTGTTTCTCAAGGTCTTGGACCTCTTGCTCCAGTGTTTCCTGATTACAGAACACAGAAACTCCAATTACAGAACAGCCAGTTCAATTTCCCCACAGCAGGCAAGCAACAGACACAAGACATTTCCCAAACCGATTTCACCAAATGACTCTATTTATGTCATCAAAAGCACATTCCAAACACTAAAAGAGATCATTTTAGGTAAGAAATCATCTAAAATGACTGATATAAATCCACATTAAAATATAATCTGCCGATATAATGACTGAGCTGTCTTCGACACATTTGTCATTCAAGGTTTGCAGCAGACTCCTTTCAATCAATCAGTTCAGGGCTGTGCAGTATGTCCTATTGTGATAAAGTCACAGCAACACAAGGACAAATGGAGACATAATGGAAATTACAGAAGGGAGAAGGTTTAATCTGAAGTCCCTGTTGGTTAACGTCTCTCATGTAGCAGCCACAGAGCACTGCCATTGCTACACGTCTTTCCAAAAGGTGCGTCAGGAAGCTCTCAAACCTAAATTTGAAACTTAGACTTGTACTTTTTGTAAAATGGGAATTTTTGAAAGGGAACTGAATTATGAATACTTGTCAGGCACAGATAACAATGACTGCTTTTTGGACATAACAGCAGGACTGCTAGAAATCCTTTACCCAGTGGAGCATTTCTAAAAATACTCTCAATTAACAAATGCTTTTATTTTAAATTATGTATTATCAGATAAATGTATAAGTCTAAATCAGGTCTGAGTGATGAAAAGACTCAAAATCCTTATTGATTTATGAAGAAATTCTTGGTCTTAAGAGATTTTGGAATTAATACATTAGATTTGACTGACAAAGTTGCCGTTTTTTCATTTTGCAAACAAGATATTCATATCTGCAAAACACATGACACAGTTTTGATGAATTGTGATTCATAGCTAGTAAGCAGTAGGTATAAATGAACAGGCATTTAGCACTGTTTGTCCACGCACTTCTGAAAGTAATTATAAACTACACAACAGGCACATTTGTCAAACTGTGCTCAGTGAGTCTGTTTAGATGAGTTCTGAATGTTGTGCATGCAACGATATTTTCAACTCTGCACAACAACACATTCGAGAAAGCAAAAAGCATGCAAAATTCACTTTTCCCTCAACTTTTTGGGACTGCACTGGCCTCCAGTACTGATAAGCTGACTTACAAAGGAATGACACGACAAGGACAAATCTTTGTGTTTACAGAAAGGAATGTCTTTGAAACAAACCGTGATCGATAAAAGCCGTTGAAATTTGAAAAGAAGCTCACAAGACAGTGATTTAGAAAAGGTATTGAGAAACCGTCTGCGTTACACTTACCTTTGCGGATTCCAGCATCTCTTGCGTTTCGTCCTGGGAGTGATTTATAAAGACGTCGCCGATTTGATAAGGGATAAATAGAGAGTTGTCGTCAAACAGCATTAGGTCATCACTGGCATCCTGAAGGTTCTGAAGAGTTTTCTGCACGAAGACATTCACAGTCAGTCAGTTTGAGGTGGTTGCAAATAAACCTCGGTAGTTTAGGCGTCATTTAGCATCACAGTTCAAGATCGGTTTGTGTAATGCATCATTCAAACAACAAAACTGGATGAACTGTAAATGTTAAATTATCTTGATGTTGCGAATTGGGGGGGGGGGGGGTATACACAGCAAATTAGCAGCTCACAGCTGACCACAGCTGATGAGGGGCTGAGAATATGGTGCAAGCCAAACTTTTCACATACATTTCTCTCTAGAATACAAATGTGAAGGATTTGAGGTTTATTCTGCGTTTCTTCAATACTGTAATGATTTACTGAAGTCAAAAGGAATTTGACAACTGCAGGCAAACAACTCATCTACTAATGTTTCTACAAAATCCTGAATGAATCCTTTATTCTGGAATGCCTGAAAGACATCTCGCAAGATTTAAATCTCACAAGAAGAACAACATTAATGCATTACCCTTCAGATCTAGGATGGAGGGACTAACAGCATCTGCAGCTATCTGACAAAGAGCTGCGCATAAAGGTGAAGCTGTCAATTCCCTGGCCAACTGGTTCTTAAACTGACCTATAACAAGATCAGGTACAAGCAACAGAAATGAGCTTCCTCATAACAGCATCTGGTTTCAGCTTTAGAGATTGAGGATGAGGAGCTCAGTTACTCAGGAGGAACTTGGTACAGCTGCTGCTCTGCTGATCATTAGGAGCCAGTTCTGGCATCTGATTAGGATGCCCTCTGCACACCTCCTCGGAGAGGCATTTCAGGCATATCCAACTGGGAGGAGATCCCAGGACATGAGAACATCGATTGAGTCGGTTCTGGGGTAATTTTAAAGTAAGATCATTAGAAACATCTCCATGGATATTCGTCAATCATTCACCAGCAACACAATGTTTAGCTTCCATAATGACAACTAATTAAAGTCACTTTTCCAGCAACTAGGCTAGAAAGTGAAACCAGTGCACAAGTGACAAAGGAATGAGTCTACTTTGTGTTGAATTCAAACACAAGCCCATTCAAATAAAAAGCTAAATAGTCAGACTTCTCCTCCAGTCATTAGCCCAGTTCAATCTTCCTGATCAGAGTGCCAGTTGTCATTTTGAATTTAATGTAATAATTTTATCTAGATATAAAAACTCACATCTGGGTGTAATTTGACTTTTGTAAATTTAATTGAACGCTAAATCCTTGCTCGGATATAAGACTATAAAACATGTCTTCCCAGCCCCGGTAACACTCACCCTCTTTTCCAATATCTCATTCTTCAGCTCCGTCATCCGATTCGTGTTCCTGGCAAATTTATTGATCTTCTGCTGGTCTTCAAACGTTACATTCACATCTTCAACTGCCTGCAAACAAGGAGAAATGACTTGAGGTTGCAGTTCATTTTAGCCTGTTAAACATGACAATCCTAGATGCGCTGACAGAATTTAACTTATTCTGCTATGAGTTATAAGTATTGATCAGCAGCAACTTTTCCAAAGATGAAATCACAAGCATTACAAAGACATGCTGTGTTAACTGAAAAAACAAAAAAAAGACCCACCACCTTATGAATGGAGAAGCATTTAGTAAGATTAAAGCAAGCCTTATAAATAAAGAATGTGTGGTGGTGTTGTTTTAAATCAAGCGTAAGGAATAAAACCAAAGAGCTGTATTCAGTTTCATTTAGAGTGACCAAGTGGCCTACTTTATGCAGGATTGCACAATGTTTTTATTTTTCACCTCCTGTCCTACATTTCGAATTGGCTCCAATTCACCACAGCACAGGTCTGGCTTTTGGCTGACTATATAACGAAATCTACCACAAATAAAAGTTATGTGGTGTGTTTTTGCTGGCACTAGACTGCAATTGCCCTTTTGAGAGAGTAGAATCAATAAATAAACTATGCATTTTTCATTTGAACCTCAAATACATGTAATCTGGTTGATTTGTCCAGTGCTAAAATTAATTTATTCAGCGCATCCCTCCTCAACACAAAGATTATTAGGAGGGGAACAGCAGATGAAACACCAGAACAAATATTAAACAAGTACTGCCAACCAAGACCATTGCATTAAAAAAATAAAAAGCAACAGCTGGAAAATTGGTGGTAAAGGTGCATATAGATTTGTACCCGTCAGTCACATCCTCTGCAACCCGCATAGCTTTATCAGACTGCCCTCTTAGCATTAGCGTAACCCACATTGTCCAACACATGAAAACTATTTGCTCCACATTTGGCTTGTTGTGATATGGTCATCCTACTGTGCTGTTGGCCCCTCAGAAACATTTAAATATAAACTGAGTGAGACTGAGCAGGGTATTGGTCATTTATTGGGGACATATACTGCTTTAGCTTGTCGTTTCTTAGACAGTTAACTACAGGCCGATTTTTATTTTGTTTGCTAGCATGCTAGCTTGGGTGTCCCATCACCTGCAGCGGCCACTGCCCTGATCTGGATATTGAGCTCATTGTTTCACCACATAGTTGTTAAGCTCGCACGAACAACAGCTGCAAAATTACAACGTATGTCGAGCTAGTGTTTTAACCCAAGGAGATATCGCTTTACGGTAGCTACACGAGGGTGTGACGGCGCTTTCAAATATCACCGCCGTGAGAAAGCTCGGCGTCTTACTCGCACACATACACGATGCCACCTTCTTTCTGCATCCCCTGTTAAAACAGCGATAGAGTAACGCATATGCAAGACAAAAAAGTGGATTTTTGTTTAAAAATATTGCTTACCACGGATGATTTCATGGTCGCTGCCATCTTTGCTTCTTCGACTGTTCACCCGCAGCGTCGCTCAGCGGGATAAATATCCCGACACTGCCACCTATCAGCAGGCCTGATCTGGAGTTTGACCCCCACAAGTTGGCCAAAAAATGTGTTTACTTCTCTCAAACTGTTTGTTTAGTTCTTTCCCTTCTTTTTGAGTTTTCGTGTGATTGATTTGTTTATTTAGTTGAGTTCATGTTCTGGTAACTATAGTTAGATATGTCGCAAGATGCTTTCCCTTACATTTACATCTAGAAGCTGAAATTTGACTTATTTAAAAAATAATTCAGCCATTTTTTTGTTCTGTTGTAGGTAATTATCTCAATAAATGTGCAATCGTGCTTTACACTGGTTGTGTAAAGCACTTTGGGGTCCTTAGGGACTAGAAAAGCGCTATACAAATACAGGCCATTTACCATTTCAATACGCCAAACAAGTTATTATGCCAACCGGAACTGCTGTTCTGTAAATATTTGCACACAGTACTGCACCCAAGTTCAAATATTTAATGAATACATCTGTAATGGGAGAAGACTAGAAATTCATATTTGTCTAGACCGAATTACAATGCACCACCTGTAGTTTTAAGCATCACTGGCATTTTAGTCTGAGTGAAAAACAAATCATAAATATGCAGGTTTTTCTGTCTCAAAGTCAGCAGTCTTTATCTAACTTTGTAGGAGCCACTAGCATACCTAGTAGGCTGTTATGCGTTGGTGCACCATGAAGAGTTTTCTTGAGGCCCCTCAGCTGCAGGCCTTGCATGAAGTCACCAAACAGGGGAATCCAACTCCCACCTCAGCATGCAGTCTATAGGATACAGTCGAGCCATTGTTTTCATGGATTCCAAGGCTTGCCATAATAAAGTCAATAAATAGTGCACATGTTATAGTCTTTTTTAGTTTGTTTCTTAAGCATGCTTGTTTGTGATAAAACGCTTTCACATACTTTGGTTGACATCTTCCAGGAGTCAAATGACTTCTAGAAGTTAAATCCAATAAACAAAAGCCTTTGTCAGCATTATCATGGCCTAGTTACAAAAAAAAAACAAAAAACATAAAGATGAGTTCATCTTCAATACCATATTGACATACACTGGTAAACAATAGTATCTAACTTGTTACCCGCCTTGATGACCTCTTTTCTTTTTTTATCACATAATACCAAAACAACATAATGGGTATGTTAAAGCACATCTGTGTGATTAGATTTATTTTTTATCAATCAACTGCATCTTTAAAAACTAAATCAGTAAGAAAAAATGCTTAAAGTGTTATCTTCAAATTAACCAGTGCCAACATAGTTATTTTGGGTTTTGTCAGTGTGGATGCTTGCCAGACCAGTATCCTTAATATACATCCTGTTAGGTCCCCGCCAGATTGGTCAACAAACTGTTTGGACCGCCTTATCACAGCAGGCTTGGACAGATTCACACCTCATTATGATCTCGTCAGGGTATGTTCAGGATGCCACATGGAGATTACTGTGAGTTGATCAAAGTACCAATACAGCGCACTTTCTTTTTTTTCCAGAGGAAATCCAGCTGCCAACTTGAAAACAGACCCACCCATTTTGACACACACATAAAGTGTCCAGTTAACAAAAGTCTATATACATAGTTGGGCAAAAGGAGGAAGTCCATCTCAGACAGACACGCCGTATCCTTAAGAAGGAAGTCAAGTAACAAGGTAAGACATTTCACTGAAAGCAGTATTAAAATGTTTAAATGGCTTTGCAAAAGTCTTAATAGATGTTAACCATTATTTGCAGATTGTCTTTGCTTATCAGTACAACATAACAATATGACATTTCTATTTCATTTAATTCTATTGCAACCTGCAGATCTTAACTGGGAAAAAGATGGGAAACGAGCAGTCAGTAAACATAGAAGAGCTATCCAAGGTAAAACAATGCAAATTACATGGCAGACATTACAGGCTAAAAGTTGCACGTGCCATTTTCTATATTTGTTGACATCAGTCACAAGATGCACACTTTTCCAAAACTCTAGCATGCACAGGTGACAGGTGAAAAAAACTCTGCTTCTCTTTAAAGATAACCCATCTAGACTAGAAAGCACAATGCTGACGTTGTTATTTACTCACAGAATGGGACAATTCCTGAAAAGCATGAGAATGGAACCGTGAATGGCATCTCTATAGAAGTCACGTCTGGTGGACTGGAGATTAATGGTACATGAGTTTTATTTTATTTTTAATTTCTCTTAGGATAAATAACATCCAAGCAATCTGTGATGATGTTCTGCCTGATCTACAGTGGTGGTGCCACTGTAAAGCATGAGCAAATCAATGCTCAACACTGGCAAATTAAATTCTTACTTAAGAATGAATTTTATTAATGTCAGACTGTTGTGTTTTACTGTATCACGCTTTATGCTGATATACTTTAAGGTTCTCCTTCAATGAAAAAAAGCAAATTAATTTTACAAATTTATTAGTGGTGATTAATCCTTTAATCCTTTTAATACTCTGCAAACACAGTGACTCCCAGTTGCACGGTGTCTGAGTAAACCACAGGTGTTTTCTCAGGAATTAACAAGGAGCAAGTATTTGACTTGTCAAGGTGTGGTGGTTTGTGTCTTCACTATAAAAATAAAATACTGTGGGATTCCCATGGCTCTTGACTGTTGATTCCTGAGATAACGTTCTCACACTGACTTGCCCGTGTTTACTAGCTCGTGGAAATTTTGCTGAATTTTATGGCAACTGTTGAAATTCTCTTTAAGCTAGAAGTAAAAATCACTCTATGGGCTAATACTAAACAAAATGACACTTATGTTTAAAAATAAATTCCATAAAACCCAGAAATGTTCATTTTGACCCTTTTAAGCTGACTCATTAGGGGGATGTTTGTTAAGGTGGAAGTTCATAGAAAAGGTCCAGAATCAGAATCAGGAAATCGCTTTGTAATAGACATTTAATTAAGGTGTAATAAGGTGTGTCATTCAAGCTGCAAAATATTAAATAAATATTTCAAAGCTAAAAAAAAAACTATGTGCAGTATTTACAAGATTCAACAAATGATGTTGCCAGGTCCAGATGTCGCAGGGAGGAACTGATACATTTTAACAGGAATGATGTGCTTTGACGTTCCATGTTGCATTGCTGTGGTATTAGCCTTTGGTGAATGTGCTCCTATTACTGCCTAGCACATCATGGACGCAAAGTGAAGCATTATCTATGAGTTCACATGACTTTGACATTTTTCGCCAAGCTCCACAATTTCCAGATTTATGGGCCTTGAGGATCACTTTGTTGAGTTTGTCGGTGTCCATAAAGGTGCTTAATGTAGTTTCCTTTAGTTAAAAGTAACAAAACACTTTCCCCAAATTAACTAAAGCTATGACGTGATGCACTTGTTAAGACTTTGGGTTTAAAATCTCTATATATTGTGTTGAAGAGATATCAACTGAAATGGAACTAGAGCTGGGCTGCACTTTCATGCAATGCCAATTTGTACCACTAGGTGGTATAGTAAGTCCATGTAATCTTTATTTAAACAGACAAGTAATTTATTGTTGTTTACAATGGCAGCCTGGCAAAATGCAAAATATCCAAAGAAAGAAAGAAAGAAAGAAAGGAAAAGCACCACCACACATCTGAAAACATCTGAACACACCCAGTGGTAAAATGTCTGGTCTTTAAGCATATATGTCCAACTGTTATTTTATAGTAATTTTTTTCCTGAAAAAAAAAAAAGAAATTTAGCCTGGGTTTAACAATAGTTTCAGTCCTTTGTTTCAATGTTTTTCCTGTATGTGGCATTTTGCTTATTTTGCCACTTTTTTATTTTTCAGGTAAAAGTGAAACTACAGTCTGCCAAAATGGCAAGGCCCACTCTTTAAACTCTGCCATAAAATCAACTGATGTGATCGTCAAATCAGAGTGTCAACCTGATATTGCCCAAGCTGTTTCTGAAGTTCCTGACACCAAAATTCAAGCCGTTTCTGAAGCCTCTGACACCAAAATCCAAGCCGTTTCTGAAGACCCTGACACCAACACCCAGAAGGAAGAGGTCAAGAAAAGCAAAGGAGAAAGAGGTCGTCGTCATTTTGGGAAATTGTTCAAAAAGAAAACAGAACCTAAAGCTGAAGCTGAGACTGTTGAAGAGAAAGAAAAAGAGACACAGAGTGAAGATCAAGTGGATGTAAGTGTTCCTCCCACTGAGCCACAGCAGGTGAGGGCACTTTTCATGTTTATTCTCATCAGATGAGTCTAGTTGTTTTTTTCTATTTGCCAACAAAACTGTGAAGAGACAAGCAGAGCAAGTCAGGTTACTTTGCATAGCACATTTTACACACAAGGGCAATTCAAAAGGATTTTCTAATGTACGGATGAATGGCCACTGGAATCTATGATGTATGAACTGCAATGAAAGTATGCAAAAACACAAATAAACTCATAGTAGAATTTTAAAGGTAATGGTAATGTTGCCATATCAATTAAAAGCAATGGGAAAAGGAAAAGTCTTTAGCTAAGTTTTAAAAACTGATCAATTATGGTAAATTATGATAATGCTCATGTTGTGCAATAGACCTCCATTGATTCTGAAAAACAACAACAATAATGTAAATACATATAGCAGATACAATGCTTGCCCTTAATTAAAAAAAAATAAAATGGAACCACACACCTTCCTTTATTAGAGCGAGCACACACACTGTGTTGTGTTTCTGAATTATGTTATTTTATCATTCTGCAGCTAACATTAACTAAAACAGAGTAAGCAGGAGTGCATATGCCCAAGGGTATAACCCTTTTTAAAAAAATAAATAAATAAAACAAGATAAATATGTCACACGTTGTTTGTCTTTGACAAAGATTAGTGGGCGTGGGCCTCTGCAGCACTGACGCCGACGCCCACGACAGGAAATTCAGAGAGCACAAAGATGTGCCGCTCACATTGTTAGTTTTGATCTTATCATGGGATTTCCTGAAAATGTCTAAAAAGGGGGGGGCACACTTTTTTATGTTGTGCTGTTTTTGTCAATTATCAGTTGACCAGATAGCCAGAAGACACTTGGCATAATCAAAATTCCCTGATGTCGACTTTTAGCTGTGCAAAGAAAATTATTTTATTTTGTCAGCCTGCCAAACACTCCAAATCATTTTAGCAATGTAATGTAGTCCAACACACCAAGCATTCTATGCATTTAACTATGTTTTTCCTTTTTGTTTTTTTGTTTTTTTAGCTTTGTTTACAATGGGCAACATAATGTAGAATAGCGCTTATTTCAAAAAACAAACAACTAAATAAGCAAGTAAATAAATACAAATGTAAGCATGTTACACTACATGACTAATTTTTCTGATTACTCGTGATCAACCACACGATTATCATGAGTGCCCTGGGAAATAAACACAAGTTGTATGTTGGTTTACATAATTTAATACAAGTGGAGCGGAAGCTGGCATTATAACTCACATTGACCATCAAGACGGAAATGAATGAACATTAAAAAATTGAATTAGCAACATAAAAGCAGATATTTCAACACAAATGGGTGATGGTGACTTTACAGCCACAACTGTGGAGGATACACTGAGTGAACATGCCATTAGCAAAGCTGAGGAGCTTGTTAGAGACCCTTTAAAAGATTAAACATCAACGTTCAGAGCAGAGAGGGTTGAGAAATCTGACTCAAAAGATGATACTGTTGTAGAGGGACAGACGAGAGAGAAAACTCTGGCAAAGGAGTTCACTTCCACCACTCCAAAAGCTGCAGCAAGTTGTGTTGAAGCAGTTTTGGCAGTTGCCTCTGACTGCGCAGTAATTGCGTCAGAGCTGGGAGTAGGTGAAGCAATTACTGAAGACAACAGTAAAGGAGCTGCAGACAAGTCAGCTGATGTAGTGCTGATTGAAACTGCTGAACCCGAATCTAATGCTGTCACTCCTGAGACCGGGGAAGCAAATGACATTACCTCCCTAGACAAAGAGGCTGTGACTGGAGTGACGGAAACAATCTCTGAGGTTGTTCATGAGAACCCAAACTCCGCAGCCGTAAATGAAGACATGCCTGTAAAAGAAGCCGCTGTCCGTTTTCAGAATGGAAATCTAGTTAAGGTGGATCTGGCCCATGAGGAGGTCACTCCTGATGATGCACCACAGCTGAAGATGTGCTACAAATAAGTGAGCAAGACAATATTAGCCTTATAACTACTAATGAGTCTGGAGAAATGTTCGGTAGTTGTCCCAAAGAAGAAATTAATGTTGCAGAAGCCTGAAGCTACTTTAAAATCTCCAGCAACTGAAGTCAATCCACATTGTATTCTAGAGATTATTATAGTAGACATCGAAGTTGAAGAACATGTGATAACTGAGATAGAAACAGAATCAACAATTTGAACCACGCTTCAGGAGCCTGCAGTGGATAACAACAGCACCGTCAAAGAAGAGGACATTGTGGCAACAGCTTTTGTGCTTCTCTCTGGAGAACATGAAGAGCGTCTTTCCCATTCAGAACAAGCTTTTTCAGATCAAGCTTAAACAGTGGCAGACAGTGTTGAGGAGAATACTTCAGTCCAAGGTTTATCTACTGAAGGAGAGGTAGAGGTTGCAAGTTCTGAAAAAGCTGTAGAAGAAAGTGACATAGAAAAGGTTAAGAATCTAAAGATAATGAAAGCCATGACACACCTGAACAAACCCTTGTAATCTTAGAGGAAGCAGGACGAGAACCCAAGCCCTTTGTAAAGAAGATGGTAACAGTGAGGGTTAGGGGTTTTTTTTTTTTTCAGAAATCCTACAAATAATTTAAACAAACTTGAAGAACTAACAACTGAAAGACACCGCAGAAGATTTAGAGCCTTATGTTTTAGTCTAAGAAGAATACTGAGGAGAATACTGCCCTGGAGAATGCTGATCAAGGATAGATGTTGTCATGTGTGATTTATATGTGAGCCTTGGGATTAAATCCTAAAAAGATAATCCAACCTTGTTTTTGTTTTATTTCTCCAAATAGCCTGGGAAAGATAGTAGAGAACAAATAAAAATGAGTCACTATTTCTCATCCTTGAGACAACTGAAAATGAACATTTCACCTCTGAAGATTCTTAAACTGCCATCTGATGAGCCTGTGGCAAAGTGTGGCGATGCACTCCCAGGCCAGAAGTTAAATACACCTCTAGGTGGAGAGTGATACTGAAGAGACGCATGAGAGGCGGTGCAAACCGGATAGATTCAACATGTGATGTACAGAATTTCCTTAAGGCATCTCAGTCACAAGCTCAAACATTGAACATTTACCTCTTAGGTTTCAGTCACCTATAGCTGTTGAGAAAAACAACAAGCCTGGTGACTGAAAGATAATTTCACCAGTCCTCCGTATTATTGACATCCACGAGTCTTCAAACAAACAAATAAATTATGAATGAGCAGTGATCAATAAGCAGACACGGAAATATTAATTTGAAGTTTCCTTTTCTCATTCATTCATTATTTCAGTCATACTGTGTTTAATGACAAATAATACTTAAAGGGACATATTGTGCTCATTCTGTGCTTTATGTTCTTAGAGATTTTATTCAATTCAATTCAGTTTTAATGGTATAGTGCCAAATAACAACACTTACTCAAAGTGCTTTATATTGTACAGAGAAAACCCAACAAATGAGACGACCCCTTATGGGAAACACCCACTTGATAGAAGTGGGAAGGAAAAACTTGCTTTTAACAAGGAGAAACCTCCTGCAGAACCAGGCTCAGGGAGGGGCAGCCATCTGTTGTGACCGGTTAGGGGTTACAGAGAGAAGACGGGACAAAAGAAACTCCCTGACAGAGAGCCAGTTTGACAATTAAGATAATAAAGAAGAGAATAAAAAATGATTAAATGCAAAGTGGTGTATAAATATAAAGAGAGTGAAAAGAAATGAGTGAAGATTATCTAACATGTCTAGTCTTCTTACACACAAAGTCTTGGTTTTTTACACTTTCACACATACATATGTATATATATATATATATGACTGCTGGGTTCAGTCATTTAATCTGAAGCTGGTTCCTTCATTTACATTTTAAACAAATATCCCTCTATTTACCTGTTCTGTATATAATACAGGAATGATTAATAGCAGCCACAATACATTTACGGTTACATAAAATTTAGCAGTACTTGCCACAGGGTCCACACAATCCTGATGGTCATCAAAAACATCTTCAGCTTTACCAGAACTAATTATCATCTGCTTAGATATATAACATAGATACAGATTTATTTGTAATTCTTCATTCTGTACATTTTGGTAACTGTTCAGTTATGTGTGGGCAACATTCATTAAGCAAATGCATTCACAGGGCTAGGATGAACTGAACGTTATATACAGTATATGAAAATCAAGAGAACTGGTATTTAGAATAAATCTTTTTAAAAAGCAAATATATGTTAGTAATCACTGCATGGGTTCATACAAAGTCTTGTTCAGACTGCCACATTCGTTTAAGGACGAGATAGGCTGCATGTAGGCATACATACACTTTGATCATTATAGTGCTGAAAATAAGGGCCCTCGTGTTCCTCACTTCATCCGCTACTTAGAGCAAACGTTTATGCTCTCTTTCCTCTGATTTAAACCTTCTTTCTTCTGATTGGCTGCCCCTCGTAAGTAGAAAGTGGGTCTGGCTACTGTGAGCTGACCTGTGTGACCTGTCTATGTTGCTGGTCTCATTAACTGAAACTTTGGCAACATTTATTTTGGTGCTTGTAACAGAAAATATGGAAAAGCAAAATAGGCCACCTCTACAGTTTCTAATGGGATAATAAATTGGGCCAAAATAATGTATCAAGATTGCTGGAAGAAAAGGCAAAAAATGTATAAATGAATTGACATTGGTTCAGTTCACATATTTTATAGACACACACCATACGGGCATAGCTAGGTATTTGGTTTTCCTGACATTTCTCGAGAAATAACTCTCACACATTGTTGAATATCAATGACTGAGGGGTGGGACACACACATTAATAAAAGGGTGATTGTTGACAATGCCCCGAGTAGGCAGAGGCATGGTTGGAATTGTGCTCCCATCTCAATACTGCGATTAAGACACTCACTGCTTACATATCAGCTCTGCTCTGCTCTAACATAATTCTCAAAGGCGAATTCTTTTGTCATGGTGTACAGGAGACGGCTAACCTAAACCACGAGCCTGAATCATTAAAGGAGCCAGAGAGGGTGACTCCAGTCTCCAGTCCCAAGGAAGAAAACGTCCCTGAAACTGACAACGGAGACAGTGAGCCCGTGGAAAGCAAAGAGGAGAGTAACCCAGAAGAGAATCCAGTTATGAACTTCTTCAAAACCCTAGTAAGTGGCATCATTTGGCAATTTAAGGTGACTTTTTATGCTCCTGCTATTCCTGTTTATCATGTCAAATTAGACTATTTGGGGGAAAAGGGAAAGAACATATGTGCTTTTTTTTATCTGCTTCTTTTTCTGAAGAGAAACAGGCAAAAAAATTAAAAATAAATAAAATGAGGTTAATGCATCTTCCAGTTGTGCCCCAGTCAAAGTGAGATGTGTGGTCATTTTTCCAATCATTTAGCAGTAATAAGTAGTAATACATTGAAAATGTTTCATTAGTTTGTGTGTATTTTTGATTTTTTTTGTTCTATGTAGTGATGTGGGAAGGCGGTATAACTGTATATGACATTAAGTGTAACCGTAGCGAAATCTGCCATCATGACAGTGCCAGATGGAAAAGTTGCAACAAGCAGCTATTGTATTTCCTCTTCATCATGCTGTCTTTTGGATTCATGCCGTTTTAAAGAGTTGCCATTGCCCTAGCCCCATGCTAATCAAGTCTTTGAACATGCGGGAATGTGGTGGCCTATTGTTCATCCCATAGTGTGAGCTCACAAGGGAGGCCTGTGCGGTTGGAAGTCGAGATTTGTGAAGATAGAGCGAGGGCAGGCCTACGCCATCTCCGGAGCACAATGGCTGTCACAATGGCAGCGCATGTACTGTATGTGCTCTGTCAGGGACCTCTGTGGGCCTCAGTTAGCTTACCATAAAGGCCTATGTCTGCATTCATGAAAGGCTTCTGTTTTATCCAAATAATTATTTTTCTGTCTCATCAACTGTATCCCCTGGCATTTTGCTTTTCACACTGCTTAACCGCCACATACATAGTGCTCCACAATGCTTACACAGTTCACATTTAAAGATTAAGATTTTTTTCTCTTGTGTTTTTATGTGGATCACGGCACAAAAAATAAAGACGGTTCATTTTTATTCCTCTGTTGCACAGGTGACCCCTACTAAAACGTCCAAAAAGGAAACGGCTACTCCCGATGCCGCTAAAGACAAGGTGAACAGAGGTTCATTTTAACCTATCACTCTCTGCTGCTTTTATCAAACCATATCTCTGATTATCTAATACAGACAGCTATACAATGAGCTGTCACACCCTCATCTGTTCTGTTTCTGTTGCTTGAACTAAGGATGTTCCTGAATTTAAAAAGTAACATTTATTTTTAAAAGGTGATTTATTTTTGCAGAATTTGTGCATAAAGCTTTTTTTTTTGCATCCTTTGTTTGCTTCAGTTTAACCTTTTTTATAAGTGCTTTCTTTTCTGTTGCAAAATAGTCCCAGAAGGAGACACAACCAGCGGCAACCACTACTGTGAGCATATAACCCATAAGTTTTGATTCCCATAACCATTGCACTTCACGTTAAATGTATATATTTACTGCACATGGTGAGTTTATTTAATTTCCGGATATGATGCCTTATTTGCTCATTTTACATAGCAATGCATTTTTATTGGGTGAAACTGGAAGGAAATACAGTTGCTGATGTCATATCTGACAAAACTGCTACATCAAAAATGTCTTTGCAGTTTAAGAGGGCTGTGTAAACCATTGCTTTAACAGCCCCTCTCTTTCTTCAATAGGTTGCACAAATATCTGAACCGCCTGCAGCACCCAAAGGAATGTCTGTCCCACCACCCCCACCTCCAGAGCCACCGAAAGTGGAAATCAAAGGAGAGCCAACTGCCAAACCTGTAAAGGCCTCTGCGAAAGAAGAACCTAAAGCTGCTGGAAAGGAGCCTGTGTCCTCGAAAGGAAAATCAGCCAAAGATACTCTGAGCAAATTTTTCCGCCAGAAGGTAAACAAACAGCTTTAACTGCAGATTACAAGATCCAATCACTATTTTAAGGAATAGCTATTCATATAGACACTCACTGCATGTTCAATGAGAACACAGTGTGAAACATACTGTATGTCAGTTTGAGGTATTGCTAGGAGTCAAGACCTCCAAAAGCAATGGCGCTTCAGCAAGTGGAGCCAAAGCCCCGGGCAAGACTGCAGCAGTGGTACAGTAAATGATCATATTCTCAAACTGACCATGGCTCATCAGTTACTAACCGAACAAGAGCTCATTTGTCCAGAGGCACCAGAAATTTGCAATTTACTGTTTCCTAATCGGAGCTATAGTTTTGTGAAGTAGCATTAGTCCTGTGCTGAAACCTTTTCTCTTGGGAGAATCAGGTTTTCTTATTTGTTGAGAATAAGATAAGAAGAATGACGTCGTCCTTACGTTTTTGCATAATACATAAAGACAAAAATAAAAGATCATAGCTTCAGCATAAGGAGCAGAAGCAGGGACAAAGGGCTAACAAGGCTCATCAGCACCCACCAGCACCACAAATGCTCACCCACAACACTGCATCTCCTTTCGTTTAACCGCACTGACTGTTAAGTCACATTTGCATCACTGTGAGCTCAACGAGAAGCCATTACATTTAGCTGCTGCCCAGAGAAGGTGTTATAGGGCATAACTACAACAGATTTCTTTTTTTAATTTTAGTTTCCGTAGAGCCAAAATAAACAACATGTGTATTTTAAAATAAAAAGGCTTTAATTTACAAGATCAAATCGTTATGTTGTTACATTTTTGAGCATCCATGTTTTTTTTTCTTTTTTCTTGCTGGATTTTGTCCCATATTTAAACACAGATCAACCAATTCAACCCAACACCTTTCATTTACATACTGAAGAATTACAAGCTGCCAAGACAGCAATAAACAAAAAATAAATAAATAAAAAGTTAAAATGAACAGACAAACAACATGAAGAGGGTAAAATTTCCAACATACATGCGCTAACAGTAAGTGGAGGAAAAAATTAACTGCTATCTGAAATAATTAAAAAGACAAAATTTCATGAAAAAGAATCACATTTACAACAATCAAACTAAACATACGTGAGTAAAATAGATTACAACACACACACACACACACACAAAACAACAACAAACTTCTACTTAGTAAAATAAACTAAAACAAGTAATATCCCTGATGAATATTTTAAGATTCTCCCAGATTCGATCAAAGTGGTTTGGAGTACACAATCTATAAACTGGTTTTGTCCTGCACTTTGGACTCATGCCAGAGGAGCTGTGGGGCTGTGCCATGGGCGTAACTATGTGCTGAACATTGGGGGGGGTCAAGATCTCTGTCTAAATAAATAAATAAATCTGGGTAAATTCCCAGATGATTAAACATGCAACTATTTTGCTGGTAATAATGGAAATGAGCAAAGAGAATCAACAGCCTATTTATGCAAGATAATTCATAATTTTATTGGGGGAGTTATATTGGCTGGGTCTGATTATTGGGGGGGGGGGGGGGGGGTCATAACCTCCCTAACCCCCCTGGAAATTACACCTCTGGGTTGTGCTGACATTACAGTGTGGAGCTCTTTCTGACTCTTCTAATGCATTTGAACTTCCTTAACCAGTTGATACAAGTCACCATTCATTGTCATGTTAACATAGTGAGTAGTCCATAAATACAACTTTTCATCTGTTTTGAGGTTCTGAAGTCCTTTTGCATTTCGCTGTCCTGCAGACAATCAGTCATGTGCAACAGCAGCTGTAGGAGCAGAGGTACAGCCAGGTGTAAACTTACATGTGAACTCGAGCCTGTTTAATCTTCCCAGCTGCATTCAGGGAATGTTACATTAATGTATTAAGATGTGAACATGAATCTTCCGCACACAAGCCTTGCTGGAGACGACTGGATAATTACAAACCATCTTGCCTGAGTTACATAACAAACATGCTTTATGGTTAATTACAGGGTTTGAAATGTTCATCGCAATTTGCATCTGTGCAGAATAAAATAACAGTTTTGCTCTACAGGAGACACCAGTGGATGTGCCAGCGCCTGTTGTAGAAGTGCAGGTAAATGAAAGGCAACTTCTCACTCTTGGGGCTTTGTACTCTTTTAGGGAGTGGAATGGTCTTTTGAGCCTCTGATTACACCACGTACCCTCTTCCAAAGCTGTTTTTGTATGTAAAGATTCATTTCTATTTGCTTAGATTCAAAATGAGGTTGAACCTCAGGAGGCAGCAGCAGTGGGGGAAGAGCCTGTTGTAGAATTGCAGGTAAATGAGCAAGAAGTGTTTAGGAATATTAATTCCTGATTTTCTTCACTCTGCAGGCACCACTGCAATAATGTTGCCACACTTATATGGTACCATAACATTTCCCACATTTACTCTTTGTAATTCATCCATTTTTTTAAATAATTGTATCGCATCACATCCCAAACTGTACAGATTAAACAACCCCCATTATGGCACAAAATGAGTACGATATAAGATTTAATGACTATCACTATTTACGCTCTTCCAATTCAGGATATAACAAATAACTCTCCCTTTTCTGTAGATAAAGGAAGAGGTACCACAACCAGTGGTAGAAACTGAGGTAAATTAGTGGTGTTTAATGTTCTGGGAAAGCTTTTTTTTCTTTTCTTATGTTTCTTTTAATAGTTAGGGGAGATGAGTGGCTATAAAATAACCATATGAGTCACATTGATAATCACACTATGTGTGAGGCCAAAGTACCAAGATGGCTGACTGAGCTTTAGCAGAAAGACTACAAGTACGAGGAAGCAGCCTTGCAGCCTTGCACTGTTCAACCGTGACACAATCAACCCAGATATCTGGGGTTATGTGACTCTTCTTTTCTTACTTTCTTGAAGAATTAAAGTTTTCCCAAAATGTTTAACTAGCTGTTTCTTTAAAAGTGGACATCTTTGAAATGTAAAGTGAATATTGATGGGCTTTGCCTTTTTCCTCTTTCTTCCTCTTTACAGATTTTGGCTTTTGCGCTTGACAATGTGGGCTTCCTCACTAGTTCTTATCTTGATCTGATTATACGCTGTCTCTCTACTCTGATCACAGATATCTTTTTACTGCTTTACCTCCTCTTTCATGTCACAGATGGAAGCTCCTACTCTCACTCTGTCACCTAAATCGATGAGCATCCCTTTGATTTTTTTCCCTTTTTTTTTTAGTAAATATTCATGATACATATTTTTCTTTTTCCTGCTTTGGTTAAAGACGGTGGATTCCTCAAAAGCTGGCACCCAGGAGGCTGCTGCAAAACCAGAGCCGCCGCCACCTGCTCAGGAAGAAAAGAAAAGCGCCTCAAAATCCCCATTCCTTTCTTTCTTCAAGCCCCAAGTAAGAACCTATTCCCATAGACATTTATAAGATCTCTGAAAAGAAACAACTCTGAAATACATTAGGTATGAATTGTGGTGAAATTACAGAATGGTAAGTAACAGGTTAATGTGAATTTGAGGTGCTATTAGATCACATGACCACAAAAGTCCAGGCAGTCTCCACAAGTGGAGCTCGGCTCCTCAGGAAAACTACTGGACTGGTAAATACATGAAAATACGTTGCCTCTTGCAAACAAATGCATTATTAACCAGAGTAATTTCATCAATTACGTCTGGTATTAAAACATGCTCTAAACAAGCATTTTTCTCCATTTGCTGTTATCTTTGAGCATATGTCACCGTCCCTCGTGATGTTGCGCATGATGTCATATCCTAACAGCAGATGTACATTTTAATCCCACTTCATGTGCCACCTCAAAGTCCATCTGCACTTAACGAGTGAAGTGTATGAGCCACCGGTGTGTGAATCTCAAGCCTGTCAAGGACTAAAATAATTGAATGCTTCATTATGTGCCGCAACACTTTTAGGCTGCTGAGCCCAAGAAGGTGACCCCAACCCCACCTGCAGCAGCGGAGGCAGCTCAAGCAGTGAAAGCCAAGGAGGAACCTAAAGTGGCAGCCAAGTCTTCAGAGCAAGCTGCAGATAACAAACCAGCCTCTGTGCCTTCCCAAGCTGGCGATGATGCAGCCAGTGTGCCCAAAAAACTGGAAAAGAGGAACTCCATTCAGCTATTCTTTAAAAATCTGGTAAGAAGAACATTACTTTCCCCAGATATTAACATTAGAAACATGCACAATATCCTTATCACTGCATAGTGCAAAGTATTTTTGTATTATCCCCACTAGATGGCAGCAGACACTTAAGGTGTAGGCTCCACATTACTGAAAACCAAGCGGACTGATATAACACATCTGGAAATGCAGTTTAGTTATAGGACAGTTACCGTTACTTAAATGTAACAAATTTAGTCAGAGTCCAATTTAATACATTTGATGCCTGTGAAAGAAATTAATAAAGTTTTTGTTTAACTAAAAAAACAATTAAAGCTTATAAAAGACAAAAATTAAATAAAAATAGATATTGAACGAGTTGCATTTTCTAAAGACACTGCAACAAAATGTACCATTTTCTCCCTGCAAACTGTAGACTCAGAAACGTCCTTCTACAGACGCCGGAGTCCAGACAGAGCCACTGACCGCTGCTCAAGGAGCTGAGAAAGCCAAATGAGACCAGAAGCAACCCTTACGTTTTCCTGTACAGTCTCCTTCCCTCCTTCTCACTTGTACTCAGTCCTTCTTTTTCTCTCTTATCACCTTCTTGAATCCCCTGAGTTACTTTGATTACTTTGTTTTTTAATTGTTACTGCTTAAAAGTCACAATAGCAAAGGTAAGGTTTTGGAAGAATAAAGGAAAGTGGACAGAACAGTTAGCAGGGAGTTGAACTTGTGGAGATTTAAAATGGTCAGAGGTTGTTTGGACATATTTTTTGTCACATAAATGTGACATTTTCTACAGACGTTTAAAATGACTTTTCTCTGTTTTGCAATCTAACATACTGGGCTTATGCAATATATAGTGCCATGCTTTGCCTTGAACAACTATTTTGTGTTAAATCGATAAAACTCAATGTCATATAGGTTCTATTTTTACACTTCACACCAGAGAATTCACGCAGTTAAGGTAATGCAGTGGTTAACATGAAGGACGTAGATATGAGTCATAGAAATGCTCTTAATGGAGCTGGTCTAAGGAGTATTAAAGTTTATATAGCAGAGTGTGCTTGCAGATTTTTGAACTCTATGCAAGTTATATGTGGACTAAAACAAAAAGGTACATGCCAGAACAGCTATCTTTTAGCTTATATGGGACATCACAATCTCTACTGATCTTTGGGGAACTGATTGTAAATACTCAACAAATGCTTAAAAATGCATCCGAGGTATTGAAACTGTGTCTTTGTGCAAATGTGTCCTTGTGGTATGCTCTGCATTACTCATAAATCACAACCGAGAAGCTTTTATTTTGATTTTAGCACTTTGTGTCGTGTCAACTAACAAAAGTTTTCCGGTGTAAGTAAACTGTGTCAGGCGTATGTGCAATTAATGTGACGCTGTAGTTTGTCGTTATGTAGTGTGTATGTGAAACTTGAGCTATCCTGAAGACAATAAATGCAAATAAATATACCACATGCCTGTTTTGCTTCAGAGTTTTCATTTTTAATGTAAGCTATAAAAGCATGAGGAGTGTTATCAAGAATAATTGGATGTTCCAGCAATTTAAAAAACAAAGAAGAAGATGACCAGGCAAGTCTGGCCAAAAAATAAATAAATAAAAGATGCCTCTATTCATGAGCAATGTCATAGCAACCATTTTTATGCATATAAGAGTGCAGCAAAGGTGTAGCGTATCCCGCTACACCCAATCTGGGTGTTAAGCCAAATACTGTAAGTCTGACTCATGTTCATAAAGATCTCTGACAAATCAAAGGAAAAACCTGATCCAATGACCCCTTTGGTGAGAGGATCTGGTGGTTGCATGGCAACATTTTTATATAGGGCAGAGACAGTGCAAATCATTATAAGATTATGGGGAGCCATCTTAACCCTTTATTATGATTAAATGCTTCTGTTGGGAGTGGCCTCTCCCAAGATGGCACCTCGAGCCACAAGTATGTACAAGAATTCAAATCGCATTCTGTGGCCTTCGCAGTCAACAGATCGTTTTCCATTTGAATGAGTGGTCTAACATGCTAGACAGCTGGCTAACGCGCTGCCATGGTCAAAAAAACAAGTTAGGGAGTGTGTTTTGGAAATGGTTTTCCTTTTTTGTTTGTTTTTCCTTTAATTTGTCACACACTTGTATATATTTGTAATGCCAACAAATAAATGTTTGTTGACTGGAGAAAAAGCAAATTAACCAGAGTAGAGGTCATATTTTTTATTTTAGACAGACAGATGGCTGTTGGACATTACTGCTGAATTTTAGTGTCTGTGAGGCATACCTTGGAGATAAAAAATGTAAAATAAGATCTAAGGAATTTGATATTTCAGGTAAAGGAAGACCTCAAATCATCTTCTCCTTTTATGATGTAATTTCTATGATTGATGGCGTAGTGTGCAGTCTCTGGAAGGATGTGTTTTAGATAGAAGTGTCTGAGAACCACTATTCACCCACCATTAAGTGATGAGTCGCAGCCCCCGAAGGCATAACTCACACTGCTCCTTTGTTATCAATGAGGCACACTATTCTTGTATTACTGTCTATAATAGGTGTGATCATTTTAAATTGTGCATCAAAGTAATTGCCACGGCACTGAGGGAGAAAAAGTGAGGTACTGCTGCTTGCACAGCTTAAGACATGTGCTCCATTGTCTCTCCTTTCCCTGGAGGAATGTCTCAATTAAGATACACTGTGACGACTTTGCCAGCAGTTTTGTTTATGTGTGAAGAGCTCATTTTCATTAGCAAACAGAGTATAGTGTTGATGAATCTGGGAGTGAGGAATTCTGACTGAGTTTTAATGAGACGGAAGTGAAGGAGAAAGCAAAACTACTCACACATCTCGCTTAGATTACTAAAACTAATTGGAAGAGTGACTAAAAAGATGCCCTTACACAACACTTTAACTGGAAATCACGAGCAACTTTTTGGCCTTTGCTAACAGTTCCAGATGTTTTAAACTTCTGTGTGCAGTTATTTAGAAATCTGCTCAGCCTTTTCTGTATTTAGTGACTTGTCAAATAACAGTGAAGACGATGATAACAGCTGCATGCCCCTACACGCAGCGTTCCAGGAGTGAGAGTTAAGGGAACTCTTTTTCCATACAGTTGGGAAAGTGATTGTGCGTCACAAGGACTAGTCGCTCCCTTTTTTTCTTTTTTTTTTTGCACAATCACATACGATAATGACCTAAAAAGGCTTATTAATAAAGAGATAGTTCCCATATGGATTTAACAATGCATGGACTGTACACAGTGCAGCAGATTTTCTCAGCCACCATGTTGCTGCAGTTCATCCTAGGACAATGCATGTGACTGTGTGAATGCACTGAGCTCAGAGGGGGTGAAACAGGGGAATAGTGGGAGGAGAGGCCTGATAGGAGACCTCCTGTCAGCACTAATGTGCATCATGGCAGTGCTTGCTAGTAATATGGAATATGAGAGGTTAAAACTATTCTGGGTACTAATGAAAAGAAAAAAGAAAACCGTCATAACCGGTTCTGATCCCTTCACAAACTGATGGAATTTTTTTTTTTTTACCTATAAGGAAAAAGCAAGCTAAATATCTCAATGTGTTCCCCCTGCAGTGCTTACGGGGACAACACATGCATGTGCGTGTCTGTTAGGGAAGTTTTGTAACGCGGATGCTACCAACTGTGTCTTTACATTTTTTGTTTGTTTGTTTTAGTCTTTTGAGCGGAAAATTAGATTATACTGCTGTAGGGATGCAAATGAGTGACGTAATCATGATCTGCCTTCAACTGATAGATAAGTGTTCATCTTAAGAACAAGTATACAGGCATACATTTAGACAAAAACACTTTAGCTTCTGTTTTTACACTTGGATACATCAAACTTTGTTCTAAGTTGGTAGAATCTGAGCACATTGTTACAGCTTTGGGATCATTTTGAGAGTAGAGATAATAAAAGATGCATGTTACATGTTATTATGTGTGCTTAACTTGCTAGAATCTTGGGAATGTGCGCAAATACCACAGCTGTTGTATGTACAGGCTGCTAAGCTGGTTTTGCTTAGTTTTGTAAACAGAACAAATCAGTTTCAGTTTTAGGTGTGGTGCTCATAACGTATAATTTTATAGAAGAGATCAAGCATTGCAGTCTGAATGACAAGAGACTGCCATCATTATAACTAATAACAAGAGAGTGTTACGTTTGCAAATACATACGTCACTACTACCATAATTTAAAAAGATAAAATTCTTTGCTTTTTTTTATCATTTGTATATATTTTTCCTGCACAGTTAATCAACAAATAATGTATATCCTTTGTGTCTTTTATATGTGTAACTGTCATTTATGCACTTCACTGAGAGGTCATAGTGAAACAAAGAAAGGTCAGGAAAAAAAAAGTCGTCAAAAGAGGTCACGCAGACAGCGGGGCACTAGCAGCAGGACAAAGAGACACTTCCTTCACCCAGTTTCTACAGTTTCTACACAGAAAAGACGGGTACTGTTTTCAGTATGAACTGTGAGAATTTCTGTTTGGCCACTGATACTTCTATGATCAACAGAACACAACAGCTGGTAGAACTGAATAAACGTTCGGAGTGATAAAGAAGCTTACGTATTATCAGTGTCTTTCAGAAGCGACACCAGGATTATGAAAGAACTCAGGCTGTGAATCTGAAGGAGAACAATGCGGTCAGCTGCTCCTGACACGTCAAGACAAAAAACAAGCCATCACAGCCTTCCCCGAGTCGCTGATCCAATTCCTGTTAGGATGTCTGCCCGCAGAATACATTATAATTCTCTAAAGTACTGAGCTTTTTTCTTACAGATACCCCTTCTTTAATTAGATTTAACTGCTTTTAGCTAAATGTTTTAATAAAGAAACTATCTGAGATAATGACTTCAAAAAAATCTATTAGCATAATGTCAAACAATAGCACAGAGTTAATTAAATCAGTTAAAAGTAAACAATGCTCGGCCACTTGTTGCTGTCATTGCCACTACAGATGATGAATGCTATTTAAATTATCATAGTAAATCAATGATAAAAGTTGCAGCCAGCTAAAGATATATTTGTAGGATTAGACACAAACAACCACTGCCTTAAGATAAAAGGCATTTCCCGTGATGGGCTACAACATCTTTTGGCAATTTCATCATCCTGAGGAATGATACTGCTGCTTCAGACTGATAGCTTTTCACAGAGGCTTTGTGGTTGCTGAACAATAGGAAATGACCGGGAGGCCTCGATGTGTCACATGTGGTGCCTTTGATTAACATACTAGCCTTGTTTGCAACAGGATCTCGGGGGAAGGCACGAGTACCTATAACTGAATCGTAGCACTGCGAGGGGAGAAAGTGTTTTTAGTTTAGGGTAAGCTGCCTATGTAAATGAGTCTTACTAAAGAAAAAAATATGTGTTTTTTAAATCAGTGAGCTGAGTTATTTATTAAGACAAAATAGAAATAAAAAAAGTTCATTGGTATCCTTGGAATGAGTGCAATTATCAAATCCACTGTTCAAACCAAATATTTTTATTAAGCATGTTTGCTAGGCTGGAAAACCACATGTTTATTTCATTATGAGAACAATATTGGTTCAACCTGTTTGGTGACAGCAAATGCTTGACAACAGCTTGAAATATAGGCAAAAGAGCAGGCTGCTTACAGCCAATCCTTGGCTCATGTAAGAGCCATAGCTTAAGCAAATCGAGCACTCCAGTCTTTGTTCACTGTTTTTCAACTGGGAGTGGTTACTGATAAAGTTTTGTTTTCTTCCAGACATAGCTGCCATTCTGGGGGGGGGGGGGGGGGGGGGGATATTCAACTGACTGAAGTCAGTTGAATATCTTCATTGACTGATTAAGTACCCATCAGTGTCTCTGCTTTTAAGAGTGGAGGAGGGGTTGATTTTACATAGGAGGGTGTGGAGGCTACTGTAGGTGAAGGTCTTTATCTCACAAGCACCAGTCTATTAATCTTAGGTGATTACACAATCCAACAGTAAATGTGTGCTGATTCTCTATTATTATTAACAGCAATATAGTATGTAACTAAAAGTTAAGGTTTTTCCTTCCATTTTTCTGTAAGATCAAATGTGTTTACACGCACCATCTCATGGCTTTGTCAGAGGTATGTTTTGGGTGGCAACAACTCATATGGGATATAAAAGTGGGCTGTGCGCCTTGGTACGTTTTTGTGTCACCATATAGGAAGAACTTGAAATTTCTCATGACTCAACCAACCTGCTTCTGCAAAAAGAAAAAAAAAAGCCTCATGTAACTGTGAAAAGTTTGAGGCACCCCTCCCCCAGCTCCACATGGTAGCTGGTGCATGACGTGCTGACTGGCTGCACTTTTAGGTAACTTCTTAAAATGTAGCGTACACATCAAAGAGTGTTATATGGCGTCTATTCAGCGCACTCACTCTTACTCCGTGGAAGTTTAAAGCATCGTTAGAGAGATGATTGAACCGCTCGAAAAGCAAAGCGTGACAACAGACTTCACTGTAAGCGAATACGACTCTAATATTGGCCGTTTGAAGCACAAATGAAGCAGTTTACACATCTAATAGTGAAAACATTGGGAATAAAAATAAAAAATAAAAACCTCACATGTGATAACGTGTAAGAAGCTCATTGTGGGCTAGAACAGTCAAATAAAATATGCCCCCATGCTTTATTGGCGTGTATGAGATAAGATGATTATCTGCACTAATCCCTCTCTGTTATACGTGACCACGTGATTGCCCTTTTTTTTGGGGGGGGGGAGCTGCCGTGCACGCGCCCCATCTTCCCCTTGAGAAAAAGTTGAGAGCGCGCGCCCCGGATTTCAACAGCTGCAGCAGGGAGGACTCGCCAAGTCGAACAAATATGATTCAAATTCAAACAATTGAATAGGTGAGCTGTCCACCAGCGGCAACGCGTTGTGTGAAATGAAGAAGCAAACTCGAGCAAACACCCGAATTCCCTGAATTCAGTCGCTCGTAGTATCAGTATCAATATTAATCCGGAAATTCTGAGTTGGTAGGTATTGTTTGGTGAGTTTCTACAGTTTGCTCGAAGTCGAGGCAACAGAAAGTGTTGTTTGCTAACGTTGCTGTCGTTAAGAATGACCGAGGCTATGGGAGTAAAACTAGTTAGCGTTTTGTTATGCCACTCTCTCAATCTGGGTGAACTTTTGAAAGTGGCGTTGGAAAACAAACCGTAGGGGACAGCGTAAGTAGACACACACATTAAAAAAAAAGTCAGGTCGATAATGTTCTTTTTGTACCACAGTGTTGTCATGAAATAACGTCGTCGCCACTCGAGACGGGTTTGTGTCTGGATGTATTGATTTAAAATTCAGTCTTCCTCAGTCACAGACGCGGACAGGGCTGATAATTGATCTGAGTGTTTCCAAAATGAGTAACGAAGCCCTCGTGCTCGGCTTATGATGCACATATAGAAACGTAATAGCCAGTCTGTTAAATGCACCGACTTTTATTGACGTTAGCTGGAAGTTCTCAACTGTTAACTTCGAGCATCGCCTCCGAGGTAAAATTACGTTCAAACCGGAGCTTTGCTTTCTTGAATAAGAAGGTGGCTAACGTTAACGCTTGCCTCCCGAAGCATGTGTGTACTTCAGAAAACCACACAGGATCATTAAGAGTTTCCTGTGCTCACCTGGTCTAAAGCAAAAGTACCACACAGCAAACTAATTCCAGATAAATTGGTTATGAATAGCGTTGATGTATAAAAACTATATATATATATATATGTGTGTGCATGTATTATATAAAACTGAAAATAAAACCATTTATCATTGGTTTGAATGACTTGAAACCTACAGTTGGGACTTCCCCTTTATCCACTCATTTGTGGGTTTTTTGTTTTGTAGCCATATACTGAAAACTTGATTTAAAGGTAACAGTTAAAAATGTGTGAAAAGGGGGAGGGTCTTTGATGCTACAGTAGACAGCTATAGGTATTGCTGGTGCCACAGCCTTGATTAGCATTTTGCATGGGCCTTGAGCATTTTGTCCTTGCTGAACCAGTTACTCCACTTCTCCACCAATCAAAGCGCTAAGCAGTTCGAGCCTTCCCCAATATAAGCAGTTCAGTATACAAGCTGAAACCACTACACAGAGAAAAACCACAGTGTCTTTTGTCACTGATGCCTGGAGAAAAGGATATGCTGGGATTTGTGAGTAAAGGTTTTAGAGTTTTCAAAAATAGTTTAACAACTTGAAATTCTTAGACTTTTGCTGGGATGTTGCTTTTTACGTTGTTGACTATAAGTTAATCTATGTCTGTAGATTGTATTTTAACACTACATGTTTAGTATGATTAGTTAAAGTAGTTGTCGTGTTTAGTTAGAAACAAAAGAGAAGCAAAGGTTTGTTATATTTAGGGGAAAAAATGAAAAAAAAAAACAATGACCTTACTTAATCATCTTACTTTCTAGAAGTATATATTCTAAGTTAATGTTAGTCATATTAAGCTTAGACACAGAGGCATAAATCCTAAATTAATTTAAATAATGTTTGCGAGCACAAAAAAAGACTGTTTTGTCATTGGCCTGCACATAGAGGAAATGACTTGTCTGTGTAGTTGATTGCTAAAAAAGATACATTTCCTGTTTCAGTGTAAGGAAAGGCAATTCTCTGGTGTTTTTTCAAACAGATTTTATGATAACTTAGGTGTTTCAGTTACCTGATCCTGTTTTGATTTTTGAGCAAAGCCTAAAAAAAACACTTTTCCCATTCTTTCCAGGCTCCTAATAATCTGGACCGCTTGTAAAAGATTAGGAGAAAATGCCGACTCATTCATTGCTGCCGTTTGTAAATAGCCCAGATGGACTCGCCCAAGATTTTCTTATTAGTAAAGATGCAAGCATCCCAGGGTTGGGCTCTAGCATGACGCCACACACTACTTACCCAGAAAAGACTGAGTTGCAAAATGAAGAAAGTGCACCGCTGTACTGTATGTTCTGCGAGGAGACTTTCGCTCATCAGGATGAGCTTGGCCCCCACGTGTTAACACAGCACCCCACCACATTCTCCGAGCCAACTGTGCTTCGGGTTGAAGCAGAATTCAGGATCCCAGGAGAGAGACCCCGGGCCAAACAAAGCAGCCTTCCTGCCGAAAAAGACGAGGTTCACAGCTGTATCCTGTGTGGTCACTTATCCCAAGATGGCAGCGAGCTTGAGGCCCACATGAGAAAGCACAAGGACTACTTTACTTATTGTTGCAATTTTTGTGGGCGTCGGTTTAGAGAGCACTGGTTCCTCAAGAACCACATGAAGATGCATGTAAAAGCAGGAGCAAAGAACAAGACCCAGCAAGACCCAGAGAGCCCAATCACAATTAATGGTATCATCCAAGAGCCTCCATCAGAGCCTGTAGGCACCGCATACAAAATGTGCATGGTTTGTGGGTTTTTCTTCCCTGACCATGATAGTTTGGTTGAACACAGTAAAATGCATAATCGAGAGGCACAGCCTGGAAAAGATAAAAGCAAGGATAAGATGGGTGATACTAATGAACCCACTGCCAACCAGGATTCATTTCTTCAGTTCCTAAACCTTCAGCCTCGCCCCGCAGGAAAGGATGTGGAACCTGTGAGATCATCAAAATGGATTCCCCAGCTAGATCCTGTCAACACATATCAGGCCTGGCAGCTTGCTACGAAAGGCAAGATCGCAGTTGGGCCTAATAATACAAAAGATGTTGGCCAGGAAAACAGCACGGACAATGACGAATCTGGCTCTGACAAGGATGAGTTGAATAATATTTGGACTGAGGGCCAAGGAGACAAGGCCGTGAAAGAAGTTGGGAGAGAGCTCCGGTCTCAGCAACAGGCCCCTGTTAAAAGCCCAGACCCACAGCGAAGGTCTCCAGTTCAGAAAGATAAGGACAAACAAAGGCCAACGACTTGTGAGGAATGTCAAAGAAATTTCAGGACCTACCACCAGCTGGTTCTCCACTCCAGGGTCCACAAGCGTGAGAGAGGAGGTGAAGAAAGTCCAACCTCTTCTGTTGATGGCAAGCTTTCAAGAGCAGGCTCACTGGAAAATACAGAGGAAGGGTCTGAGGAGGGCATGGAGGAAAACTTGGGTTCAGGTAAGTCTGTTTTTCTGTATACACTCAGATTATCTTATCTGTGGTGTAGTAATTGTTTGTTACCAAGGGCTCCCTCTGCTGAGGGGACGGATAATAACACATGCCTTTTGTGGCCATTGTTCTGTCCTTTGTGTGTTGTGTTAATATTTAGATTTTTGTTTGTTTTCAAAGGTGAAGATGGATTTGACCGATCCAATGGCAGATCAAAAGACTGCAGTTACTGTGGCAAAACCTTCAGATCCAGCTACTACCTCACCGTTCATTTGAGGACTCACACAGGTAAATTCACGACAAATGATTATAAATTATCCTAAAAATAAACTGACCTTAAACTCTGACTTATGTTATGTTTATGCAAAACTATTTGTTCCAGGTGAGAAACCATTTAAGTGTGCTTACTGCGAGTACGCTGCGGCCCAGAAAACTTCGCTGAAATATCACCTGGATCGACGCCACAAGGATAAGCCCTACATCGAGATCCCCAGCAGACCTGTGCCTTTAGTGCCCTCACCCAGTGATGGAAAAAATGAAAACAATGCTGAAAATCCTGTGCCAAAGAAATCCTGTGTCCCTCCAGCCAGGCCGTGCATCGATGAAACACCAGAAAGTGGACTGGATAGTGTCGATGGCAAGCTTGGCAAGCCACTTGTCCAAGTAAATGCTGTGCCTGCCTGCTCTCCGGAAGATGATGCGCTCACCAATTGCTCTGTGCCTGTTAACCTGAAGAAAAAAAGGGAGGAGGTTCAAGAAGAGAACTGTGAGGCCCCATTAAATCTGTCCATAAAAGTCTCTGTCTCTACACCTGTCAGTGTTGAACCAAGAAATGGTATTGTTCCAATTGCCTGCCCATTTTGTGCTTATAAAACCATCTACCCAGAAGTTCTGATTATGCATAAAAAGCTCTCTCACAAAGACAAGTCAAACAGCACCAAAAAGAATGGGTTTGGAGGCAATTTAAGTGAAAGTCGTCATACGGGTTGCCCGCCTGCCCTCAATGGGAAAGATGTTTCCTCAGTTCTGATCACTGAGAGGATCTTCCCTCGCCGAACCAAATCTCCACCTCCCCAACCTGCAAAACCTCAAGAAAAAACACCTGTTAACCTACCGCACGTTCCTAAGCCATCCCCTGTCCATGCACCCATAAAAGATGTCCAGGAGACCCAGCGTTACAGGCAGAGCACCGACTCACATCCCAGTCAGGAATCCTCCAGGTATACAGAGCTAATGAGAAAAAACAGCACAACCAACAAATATATCATGGACAGAGTGGGCATCGGCGATCGGAGCTACCCAGTACGAAGCGGTGTCCTTTGGCACACAGATGCCGCCAGGCTCTGCCTATCCAGCCGATTTGGAAGCCTCCCCCAGATGGACTTTGGCGAGCCATCCAGCAAGCGATTAAAGTTTTCTGTGCCTACAAACAGGGATGCTGAGGCTGGCGAGAAGGCTGCTTTTAGAGGGCCACCAGCAGATGGATCTAACAGGATGTTTACTAAAAGAACTGTGAAACCCACACAGCAAGGGTCATGTCCACCCACAGCTTCTGAGGTTTCTGTTTTGGGTCCGGCAAAGAATGCACCTACGACTATTGGAGGCAGTTTGGAGTCTGAGTGGAGCATGATGAACCTTCTCCGCTCCTATCCACCCCATGACCTGGCATCTTTCTATCACACCAACCCAGCAAACCCCAGTCATGTAGGACTAGTCAACCCAGGAGCAGGTAAGCATTAGACTTGCAGTTTCAGTAGAGTGACATATAAATTTCTTTGGATATTTGGCTATTTTGTATCTGCATATTCTGATACTTTGAAGAGTTAAAGTTCTTTTGTTTGTTTGTTTTCTCAGGGGGCAGAAGTGTGCTGTTCCAACATCTGCCCAGTCTACCCAGCCTGCAAAGAAGAGATGTTTCAGGCCCATTCCCCAGTCAACGCTGTGGGGCCACTGACAAAAGCGCCTAAAATAAAAAGAAGCAAAGAAAAGGTTGAAAACTTTCATTTAAAATAAACCTGACGAGAATTTTTGAAAATGACATTGAACTTCATATAGTTGAATCAAATCATTTTTTTGTCCTTCTCGATGTAAACAGTGCTGCTGCCTTATTTTGGACAATTTCTAAAAACGTTGTTTAATGTACATATTTAGAAAGAGAGGTAGTTTATGCTCACAGTGTGCTTATCCTCTCTTAATTTAATGTTTCTTTTTCAACAGAAAAACATTTGTGTTATATGGACGTTTCAGGGCTACAGTTTCAGCAGAAGTTCTTTTTTGAATGCAAAGATGCAGATAACCTTTGGGGTTTTCTTGTATATAGTCCACTGGTGTGCACTGTAATATTTCTTTTTGAGACTGTTGATAAATCTGTACATGACCCACACTAATATTCCAGAGTCTGTCTTAGCTGTAAAAGTTGTGTGTGTGTGGGATGGCAAAATCTCTCTACATAAACTGTGTTAAGCTAAAACCTAAGAAAAACCTGTGTGGGGAAAAAAAAATGCTGCTCTGTGTAATTGCTGCACTGCACTGGATGGTGGGGAGTTTCTGTCGGATAACTTGATGGCTTCGGCCCAGTTGTTTACAAACAGGCCACAGCAGCGAGCTCTGCTGTGTGTTTCAAGTTCTACCTCAAGTTGTGCTCTGAAGGCTTATTTTTGTAAAGCCTTTGAAGCTATCATGTTAGCTGAGCCTATATACCTACTTCGACCAGAGACTGGTGTTTTGAGTTGTAGTAATAGTAGTAGTACATGGACAAGTGACCCGTGACGTTTGACATCTATAAAACACCACAGGAAGCTCAAGCTCATTTGGTGACACTGGACTACTACTGCTGCTACTGTTTTTTTTAACCTATACCACAATTTGGGCTGTACATTAATTTTGATGAACCCGCTATCTACAAGTATTGTTATTTTCCTTCTTGAAAAGCAAAAAGGTGCTTAAGTGGTGCCTCACATCCGTCAGCTGTAAAATGTACCAGATTGTGTGTAATTGTCTGGGTTTGTGTGAAATAGTCATTCAGTGTTATTTGGTTACTGCACATTTAGCCGCTCGCATGTTCGGGAGTTTGCTTTTGCTATGCAAAGTCTTGAAAGTGTTTCTTTTGTCAAGGGGCAGCAGTCACTGCCAACTGGATGTCAAGGAGCGTTTAAGGTGTCGTGATTGTGCAGTTTTAGGGGAGACAAAAAATGCAAAAGCAGCGATGTTGATTGCTCCAATTAACTTAATGCTAAAGAGGGAAGAAAGACTAAAGACTCAGGTTAATTCAATTTTACATGCTGGGTAGTGTTTGGTATAATTTTGAAAAACCTTTTTTAAATTATTTCTTTTTTTTTTTTTTTTTTTGGTGTTCACATTATTGGTGTGTTTATATATTGTTAAGTATTGTTTTGAAATTTTTGATGGCACGTTTCAACAATAAAGTGAGAGGCGAAGAACGAAAGTATATAGGTGTTGTATTTAAGCTGAACCATAATGAACCTAGGATCACCTTTCTTAACCTCCTGAGACCCGTTTTTCTAATCTCTCCTAGCTATTTAGGATTAGTTGGACCTGATTAGACTTGTCCCCATAGAGGACAATGGTTTTATATTACAGCATAACATGGCATGGTCGCAATTGATTAAAAAATATAAAAACGCAGAATATAAAGTAAGGTGCAAAGCAAAATGTAATGTTGCCATATGAGGACACAAAGTTAAGAAATAAAGTCATACTTGGTTACAGTGTAGCACATTGTTCAAGGACTCAAGGCACCAGTTATACAGCTATGTTCATAACATCTGGGGGATGTAGGGTAAGGACCTCCAGCTATATTATAAAATATATATATGCTTATATATACATATATTTAGCAATATACCGAAACCAAGAGATGCAGTGGTTCACGGTCATAACAATAATCTGCTTTCTTTAACTTGCACCTGGGGTTCTAGCTTCCTTTAATGAAATCTTTAATACCTGATTACACAGACACAGAGAAAGATAAATTCGGTAATATCTGTTCTAATTAAATCATCAGTGGACTGTAATATTCCAATAACTCGATTACCATTTCAGGCTATTAGTCCTCCAGAATCTCCAAATATAGGCAACAAGTATTGGTTTTCTTATGTTATATTACAACATAAGAAAATAATTTTTTGTTGGAGTATTTGTGATTAGTAAACTGTGTTTAGTTTTTGCATTTGACAGCAGATTATGTAGGCTATACTCGACTTTTCAATCAATTACTCCAATCGACCACTAGAGAGCAGTATTTACAAAGTCAAGATTATAGACTCGTTAGATTGAGGTTTCACAGCCTTAAAACGTCCAGACCTTTTGTAGTGCATTTACCTTTTATAAAACTTCACACCTTGACCACACTGAGAATAGAATTAATAAAATCATACTGTCAGTTACATACTGCTATAAACCCTAATACTAAATAGTTCTTAAAATAGACGATATTGTATTCACTTTAAATGTTTACATAAAAAAATAAATAAAAACACATGCACTCCTCTGTTTAGCTGTAAACCTGTAGTGAGAAGAATGTCACGCTTGGGGATGCACCTGTAATTGATGATGTCACACAGGTGTTGCACATTAGTTATCAAACACAACACATCTGCCATGACATCATTGATTGTAATTGAATGACTCAAACAGCAGTGCACCCAGATTATATTCCCCGAACATCAAGTCCTTAAGAAAAGAAAACTGCTTCAGAGAAGTTGGTTAATAGCTTCTACATCTGCAGAGACATCAGCGCACTATTGTTTCACATCTATAAAAGCAGAAGACTGACAAAACCTATCGCTGCTTTTCATTCTGTAAACAACAAATTGCAAAGGACAATCTTCAGCACATTGAACACTTTAAACTTTGATTTTTTTTTTTTTTTTTTGCCCCCCTCCTCCCCTTTTGAGTAGACCACATCTGTTTGCTGTCTGTTCCCCTGGGCCAGCACTGTGTAATCTATTGCATTAGCTCACATTAGTGCATATCGCCCATGGGCCTTGGTAATCACAAACGCAAAATGAGCATTTCACTTAGCATCACCCTCATATTCCCTCACACTGTGGCAAACTTAGTGCAAACGCTTGGCAGAGAACGCAAGTCGACAACAGCTTATGACATCCATCCCGTTACACTCGATCCCCGTGTCCAGAATGCTGCGAGGGCTTTCATGTCAAAAGCTCCTTTAATAGGCAAAGATACATGTTGAATTTTCCTTCTGTTTACTTCCTCTTCTGTATTGTTTCTTTGTGATTTGGAGCCCTCGAGAAACGTCATTTCTGAGTGTTCCTGCCAGAATTTTTGTCTTTACCATAACATATGTGTTCGTGTTTTGCAGGCCTTTCATGATACTGCACCCTTTGTATGGTCTACATTAAAGATGCAATGATGCAGTGTCACGAAAGAAGGTCTAAAGGCCTAAAATAATGTTGCTTTAATTTAGGAGAGTAACAGAGATCAAGGACACAATGCTTCACTCAGGTTAGTTACAGAAAACAGATTTCAGTGAAGTTATTAGAACACAGGCTTTTATTTAATCCACAAACGCTGCGATTTTTCCAGTTATGCACAGACCCAAGAAAATACCCACGTTTCAGGCAAATTCACCCGGGATTGCTCTGGTTCATAATTCTTTGGCATAAAACACCTGATGTCTTCACGGCTTCTTATCAAGTTTTTTTCATCACATTAGCTTTTGTGTGATAAGGATTCCCACAGCAGCCATTTTATTGCACAAGTCAACACACAAATGGCATTTTATGCTTGCATTGCTCCTCATTCATCTGTTCAGAGTGTTTGGTTTTACAAGAGGTGATGTTTAAGACTTGGATACGTTCATCTGTGACTGACTATGTGCCGAGCAATTCAAACCCTTTTCTCTCCAGTTTTCTCTCTAGACTATCAAATTTCCTACCTCCCTCCATTCTTGCAAAGTAAACTTCATGTTTTTATCCCCCTTAAGTGCTCTCTCCTCTTATTTTCACTCCTTTCATCACTCATAATTGTTGCCTCCAGATTGTCAACTTGCATGAATTAGCAATTGGGCCAACAAAGCAGATATGGTCAATTGTTGAGTATCCTGTCAGAATTTCAGGCTGAAAGTCTGCTCTCGCTGTGATCGCTCATCATCGTCACCCCATTCCTCTGAGGAAGAGGAGCAATGTAATGGTTCCCACAAAAACAGCCCCTGGCCTAAGGAAAGGGATTTGGGTGTCTAGAGACAACAGGGGCCATATGGAGCGGGCTGAGATAGCAAGGCACATGTACAGAATAATGGATGATGTGTCATGTTTCATGTTGCAGGGAAGCCATCAAGAGAGTTGGGTTTGGGAAATCAAAAGGCTCACGTACAGGAAAAGCGACTGTTGGACCATTTAGCATTTTTGTTCTATTTCCAATGCCTGTGGTCTGCTGATGTTATTTATAACTAAAATAATAATCGTGATTTTTTTGGGGGGGCTATATGTAGCCCTGTATGCAATATTAAAGCAGATGACCTTACGAGTATAATGAGCCAACCACCTGTTTACTAAAACTAAGAAATATACTCTCTGAAGCAGCGATTCAATTAAGACTAGATTTGTAAAACAGATGAAACCAAATTTGTACACATTGTATTTATCCTGCTTAGTGGGTGGCAATATCAGAGAAGGCACTTAATGCTGACAGGAATATTTAATCAAATCATGGTCTCCTGAGGATAAATCACATATACTTTAGTGATCCCTTTACTTTTCATCTAGCGCCACCAGGAGGCTGATGAGCAGTATTTTGGTTCGGTCTGGACAAAATACCTGCAAATTTGACAAGACCACCAATCTGGGAGCACAGACTGTATATAAATGATGGATGCAATTACTGTGGCAGCACCTTTTGATTGTTTTAAAGTTTAAACATTATGTGTCATGTTGCTATTTTAAAGCCAGGCAAACAGGAGCCACAAGTGATCATATTTGGGGCCCCAAAAGCCTCTAATATGATTTCAGGTAGCTAATGTTAACTTAGCACTGCTCCAATAAGGTGCATCGGTAAACTGAATGATTTCACCATACAGAGACACATACCTAGTAAAAATAAGAGAATTAAAATTTCACTGACCAAATCTGAATGTTCTTGACGAGCTGTTAGTATAATCTATCACACAAAAAACCATGTTATTTGTCAAATACATGACACAGAGATCATACCACAACAAGGGTCAAGCTATCATTTTTATTGGTGGAAGTGAAGCTAGCAGACAGCTGTCTGTTACAGCAGTTTGCATCCTCAACCACCTGTTAGTCAAAGTAGCCACGCCCCTAACGTTAACGCTGTAAGTTGTATAATTTACTGGCAGGTGCATAACCTCAGTGAGTTACTATAAAATATAATTTATTACTATAAACAGTGTTTACAGTAACTTTTATTTCATTTTATTTTGCAAGAATAGAAATCTTGATGTAACTTTATTCAAGGTAAAGTTACTGTAGGTGAAATTACAGTAAGATTAATGTTACTGTAAATGAAACTGCAACTTTTTTTACTATAATTACTGTAAAGTTACAGTAACTTATAGGCATCCATTACTGGCTAATTACTGTATTTTCATTTATGTTGTTATAGTTTTATAATAGATTTTTTGTAGTTAGCAATAGAAGTGTTTCTTTTTTATGTGCATCTCCACCTGTAGGAAAAGACGCTGAAGTTAAGCACTATAAGCCAGCGGTCCCCAACCTTTTTTGCGCTACGGGTCCGTGAGTGGTTTGGTATTGGCCCACGAGAGTTGAGGCTCGGGTGTGAAATTTATGGTTTTTATCATTATTTTTTTATCGTTTTTATCATTAACTTGGTTTCCCTAGGTGTTTTCCCGTGTGTTATAAATAAATCTTTTTTTTTTTTGTACCGGTACTGGTTTTATTTTGTTGTATTTATCCACGACACCATAAAGGCCGGTCCGTGAAAATATTGTCGGACATAAACCGGTCCGTGGTGCAAAAAAGGTTAGGGAACGCTGCTATAAGCCATATTTCAAATGAAATAAATGAATAAAAACAGTTGTTGAACATTTGAATGCAAGGGCCTACAGAGATTAACCTGCTATTTTGAGCCTTCAGGGACATTCAAAGTTTTTGACCTTTCTGGGAACACATCAGGTGATTTAGTCAAATGTAGTCAAACTTAAGATATTCATTATATATATGTATATATATTCTTTCTTTTGCTTGCCATATGAACTGTTTCCTTCCATGCAAGCAAAGCCTGTAAATGTAATTGGTCAACAAAGCCCAGACTACAGCCAGGCTGCTAACAGAAACCAGAAATCTTGCAGAATCAAAAATCCCGCCCCTTCCCCTGAATTCTGTCTCTCCTTTCATAGGTATCTATTTATAGAGATTCATAGCCTTATTATCAGATATTCTTTATGTTTGGTGCTAATGAGTGAAATTCATTAATTAACACGAATAGGAATCCAAGATGTTGAACACGTCTGCTAAAATTAAAAATATTACCATTGTTCCTGGGATTAAATATAGTTTCACAGATCCAGCTGCTCGGCTGTAGATCCTTCAGTGTTGTTTTAGTTTCATTTCATTGGAAATAACTCTAATAGTGAGGACAAAGTGAATATACAAAAGAGGAAAGGAAAAGAAATCCTCCACTGTTGTGTAGATAAAAACTCCTTTGTCCAAGCTCCACCGCTACGGGGGCACTGTATACTTAGATCCTCCCTCCCCTCTTATCTGCTCTACCTGCATGTGGAATAAGCAGAGCACCTCATCTCTGTTTTTCTCCCAGTGTCAGAACTACACTTAAGTGCTGTTTCCGATACCCATGAGTAAGCCCCATAAAAGCTGCCCCATCGCCACAGCGTTATTGTTTCTTGCGGATGATTGATTGATGGATGAGGGCTGACACTTCAATGAAGCCATTTCCACTGGCATCTCTATCCGATGATGTGCAGCGTATATTTTCCATCCACGCCTCATTGCTCGCCTGTGTCATTCCTGGAACTTCATTTACACCATGTTCCCTGAAGGACCTTTTTTAGCCCCATCTCCCTTTTTCTCTCTCTGGCTCCTCTTTTTATCTCTTTCTTTTTCTATGCCATAAAATAATGCTATTTCTTGTACACTCTGGAGGGGCTTGGAATCATTTGCGGGGAATGATAAAACCAAAGGCATGAAGGGGTTATTTACAGGAAGTGTAACACTGACAGGGTCCCACTGTTCTGCTTTTTTCACTGTCAGATGCCAAGTCCATGCTGAGGCAGGGCAGGGATATGATATACATTTCAGGCGCACTCGACCTACACTGTCTGCACACACGATCATTTACTGTTATCTCCACAAGCAAAATAGGCACTTCCAGCTTTGCACATTGTAACAGGATGATGTCCAAAGCTACCCAAAATACATGTTAAAGTATAGTTTGATGGCAACGTGATTGAGGTGCCTTCTCTGAGACAATTTCCTGTTTTTGCTCATATGGGGAGCAGATGGTAAGCAGGCATCAGAGCGGCAGGCTTTCTGGGATGACAGCCATGAGATTCCCCCTCAGGTGCCATTGGAGCCCCTTTAGAAGGGGAGAGTGATTGGTAGGACATGGCACCCCTAAGCAAGTGTTTTTTTTCTTTCCTCCCTCGAGTTTCCTGATTTTACAGTTCTCATCAACAAGCCACAGTGCCGGAAATAGATGTACAATGTCACCTATGACATTGTCTAATTTAGGAGCCTACATCACATATGGAGAACTTTATATTTAGCACCAACAACAATGTGTTTCCAAGACTTCACCATTATTTCTTAGATGCAAAATGCCAGTTTTAATTCTGGATTTCTGTCTGCCCATGTTGTACAATATGTAGTGGGGCTCTATTTAACACCTCTTACCATTTTCACATTAAAGATATGGTCCCTGTGTGGGGTTTAGTTGTGAGAAAATAGGAGATTTTTGTTTATTAAATTTTGACAACACAGTAGCCTTAACCAGGTGACAATAATACAAACAAAAACCTTAATCGCTGACCCCTAACTCTCATGGCTCTGTTATGCTGTGAGGTGCATGGTTTTGTATCACCGCCAATCGATACAAAGTTGCTCCCACCAATCGCTTTCATACTGTGACGAAACATTTCTGATGGGAGCAGTCTCTTCATAGTGTACGAGGTGACGCTAAGCAGCTTAATGTCAACAGATCTCACTCTAATTGAAGACCTATGTGAAATTTATACAGACATCTTCACCACCATCCCTGAAAACAGCAGATGAGGAAATCTCATTTGGAAAAAAAAATAGTATCCCATCTCTATAGATGAGTTGTAAGAGACTTGTGGAATCTTTGGCAAGATGAATTCAAGCTGTTCTGGCGGCACGTCACCAGCACACAGCTTTCCAGTTTTTTCCTTTAATTTGTCACTCAGCACTATAATGTTCAGCAAAATTCTGGGTTATAATTCAAACTTATTTCAAAATATTCTAACCAGATCTTTGAACATCTATATATGAATGACACACCTTCATGTAACTAAAAGATAATTGGATACAACGTATAAAATTGTATGACTTCAGTTGCATATAGGCAAAACTGCTATATGATAGGATCACACAAAGCTGTGCTGTTTGAGATCATATGGCTGTTAGCCATGCATGTTAGATTAATGGGTAATTCTAAATAGGCCATGCATGTGAGGTAGATAAAATGCTTGAAGTGTATAGAATAAAGTGCTATGTGGTTAAAATGTGACTTTTAGTTTCAAGTGAGCGGCCTGTACGACTACAAAGGCGCTGTATAAATGCGAGTCTAGAACACAGATAACCATATTAAGCTTCATAAACTTAGCATTGTTATCTGTGCAGGATTTTTTTCCCACAAATGCTGAAATGATCCTTATTTCAGCTTCACCGTGGATATATGTGCCCCAAAAGTACACAAAGCTTCATGTTCCCCGTGATAGTTTTTCTAGCTATCCCGTTAGTACAAATACTAACGTATAAAAATCTGATGAAAAACATAATAATGAATGCCTCATAAGATGAGTTGCTGTTATAGTGATAAATACTCCATACTACAGAACAGCATGTTGTGATACATGATATGAATTGGTTACATACTGCGTGATATTAGATGCTATTATGTGACAAACAGTTTAGAACTGCCTGTAGGCTATATTAAGATGTTAATGTGTTATTTCTTGTCACCGTTTTGTTCAAAAAACATCTTTTGAAGTGTCTTCCTTTCAGCACCTTGAGATCAAAACCTTCCCTGTTGTAGACTACGGGGGGGGGGGGGGACAATAACGGACACAATGCACAGTTGAACATATGATGCATTCACTGTAGCTGTTTCTGTCTGTGTGCGTCTGTGTGTGTACTTGACCTTGGCGGCTACAGGACATTTTGGTTCATCAGGAAAGATGATTGTTTCCTTTAAAAGATATTAGGAGGACTGTGTCTAAAGGAAACTGACATGCCTCCCTGCATCCCTGATGGTTTCCACTTCGTTTCTTTTATAGTCACTCAGTAGGTAAGGGAATAGTGTCCCACCTCAGTATTTATACATTAAGCAAGGTCTCCTTGTCCAGAAACAAGAGATGAGCAGTGATTGGGCCCAGAGAATAATTTCTTCTGTGTCTACACTGGGGATCAACCTTAATCAATAATCACCTTGGAGGGAAGTGATGCTCTAGTTTAAGGTGAATTGACCTCAGTGGTGATGAGTCTGTAGACAGTGGTCATCCGTTACCACAATACTGGACCCTAATATCTGCAAATGGGGAGGGTGGGAGTCCTGGAGCAGGGCAGATCTTTATTGTCTGTGCAGGAATTAGTGTGGGATCACGAACATTTGGTGTCCCACCCATCCAGAACTGTCACCACTCCGGTAAACCCATCTCAGAGTTGTCGCTTTCACCACATGTCATGGTAAGAAAGAAGAGGGCAAATGGTTTTGCTTTCAAAAAGATAAAAGGAGAATGAGTCTGGACAATGTGGCCTTTATTTAAATCCTTTTAAGACATTATATGTTTGAGGTACATGTACTTAAAAAAAAAGAAAAACATGTAAACTAATGAACATCTCCGTGTGGGAAAGGAAGAGCGAGGAAGTTACGTATCCATTCCAAAAAGCAATAGCCCTCATCCTCTAATGCAATGTGACATTGAATACTACACACAGAGAAACAAGTAACCCCAAATTGGGTTATTCCTCCTACCTGCCAGTAATCCAGTTGATAAGCACTATACATGTAGATTTCTGGGGAGCAGAGAAATCAGATTACCCTGAGCTGAACTGGGATTTTCAGTCTAAATTGGCTGTTCTTCCTCGGGTCTCTCATTCTAACAGGATGAATGAGGGGAAATAAATGATTTGACTTTGCACCAGATAAATTATCTGTGCAGGAGCACACAGCAAAGTAAAGAAAAGGATGCTCGGGTTATTGAGCTTACAAAAATGAACCATGTTCATACATTTAAAACAATAACACAAATTTAAAAATACAAAATAGTTGCATGACTTCTTGATATTTAGGGATGTAAAGTTATAAAGAAACGACAATTTTGCAAAACAAACGCAGGCAAAGCATCTCAACTTGTAACTGCTTAGTTTTCCATAGGGCACCAGTTGTACATCAACTGAAATTAACTTTTACCTGGGCCTTTATTGGACATGGAAGACTTATTGGTGTCATGGATGACCAGAGGGGTGTTTCTGTGTTTCATAAAGGTGTCTCAGGAAAGCAGGGGGTTATTGTGCAAAATCCCATCTTGAACAGATATAAGGAACCAAAACTAATAAAGACAAATCCTGATAACGTGACAGATAATATGAATTAGCCGCAGCTTACATAGACTGTATGTAAAAGATGGCCACTATGACTTTTTTTTTTTGTGAAGTCTCATTTTGAAGTGATTTTAGCCTCTTTATGACCACTTCTGTATTTTTGAGTAACTATAATGTGATAATAGGATGGCTGGCTGTGCTATTGCTAAACTAGCTTGCTAAACTAGCTAAACAAACTTGGTAAGCTAGCTGAAGCCTAACTGACACTAGAATTTCACTCTCCAAAACTCAAACCTCAAAAATTCTTGGATGGTTTCTTTCTACATTTAATGCCACAGCATACTATACTATCTGTTATAACTGTATAAGCATGTACCAAAATGCAGCAACACCACAAGCACACCTGAGAGGTCTAGTTCAGTGACGTGCACACCATGCATCGAGCTAGCTACCACGCCCTGTACAGTTGGTATGTAGAAAGGTAGTTATAGAGACCTTTATTTGTTGTTGTTTCTTTGGTACTCATTCATTGGACAAGTAAAGTCTTTGGGCACTCACTCACTGGCTTTTGGAGCCACCCTTGAGGAACAGCAACTCTTGCATGTTGCTATTTGAATTGTACTAGCAGTCTTCGAAGAAGTCTGTGACCCAGTTTTTTTGGTGAGAATTTTTTTTATTGCTACAAATAGTTACCAGGTGTCGGCGCCTGTGGATTTACCTTCACCTTATCTTAGCATCCCAGGTTTAATCCAAATATAGTCACCGCTAGCTCCAAAACAAATCCCAAAAACAAGACAGCAATATAGAAAACTCAAGGTTGCAAGACGATAGCCCTCAAAAATCACAGTGGCTTTGTTCATCTTTGATTTAAAGTCAGTACAGACCTATTTGAACCTTCATAGCACTGATTGAAAATGAATTCTCCCATGAAAAGAGGATGCATTTTTCCTTTAGCACTTATTTCTTGCTTTTGGTTACGGTGCAGTTAATATTCCGAAAGCACAGTTTAAGCAAGAACATTAGAATTCAAGCATTTATGTGGCCCTTGCATCCGTGCATGTGTGACTTGCATGCAACACCTCGGCATGATTTATGTCCCGAGCAGCTTTTTCTTGCATTGCAAATAGGTAGAGGCGCAGCGTCTCTTCTGCTGTTTTTGTATTTTCTAACATGACACATGAATCCCCGGTGGCCCTGAGAATCAGACAACCCAGGTGCAACACTAATATCCTCCCAGTATCCAAACATTTCCTTTAAAAGTAACTGGCACATTGGGGCCCATAAATTAGAAGTGAATGCTGCTCAAGATGTCTGGCTTCCAATAAGACCGTACCCAGAGCAATAAACTTTGACATTGCTGCTTGAAAAATGCCTGCCCTTTTTCATTGTCAAGTGTTACAAATTGATGAAATGAGTTCATCGATGTTCCCTGGTCATTATCTCTCCAGTGGCACTTTGTTTTACAGACAGTGGGAAAAGGGACAGTGCAGATTAGAGGCCCAGGCACAGTTTATCAAACAAAATCTAATATCATCCATAAGAGAGGAATCTGGAAATCAATACTTCATTACTAAATTGTTAGTGGGGATGAAGAGTAATTGTGTGAGTTCAGAGATGTGTCTCGGCGGCCGGGGCATAGGAAGTTCAATGTCACCCGGGAAGTGATAAGTAAAGGCACTGATGGGAAGAAACATTTCTGTAATGGGGGGTGCTGTAGGAGGGCAGTGGCCTGAGCACAGAACAGACAATAGACACTGGTTTGCCATTGATTGGCTCAGCTATAAAGATGGAATAGTTTAAAGAGCTGTAGAGAGATAGAGGGGGGAGACAGTGTGAGACAGGAAAAAAGAGTTAAATTGAGCACCACCTCCTGAATTTACCCTTGTCTTGTCACCAGTTTTTGTGCATTGCGTAAAGTCTTCGGCTGTGGTCACTCCGATCAATCGTCCGGTACATTTGCATCCCGACAGAGATAAGTGCAATGATAAAACAGTTCCTCTGCAAAAATGGAAGACCGCTTGATGACACGGCCATTACTGCTGGCTGAAGGTTCGGCGCTGAAATGGCTTTGTGTTAATGAACGCTAATAAATATCTTTGATGAATAATCAAAGCCGTCGCAGTGGATTCTGTAATGTTTACAGTATTGTACATTCATCTGTTAGGTGTGATCTTAGCAGGGCCCTGTAGCTCCTCTTTTGTTCGCCATGTGTAAGGTCACATCAGTGGAATGAGCACATCACCTCTGTGCAGCCTGGCATGGCCTCATCCCTCTAAAAGCTTGTGTCTGGAGTCCCTCTGACCTGTTCCCCTGCCTCACCATGCTCAGCCATGCAAATCGGAGTGCCTTCAATTTCAACATTCATAAGCCAAAACCTGCAGCTTGCGTTTGAAGCCAGAGGGAGCTTAGAGGAAGCACAGCGCTTCCTGACATACAATAGGGGACTTTTATGTTTTGGCAAAAGGACAAAAAGCAAGGCAATGGTAGAGAAAGTCTTTGTTCTGTGCTAAACCAAACTGTTTACCTGTGTGTGTTTACTTCATTTAGAGACACTTGGGGGTAATCTGAAAATGTCACTCAGTCTGTTCACCACTTTGTTCAGACATGGTCCTGAGAGGATGATTTTTGTCCAGCACCACAATGAGGTTGACATTTTTGTTTTGAGTGAAATATCTTGACATCTATTGGATACACTGACATTAAATTTGCTCCATATATTTCAGTTCTATCCATCCATTTTCTTCCATCTATAAAATTCAGGGTTGCAGGAAGGGGTTGGAGCCTATCCCAGTCGTCATAGGACCAGAGGCAGGATACACAACGACAGGTTGCCAGTCTGTCGCACATTGAGACAGACAAGCATTCACGCTCATACCTAAAGTCAATTTAAATATCACCAAATAATCCAAGGTGGGTTCTTTAAAATAGGTGGGTTCCCTATCAGAGAATCTGCAAAGAACCATGCACACTCCACACAGAAAGGCCCCAGGCTAGATCAGTACAGTGTTGCCAACTCCTCAGTAAGGAAAATCACTATTGGTTGTCCTAAAAGTCGCTAAATGACATCATCGTCTAATTTCCATAATTCGTCATGCTAATGTAATTGTAACCTACCTTGTTGGAGAGAGAAATAACATCGTGGAAGAGCCATAAATTGAGTAAAAAATGTCCTAAATGCATTTAGAGTTTATTTAGAACTACAAATTAAATTTCTTTTAGCAATTATTGTTTTTTTTTTAATGTCACAATTCCAACCCTGCTCCTTTACCCGGGCTTGGACCGGCAAAAGTGACCCAAAATAGGCACTCTGGTGGAGTTACTTTGTGTGTGTGTGTGTTTATAAGTAGTTTTAAACCTTGTGATCCACAAAACAGCATAAGAGTAAAAGAAGAACTGACTGCGTTACAGTCAGTGCGGGAGCAGCGGCTTCACTCATGCGCGATTCATTTGCAGTTTGGATGCTTAAACATCTTCTGCCCTGATAGCAGCTGGGGGAGGACTATCCTCCGCCCGTGAGCGCTTTGGAACGGGCGAGGTGCCCACAGCAGCACCCGCTGTTTGTTGAGAGTAAAAGCGATACGTGCTTTCACGTCAAAAAGCCGTCATAAATAAGTCTCCAATAACACCAGAAAAAGTCGCCAGATTTGTCGCTAGTGGCTTTTTAGAAAAAAAAGTCGCTAAGGGGGTCTGAAAACTCGCTAAATATAGTGACAAAGTCGCTAAGTTGGCAACACTGGATCAGTAGCTGGGTGCTAACAGCATACCATTGTGTTACCCCAAATATCTGGTACCAAGTATATTTATTCTAGTTACCCCAATTATTGGCTGAAATATTGGCTAGCATATTTGATGAGTCAAACTTGTCCACTTCTTTGTTTCCTGGCAAAAATCTCAGCAAAAATAATGACATTCTCTAATAAGCTAATGCTAATATGCTAATAGGGTTAGCTTACACTATTAGCTATCTTGCACATTGTCACCTTGTATGCTTCCTATTTTAGAAGCCCCAGGGAGCTCTCGGCATAGCTTTAAGAGAGTTTAGTGTTTATCAAAAATGTGGACCAGGAAACCAAAATAATGACCTCAGAGACATCTTTATAACACAAAGGAGAGCGCTTCAGAATCAGGTGACAGTTCTCACGTTTGTCACAACTTCTTCAAAAGATATTTAAAAAATCTGATCGATTATTGATGAGGAGACACTCATTATAGCAGCTTTAGGTCTACAGACTCCTAAAACCTTTATTAAAAATGTAAATAATTATAATAAAGATAGGCTAATAACAATTAATATTGGAACAAAAAGTTTATTGTTACGCGTCTCATGTGGCGTAGATATCTACCACTGCAGATTCTACAGATGGAGTAGCTTTTCTAATTAACAAAAAACACCGCCTCGCTTACACATCAAAAACTAGTGGTGGGAGTGATATAACAAGCTGTTAGAATCCAGATACTCTCATTTCGTGAGCACATGTTTGACTGTTCAGCAAGTATACTGTTCCATTTTAAAAAAGAGGCTTCCCCCGTTGTTGACAGAGATAATCATTTTTTTATCGTGGTGCTTTGACGTCGGTGAAGTGAGGCTGACAGTCCAGTAACAGGGGCCGTTTGCTAATGATTTTTGAGCAGCCCCCAACTGAGTCCTAAATGTCTGCAATATCCATAAACAACTCTATACTGTCCAATTAGGCAGACAGAGATGTACTGGGCTGTCAGACAGATTTGCATGGCTAAGCACCTGAGATCCAGAGGATGATGAGGGGGATGGTTCACCGGCCAGGGAAAGAATGTGCACAATGGATGACTTTCATTACAGCATTACCGCTTTACATACACACTCATCCAATTACTGCTTGGATTAATTGATCATCGTACTTTTCTTTCCCCAGCACCCTAGTCGGAGCTGGTGTGTTTTTCTCCCTTCTGTACCGACTACACAACCTGCTGCTTTTCTTCCTTTTGCTCTATAGCCCCTGTCCCAGGTTTATAGCCAGGGCTCTTCATAAAAAGTCTGAGGGGACATTTTGAGCAGGGTGGGAGGGTTGAGAGGGGGGGATTGTTAGAGGAAACCGTCACTGGCCACCACTGTGAGGATGGCCATTTGCAGGATCGCATACATTGGGAATAATTAGAATTTATGTGTGCTCGTCAATCCCGCCTCATCCTCTTCCCTGCTGTAGACCCATCAGTGGTCAGAAGGGTTCACCGGAGCATGACTCATCCCTGAGTGCGTTTGATCAGAATGAATTATGCCTTTTAGATTCATTATGGCACTTTATTTCTCCTCTCTGTCCTCCTCCCTTGTCCGTTCAGCACAGGGAATGAAATGTACAAGACAGGGTACATATTTTATTGTATGCATGCTGTCATGCACGCACGGTTAAGGATAAGAAGTAGACAGTGGTGGTTTAAGCTAGCTACCCAGTGCTGCACATTTTACAGAACACTTTTTCCAAAGAGGCAGTGCAGAAAAAGAAAAGCACCAGTATGGACATACTGGAATGTTTATAATATCAGCTCCCAAGCTTGGAACCTTAATGCATGAGAAACATTTGTCAGAGCAAAAAGATTTTCAAAGTGGCATCGCAAAACCACTTTAATATGACAAAAAATCTAATTGAACTCACGCTGTTTAGTGTACAGGACTATGACAAGTGCTAATGGGATCATTTAAGATCATTTAAAATACAAACGAGTCTTTTCTTTCTCTTCATTAATTACTGCTAATTATACGAACAGCTAGCCTTGTCGGGGCAGTGCATTTGGCTGTCTCCGAGTTGTGAACATCAGGTCTGAACAAGAGGATGTCCCATTTCCCTCCTGGATGGCTGGCTGATAATGTGTGGTGATAGTAAGATGAATAAACAACAGCGTGCTAGGATCAGGCTGCATTCATAAGCGAGTCTCGTGTTGTTTTACTGGCCTAACTGTGTTTATCTGAATGATGTTTTTGCTCTTCTTTTGCCTTTTTCTTTTCTTTTTTGTAAAGAATTGTCTAACCTTATTTATCAAAATATGGAGCATGAAGTGCTCCCTTTTTCTTGACTGTGTTCTAGGGAATATTGATAGCACTAAGGGAGAGCACCTGGCTGGTATTCAGTGCAGGAGAAAAGCACTTGTTTCCTAATATGAACATTTTTAGTCCTTGTTTTGAAATGCGCTACGTGAGATAAGGGTTTGTTTTTAAACACACGTTCTGTGAATTACAGCAAAGAAGTGAGAATTATTGGAGATATTTGAGTGAACTAAATATTTTAAGCTGCTTACGGTAATTTATTTTGAAAATCCTTTCTTTCAGTTATGTGCAAATCACAACTGTCCATTCTCTGAATACGGTTGATGCAGCGATGCGTTGGAGATTTCAGCAGAATAAGTCTGCAATGTCGTTTAGAGTGAGCAGATTGCATCAACTCATTTTTGCATTTTTAATTGTTTTTTTTTCTTCTTTTTTCCCCTGCCATGGTCCCATTCCCCTGCAGGGAAAGAGTCCTGTCGAACAGAAAGGTTAGTAATCTTTGTTGCAAGCAAGCTGCTGGGTTTCAGATCTGTTAGTGGGTTTGTTTTTTTTTATCCCTGTTAATAATGTAGTTTTCTATCCTAATTTATGTATGCACATAAGCTTTACATAACCAGATGTTGTTGTTGTTTTTTTTTTAAATTGAAACAGTGATATCTGAAATAATTATTGCTACTGAGTGGTCAATCTTTTTTAAATGTTGTTTTCAGCCTCTGTTCAGAGCTTCATCAGTAATCAAGGGTTAATTTCACACCTCAGTGGATTGCCTGCCTTAATCTCTATTCAGTGTAATTAAATCTGTCCAATAAAGTGAGCTCTTTTCCTCTTTGTTCTCTCACATCTCCGCTCTCTTTTTTTTTTATTGTTTTACACCCATCACATCTCATCATCTGAACTACAGGCCATCCAGCCTCGCTTGACAGGCAGAATCTATCCCTAAAATTAAAACATTCCTGACCGAGATTGTAAGGGGGAAAGCGAGGGAGGCAGGAAAAATGAGCGAAAGGGAGGGAGAGAACAGGGGAGTTTGCTGAGCTTGGGAGAGGAAAAGAAAAGGAAGGGAAAGGGAAGGGAAGCTGACACATCCAGTGTCTATTTTACTTTCTTTTTTCTCATTTCAGCAGAATGGAATGTGAAGATTTGACCCTGTCAATCAGGCCTCTTGACAAGTTTAATCACGATGTGCCCTCTGCAAAATCACGACTAAATAGGAATGCAAATAATAGAGCGCTGGGGCCTCTTATAAATGGTAATCAAGAGGACTAATCAACTGACAGGTCCACAGATCTGGCTTGCTCAAAGAGTCACTCAGATTTCTTTTCCTTTTTTTCAATTTTAAGTGCTTGCACACTTTTAAACGACATTAATAAAGGGAGGAGGGAAAGGGAGAATTAACACCTCCATCTGTCCTATTCTTGTTTTCTTTGTACACGTATGTACGTAACACCTTATTTATGATTGCTTTATATGCCGCCAACTACTTTTTTTCGTTCAAACTTTTTCCCCCGGTGGAGTAAAAGACAAAAGGTTACATTTAAGCCATGTAAAGGGTATATTTCTTTTCAAGACAGACCAGCCACACATTTCTGAACAATGTAAATGAGCCTTGCCAATCCACTCCTCTGTGATCTGCCACAAAAGTCAAGGGCTCCATGAAGACTTTGAAATGTTGATTCAGTTGAGTATGGTGACTTCCCTTAGCACCTTTAAAAATACAACTGATCTAAGTTTTATGTGCGCTTGAAAGTTGTGAAGGTTGACTCTCTCTCCCCAATTGTCAAAGATGTCAAAGCTAAATATGAAATTCCGTCTTGCCCTGACTGCATCAAAAGTCAGGACTTTTTCTTTTTTTTAAGTCCATATATATGAAAGAGATGGTACAAATCTCACTGCTTTGCTATTTCTACTGGACAAAATAGATCACATGTGAAATCCTCCAAACAAATCACTTATACTGTAGTCTCTTATTTGCATGGCACACGTTAAGATAAAATCCAGTGATATTGTATGTGAAATCCTGCAGATTCTTTATGTTTCTGTATCTGTAAATCATTTATTTAGAGGGAAAAAAACATTCCAAAGGGGGTAAATTGGATTTGCAGCAGCGTAATTATACATGATTTTAGATGGTTTGGTTTGTCACTGGGATTAAAAAGGGTTATATGGCACGTCAGCTGGATCTAACATTTTAAAGACTTACACTCCTCTACTCGCTAATGATGGTTTACAGGCCAATTCTCTGGGGGCAGTCTGAGTGCTTCCAAGATATCACATCTTCACAGGCAATCCACATAACTTAGTCTGGCAATGCCAAAGGGAGGTTTAAAGACGAGCCAAAAGAATGAGTAAGAGACATGTCAGAAAACAACATCATGTATAAATCTCTGAAAACAAAACATTACAATATTAAATCCTCTTTTACCTTCCTTCTCTTCCACTGGCTCATTTCTCTAAATTATGAAATTTAAGCGTTAATGAGAATTTTTCAGGCTGTAAATCCCATGTGTTTGATTTCCCATGTTGCATTCATCCACCGAGGCGCGGCCATATGTGCACCAGAAAGTCGTTTAACAGCGATATCTTGTTTTTTTAAATGCTTATATTTGCTTCGTGTTGGATTAAGCCCAGGTAAATTCAGTCACCTTCCTCACCTACAGAAGAAGATCAGCATCCAAACAATGGAACAGGCAAGACCAGACATCATTAGGCTTCTTAACACCTCACAAGACACAGACAGATTGACATCCAGCCAATTTGGCCATGAGCTGCGATAGCTACTAGTAGTCTGCAACCTCACCATGGACTAATGATGGTCCAAGCCTGTCTTGGCCCTTCACAGGCCCTTTTGATCAGGTAGTAGAAATCCAGTGTTATGTGAAGTTCACTATACATTCAGCAGTATTTACCTGCTTGAATCCTGCCGTGAGTCTGGCAGTTGATCAACATAAGAGTTATTTCCACTGATGTACATCATCTTTACGGTACAGCGCTGGTCACCTGTCATCATCCAATCATTGGAGAATGTGCTAAAATTAACAGAGTGAGAAACAGAGTGATAAATATCCAAACAAGGTGATGGCACATTGCTGATGTGCAATATGCAAACCTTTCCTGCAAAAAATAAATAAATAAATAATGATGTGATGATGCTATCATTAGCAGCCAACTTATCTATACGATCCGTTTTGATTAAAAACAAATGGCACGGATCAATTTGCACAGAACAGACCATCAACTCAGGACTGCAGGCAGCTGCATGGATGGTATGAAGGCAAATATAAGCAGGAATGATGCACAGTATTTATAGCATCCAGATAACACTAGGTTGGAAATTGACAGGCCCACCTAATGATGCTCCTCAAAGTGGCATGGATGCAGACGAGTGGACCTCTTCAAATGGGAGGCCAATCCCTGCTGACACAGGGGATAATAGCCCAGCATTGAGCCCATTGTCTGGGCACCACACACCATGGCATTTGGAACTGAGCAGCCCCTGTTCCTGCGGACAAATGATCCGCACTCTGCCAGGGGATGTCAGCCATCACATCTCTCAGTCAGTCTGTTCGCATGAGAGATGATGGCAGAGGGCACTTTTTCTTAACCCTATTAATTTATGAATAATTAGCATCATTACAGCAGCAAATGGGGAATCTATCTATCTATCTATCTATCTATCTATCTATCTATCTATCTATCTATCTATCTATCTATCTATATTTCTCTTTGGACATTGGCTGCTTTTACACTACTTTTCAGTTTTTGTTTGTTAAGCCACTTTACACTGACCTATGAATTATTCAAGAAAAAAAAAGGCTGATCAACCAGTGTTGTGTCTACATACCAGACAACTTAGCAAAGAACTCCATTTAAATTGTATTCTTAGGCACTTTGTTAGAAGCAGCCTGTCACAAAAACATGTAATTTGTTCCCATTTATTTAGCCGAATCTATGAAAAATGTCAAAGAAAAGACAGTTGACATAAAATAGCATTTTTTGGACCAACAAGGTGATTGCCAAAGAGCTGTTAGTTGAGAACTTGCCATATCTTGGCACAGTGTGCTTGTGTCCTTAAAAAAAATTGAGGAAACAGGACAAGTGGAGGACAAAAGAAGAAATGACAGTCCTAAAAACGAACTACACCCGAGGAACAGTATCTGAAAGTCACGTCTTTCAGAAATCGGAAAAAAAAAGATCCAAAGACCTGGCACAGGACCTGAGAGATGCATCTGGTCCTTCATTTGATCTACTGTTCTCTAAAGCCTCATCAGAAATTGCCTCACTGGAAGTGTGGCTGTCAAGAAGCCAATCATAGGGAAACAGGAAGAAAAGGTATGTCTAGTCACACAAGTACTGGACTGAAATTCCAGCAGTAGGTCAAATGGAGTGATGGATTTAAATTTTTCATTCAAATTGTCATCAACGTGTATGGATGAGACATACAGCGACTGTAAAAAACAGTGGAGATTCCAACACCACTACCTAAATTTCAATATGACGAAGATCCCAATTACAGTGCCATAAAAGCACACATGGATGGAAAAACACACAGTCATAGATTCTATCAGTCATAGATTGGACTCCCCAGAGTTCGGACCTCAACTTTATTGATGCAGTGAGGGATCATCTTGACAGAGAACGGAAGAAAAGGCAGCCAACATCCAAAGAATAGCTTTAAAATGTCCTTCAACAAGTCTGGAGAACTATTCCTGAAGAAATGACAAGAAAAGCTCGCCTAAGAGAGTTCAGGCTGTGTTGAAGCACATTTTGTAAATTGTAAAATCCACATTAGAGCTGAAAAAGGTGATAAAAGCAGGGTATGCTTTAGGGTGGGCCTACCTTGTGATTCTTAAGTCACAACCAAATGGCTTTTCAGTCAGATTCACTTTGTTCCAGTTTCAAAGAACCAAGATGCCACCAGCAAAAACACCCAGTTTAAGATTTTACAATGAGGCCTCACTAATAGGTGACATCCTTTTTTCTATACAGTCTATGCTACCAACCAATCTGGGAACAGATCCCCTTATATTTCATGTGTAGCAAGCAGATATCTGCTCCACAACCTGGTCATTGCTCACCAATGACGTCTAAAATTACAAAAAACAGGTGACTGCAATCCTCTCGAGGTCATGTTTTTTCTGTTTTTCCAGAAAATACATTAAAAATACAATTTCATTTTTGATTTATAGGGGATTTTGTTTGTTGTAAAATACCATGCTGTGAGTATTAGGTGTGTTACAGCACCACGACTCACCTTACGGCATTCGCCATTTTGATTTCACACATCAAACAAGAAGCAGCAGGGAGTGACGAACAGCAGCCACAACAGTCACCCAGCTGCTTCTTGTACACACATGCAAGTTTCTCGTTTTATTTAACTAACATCTGCTGCAGTTATAGCTGGGAACAGGTGCCACTGACGCAGTAGGTCATGTTGAACAAAAAGGGTTTCCCTATAACAAAAACAACGGTATGAGTATGATATTGTTTCATGCTAAATTTGCAAAAAGTATGATAAAAACTTGGGCTTTTTGTGTAGAAGCAGGTGTAGCCAAAATCATTTTTTATTTTTATTAGCCATTATTAGACTATTAGTAGCCAATAGCCATTTATCTCCATTCACTAGTATTCATTGAGGACAAATTTGACGACTCCTGTTCACTTCCAGCCAATTTCAGTACAATGGTGCTAATAAAAAGTACACTCGGTGTAGACAGGCGCCAGTGAAACCAAAACCTGTTCAAGTGTGATTTATCAGCAGAACTCCAACTACAAACAGTACAAGAAGAAATCAAAAAACGTAGGTATCAAAAATCATTGTCATTACATACAGATTCCCCATATTTATAATTGACCACCCAACCAAACAACTCCATTGCTTACCTGTTTCACCTTGGATTGCTTTTATAACTGCAAGCAAACAAAACAAATGTTTAACCTTTGACTTTTAAGGACATTAAATATGTACATAATCAAATGTCTGCTATCTATCTGGAGTAAAAACAAGATAATTTGATAATAACTAGTATTTTATATAGCTTATATATTCTGTGTTATTAGAAATATATATATTGTTGTCAATAAGGAAGTTGGATATATATTAACTGACAACTAATAGAAAAGCAGTGGGATTAAATAAGTGTGCACTTTTCCCATGTTTAATGTATACTTTAGTTTTTTCTCTTTTATTCCTAAACAACTTTCTATATATTGTTTATAAATAAACAATTCTGTGTATTTGTGAATTACAATTATGAAATACATTGAAAAATACAGAATCTATCTATCTATCTATCTATCTATCTATCTATCTATCTATCTATCTATCTATCTATCTATCTATCTATCTATCTATGTCTGGATTTGTGTTATAATTGCAAGTAAACAAAAGAAACACTCAACAGTCATTATAAACCCACCCACAGCTGCCACTGGGACCTCCATTAAGCCCAGTGTTCCTGAGATGCTCTGGTCTTATCTGATTCATCAACAAGACGTTGGCTGGCATGATTTATCTATGCCACTTACTTGTTTTCATTTTGCCCGAGGGCTGCTGCCAGCATCAGGGGCTTCTTTTTACAATGTGACAGCTCCATCTCAAGAGAAAAGACTCCCCATGCAAAAACAGTGCATCAAAACAAATAAGGCCCGAGCCACTTAAGAGAAGTGGCTGCGTTCGGGCCCCATTTTCGCTGCATGTCAACCAAATGATGCAACGGCACGCACAAATCTGCATTACTTCTGTGCTTGTGCCTTTTGTCTGGAAATTACACGTAGGAGCCTAAACACAGAGTTTGAATAGTGTTTCCACTTGAATCTGAAAAGAATTTACCCCAAAATGATTTAAATTGATTTCATTATTGATTATCTGTATTTTTCCACTGTGGGGCTCGATTTACCCACACCCTGTGAATTCTGTACCTCCTAGTTTACATCTCCCTTCCCTTTGCTACTCCCCAAATCTACAGGCAACGGGACGCTCTTGTACATTAAATAAGAACTGTCACCCTGGGCAACTTGCAGCAATGAAGCATTTATTCTGCCTCACATTTCCTGGCACTTGGAATTATTTCCTTCATGCCTGATAACCAAATTACAATATGGCAGGTCTCCCTGGAGCCACAGGATTGTTAGTGCCAGCTCACAACATACTTTCAACTGATGTGGCATTTCATGTACAGCTGCCAATCAAAGCCAGCAGAAGGCTGAGATGTAAATGAGGGCGGGCCCGACGGTGTTCAATTACTGCTCTGAGCTCTGCATAATCCCCCTTCCCACTGACTGACTGACTGACAGCTCCACATTCCTCCCCATCCCCAGCTTTCTCCCCTAATTTCACCACCTTGGTTTTTTCTCACACTGGGACACGGAACCAGACGTTGGAGGGAATTTCTGTCGTTTCCATTTCCATTTAGAATAGCGCCTAAAAATGTATTATCTGACATCTGTAAGGAAAAGGCGTCCGTATTCCGAAAGTAAATTATCGCTAACAACAATTTCCCTAAAATTTGTGACCCAGAGCTCCAAGCTAAGCAAAGTCTCCTATATGTTATGTCAGTGTCTTTCCCTCTGTTGAATATAATTTTCCTTTTCCCATTACAAAACAATGGGAATTTCAACAGCCGAGTGGGCCGAGATACTCTCAGCTGCCTACTCAGCATCAACCTTGGGTAAATACTCAGATTAAAAAGATCCATGAATAGCGGCGGTATCTTTTGCTCTTTCTGTCATAAAGACGCCTTTAGATTCCTCTTAATCCTCGTGTTAAAGGTACGCCAGCCGAATGGCTTAAGCAATGTTCTGCTTGAGACTGAGAAATGATGCCATTAGACCTGCAGGATTCAAAATGCTATGTTTTGTGCAGGAGCGCTTTAATACCGCAATGTATCATCGGACATAATTCCATATAGCTCGCCTGGCTTCATTTAATTTTAAAATATCAAATTGTTTTCCTCCACAGTCACCTGATTTCGCCTGCCATCGTCTTCGTCATTTTCCCCTCTCGTCTGTCTAAAACTGGCACTTTTGTTGCATTCCGAGAGGTTGATAAATCAATCCATCAAAAAATTCTTTGCGGTGAAACTCAATCAAGAAAGGTCATGTCGGCGGGAAAAGAACAGATTAAATTAGCATTGAATTAGACATGGAAAGTGAGCTCTGTCAAAACCATCACTGTGCTCAGCACAATTAGAATATGTTAATTATGCATTTCATTAAGGGGCCTCAGCGCTCTTTGAATGTGAGATGAAATGTCACTGGTGTAGGCAGCCGAAAAATGGAAGATTGCCAGGCACAACTTTCTTTGTGCAATGTGTGACACCTTCATTAACATCAGGGATTGCTAGTCTGATTAGACTTTTTGTATTAGTTTAAGCCTTTAGGCTTTCAAATGCTATGCTGCGTTTTTTTTTCTCCATTTTGATGTGGCAGCTAAGACCCTTCTCTATTTCCAAGCAGATATTGTCTGTGGTTCAATTCTTTGTTGAAATTCTCCAACATAATGCCGTGACATTGGACGTAACATCTCATTGTCTTTGTGTGGATGACGCCATTTACCGCGTCTTTGTTTCACGTAATCTCGGGTCACTTTCAGCAATGCGAAACTTGAAGAGCCAAATTCCCACACAGCGAGCTCATAATTAGGACATTCAGGGAAGCCTTTGAATTAAAGCACTCACGATGTTGACATTAAATTGCGTAGCTGCAGTCCCAATATAAACACTGTGTACGGTTTTAGTTTATATCATCCTGTATGGTCACGCTTTATTCTTTTGATTAACGTAGGTACATGGACGCGGTATTATTTTTAATAAATAGAAAGAAGAGGTGGGCACTTACAGCCCGATACCAATATGGCTCTTCATCATAGCAAAGAAACTCCAGGACAGACTTATTTCTCCGCACTAGTGATTAACTTCTGAGTGAACTCAGGAATATCCCACACACAGTGTAATGGTTGACAGGTCATCATATTGTATTCTGTGGCAATCACGCGGAGTACAGATGATAGGTAAGTGAGAGTTGGATCGTAGCAGCAGCTTACATTACAGATCAGCCAAGTTTTAAAACTTCATTAAAACAAAATGAAAGCACTTCCCGGCACACTTAAATTAAATCGAAATGCTTTGGGAAGAGATGATGAAAGCCAGAAGTGGGAGCTGTCTGACAATTTCAGCGCTCACATACTTTCATCACATAAGATGATTCTTGTGTGTTGGAAGTGAATCGTAGGAATGATTGTCTCTGGAAGACCCTATCTCGCAGATGTAATATAGATGTCTTGAATGAGTGACTACCTGCTGGTCTATCTTTGTACCCATAACTGAGAATATACAATACCTGTAGAATACAGCTCCCACCTGACTAACTACACCACAAGATTACCTTCCTTTGCCCACCACTGGAGGGTTAAGGAGGGGTGGAGGGGATCCATTTCTTTACGTCTTTATGGGTTGCTGTATAAGAGTCATTAATATAAAATCAATCACTGGTTTGATATTGTAGTTTAATATCAAGATTTCATTTTCCATCAAGGACTTTAACAAGTAGAGCATCTTCTTCAGAGTCCTTTATCTTTGCCTGAAAGGATGTATTACACTGCAAGGCTGTTCATATTTTCTGTGGCTACTTTTCACTTTATCCACCTCGCACGGTCAGCATTACGTTCCAGATGAGAGATGGTTCGGAGAAATCCACAAGGATGAGGGTCCTGTAAACGATGAAGTCCGATCATTCACTGTCTCAGCTCGGTTTCAGGTTTTGGTTTATGGGGATCCTGCGGTTGCACTGAAGGCTCTGACATGTGCGGGACTGACTGCTCAGGTGGGAGAAATTTAGTTTGTTCACAACTTTGCCACAGGTGTGTCATTTGCCTTTCTTGTCTCGCTGTCAACCGTTCGTCACGTTAAAACCTCGGCAGCTCTGACGGTTGCGCTCCTAAGAGAAGTGGAGTAATTAAAATGTATCAATCACTTGTTTTAGCTCGCCGAGCTATTTTTCACGAGTTTGATCCGATATAGGCAGCAATAACAAAACGAACAATGAAAGCGTCATGTTGGAAAATAATCTACTTACGGGTCCAGCACTGGAGGGAAGCACTCAATCAAACGTGAAAAATGGAGGACTGTGTCCAAGGCCTAAATGTATTCCATGGCCGGAGAATGAACTTGCTGCCCATGTGACACATGATTTACACAGGAAAAGGCCTGTGACTCTCTACAATGATAGATCTATGCCTAAGCCTGCCTGGGCTTACTCTATGACATATAATCCTTCTCTTTTAAGTTGTAAGATAGAGATAGATAACAAAATGCTGTATTGATTTCCCTGTCTGCACAGCGGCTGGGTTTTTAAGACTGCACATGTGCATGTCTGAATCTGGACTACAGTGACAGCTGTCTGTCTGCACCTCATTGTATCCCTGCTTCTTACATTTGCATTGTTAGATTTAAGTTAATCTCAGTGCATCTTCCACATAAAAAATAAAAGATCTTTCATAGAACTGTTTATTCACACATGACTCTAGCATATTTGATATGTTGCAGGCTGTTTGAGACATATATCTTGCAGTGTTTTCAACTGATCATCACAGTGCATGCTATTCACGCTTGGTAAGGCGTCTTCTTCATTGATTCAGAAACTGTTATGATATTAGTTAGCAGCGGGATTAGTTTGCATACTTCAACAATGCAGAGAAAGGAGGATATTCTTAAAACCGCTGACTTGTTTAAATAAATGTAAAGTAAGATTATTTAAATACTTTATTTGATGCACTACTGCTGTGTGTCCACAACCAAATCTAAGGTGGTTTTTATGCCAGTGAAAGCAACAAAGTGTGTTGCACGTTCACAGTTTTTCTTGCAAAAATATTCACTTCACTTGTAAACACTATGAAGTGTCACACAATGTGTGACCTGCCAACCAATGTTCCATCATATACGTGATATTTTTGACAATCTGATTTTCTTACATTAGACAGTAAAAAAAAAGGTTTACAGCAATGACCAGTGTGAGAATGTTGGTTAGGTCAACAAAAAAAAAAAAGACCAGCAGCTAGGAAATAATAAACCCACATTGGATTTCAGAGATACCTAGAAATACGCTGCACTGTTAGTAATTTGCAGAGTACCGATTTTTTATATAGCGATGGGAAATTTACTCTGAAAGCATAGTTTTGCAACCTACTAATGTCCTGACCTTGATTATTGAGCATGCATCATGACAAGCTACCAATTATTCCTTACTTTGAGGATGAGAATTACAACGAGAGTACTGTGATAGGAACTCTAATTTGATTAACTGACACTACTTGGAAAAGCTGGCTTCTTGCAAAATGAATGAATTGACAATGTGCATATGAAAACACACAAAAATACACACATACACAAAACCAATTAGAATATCATATACCTGCAGACAAAATGAAAAACAGAAAACCAGTCAGATAAGCTTGTTCAAAAAGTGACCAGTTGCTGACAGGTTACATAAAACAAACAGTAATAATGATCAAGTCAAATAAATAATAACTGGGTGTTTGAACCAAATCAATAGCATGCTACTACTTCCTTAGCTTTTCTTAATAAATAGCCAAAATCAATACTGACTAAAGCTAGTCAGGTTTACATTCAGATACATTCACTGGTGGGCTGACATACAATTTACTGAAAGACCCCTAACGCTTAAACCTGTCCCAAACAAAACAACCCCACTCTTTGCAAGAAATGTTACATTATGACTGAAAGAAATCTGGATTTTGTATTATGTGAACCGTAAAAGTGTCAGTTATATCAGACAGGCAGCAGTTATCTAAACCAGCTGTCCCCAACCTCTTTTACACCACGGACCGGTTTATGTCCAACAATATTTTCACGGACCAGCCTATAAGGTGTCGCGGATAAATACAACAAAATAAAACCAGTACTGATACCAAAAAAATATTTATTCATAACCAGTGATGGGAATAACGGCGTTACTTTTTTCAGTAACAAGTGTGAATGTGTGTGTGAATGTGTGGATGACTGGATATGTAAAGCGCTTTGGGGTCCTTAGGGACTAGTAAAGCGCTATATAAATACAGGCCATTTACCATTTTAATCTAACTAATTACTATTCCTATCGTTACAACGCCGTTACAGTTACTAACAAGAAAATGCGGTCCGTTACTGTTTTTCAACAAACAGATGGTTGAAGCTGTGTTCAGCTTACAGCATCTTATATCAGTTGCACGGAAGTAGCTGACTACGTAAGTAATCTGAGCGCTACAGCTTTAAGCAGCTGCGCGCGCTCCCGCGGACGGTAATCACGATCACTTTCTAGCACAACACCTGGAGCGAAGGGGCAAAACAATCACATGAGTGCTGCTGTTTGACTGAGGAAGAATAAAGTAGGCGTGGTAAGCCAATCACATGGCCACTTAAAGACGAAGCAACAAGGTGATATATACCAGTTTATAAATTGTGTTGATAGGCAACGTAAAACCAGAGTCATGATAAACAATATATACGCGGCGTTTTTCCTCAATAGTTTCGTCACGTTTACTGTCTAAGGACAGCGCTAGCAAGCACTCTCTGCTTATGAGCAAAAACACACAAACAAACAAACAAAAAAACAGGGGAAGTTTTAGGAGTGACGGCAAGAGAGAGAGAGAAAGACAGCAGAAAAAGAGAGAGAGCGAGTTTTGAGATGTGAGAGATTTGTGACGTTTAACGTGTTTGGAGTGTGTAGTTAATGTGTTGTCTTGTGTAGTTAGTGTGGAGTGTTGTGGATAGTTTTGTGTTGTGTGTCAGAACAATGAGGCGACTGCTGTCTCCAGGTAGAAACCTGCTGCTGTCAGATCTGCAGGTATCAGGCTGTGATGTTCTCCTTTATAGTGGACAGAAATATTTGGAGTGGCACAAATAATTTGTGTGTCTTATTGAATGCAGAACAGCTGATTGTTCTGTAAATAGTTTGAAATGGTTATTTAAAAAATCAAGGTAAAAGGTAAATGGATGCAAATAAATTTGCTGTTTGCAAAACTTGTGCATAGGATTTTAAAATTGACAATTTATATTTGCATTTAAAGTTATGAAATATGATTCATTAAACATGTTTGTGGTTGTTACAGTAAAAAATATAACTTTTTCTACTCGGAGTTTATGTTTTTTGTCTGATTTTAGATCAACTGTGTTAATACTGTATGTCAAAATGAAAACATAACTGTAAATTCAGACACGTGAGGTTGTGCTGAAAAGGATGATCCCAAACAAGGCAAATAAACTGTTTTTAAAGGTGAAATGTGGAGGGAAAATCAAAAGTAGTTAAAAATGGCCAATTATACTCTGGAACCCAGAGGGTTAAACGTTTTTTAAAGTAACGCAATAGTTACTTTTCAAGTAATTAATTACTTTTAGAATATTGTAACTCAGTTACTTTTTTGAAGAAGTAACTAGTAACTATAACTAATTACTTTTTCAAAGTAACTTGCCCAACACTGTTCATAACGTGTGGGAAAAGACCCAGGGAAACCGAGCTAACAATAAAAAATAACTATAAAAACCCTGAAAACCATAAATTTCACACCCGAGTCTCAACTCTGACAGCCCAGTACTAAATGGTTGGGACCGCTGATCTAGACAATAATCATCCACAAAAATCACTGAACTATTTACAGATCAATAAAGTCAAACTGACTTGTTTTATTAGTGTTAGAATTGTAAGACTTAAGTTATATCAATAGATTATACTACATTATAATGTTTTAGACGAGCACAAATGTCATAAATGTAGCTACTATCATGGTCATATACAGTGGGGCAAAAAAGTATTTAGTCAGCCACCGATTGTGCAAGTTCCCCCACCTAAAATGATGACAGAGGTCAGTAATTTGCACCAGAGGTACACTTCAACTGTGAGAGACAGAATGTGAAAAAAAAATCCATGAATTCACATGGTAGGATTTGTAAAGAATTTATTCGTAAATTAGGGTGGAAAATAAGTATTTGGTCAATAACAAAAATACAACTCAATACTTTGTAACATAACCTTTGTTGGCAATAACAGAGGTCAAACGTTTACTATAGGTCTTTACCAGGTTTGCACACACAGTAGCTGGTATTTTGGCCCATTCCTCCATGCAGATCTTCTCGAGAGCAGTGATGTTTTGGGGCTGTCGCCGAGCAACACGGACTTTCAACTCCCGCCACAGATTTTCTATGGGGTTGAGGTCTGGAGACTGGCTAGGCCACTCCAGGACTTTCAAATGCTTCTTACGGAGCCACTCCTTTGTTGCCCGGGCGGTGTGTTTTGGATCATTGTCATGTTGGAAGACCCAGCCTCGTTTCATCTTCAAAGTTCTCACTGATGGAAGGAGGTTTTGGCTCAAAATCTCACGATACATGGCCCCATTCATTCTGTCCTTAACACGGATCAGTCGTCCTGTCCCCTTGGCAGAAAAACAGCCCCATAGCATGATGTTTCCACCCCCATGCTTCACAGTAGGTATGGTGTTCTTGGGATGCAACTCAGTATTCTTCTTCCTCCAAACACGACGAGTTGAGTTTATACCAAAAAGTTCTACTTTGGTTTCATCTGACCACATGACATTCTCCCAATCCTCTGCTGTATCATCCCATGTGCTCTCTGGCAAACTTCAGACGGGCCTGGACATGCACTGGCTTCAGCAGCGGAACACGTCTGGCACTGCGGGATTTGATTCCCTGCCGTTGTAGTGTGTTACTGATGGTGACCTTTGTTACTTTGGTCCCAGCTCTCTGCAGGTCATTCACCAGGTCCCCCTGTGTGGTTCTGGGATCTTTGCTCACCGTTCTCATGATCATTTTGACCCCACGGGATGAGATCTTGCGTGGAGCCCCAGATGGAGGGAGATTATCAGTGGTCTTGTATGTCTTCCATTTTCTGATGATTGCTCCCACAGTTGATTTTTTCACACCAAGCTGCTTGCCTATTGTAGATTCACTCTTCCCAGTCTGGTGCAGGTCTACAATACTTTTCCTGGTGTCCTTCGAAAGCTCTTTGGTCTTGGCCATGGCGGAGTTTGGAGTCTGACTGTTTGAGGCTGTGGACAGGTGTCTTTTATACAGATGATGAGTTCAAACAGGTGCCATTCATACAGGTAACGAGTGGTGGACAGAAAAGCTTCTTACAGAAGACGTTACAGGTCTGTGAGAGCCAGAGATTTTCCTTGTTTGAGGTGACCAAATACTTATTTTCCACCCTAATTTACGAATAAATTCTTTACAAATCCTACCATGTGGATTCATGGATTTTTTTTTTCACATTCTGTCTCTCACAGTTGAAGTGTACCTCTGGTGCAAATTACTGACCTCTGTCATCATTTTAAGTGGGGGAACTTGCACAATCGGTGGCTGACTAAATACTTTTTTGCCCCACTGTATACACTCACCACCGCTTAATTAGGTGCATCTGTGTTGGACCGCGCTTTGCCTTCAGAGCTGCCTTATTTCTTCAGGTCATAGATTCAACAAGGTGTCTGTATTGACTAAGAGTGTCACACAGTTGCTGCAAATTGGTTGGCTGCACATCCATGATATGACTCTCCTGTTCCACCACATCCCAAAGGTGTTCGACTGGATTAAAATCTACTGGCTGTGGTTTATTTGACTACACTGATCTCGTTGTCATGTTAAAAAAAACAGCTTGAGATGATTTGAGATTTATGGCACGGCACATTATCCTGCCAGAAGAACCCATAAGTCTCTGTGCAGAAGTCTCTTTATTTTCCTCCTCTGACCAGCATTAACAAGGTATTTTTATCCAAAGAACTGCCGGTCACTAGGTAATTTCTGTCTTTCGGACCATTTTCTGGAAACTTCACAAATACTTATTACGAAAAAACTCGTCGTAGACTGTTTATTTGTTTATTATTTTATTCATTTATTGTGTTATTTGTTTACAGGGTCATTTAATTTCATGGCCGTAATCTCCATTGTTTTAAAAAACTAAAATCAGAGAAGCATTAACATGTGCTTTACATCTGACTCAGTATCTCAAAAGAAACTCACTAAAAACATTTCATTTTGAAGAAATCTGCCATACATTATCAAACCGCAGCGTGTCGGGTTGATGGGAGATTTACTGCTACAACAATGTGTTTTCTCAGTCTAAAACTGTGCCCTAATCTGGGCCAGGAAAAGTGAGTTGCAGCAGCACATCACGTCACATTAACACAACCTGATTGTCACATCATATTTAATTCGAGTTATATGACAGAAAAGAAAAAAAACATGTCTAACCATATTCTTATGCATGCTCTCTCATGCTCTTATGGGTCATTAGACAACATTCAGTAGTTTTTGGATAGGTGGTGAAGGGTGTTTTATTTATTATTTTCAAACTTTGCTTGAGGCCCATGAACCCAGGCTGTGTTTACAGGCTGAGAGAAATAGCTTAAATCTGCTGGCGTCAATGCTGATTCATGTCAAATTGAGTGGCAGGTGACCCGAGAGCCGGCAGCCAGACAGTGAGACGGATTACAAGTGAGCAAAACGCCAACAACCTCTGGCCTGCTGTGGGGCAACAGATGACAGCAGAGGAGGGCAAGAGGTGGAGAGCTCTGTGTGCAACCCCCCCCCCAGCTCTCCATCTATCCATCAACCCATCCCCCTCTTGGCCACTATCCATTCAAGCTTACTGATAGACAAGGGGAAATGAGAGCATTCACTTGTTAATATAATACAGCTATGTCAGATGTTGAAGTAACTTGTTACAGATTCGTTGTTTTACTTTTTAAGTGTCACTTCTACCAAGACTATAGTGCATCTGGGTAGAGTTAGACTCCGTAATGTTACAGCACACGTACAAATCACCAGATTTTAAAATTGCTTGTCAATCAAAAAGGTCATTGTAGTTACATTATGCGGTCGTAGCAGCAGAAATTACATTGTAGCCAAATACAAGTGAGGAATAAGTGTTTGTGGCTTCAGGACTAACAAGGCTGCAAGTCAGGAAGCGGTCCATTAATAGAAAGGTGTGAACACTATATGCTCCTAGTGAAAAATGTGGACAAGAAGAGAGAGGGAATGAAAATGCTCCTGCTCGCCTACAAATGTGCAGTGGCAAAACGTAAGCATGCATGTGCCCTTGTTGACGGCTGGTTGCAGCAGAGCCAACAAACCCCGAATTCTCCTGACAGCGTCTGAGGGGCCCGAATCCAATCCCCTCCAATTCCGGTTGTTAGTTTACAGCGAGGACGACCTTGCACGGTGCTGACAGTCAAATTCTTTCCAGGCTGTTTCCTTGGATTTTATAAATGTTATATCTCGCTGTGCCACGATGTTACAAAAAACTGCATTAAATCGTTTGCAGCTGAAAGTCGATAAACTGAAACGATTAAAAGCATCAATATTCTATAATGTCTGATTAAAAAAATCAGCTTTCGAAAAATTTATATTAGTAAAAATAAGTAATAGTAATTTCGCACCCAAAATGTCCCCATCTGGACCAATCAGCAACAAATGTGTCACTTTGTTTTGAAATGTAATTTCCCCTCGGACCAATCAGTGTAATTCTGATTGCCGAAAAGCAGCGGCGATATGAATCATTTTCCACATTTTGTCAAAGTGAGATCAGTCATGTCTGATGTTTTGTGTCTGACACATAAATGAGCAAACAGATGTTGCGCTGTTTCTATTGGGCTCATATGTGTAATTCGGAAAATCTAAAAACACAGCTGTTAGTTTCATCATTTTCAAGATTTAGCTCGATATGAAAAGAAGTGGCTTCACGACTCTTATGTTGCATTAAACTTACCTTTAACATATTTAAAAGAGCATCTTCACCCTGGCCCCATGTTACTGTCAGGCCAGCAGAGCATTTTAGTGTCCATCAGCTCATTGTGCTTTCTGTTTTGGTTTTCTCTGACCGTTTCCATCAAATTTATTTAAAGCTGCAAGCAGTTGCTTATAAACCCAGGCTGTAGCTCTTATCAGCAACAAACTGGTGAACCTTGGCATCTAAAGATCCTGATAACTTATTCCCACAAGCTTATAACCTTGAACAAATGCAGCTGTCGTCTCCTGGATGTGCAAATAGGCAACTGCTTGTTCACAAATGCGCCTTATCAACTTTATAGGGAAATGATAACAAGGTGTGATCCTAAAGTCCTGCACCTCCAACTATAAAATAATAAAAATAAATGAACTACCTGGCCCCTCCAAAGTTATGTCTTTGTGGACGTTTGGACCACCTCCAGCCTAGCTTCTGTTTTTAGAGCTCTCCTTGGAAACGCAGCTCTGACCTCTCGCATGTGCTCGGCTGCAGTTTCGCTACACGCGTCAAATATGAGCAGAGAGCAAACATCGACTTCTGTGTGAAATGGGTTCGACTTTCAGGTTGAGAATCATCCCTGGTGGATGAGCTCCGGGTATCATCCAGAGCCCAAACAGGAGTTTTGGGCTTTAGGTGGAGCATCAGGTCAAGAGTATAACCAGGAGAACGGCTGTGCACTGTGAATTCATCTCCCACAGTCAGACTGTCAGTGCAGAGTGTTGCTGTCATTCAGTAAAAATTCAGTAGAAGCAACTTCATCTGTAAGGCACACGGCGACTTCATCACAGCGCAAGACGTTGTTCAACTATCAGCTGACCGCCTTTTCTCAAAGTTTAGTCTTGTTAAAAGTGAACTCAATTTGTTTGGATTTTTAGCAAGATGACATCTGTGTACAAGAACGGTTTTATTGTATCCTTTTATTTCTTAGAAGATAATTAAATCAACAAAACAACAAATGGAGAGAAGAAAAATGTAAATTTGGCCACCCACAGTCAGTCTTTTTAACCAATAAGATAAATAATCTGTATGCTACTTCACTCACACCATTGGTAATGCTGATATTAGATGGTAGTAAGTTCACCAGGCAAAAAATGAGACATAATTAACTGATAGATAAGAATAAGTATCATAGATATGTTGTAAATAATTATAACAGGAGGTCCAATAATACTGCTGGCCACTACATGGCTGTCGGTGCAGCACCGTTTATTAACCAAATAAGCTGTCAATCAATTTCTGTGGTTCTGGTTTTGCTTTAGATCAATTTAGACTGAAGTAAAATTGTCATTTCAACCATGTTTGCTTGATGGCCACGCCAACATAACCTTTTCTTATTGTCCACCATGCTCACCTGATTTAAATCCTTGCTGAAAGGCCACCATGACATAGTGGACGTGATACTGCACGCATCAGGGATGCACAAGTCCACAAGACCTCCAAGTGGCAATCTAAAAATAGCAGCTAAAGTGGGGCAGAGCTGCCCAAAGAGCCTTCAAGTGAAGACCAGCCAAATTTATCTCAGGTATGTTTATTGCACCAAGTTTAAGACTTTTTGCATCGTCCCTAAGCAGACAAATCAGTGAAGTCTCGACTTTCCTCTCAGTTTTTCAAGTCCTCACGTGACCACAACAGCTAGCGCAACAAACTAGCCAATTTTCTTCCAAAGGAGCTGCTTTATTTTCTGAATACTTTTACCATATCATTACAAATATGTCACGTATTGATGGGTAAGTTACAGTAAAAGTCAAAGTCTGCCCGGTTGACAGCAGGCTCTGGGCTGTTTACAGGTGTGAGTCGTCATATAAGCTGCTGTTTTTTCACTGTAGCTAACATCAAGCTGGAAATTACTGCAACAATACATCTGTGGGTGCTTAGTGCTACAGGAAGCTGTAGTCATTTGTAATCTTTCTCCTTCTGGCACTGACTGTTTAGTTCAGTTTATCTTTGAAATCCCCTTGTCACACACACTAGCACTCTCTGGTATCAGAGCCTTACAAAAAAAAGAAAAGGTTTCTGTTGGCTGGAATGTGACAAAAAGTGACTGAATTTCTGCTTGCTCCCAGCGAAATCTTCATATCTCCTGCTAGGATATGTTTTGTTCTTAACCCGAGTGTCTGTTATCGGCATTAAAGCTCAGGATGTACTTGGGAAGCTCAGTTTCACATCTCTGGACCCGGTAACCATTTATCTTCATTAACTTGTAGTTTCATGCATTTTTATTTGACAACATTAAGATTTGATCTGAATAAGCTTAAAACTTTGCTTCACAGTTTAAGCACTGCACTTAATGCACATGAATTTAAGAAATGGGTTGGGCAGTTTTAAGTTTTAAGACCACAGCTGATGCAACACAATAGAGATAAACTGTACCAAGCAGTTCATTACTGTTGTTATATAAATGGCTGCCTATATTGCCTACAATTCCTAAGCAGACATGAGGACCTGCTATAAATATCTGATAAGCTGACTTCTTCTGTATCTACACTCAGAGATGTTCTAGCTTGCAGTCCGATTTTAAGCGGATTTAAGTGACAGAATCAATGGGCACAACTCCACCTCTCTCTCAGGTCACACCAAAGACTGTAAATAGAAGATAGAAGCTGCCACCAACTTACTATGTTGATTTAAGCCTCGTGTTTTTAACATTGTAGCCACAGTCATTGTTTTTTATGGATCCAGGTGGGACTATATTTAGACAAGATGGAGAGTTCAGTTATCAGCTAATGCTAGCAAGCTTGGTTAGTAAGGTGCAAAGTTATGGTTCAATAACCTCAGTTAGTTAATGCAACACCTACCAGCGGGCTTGTCAGCACCCACCTGTCACTTAAAGTGCCCATTCCCCTGGGTGAATAAGAAAGAAATTCACTCCCTGTACAGCCTCAGAAATCAAAAAGTTACATTTGTTTCTGCTGCAAAAGTGGACTTTTTAAAATGGGAGCTGACAAGTCTATGTGGACTTGAGCTATGACATTTGTACAGTGAACACTGTTCAATTTGTGTATAGTCTCAGTTGCTAGTTTCATATTGTGTTGATTACTATATGACAGCAGTCCCCAACCCCCGGGCCATGGGTCGGTACTGGTCCATGAGTCGTTTGATACTGGGCCACGACAGTTGAGACTCAGGTGTGAAATTTAAGGTTTTCAGGGTTTTCAATTGGCTTTTATCTTTTTCTTTTTTTTAGCGTTAACTCAGTTTCCCTGGGTCTTTTCCCGTGTGTTATGAATAAATATTTTTATTGGTACCAGTACTGGTTTTATTTTGTTGTATTTATCTGCGATACCTTAAAGGCCGGTCCGTGAAAATATTGTCGGACATAAGCCGGCCCGTTGCGCCAAAAAGGTTGGGGACCGCTGGAATATGATATTTATTTTGTAAACTGAGGTCCTTGTTAGAGTGAAAAAGGCCCTGCTTTAGGGCGGGGCCAAAGCAGACAAATGAGCATGTAGTCTTTTCAAAACTCCAAGATGGCGGCATTCAAAATAAATGGTTGTAGCCATCATTTATGTACAGTCTATGCAGTGTTCAAATGAGGAACCTTCAAAGTCCATTCACAAATGTCTTTGCATGGTGTAAATCATTAATGAGGTTACACTGAAGTGAAAAACAAACAAACACAAAAACATTTGGGATTCATAGTCTTAAAAGAGTGCATCAGACCTGTTTCTGTATCATTATTAACAGAAAGAAACACTTTTTTCATCATCAACATCTGGATTTTTATATTGCTTTCAGTTACACTTTTATGTGGGTTCAGAAAAAGGCACCTGCTGTTAAAATTCCAGACTAGACAATTTTTGCCTCCAAAAATTTTGCTGCATTGACATTAATTTTATTACCAGTGCCCTGGTTTTACTTCCAGTCATCCTTTTTTTTTTTTTTTTTAAATTGTAGTTGCATTCCCTGTAACCATTTTTTTTTTTTTTACACAACTGAATAATCCACTGAGTCAAATTTGGAAATTCCCTTTTCATTTGTCACAAGAATCAATATGACGTGTTTCCAGATATAATTTCTATTTACAGCTGAACCACAGATTACTCAAAGCACAATCCTGTTAGATGAGTTGCACACATTCCTACCGCCATATTAAAGCCTCCTAATAAGCCTAGGTGTCACCCCTGTCTCTGGTGTCTGGCCACTTTCTTCCTTTACTCTGCGAGTCCAGAGATGCTTGGGAGGCACAAGCAGCCAGTCGGCAAGAATTAGAGCAGCGTCCGTGATTGTGCTGACGTCTGCAAGGGGCTAGGCTGGAGATTAAGCCCAATAAAAATGTGTGATTTGTTGCTTTCATATTTGGAAGATGTCAGCTTCAATTTGAGCTAGCACGCTGCCTTGAGGCAGGCTGGGTGAAAAATATGAAGGATGCGCTGATGAACTGCTGGCAATCAAGTGTTAGTTCTCTCATCCACTATATGATGGCAGTGAAAACCTCCACACATTGTTACACAGCGGCTTGGCAAAATACTGATGGCATCATTTTGTTTATTATAATACATTTCAGTTTAAAATGAAGGGGATTTAATGTATTTAATAATCTTTTGTTCAGTCATCCATTTACACTTTTGCCAAAGGCTTCTCGTGCTCCCACAACTACCCCAATTTGGCAACTTTAAGCCGCCCTGTTCAGCGTTCGCAAGCAACATGCAAACATTTGCTGGTTCGTTTTTGCCATTTTTGTCGTCCACATTTATATTATTATGACTATCCCCGCTCTTATACATTTCTGTAAACATCTATTAAATGTTTACTTCTTATAAATTCTAATTGTGTTTTTAGGTAAAGTACTACTTAAATTTGACATTTATATTGGAATACAAATGTAAAAACTAATGAATTATTTACATGCTAAAGTACAGCCCTAAATATCCTGAATGAAGCCCGTCTCACTGACAATGACTCAAACATAACAACGTTAGTCACCCATCCTTTTTGGAGCACTGGCAGTAGTGGTGTCTAAAAGACAGAGGGGGGGGGGAGAAATAATTAAAAAGCCAAATGTGCAAAGATTTAAGATCGCTTGAGCATTATCAGGAGCGTGGCTGGACCGACTGTTTAAGATTCTGAAAGTTTCAGAATATCTCATGCATTATAACTGAAGCACCACCCTGAGTTCCCTGAGTTTAATCCTTTTTGCAAGTGCTTCATCAACCTTCAGCTTTTTTGACAAGACAGAAGTTTCAGCATGTATGATTAATAAGATACAAATGTGCAACTGATATTTGATAAATGACTTTGGTTTCATATTCATGATGTACAATGAATATGCAGCACCAGGGGCTTAGGCCTACTTGATTGATCAAATGTATTCCATTCATCACTTATTTTTGCTTAATTAGCATATTTGAAGCAACACCATTAACAGTGGAGGACTATGGGCTATTTGGAAGATATGATGTATGTAAGGGAGCAGACATACGTGCATAACTCTTTGTCTTGCAGTGCTCATATTCTCAGGAGGTAGAATTCATTAGAAGGCAGATTTTAGAGCTTATTATTAACCACAAAAAGGAGGAAATAAAGATGGAAGGCAGGGGTGTAGCATTAGGATATGTTGTTTTTATCCCTCTACTACTTTTATATTTAGAGTATGTTCTTCGCCATATTTAAAACTAATATCATGTCACCGTGTCTTCAATAGTACATTGTAGGGCAATAAAATGTTCTGATATGTAATATGTGATAGGAATAGAGCAATGCGACGCTCTTTGTTGGAGATTTCTCCGAGGGACGTAATAACCTGAGGACTTTGGGGAGAATAAATGGGAGTAAAGGGAGTTAGGATGTGGGTCATTATAGCTATAAGTTCTAAAGCCCTTCATTAAACACATGAGCTCGTCATTACGCTGCTGCTGCTGCTGCTGCTGTGTGATGAACATTTTGAACCCTCCTCCCTCCCCGCCACCTCCGGTTTACAGGCCAGATGATGCAAGTGAATCCATGCTTGTCTGGCACGGGGCGAAGCAAAGTCAAGCACAGTGTAAATGTTTTGTGTGTATCCAAGCAGGCAAATTCTGATGCACATTTGCCCTATTACAGCACATCAGCATCAGAGAGACGCACGCCAGTGCAAGCAAGGAGCGCACACTTATCATTATTTGATAGCATGTTTAATGACAGATTGACAAAGGATTCGTAGATGCGAGCTGGCGTCAGTTTTGCTAAGGTCGCTTATCACTGCATCTGCGACGCAAGTATACTTATGTGCATAATTTGATTTTTCAGCCAAGCCATTAGGACTATTTTAGAAAGTATCTTCAAGGAGGGAATAATAGAAGCACTTTTGGTATTTGGACACTGAGACATTTGCAAAGCCTTAAAACATTTCAAAACAATTTCACAGCTGAACTTTTGTAAAAATCAATGTTATTAATAGTGAAAATAACATAATAAATTGGCTTCATTCCATTTAGGGCGAGGTGTGACCGCATCCACTGTTCACTACATGTTTTCTTAATTCTATTTCTTTTTTCATTAAGAGCAACATGAACGGAGTCATGCTTCATCACTGGGCCATCTACCCAGCGCTAATGTGGAACTGCAACAAATAAAAGCTTATATTGTGTTTATATTAGGTCCACGTATGAGCGCGTTAGCGTCACTGATACGTATGACAACCAGGTTTTTTGTTTTTTTTCCACCGTGCATGTGTCTGTGGGTGTGTCTGTGTTCAGTAATTAGCCATGACATGTTGCATGTAGAATGCAATTAACAGCGTTAATGTATGCAAACACAAAAAATGAATATAAAGCACCCAAAGAATAATGGGGTTATTTCACCTAATTATGATGATTATGGTACCTAAAGAATGTAGGTATTTAATAAATCACGCATTAGAAAGAATAATGTGTATTTGAAAACAGCGGATATGTATTTTGATTTGCACCTTTAAATTATTTCACGATAAGAATCTTATTAACCTTAAAAAATGCACATCCATACGAGCTTTTTGTGTACCAACAATAAATCCCACATTGACTTTGACTTATTAGGGCAAATTATAGCCAGAGACAACTAATTTCCTTCTGTGGCTGCACTGATGACAGCATTTTTCTTTAGTTAGCCTTGGGTAAGTCTCTACTAGGTTGTGCTGATTCTTCAAAATGCACTTGTAGACTAAATATGCTCTGAATAACTGCTGTGGATAGAATTACGGCAAATCAACGTGCATTTGAGATAAAAATGGAAAAAGTATGTGCTGCAAAATGCACAGCCTCGCTTTAATGAACAAAAAAACCCCCAATAGTATTCTCATTGTTTCTCTGCAGAGCATTCTGCTGCAGCTTAAGGACAATGCTTGCTTCAAAAAAAAAAAAAAGAAGTAAGTTGCTCCTTTAAAACATAATGGCCCCACAGACAAATCAGAGATCCATCGGCGAAGAAAGGCACTAAATAATTTATAGCTTTAATCTGCTCACTGAGGTGTGTGGTCTTTGACAGTAATTATAAATGCAGGGAGAAATTATAGCTGAATACTTTAACTGCATTAGGAGTCATCTGATGAACAACGTGATTGCCTGCTCATTTCCAACAATAGGGGGCAAGTTGGTGTCACAGCATTCAAATCACCACAGTGCCCATGTGCTTTTTCCCATTTACCATCAAATGTCAGTTGCCTGTTATAAAATAGAGATTTGATGGGTGGAGGTAATTGAGGACTTGATTGCTTGAAAAAAAAAGATGAATTGCATAAAATGTTTATGAATTTAGGAGGCAATTATTTTTAATAGCCTTGAAATAATAGAGCTGGAGGAAATATGTTTAATTGTTATGATACCATCTTGCGGCAGCATTCACAGGAAAGCAATAAAGTCTGACAACAAGATCTTTGAAGTGTATCTAAAAGTCATAAGGTAACAAATGAGTGTGGCGTGCTCTATAGTGTCGTGATGTTGTTCTTTGTCGTGTATAGGTTCTGTGTGGCCTGCGAAGATTTCAATGAATGTTTCACAGTATTTTACAGGTCCACACATTCAGCTGATACAGTATGAATAACCGGAAAGGCTTTATTGTGTGAATTATATTATTATTGTGAATCATATCAGCTGATTATTATGTGTAAAAGTAGGAAAATAATCAAATTAAGGGAGCCAAAAAATACAAGGCAATCAAATGTTAACTCTTTATTTGAATAAGTAAAAAAAGGTGCAGGTATCACAGGTATCATCTGCCTTTTTGTTATCCTTGTTGCATGAAACACGTTTTTTTTTCCTTCTAAAATATATTTACATGTGAAAGAGCCTTATTTTGAAACTGTCTAATTTATTTTTGAGTCATGTACAGGATCCGAGTCTAAACTGGTGATTAAATTTTTATTAAAGTGCTTTTCCCCCCCTCGTCTATCGTTGCAACACGAAACATCTTTACATAGCAATACACTGTACAGGTCTGCATGAGTGTGATCGCGTTATCAGGCTACCTGCTTCAACAACTGCACGTCTGTGCGGCTGCACTGTATCACAGAGGTTGTAAAGTACAGTTAGTCATTATTTTGTCTTTGAAATACAATTGAAACTTGACATATCATACAAATAAATAGTAGTCATAGCCAGGGCTATTGCATGCAAACATCAGCAATAATGTTTCTTCAAGCAGTAATACATTTCATTACTGGTGATGCATTTGAGCAGGGTGCAAAAGTATCTCTTAGTGTTTCCTTACACAAATTCTAACCAGTGTGTCTTTGCTGTAATCCATTAATTTTTTTTTAAGTCGTTACAATGCACACTACACAATGATAATTGAAAAATGGTTGAAATATCTGACCCGTGTATTGAAATAAAAAGGCAAGAAAAAGGAAAAAAAAAAGGTGATGGTAATATGAAAAACTACTCCTTGTCCATTTCCACATATTGTGAATGGTTGTCAGGGGATTTGCTGTGAGTTTTACTCAAATGGAGTTTGACTGCATGATTACTTGCAAATGTCCGACAGCAGAGCTTGCATTTGAATTTTGAGTCAATGTCCTCCTCCGCGACTAGAGCCTCTGTGGCTCTGACGCTGAGGGCCTTCGACAGTTCTGGCTCCTCTACCTTCGTCTGATGCTCTACCGGCATTTTGCACATGTCTTTGATTTGGAACCCGAGATGGGATTCCAGATGGGAAATGAATGTGGTGGGTGACCTAAACTGGGAAGCGCAGTCATTGCAGTAGAAGACTGGGTGGCCTGTGTCCATGTTCTTCAGGAATTTGGTCCCTCCCGTTTTCCGCAGCTGGTACTTTACATTTGCTAACCAATGGCTTATGGTAGTCATGGACAGGCCAGTGAATTTGGAGATGTGCATCCGCTCCTGAGGGCCGAGGTCCGAGAGCAAATACTTTCCTTCAGAGGTCTGGAAGAGGCTGGAGGCAAACTGAGCTTGCAGGATGAGAAGATGGCGCGGATTCCAGTTTGACTGTCTACCTTTACGCTTGTGGACGGAGTACACCTCCGCTGAGACATCTTCGAAGCGCCTGACATCCGATTCCAGTTTCATAGATGGAATCCTTGATGGTATTGATGGTTTTGGAGTGGTGGCTTTCGGAAGCACTTTAACCATATCGGCGATATCAGACAGAGCATATTTCTGTGGCATCGGTGCGGAGGGCTGCATTAGCAGGGAGCTCGCCTTGTTGTGTTTAGATTTCGTCAGATCTATTGGCTGGTCATCGTTAACAAAGAGAAAGGGGTTATCAGGCTTATTTCTTACAGGATTTCTGAGCATTAAAGCCGACTTCTCGCTGCTACGATTAATGTCTGCAAACATAGACTGTGTGTGAGCCGATAGTTTATCTACTCTTGAGTTATTGGGCTTATTTGCTTTCCCCAGATGATTGTTCAGAACTGACTGCAGTGCACTAAGAGGGTTTATGCCAAGTATATCCGGAGTGTCACAGAGAGGCTCTGAAGTAGTGCTGCGTCCATTGCTGGCAGTGGGGCTCGGTGTCTTGCCTCTGTCGGAGAAATCTGGGCTCAACTTTCCTTTGATCGCTTCACTCCCTTCATTCACACAGTCTGTATCAAGCTTTGAAGAGGAAGAGGAATCGTCCTGACAATCGCTGTCATCATTCTCCACCAGATCAAACTTAATATTCTGACTTTCTTTACCATCGCTAATGCCAACCTTTTCTTTTTTGATGTCCACAGTTTGATGCTGTCCCTGGGGAGCCTCAACTCCCACAGCACTGTGGTATAACTTCCCCTTTGGGGCAATCGGTCTCAGCTTGTGGTTGAACGTCTGCTTTAGCTGAGTAGGTGGAGATGCTGAGAGAGGGGCGCTTTTGATGATGCCAGAGAGCTGATAGGCAGCATGAATGCTTGGGTAGGCACTCCAGCTCGGTGTCCCTGTTTGAGCTTTATTTATGGCAGAGGCCACTGTGTTGGCTAAAGATTTAAGAATGTCCCCTCCTCCACCTGAGTCCTGTTCAAGATCCTCCTCACGTAGATAAGGGTACTTAAAAGTCCCATTGCCGGCCTTTTGATCCTCACTCTCTTGCTTGTCATCTTTAGTATCACTTTCTTCCATTTTGTCTGAAGTACCTTCCCCCTGGCTATCCTTCTCACAGTTCCCTGGGGAAGGATTTTTTGGAGACGCTTTTTCTCCTTCAGTGTCACTGACAGCAGGCTCAGCCAAACCCTGGATCTTCTCTATGGCCAAGGGGTCAAGGGCTAACTGTTTGCCCTTTTTAGAAGCTGAGTTTGTAACTTTGATGAAGTGTCCAGTAACCATCATATGTGTGGTCAGTTGCTGAAGGGTGTCATGGGAGCTTCCACACTCCATGCATTTCAGAATCTGAGATTTGCACGTCTCAAACTGCCAGGTGTAACTCGCTCCATTCTGATATCCATATCGATTGTTGTTGGCGTTTGCAATGCTGGCAGCTCGTTGTGCCTCAGTGTAGCCAGACACACCAGTCGTGGAGTCAGGGGAGCAGGGCCTCGTTTCGAAAGCCCGTTTCTTTGCTGGTGGCAGTAATTTGGGTGTGATTACTGGGATCGGCTCTTTTAAAGGCACTTTTTGGTAATGCTTAGTTTTAATCATATGGACGCTCAAATCCTGGAGCGAGTCAAAAGAATGGCCACAAAACATGCACTTCAAAACTTTCTGCGCATCCTCCTTCCCTTCCATGTCTTGCAAATTTCGTTTCCTAGATTTGGAGGACGAGGCAGAGGAATTACTCTGTTTGCTGTGGTTGTTGTCTTGGTAGTGCCCGCTCTTGTTCATGTGAACTGTCAGCTCAACCAGAGTGTCATAAGCAGCGCTGCAGTCCTTGCAGCGAAATCGGCTGGCTCCCGTGAACACCGAGCCACAAGGTTTGGTGGTTTGCCTGTAGAGGTGCACAGAGCTAAAGAGGTTGGGTTTGGTTGCAGGCTTTGGGGAGAGTGTCTGCTGCAAGGTCTTAGAGAGCGCGTCCTGGTGCCAGTCGAACTCACTCTTGGTGCTTCCATTGGTGCTGTCACAGTTGGCTTTGCTGGTGTTTTTGCCAATTTTCAAGTCCATTCCTATCCCCGTCCAATAAGAATCCGCGAGAAAGTTTGCATAGGCCGCCCTCATTTTCTCTAAGCTGCTGCCCGTCTCTTCTTTATGCTTGGAGGTGCTGCTTTCTTCGTCTCGCTGGCTCTCAGGTGGCGATGAGGTTTTGAAGTCTGAGAGCCTGTCACTGCTGTCGCTAAGGCGCGATTCCAACTCTGCCTCTTGATTGGAAAGGACACTAATGGGAGAGTTCTGGTTGCTGTAAGTGTTAGTGCTCTTGTTGTCGAGCTCTCTGTCCTCAGACACTTTGGGGCTGGTCTTCTCCGAGCATTCCTCTTCAGTCTGAGTGTCGTTATCTCCGTCTTCTTCAGCGATGGAATCCTGAAGAGCGGCATCTTCATCGGGCACGTACACTAAAAAAGCAAGAGAGATATAACATTAAAAACACACTGTGAAACAACAGTTTCGTTAATTTATAATTTCTAAACAATCTATACAGTGAAAGCAAAAGTCATTCCAGAAAGCATAATGGCGATTGCCTTGTGCCTTGGGAGGCGGCTGAGTATAGGTGGACATAATGTTTCTGCTAACAGACTGCTGCTGGTGTAACAGCACCATTTGATTCACGACAGGCCATTGACTTAGCGCTGTGTCCAAGCTTTCCCTGGCCTCAAGTTGAGATGTTTACAACAATTATTGGCCACTGAGTGACAAAAGGAAATTGATTCTTCTGGGGCTTGTTGAGTGTTATTGCAAATGACCTATTCCACGGTGATTATAGATGCCTCAAAACTGCAATGAAAATGTAAGCCTGCTGTTCTGGATAACATCTTAGACTCCCTGAAGCCACTTGTGAGGAATGGCTTAACATAAACTGAGATATTATAACATCCCTCAGTGATTTAGAAATAAATTAAAAGCCATAGCTGAGAAAAATGAGACTATTCGGAATATTCTTTCAGCATTCTGTAATTTGACATCGGGCAACTGATTTTGTTGATAGCAAAAATAAAAGTATATTGTAAATACGGACACTGGTCCCGATGCAAATGTTGATCACGCTGGTGGAAAAAGTGATTCAATTATCAGTGCTAAAACCAGACAATTATACAAAATTTCAAAAGATTACTGGCAATCTGTCAAGTCATTATATTTTCCCTGACAGTCTCATAAACAGCAATTACTTCTTTCATTATTCACCTGTTCATTCTCTCAACTCATAGAGCACAAACATTATTGCTTCAATTAACAGATAATTAAACAACAGTATTTCTAATTGACACATTTCCCATCATCCAATTAGTGGAAACTCTGACTCAGCACAGAGCCGTGGCTGCAGGGTCTGCGTGGCATATGAAGACGGCTACAGAAGATTATTACAACCTTTCTGACAATAACTGTTTCTGATTATTTTAAATCTAACTACCCGGCAACCCACGCCAACAATATCGCAAACAAAGTAAATGCAGTTTGTCAGAGTTGTCACACATCTGAGATATTTTCCACCTCGTAGTCGTGCTGGAAAATGTGCATTTTGGGAGAGACGCGGCAGATGTGCTCTGAGTTAAATATGAATAGGACATAACAGCCCTGTCCAGGCACTTATGCATTTCATGTGGTTAATATTTCTGTTCTGAATAAAGGGGCACTCCATGAGGGGATGACTGAAGCCGAGCACTCAGAAGTCCCACACTGGGCAGCCCATAGAATGTCTTCGTCTTCTCTGCCTTCTGAAAGTACGACTTTTTTATTATCAATATTTCACAAGTGCCTCAAGAGAAACCCGGGAGATGAACTGCTTGATAGCTAATGGATGGAGATGGAGATGGGATTCGGACTTTCAAAACAAACATCGAGCACAGGGCCTGGCGAACAAGAGCCTGTACACACACACACACACACACACACAGACTCAAGAGCCCCTATGTGCTGTGACCTTGATCTACCGCAAGAGAAATGTTTTGATTGGCCAGCCGAGGTCTGTGATGGCCTCCGAAACACCCTTGATGCTAAGGGAGAGAGTTGTCAAGAGCACAGAGGTATTTTTTATTTATAGTCTTATATATAGTATTCACAGTGAAGGAGAACACCAATGGCTTTGACAAGCAGCCAGTTGATGTCATCTCTCTTCAAAGTCATCACTAAAGCTGAAAGTATAGCAAGAATGTTCACCAAAGTGGGGAGAACAGTATTTTCCGGTCTGGTGGTGGTTAAAGGAAAATTGTTCACTCCTTGATCAGACCATAATTTACAGTGCAGGCCATTTTCTGCACATCTCCTGTGCCTAGAAATTTACTGCCCTCTTAGTAAAATAATTGTGCATTTGACAAAGAAGGGATAAACACTGGGTTCCTGGAAATACGACAAAGCTATACCGACTTTAATGTGAATGTTTGTCCTCATCTTAGTATTTGAGGATGAAATTGACAGAGATTAACAGCTGCCCTTCCTGCTGTTGTATGCCTTTCTATCAGATGCCCCCAGTAGCAGACATCCTGAGGCACCAATTAACCTTCTAGAGGGGATCATTCCAAGATACCCACATGTCTAACTCCGCTTCTCACACCATTTGTAACTGTGCTTTGCCAGCTCTTGATCTACCACAGAACTGCTGCCATGCCAAGCTGCATTACTCTTTAATCCAAGAGCACACTCAAGGACAATGTGAAAACAACCAAACACCTACAAGAGTGATCATTGTATTGTGACATGTTTGTCAAGTGATACGCTTCATAAAGCAGCACTGTTCAAAGCATAAGCACTAAGTTGTGTATCATCTTGTAAAACAATAGTGAACAGCTATTTCTAGTTCTTGGGCACAGTTCTTGTTTTTTCATAAATCAGAAAGAATAAGAAATGCTGGCTTTGAAAATGTTGTCTCGGAGTCCGAACGAGGCAACTCGTAGCCCAGCTAGCCTTAGAAAACAAGAGGCTGGCATGCCTTGCTTGAGATTTAGCATGTCATAAACTGCTGTAAAGCCTCCAATCTGTGTCACTACAAATTTATATCTTCAGACAGAGATATGCAAAGGTCAAAAAACCTGAGGTGTCCATCATAAATCAGACGGTTGAAGTGTTTATAACCTTTATCCGTTAGAACAGACTCTTGGCATAGCGAGGCTGGGATTTACAGAAGCGGCAGCCTGTTTCTGAGCCAAAAGCTTTTTCCCCATACATCCAGAGAAAAACAGCTAACTGCACAGAAAATAATAGATTATATTTACTGCTACCTTCATGGTGGCATGCTGTCCAACAGGGCCGGTGTTAAAAGCGTACATGAGATTATATTTACAACTCAACTTTTCAGCATTAGTATCTTCATCGAGCGAAATCCCCTCTCCCAGAGGAAGTGAGTCTATTCAAAATGCGTCAGTCATTGTAGAAATGTATGTGACAGCTGTAAAAGGGCATTCTGTTTCCGATATTAACATGCCAGGAGAAACTTTTGTAATGGTGAGAACATCAACATTTATCCCTTGGAAGGTCAACATTTCCTTCATTAATCTGACAAGCCACAGAGAGTTAGCAGCCCGAGGAGCTTAGCTAATGGACAGCTGCAATACCCATCGCAGGACTTTGTGAGTATCCGAGGTAACACTATCTTCAGAGAAGATTGGGTAATTCATAGGTGCCAGTGACAGGTCTGCACGTCTGCGCCACTTTCCCCAGTGCTCCCCGGTTGTCTCAAGCTACAGTTTTTGCTGCTCGCAAATCAATATCTCTTTTTACTTCTCATTGATTGCATAGCGGTGGGACCAACCTAAGCAGGACTGTTATGACATTTCTAGATTTCCCCCTGTCCTTGGAACAATCAATTACACGCGCATGGCAATCAAAACCTCTTTGCAAAATGAACCTGCTCCATGACATTTTCATCTCCCGGATTTATGCCACGTGAAGAGAAAAAAAAAGGGAAGAGAGAGAAGGAGATAGAGAGAGGCCTGCTGGATCGGCAGAGCACACAGTAACAACGCAGGTCAGGACTGAAGCTTCTCTCCGGGTCGTCTGTAAATGTAGTACTATGTATCTGTTTCCACTTTGTGCTTTCACTCACATCTAAGCAATGTACCCAGTTAACTGTAGCTTTACGTGGCGCAGCACTTAGTCACCGTCTGCTCATCTGTTGTTATAAATAGGTGGGAAATGTCACTCAGAAAGTACTTGCTGTACAAAACATAATTGCAAACAAAGTTGTGAAGTTTTTTCCTCTTTGTCAATGTTGGAAACAGCATGATGTGTTTATAAAAGTCACCACGATGCGATTTCTTCAGTGAGCTATCATTAGAATGAGACGCGCACATGCCACAAGGTTTAATATTTGACAGTGATATCTGACAAACTCGGTGAGAAGTGCACGTCAAGATCAAACAGATACATTGTCAGACATCCTGATGATAGTCCTGATGACACATCTGAAGTTAATTCTGAACTGAATCACATGAGAAACGGCGAAGACCTAATTCTGAGCCCCGAAGCCATCTGTAAAGATCTGTAAACACCTCTCTCTTCATTGTTCCCTGTCAGGAAACAGTCTCCCCGAGCCCAAGGACACTGCAGAGTAAAGAGAGAACAATCACACGCAGCCTGCTCCCTTTGACAAAATTTGTCTGGAGGTTAATTGATATCACAGAATGAAACCGTTTTTGAGTTGCTTTTAAATCAGAATGTGTCATTAGATCCTGTCTGACCTATTATTTAGTTTGAGCACTTTTGTGTTAAATGATTCCAACGATGCAGTTAACAGACTTGGAAACTCTGCAGACAGACTGAGTCTTTATCGTGTTGTATTTAGCTGCAAACAGTTATTAAGAATACTGCAAAAAAATATATAAAAGACTAGATAATGTGAAGTGGCTTTAAAAGCAGCCACGAGTCCCTGCAAAGTAGTTTTGCTGGATCTTTCTCAGGCTTTGTCTAGAAATCCATGAGACAGAAACACTGTTGTTAATTTTTGTATGCATGAAGGAGATGTAACTTAAAGCGCATTACGTACTTGACTAAACACAAGCTATTCATGCAGATAAATGCCTTGCTTTCATCCACCCTCAACTTTAATATTTAATAGTCTAATATAATCAAATAAAAACTGGAAGCTCAAAAAAGACACGGACAACTTGAGGACAGATTGTGAACACAACAAATGGCACAATGTGCTCAGATGGACCCGGAGCCAGATTAATATGATAGGATCGCAAATATGACACCATATCCTGCCATCTGGCTGTTCATTTGGGCAAAAATGATCACAATAATTATGGCAATTAATCAAAAATGTTTTCACAACCAACATTCTGTTAACTAAAAACACAGAGAACTTTGGAATGCACAATCGCTAATAAACACACACACACTCACGCGCACAAGTCGCACAGCTTTCGAGCATGTTTAGTTTGAGTTATGGGACATTTTTATGTAATGACACAAATGTGGGAGTTAGTAAAAGTCTGTTCCTGCATGTTGCATGGATGCTAATCATGGTATTTACTGAGCCACATCAGATTGCAATGTCTAACTCCAGGAGCCCCTTCTCAACATGAAGTCACTGCTCCTTTTGATGCCTACTAGAAGCTTCTGCTCTGAGATGCATCAGTCGGCCGGCTGCCTAATTGGAAGTGAGCGGTGGGAGAGCATTGCAATCTGCACTCCAGCACCCAAGTCATCGCTTTGAACGTGCCACAGCCGCCACATTATATGATGCTGCCTGGTGTTGCGTCTCACCAAAGGGTCCCCTGTCAGCACCAGAGGAGACAATTATACATATAATGTTTCCTTCCTGTCTCGTAGGATTTTTTAAACACTGACGGCACAAAGCCAGGTGCTGTATGCGCATATGATAACAACTGGAATTTTGAATGTGTCAGGCAGCCTGAATTTTGGAAATAGTTTTCAGTCTCTTCAATATTACCAGTTCTAATGCACTGCTAATAAGCATTGATCCGAATCTGTTTAACACAGCTTTCCACTGGTCTCTGGTTCAGTATGAGCTGTACTCATACTGTGTATCTAAATGCATTTAAGAATAATCCAAAAACATATAAATCTCTAATGCTGACCTTTCTATTTTTCACATATGTCGTATTTTGTAGCACAGCATCGATACATTTTCTTAAGTAAATTATGTGAACGGTTCTTCCTCCACTAAAACGACTGAATTTCATTAAAACGAGGGGGCAGATTTTTAAAAATCCATAACATTTACTTGGCTAGCTGTAATTAAGAAGAGCTGGAAAAAAAGCGAGTTAATGCTTTAAATTACTGGCTGCTGAATAAACCGTAATGAGGTATTTTGTGTAGCTAGCAGCACAACCAGAATCCGCAGTCTCTCGCTAACAGGTATATATAAAAAATTCAAGAACATGTATAAGCTTACAACTGAAGAGGCTTAAAAGCCTCTGCGTATATTTGCCAGATTATGGATGATCTTTTCTGCCCTAACTGATAAAGTTCCAGTTGGTGGAGCAGAAGCGGGGCTGCTTCAGCTCCAGTGTGTTTTCCACTAGCGGGAGGGGAGCAGCCTCGCGCCGCTCTGTCACTTGGTTTCTGAAGAGCCCGTGACACGGCTCTCCAGGAGCAACATGATGAGGTCTGATGGTTCCTTTCTGCAGAATAGCAGTTTACCCCTCATTCACCCTTATCAGAGAGTGAACCCATCATCTTACAGTACGCCACTCAAACCGCTTCGCATATTGGAGCTGACCAGTCGAGCAAACAGGGCGGTACTAATAAAAGACCATCTTGCTTCGGTTCAAATTTCCCTGATTGAATGTCAGTCAGGAATGTTTGCGTGGCAGCGGGGAGGAAAGTGGGCCATCGTTTAAAGGACCACTGCCTTGAACACATAAGGCCTTTGTTCGAGTTTTATGAGATACTGAGTGAAAGGTATGATGGCCTGCAGTCACCTAACGTGCTGTTTGTTTTTCATGCTCACTAGCCTGACTAAATAAAGAGGGTTTCAATTCCAATTCAATCATTTTCTGATGTTTTAGGAGCATTTTGTTATTTTGCATCTGAGTGGCGACATCCCGGATGCAATTATCCTTATTATTGAATTGAACTTTTATTTCCTTGTGATCGTGTTATTTCATAATATAATACTAGAGCATCAAAAACCAGTGGCAAGTCTTTTTGGACGCTGTTCCATTTAGTTTTCCCTCGAGAGCAGTAGATGCATATAGAGCGCATTCAGTCCCCGCATCATAAACTTTGCATGAACCCTAAACACTGGCCCTCCCAAACAGCAACAGCCCTCCATCAAGGTCAGGCCTTGATGAATCTGATAGTGCAGCTGGAAGAGACTGTGTGTATTCTATTAAAACAATCTGCATTTCACTAACTCCTCCCGCCCGCTCTGTCCCTGTATAGATCTTTCATTAGATTCTGGATGGGCTCCAGCCAAAGCTTTTCTTGTACAAGCAGTTTTATGCCGTTTTCAGCAAAGGGAGGCATTTTTTTACATTCCAAGTTCATTAATAGTAGATTGCCACTTTTTCCCTTCATTAAATACAATGAGGCTACAGAGTGAATTTGCAGCTGAAGCATGGTACTGTCAGTTTCTAGTGGGACCAAAGGCTGCTTCATGGCAAGCATAAAGGGAGAGAAGCAAGGCAGCCAAACCTGGAGCTCCGTGGGACAAGACAAGCAGCAGTAAGAGAGGCAGAAATGCTTCAAAACAGCCCGCTCCCTCCTATTCAGATTCATTTTAATGGCAAATTTGTTGTCAAGTGTCCTCCACAAAATGATTAGGGCCCGCTGTTTTCTGAAAAGTGCAAACTTCTGGATTTGCCTGGTGCGCATTGTCACTTTGACAGCCCATTCGGAGAACAATGGCTGCCCAAATAGTGAAATGTGTTGGCACCCAATAGTTGAAAGTTTCCCCTCAAAACAGGCTTTCTGCTGTTTGTGGGTATTCTGCTGTGTTGATATCTAGATGTTGATTAGAATGAAAAAAGAAGCCAGTGAATTGGGCTCCCCAGAGCAGGCACATCAACCATTGTAAGAGATTGACAGTCACTCCATTGAGCCAATTATTTCTGTTCATAAGACCTGTTTCTATAAAAACTGGTTAAAGACTACAGTCATTGTGAGAGTGTCTGAATTAAGCTACTGGTAGAATTTACAGAAAACCAACAGCATTTTAATAGCTGGACTAAGGGTGCTTTTACTGCACGAAATAATTACAGACATAATATTGTTTCCATTAACTGTTAGACTTTTCCGAATGAAAGCATAAATGGCAAATTCATCCACAATGAAGGAAACATAATAAAGCCAGGCGCAGCGCCCTATACGTGCGCGAAATACGTTCATTGATAAAACACTCCAAACATATCAAAGCTGTTCAAATATTGCCACTGGAAAAGTCGGTGCAACAAAAATATTTTCTCTGCGCTATATCCTCATTTAGCCTACGAGTCAGCGGCATGACATTTCTAAGGTGTTCGGCTATAATGGAGGAGGAGTAGGTGCCGACTGAAGGCGAGTGCAGAGCCTTTTTATTCATTGCATGGGAGAAAGTGGTTAATTTATTGAAAAGAAGGTAGGCGGACGAAGCAGCGGCACGGAACTGATACCCTGCGTGGCTGTAGGTTGTGCACCGAGGGGGGAGGAGAAAGGAGTGGGAAAAGGGGGAGAAAAAAAAGGAGGTTGAGGGAGGCGGAGACCAGAGCGACAGAGGAACGGTTAATGGAAATGAGTGACAGGCTTTCAGAATGATTTACAACGGGTGGCGCTGCGGCAGAGCCAGCGCTTGATGGATGATCCTGAAAGACGGAGACGAACCATAAATCATGTCTTTGAATCATTGACAGAGATAAAGGAGGGGGAGAAAAAGCAATGGCATTGACGTTCATTCTTCCAATAATGTACATTGACGAGTTACACTACGGAGCCTTAATTAAAAAGTGAACACGGGTCTTCTCCCTCTCTCAGCTCCCCCTCACCCAGCCTCCCCCCGGCTATGCTCCTCTACCCCTCTTTTCTCTATTGCGATATCAATGGTAATTAAAGATGCAGCATCCCCGGCCCCCGTCCCATAGCCACTTCCTCCAGCTTCCCACAGCAGCCAGATTAGATAAGTGCTCTGCTAAAAGATAATGTCACCCCTCAACAAATATCAATATGTGTCTGGCCCATTTGTTTCTACATCTGTAAACACACACTGAGATGAGGGGGATGTGGGGGAGAAAGAGGGTTCTTATCCGGCGCCCCCACCAAACAGCCGTGTTTCTTAAAAGACAAAAATGGACAAAAGCTAACCACCAGTAATTGCATACACTGCTACTGTGTCGGTTTTAGCGTATAAAAGTCTTATTACCCAAAAACACTGAATCCATCTTCCCAGCATCCCACTCTTAAACATTGTGTAGCTCTGTCTTGAGTGCAGATGGCACTTTGATAAGCAGGAGGAGCCCTGTAAGAGCAGAGAGCCTGAATGAGTGGCATTCCACATCAGCTGAGCTCCCTTAAAGTGCACACAATAGAGCAATGAGGTGAAAGTAATCCTAAACATCTGTCTTATGTGTTCTACACGCACTGGCTGTTTGTTCAAGTTCTAGGAAAGACATTAGCGAGGGGGGCAGAGAGAGAGCGAGAGACGGAGAGAGAGGAGGATATATCAATTCATGCACTAGTTCTCCAAAGGGATTAAGCCGGGCCCCTGTTGTCTGTCCTCTCGCTGCTCTGGCAAACAAAATGGAGAAGACTGCCCCACTAATGCAAATACCCTCTTTCGTGACATACTGTAGCGAGCATGTGCCTGCTACAAATTAATACTTACAACTACACCATAACGCCGCGATCGTCGTTAATTATTCAGGCTTATTATAACCCAGTTTAGGTTAGCGCATTGTAAAGCTGCTAATAATCACGAGTGTTTCTGAGGCAGTGTGAGAAGAGACGGCGCGGCTGGCCTAGTCCGCTGTCCCCAGATCAGGGGGCAGCCGGTCAACCCAGTGCATATAGGGATATTCAGCAGCAAACACTGAAAGACACACAAAGCTGTCACTCTCTCCCTCTCTATCCCCGTCCTGCTGTGAGAAGACATTTTGGCAAGCCAAAATGGAAATGAATACACAATGGTCATCTAACATTGAAAAGCTGTGGCAATAATATTGGTCCAGCAGAAAAGGGTGCCCTGCCCAGTGCGCTCGAGTGCGCGTGTTCATGTATATGCGCACATTTATGAATGATTCATGCAGCGGCTCAACACAAAAGCTCGCGCTCCGGCTTCGCACGATTTGAGAATCATTTTCATTTGAAGGCTTGAGATTGTTCATATCATGTTTGATCGCATCCCTGCATCAAAACACAGTTTGATGGACAAGAGAAATAATTACTTGTCATTCACGTGTCGGGGGTTTCTCTTCTCTCCTCTTTTGTTGCTGTTAAACATGTTCCTCTGTTAAACACTTTTTCCTCCACCAAACTCCAAAACAGTCTGACTCAACTTTCAAGTTGCGCTCCGAAATGGAAATGAAACAATTTCATTACATTTACAAAAGAAGAAAATAAATCTCCACTTTTCTGAAAACTGACTGTTCGGCTGAATGAATCAAATGGATTGAGCATAATGAACTTCTTGGAGTCTGTGTCATTAATGGCCGATAGCTCTCTCTGATCTTAAACGGTCTTAAAAGATGATCCATACAGTAATGAAGCCAGCTCTGCTGCTGGCCTGCTGCCTAAAATGGGACATAATCAAAGTCGCAGGGGATAAGCTGGGGCTACTGTTACCACATAACATCCCTCCTCGTCCCCATTGTATGTTTTTTTAAAGACTGAGATCTGTTTGTCATTACACTGTAAATTCTGAATAGTAAATATTCAAATTCATTGCATGTGTTTCAAGGCCGGCAGCTGGGACTAGAGAGCAGCAGGAAGGCTTATAACCTACTGGGTCTTTTGGAAAAGCAGCATGCACTGTCCAAGGCCCAGCCTCCTCCTGACTCTTCTGCCTGGACCACCCTGCTCGCTGCGTTACACTACATGACAGGACGATGCTGCTCAGTCCTTGGACCCATCGCATTGTTTTTCTTGGACCATAGTGAAAGCAAATAGCAGCTAAAGGGCCCCGGCGCTCGCAGTAAAAACCAAAAACCCATGCAGTCATTCATCAAAGCCCAGACAACTCGCTGCTCCCCCACCAACTACCAACCCCCCCAAGGCACGACCATCTCCCCCCACTCTGGGTTTTAACTAGGACTCCAAATAATTCCAGAAATGACAAATGATACTTATATCTCTGGCCTGTGCCGAATCAATAAGCATGCAGAACAACTATCCATCTTGAGAGGTATCGACATACGCGGCTCGACATTGGCTGAGAAGCGCTTGGTGGCTTTATCCGGGATTGGAATGGGAGGGACGGAGGAAAGCGGCACGCTCATTTTTAAATTACAATAAACCACCCACCACTGTTAACAATCAAAAATCTATTAGAGGAAGCGCAGCATCTCTTCGAAAATCACCAAGAAGGAGGATACGTCCTAACGGTGACCGTTTGTGAAAATATGCATGACCTTGTGAACTGGGACGAGGGTTATTCTGACAGGCACACCTGCACATGTTTACATGGCGCTTGTGTGCTGGGTATGAGCTGATGGGTGGCGATACGGCCCCTTTCTGGTCCCCCGGCTGGATCGGAGCAGCTGACAGATAGCACTTCAGAGCAGCTTTAGCTGCAGCTCCCCTTGAGGGGCTGTGATTGATGACTCGCACTGCCACCTAGATCCATTTTCTCCTCCAATCTGACTCCTCACAGGTAAAGTGGAGGCCTGCTTCTCTCTCACTCAGTCTCCCTCTCCTTCTCTCTCGAGATGAGTGGGCTCATTTTCGCAAAGGAGTTTACCAACAGAGCGATTAGAAAACATCTACTTTGAAGAAATTAAAAACAGAATTGTACAGAGGAAATAATTTGAGCTAAATGCCTCGCAAAGTCATTTTGATCCTGCACATTAGAGATCAGAAAAGTTAAGGGGAAAAAAAGAAAAACTATGAGATGTTTGCAGGCATAATGTCATTAGCAGGGGAAATGTTAAGACCCAGGACCCCTGCAGGTCTGAAGGCATTTAAGAACAGTTAGCTTAGCCATCTGGTAGACAATTACACAGGAACAAACACACCGCCTCAGCAAATAAAGCTTGGCTCATCAATCACAAGAATGGCCAGAACTTGGCCTGTTATTCCCTCTGATTTAATAACCCGGTGAACTGCAGTGCTATCCAGCACCAGTCTTCAAGTCAACTGAACAACATTTCAACATGAACCAACAGCAGTAGGTCGTGAAAAAGCTTCAATTGGAAGTGCGAGCAACCTCGCAGAGGTGGCAAATTATTAATTTCATTTTAAATTTGCAATTAAAAATGTAGAAATATTTCAGAGCTTGGAATGTAAGGAAACTAAAAAAAAAATGAAATTGTGTCTCATTTCTAATTTGCACCGGGCTCTGAATATAAACGGGAGTGAAAAAGAAGTGCAAGGTTAAAAGTAAAAACATTTAAAACTGTCGCTGTTTCCAGTTTGAAGTAGTTTACTTAATTAACATTTGCCCCATGCTTTTAATTGCAATCACGCTCCCCCGTGGGACCTGCATGTGGATTGTGTGGTAATTGCAGTTGTTGATATGAGATGGTGACACAATGTCACGTCTATTTCTGAAAATTACCGAACAAAAAGGAGGATGATGCACAGCCACTAAATAAACCTCTAAATTCACTAACGAGGGGATTTTATCAACTTGAGACACAACGGTGAGGAACTACTGACCCAGAAGAAGGATTCAAAAACAGACGAGCGCTGTGCTGGTCTGTGCTCCACTGTGGTGAATGAAAGAGATCCCCAAGCATAAAAAGGCTAAGAATGCGCCTGAATTTCACCTGGATGCGGGTCAGTCTTTGTCAGTTTCACCAGGGTGTTTTCTGAGCCAAGAACATATTCATCTGTGTTTCTGGGTTGTGGCCTAGACGGCCTGTGTGGGAGAAAAGAAGTAGGCCACCGCTGCGGTCTCCGATTCTCCTCAGTACACGCGTCACCTGCCAGCTCATGTGGCCCAGCTGAGATGTGAACAGGTCTGGCAAGAACCAAATGTTTTCATTTACCTCAGGGGCATCTACACTCTTCTTTAGCAGGCGGTGGCAGGCTAACATGTCAAGATATTGGCCCGGGACTCAGGGCCTCTGGGAGGGGTCATGCACTCAGAGCTTGGGTTCAGAAAACATCAAAATATTACCCTCCGCAAGGCGGAAGGCAGTCCAGACCTCTGCATTGAATAAAGCTGCAGCTTTAAAGGTAAAGATTACAAAATAGCATCGATATCAGAGGTGTTTTTCAATGGAGTTTATCTTTATCTACACAAAGACAGACCAAAGGCAGCTTTGAATCGTTTTGTTTTATAGCAGATACAAACACCTCGAAACCTGAAAATGTACTTCATTACACCTCTACACTCAGATTTGATATGTGTTCACGTTGTTTGATGGATCCACATTCTACTGGGCAGCAGGGGGTGGCGGTGCTTCTCAGGCTAACCTCAACACGTCTATTTCTAGCTGAGGACTTGCTGACAGCACATTTAACTTTGTGATCTGCACATGAGAGACAGCTAACAGTTGCTGACAGCTGAAACACACCAAGAACCATTTCCCTATACAATACCTTATTGACACTTTTCATGTGATGAGGACTTCAACTAACTTTCAGAACAAAAAAAAAAACCCAAGAATGGTGGGTGCAAAAATATCATAAAGGAGAGGTTGATTTCTGGGCAGCTTATGGAAACCAGTAGCTCCTTTGGGGAGGGATGGGGGCAGCGGCTGTCTATAGAAGCCTGATTTATGATCTGCTCAGTTTTGCATGTGTGTTCACAGGTTTCTGGGAGTTACACTCAATTAGAGCAGCAGGGGTTGGGAGTATGTTTTTCAGAGGATAAGTTAAAGCTTGACACGTTTATTTCTGCCAGTGCAGCTGAAGAGCTGGTGACAGCCTTATCAAAAGTCGTTTTCTTTGATCACCCAGCTCAAAATGTGGGAAATAGTAACCGTCCCTGACAAGTGAAGAGAAAAATCCAAAGGAACACAAAATGTTTATAAAGCACAATCTTAAATACCAGTCAACAGAACCTGAAGGAGGAAGAAAATAACTGTATGGTGAAGATGAAAATGTCATCACTTAGCAGGACAACAAGAAGCTGACAAATGCAGTGCTAATCAAATTTGTAAATTCAAATTAGCTTAAATATAATTCTTGCAAAGTGGGAGCACGAAGCTGCATCAAACCAAAGACTGAAGAGTGACTTAATGGATTCAGCAGGACAAAATCCCCAATTACAAGTTAAATGCCATGTCCCTTCACAATTTATATAAAACCAGTAAATCTTATTTTTGAGACTTTTAATGACTGAGCCAGCCAGTGAAACAGGGGAACAAAGTAGCTGTGCAAAGGAGTTACTCATATCCCTGTTGAAAAACTCCTCCGTTTAATGATTCACCGCTAAGGAGAGTCCACACACTTCCAGAAGAATTCAAATCCCTTTTCCCACAGCCTCTTTCAGTCCGTATGATAAATGACACCCGTCATTCCGCCGTTGCCAAACAGCACAGAGGGGAATTGTACTGATATATGATTCACAAGAACAGGAAATAAACTCTGCCTTTCTCTGTAGCTCTCCCTCTTGCCAAGTAGGACGGACCTGGACAGTGTCAAGGATCTCATGGTGGAGGCAGTGGGAAGGCTGACGGCACTGAAACCCAAAAAGGGAATAGACAGTGGGTTTCCAAAATGAACTCTCCCCTCTCTCAAAAACGCTGGAGCTTCTGATGACTGATGAAAGGCACATGAGCCACGGCATTGAAATAACAGCGGCATCTATGGGAACCAGCTTCCATATATGTGTACATATATAGAAATTAAACAGAGGGCACATTAAAGTCTGCAATTACCAAAGAGGGGAAAAATATAGACTGAGCAACCTCCTTCTGCCCCCAATTACAATACAGCAAGTGAGGCTAATTACTGCGCCTTGATTATTTCAGATTTCTGAGTGAGCGAGGATGACAACGGCTTAGAGAGATGGGGTGCAAGTTCAGATAAGGCTGCTGTACATGTATATATAAATATAAGATACATCATATAGATAGATTACTTTAAAACTAAAAACATTAGGCTAATTAAATACTTTCCACTGCCTGTTCCGGTAATAGCGAATGAAGCTGTTACACCAAGTTGGTGTTCTTCTGTCAGAGACAGAAGGAGAGGCACATCCTGCTGCTGTGCGGCTGCTCGCCTTCAGGCTAGTCCCTTCAGGCCAGCGCTCAGCAGTAGGCCTCCCACTTGGGCTCAGAGCGCAGGGATGTGCCCAGGGCCAGGACCAGCAGCACTCAATCACCCAGACAGCGACATCCTTTCGCCATCACCATCAGAGAGGCCCCATTGGGGTGGGTTGAGGGGGGGGGGGGCTGGGGTTGGGGGAGATATTTATGGGCAGAGCGTTCACACATACACTGCGATTCCGCTGATATACTGTCGGCTGGACTGCGGGACGGAGCCATATAGTTCATCTCCTCCTCATTTTTAGCCCCTAACCAGACCCCTGTAAGTGCTCCTCTGAGCTTTACAGGTTAGGCCTGATGCACGAAGCAGACAACGGCCGCTACACTCTATGTAAATCAAGCCCTCCAATGTGCAACCGGAGTTAGAAGCCAGTTATCGGATCTCATTATAAGGCATTGCTTTGTTTTGAAAATGTGAACCAAATGACCGAAATAAGTTGCAGCAGGGAGGCAAAGCTATGCCCAAGCTGCAGGATTTTGGAACTATTTGTTACTGAAGACACTTTTGAGTGAAGCCCTATATGATGAGCAGCATATGTTTACCTAGGAGGTGCATTTTAATGCCTCTTTACCTTTGATTTCAGAGCAGAATAATTACAGAGGAAGCCATGTAAAACCCTGTGGCAGATTAGGGAAGTGAGTTGGAAATGGGTTCAAATTGTCGTTCCGAAGTAAAGAGGCTACTTTGCACCACAAGGGGTTCCTTTCCTCAGGCAGGCCAGGGGATTAAAAGAAGCCATAAAAGGTCTCTGTAATGGCATCAGTAATGTCTTGCTGCCATTAAAAACGGTGAGAAAAACATCTGCTTTGCATTTTTCACTCCCCTGCTACTCATTTGTCTTTCAAACTATCTGAGAGAGTGCCTCGGTTTCACCGTGCTCATATTTCTTCAGAATAAGGTTATTTTACTGACTTCATCCGACGAGTGTTTGCCTTAAATCAGGGCTCTATTTTCAAATGCCAAAACAACGGCAAACTGGCAGAGGTCACATGTTGTGAAAGATTGTGTTTTCTATACCATAAATTTGCAATCTGGCATCCCCAGATTGTGTCAATTTGATCGCAAACAGCAAGATTTTTAGCGCTGTAATGTTTGCTTTGTCTTCAACTTCAACCAAAAGACACATTTCAACACCGTCTTTATTCACACCCACATAATAGATCACATAATAGGAGCCAGATTATAGTAAACACCTTGATTGCTTTACGGCTAGCCCCTAACCATTAGCGATGCACTGTATCCTCCTTCACTGGGCTTCTGGGAAGCCTGGGCCCTGCAGTAATCTTTTCTCTGCTAACCCTTTAATAAACCATAGCCTGCTTCATTAGCTTCCCCTCACAGAGTGATTGATCGGTGCCAGTCACAGAAACCCCATCCCTGCTCTGCCTACCTCTCCCCAACCAACTAAATAAGGCACTTTTTTCAGTCAGCTACCACCCATCACACTATTAAAGGAGAGTATTCAGCGTGAGCCAAAGAGGGAGTGGCATCAGCCGCGGATGGCAATGCAACAGTGTTCCTTTTGTTCAAAGGCTGGGTCAAAATCAATTTATGGGATGCACTATACTGGGCTCAGTATATTAGATTCTTATGGGTTCAGGTTCTGTCTCCACACGTGAAACGAAAAAAGGAAGAAGGAAGAAAAGAGATTCGGTGAATTTTCAACAATGAGCTGTTCACATTACACTGACAAAATACATTAAGAATGCAGCCTGATGGAGGGGGAAAAAATTAAATGGGATTAAAGGTGCAGTTTATAGACAGAATGACTCATTATTTTGTCTATTGCTTAACAAGTCTCACATTATTTAATTACATTCAGTGTGATTCTATTTCACTCACTTCAAGAAGTCATTTTTAGGATAAATATAGAGACGGAACACTGAAAATCACATCTATCAGACAAGTTTGAACAAAATTTGATCACGTCCTTAAATTACACATTAGATCACATATTATATCACTTGAGAAGGAAATCAGTAAAGTGAGCCCTTAATGGCAACATAAGAAACTGCACTTGAATACTAATTCAAAGCAAATTGTCCATCTGATAAAATGCACCACACACCACATGCTTATCCAGATAGCCACTGAGCAAGATCCATTTGCAAGAAGACAAACAATGCAACATTTATTGAGTTAGGATACAACTAAAGTAAATGTAAAACCCAACCAGAGGGAAGAAAAAACATGTAAGTGTATGATAAGAGCGGATAATAGAGCATTACTGTTATAATGACATATCATTTCCCTGCCCCCCCATTAGGAGCTGGACTCTGTTTTTTTCTTTTTGCTTTAGTAATACAGACAATGTATGTGCTTTGTGATCCCTCACCGCTCTACAGTGGAGGGATAGAGAGATACCGAGGTGCTAGATGCTGCTCAGCTGCAGTGATAAAGTCAGTAATATCACTATCTCGCCCTCCTCTCTCAAGAATTGCTATAAACCTATTTCGAAAATTGCACCCATATATTCAGCGAAGACAGTGAGCTCATCCCGGTGACAGTGCAAACTTTTAGGCTGAATTATGCCCGTGTCATTCAGAGGGGTTTATCAACGAGGGTCAATAACTCAGAGACCCAAATCTGAGATAGGCCAGCCCAGTGCCTCTTCCCCTAAACTACAGGCAGCTGGTGTGCTGCCACGGAACAGCCTGCTGCTATTGCTCAGGACACAAGATGGTGCCCAGTCGCACTACTACAGCACTTGAAGCTCTACAACTCCAGCACAAACAGACACGGGAACACAATGTGAAATACGGGGAGTCATTACAGCTGAGACAAAAAAAACTGTAACAGACTAAGGCTGCACGACGGTGAATCTATTTGTTAAACTGCTTTGGTTAAGTGATCAATTATTCAAAATTCAAATAGCATTAGAGTAACAGCTGAAAATCACAGCAGGGGGATTTTTTTTAAATGTTTTGCTTAACGAATCTATTAATATAATTATAGTTTATTTCTGATCATCAAATAATCAACTAATTGCAAAAAAACCCCGTTTTTTTTCCAACTAATTCCAAGTAGAGTTAATAAGGTCTGTAATTTATTTAAATAAACAACAAACATATTGACTTTTTACATCCAATTTTCACATCTATATATAATTATTCACTAAGCGTAGCCTACACTCAGATAATGTTTAACTGGATTAACCAATTAAAGTATTTTGGTGAAGTTTTGGAAGATGTGACACATACTTACATATATATGAGTTAATGAGCTGCTATTGTAGCTGGCAGCAGCAAAATAAAAAAAGCACCGAACAGACTCGTGTGCAGACAATCAACGATCACACCAGGCTCACATGAAGTGTATGGATGTGTAATGTCACTTGACAGTTGACACATAAAAAAATTTAACTAACTCTGTTGCCTTTAGGCAAGAGAAAAAGAAATCAAGATCTTGGTAAATAAAATTTAAAAATTTTAACAGGTTCTGAGGCCTTTTTAAGGGAAATGAATAAATTGTTTCATAACCTGCAGACACCCTAATTCATAATGCACCGAATGTGTAAGGAAAATAAATCCAGGACTTGTTTTCTTGTTACAAACAGTCTGTGCAGTATGTGCCTTTCTTTTTATTTTCACAAGAAATGCAGATGTCGGTCATGAGACATGAGAAGCGTTTAACTTTGCTCTTTCTTAAATGACCTTAACAACCACAATGACTCAACGCTGACAAACACTGAAGATGCAGACAAACGTTTCTGCTTTTCTAAAGGAAATCTCGTGGCACATTTGCTCCAAACCTCGGCTTTATCACTACTATACTAAAACAGAAATACACAACGCCATTTTGCACCATCCTAGGCTCAAAACACATTTCACCCTGACACTTATCTGCAATTAGCCATGTTAGATGTTTGTCATGTGCAAACACTTAGCAGAATTTGACATTCATTTGATTCTAATGGGCTTTTCAGTAGGGGTTTCTGCCTGTAGGATGTTGCAGTGCAAAAGCCTGAATGTTTGCAAAAAAAACATTTGTCACTTGAGGACAGAGTAAATTGGTAACATTTATTGTTAAAACAGACACTTTATATTTTCCTCAGTAGGATAGACTGGATTGCAGTGTTCTTTTAAATTGAGAGCTTTTCAGTAGGACTTTTTACCCCTGCTTTGTCTGTAGTCTGAAGGGTGATATCACCTGCAGCTGTTTACAATTAGCTGAATTGTGTCCCTTTGCAGCGCTTAAGTTTTACTCACCCTCTTTAAAAGCTGTATTTTCCAGATGGCCTAACATTAAGTTCCTTTATAGATATATATATATGTGTGTGTAATCCTGGAGCAACTTGACCTGCACAGCCTAGAGTAAGAATTTTATTAATGTAAAGAAATGTGGAAAAAGTTAACCCATTTAAAACAGTTTAATTGGCTCTGACCGCTCAAACACTCTAACAAAAGTGCAGCCTCCGCAGCCACACAAAGTGTATTAACTTTCTGAAAAGGCATTATATAAATGCACAGGTGACACCACGTCCACCAAAATATAACCTGCACTCATGGTGAAAGAGGCACCGGCTGCAATACACAAACTACTTTGCTGCACCAGTCAGCATTAAAAGTGTGTTTGGGTCAGAGTGATACATGCCCACACTCTCTCTGCGTAGAGTTGAAGCTGCACCATAAAAGAAACCGAGGTCTATCAGACACCCACAGCCACAAGCTATTTTGCATCTTGCAGACCTCAGATGACAGACCGTTGCATGAGTTTCCACACGCTTACTGTAGAGAGGGATAATTCTGTTATCATATGTGGCCCAGATTTGAAGCCAAACAATACGGATGAAGTTCTGAGCGCTCTAAATTCACTAGTGAAAACCATCAAGTGCCATCTTTGAGAGTGAGCTGTCGCGGTGACGACACGAGACAAAACGGCAAGTCTTCAGATTCAATTTTGTAATAATAATTCTTTTTTTTCTTTTTTTTAAATGTCTGAAAACAGCTTTTCGTGATTAATAATTTATTACGGTCGACTTCCTGTGTTTGGTACAAATCTCAGATTTGTTATTAGGAGCTAGAATCTCACCTCGTATTTCAAGCAAAACACAGTGCTGTTTTTCTTTGCTGTTAAATACAGGGAAACACAAACACAGCATTCTGGGTATAAGTATAAACTCCATGAATGGTGTGTGGGATGCTTGCGAACTGCATATACACACTGCTGCATACGCCTGTAGGGCAGGAGTGCATTCCAGTGTGTGGAGCGCTCTTTATCCAGCCAGAGGTGGAGATGATCCTCTCTCACAGTGGGACCTTTCCTTTGTGTACATGTGTGTTTAGGGTTGTCTCGGCAACTGAAAGCCCGCTCCTTCATTGGGCAAGGCCTCCCCACCCTGAGCACTGTTGTGCATAGCGGAGGGCAGGATCCTGCTAGTGGAGCTAATAGTCTACCTGAGGTTTAGTTAAGTAGGCGCATGTGTGTGTTGAGTATATATGGCATCATCAAAGCATGCCAATAATTACAGAGTTGGGTTATTACTGTACGCGACTGTTATTTTCATTAACATTCATTTCCTGTCTCCGGTAAGAGTAAATACCCACCCACCAGCTTAATCACAGGTTTATTTCAAACCAGTGCAGTTATCTCCATGATAGCATCCAGCACTCATAACTTAGGAGTGAATGAAATGTTCATTTTATGAGAAACAGACCTATGGAAAAGACAGATAAATACAGCTTACAGTGAAATTGGAGTAATTGAGCCTAACTACGAGCTAGATTTATAACAAAATGGATTATAGTACTGATGCACACTAAAGTTTTAAGGAATCGTATTACAATAACATTAACAACCCTGGGACTTCCTTTTTTTTTGATATGGCATGATACTAATAACATGGAACTGGCCATGTCCAAATGGGAGCATGTTTGCAGGTCTTTGCAGATTTACGTCGCATTAAAATGCAGGCAACCTTGGCAGGAAATAAGAGATGGGAAAAAAGCCAGCCTTTCATCATTTTCCCCAAATCAGAGGAGGAAATGAATATGGATGCCCTCAGGCATGAGGGGAAGGAAATTCAGGGGCTGATGAGGTCCCTAAAGGATGCGTCTGGACAGTACCGGAACTTTTCAGCTGGGTCACTGCCAGGGTGTGAGGGCTGCCATGAAGCATGTAAGAAACACATGCAAACACAACTGTAACACATGCAAAAACCCAGGAACAACTCAAAGAAAGAAAGCATACATACAAAAAGGTTGCGCGCTCAGAGGCTGATGAGTTAAAGACCCTTGCAACATCTCTCTCTTAGCGAGCTAAATTTCAATGAGTAGAAATCCGACTGATACAAAGAGTGTTTTTTAAAGACACAAAGATGTCAATAAGCTCCAACTAAAACAGTCCCGTGTGGCACCTCAGGTTAATTCTCATATTTCAGCGGGACAATCTGAAAGTAGCTGTGTAAACACTACAAAGTCACCCTCAGTCACAAGTCTCAGAATGAAGAGATACATTTCGTTATCACACTCTGTAAATAGTCATATAGCACCAACGAGTGCTATTCGCCTCGCTGTGCCATGTGAGGATGTGGCAGGCGAGGCTTTAGAAAAATAGAAGTGTTTAGACACACTGAGGCAGCAGCCGAAGATCAGTCTCAGCCTCAGTGAGGCTGGAGAGTCAGGACGCCCCCTGGAAGTTGGGTAAAACTGATCCGCCACATCAACAGCTAATTCACTGAGGGAGACGGGAATTCCTGGTTAGGGATTAGAACAGATTTCAAGGCGCTAAAGTACATGCAGCATGTAAAAGGACTGAGCTAAACTACATTTCATAAGATGAAATTACAAAATAAGATATGGATGAAGTGTAATGTAACAACTTTTCATAATGATGAGGTTACTTATGGGATGTTTAATGCCATTTAAGCATGCAAGGTCATTTGCGCCATCTTCCTGTTGCTAACAGCTAGAAGTACTTACTTAACTACTTTCCAGTTTTCTTTTATTGTTATATCCATTTTCCGTCGCTGTTTGTTTAGGTTTAGGAAATATTCATGGCGTGAGATAAAATGGGCCCTGTCTGCACTCTGTGTGGTCACAATGGCAGTTAGGCAAGAACGAGATTACGGTGCGCTGACGTAAGAGCCAAACGTACATGAAAGAAGACGAGTGATTAACAAACTTCGAAAGGACTTGCGTAGGTTTTTGGCTCACATGGACAGATGGTGTCACATCCAGGAGGCGAGGGAATATGTGGACGGAGTTTGCAGAAAGCAAGGGAGTATGAGAGGCGAGGCTATGCAGAAAGGAGGTGCAGAAGGCTCAAAACAACTTCTTCAAAGAAGTTTTGAAGCAGATGTCTCTTTTCACTGCTTTCGCCTCCACTACAGCACCATCTACACACACACACTGATTAGACAGCAACAAAGGGCAGGGTGATGTTGACCCCACTCAAACCGCAAGCCAGTGCTGTACCAAAGATTATAGATTACTCGAAGATCTCGCACATATGGAAAATACCGGCTGGCTTTCTTCGGTGACTGTTACGGGCATGTCGAAATTAAAGTGGGAGGAAAAGTTATGTGAAATTAAAAAATGCTTGAAACATATATTTCTGTCACTTCAATAGACTGAGGAAGACTGCATCAGGTCTGAAAAACCCAAACCTATGAAAACAAGCAGAAGTCACAATACTACTGCTTTTCTGAAAAGTTTGGAGAATTTCCCAAGATTTTAACCACGTAAGCATCAGCCGGACGGACCACCTTAAACAATTAACCTGCGTATTTGGGTTTTTTTAATCAATGTTTAAAATTAATCAGTCCCGTCTCAATATTTCACAGAGAGTGCATCATTTTCATGTTTGAGAAGACTACAAAAAAATCTCATGGGAGCTTACTGTGTATTTTTAGTATTTAAACAACAGTCGATGACATTCTTAAATAGATATAAACCTAAAAATGTAATTTTTTAATCTGGATCTCCACACATGTAATGCTGAGCCTTCGTTTAACATCTCAATCTGTGCAGTTACAACGTTAACTAATGTTAGCTCTTTAGCTATAGTGCAGATGGGGAGCTGTCAAAAGGATCACTTAGATGACAACTGATATCTTCAGCTTTAATTAGTTAATTAATCAGACATGGCTTACTTAGTGTGCCATTAGTACCATGAGCAACTGCAACTACAAAGCGGTCACCTTTAAATACTTTTGGACAGAATCAGGGTAATATAACTATTTTAAGTCAGCGTGGTTTGTACTATACAGAAGATTTTTTGTAGTTACTCATAGTTTAAGCAAATAAATATTCACTAGTAGGTGACCAAATCTTGTCTTATTTATTTTTTAATATTTCTTTGATATCAAAATAATATTATATTAATGTTAGTATTTCATCTATTGGATTGCTTTTCACTCTCATCCAGGTCAGGTTTCCACACAATCAAACTCTCTATAATACTGATGATGGAGCAGGTTTCCAGATTCATCACTGACCAGCTGCTGTACCGCTGTGTCCTGTGCAGGTCACTCTGTATTAAAGTCAGGGCCTTTGGCTAAAGCAATGATCTGTGTGTGACCTCTGTTACATTTTAGGGATGAGTGAGTGGGCCCCAGGCGACAGTTACCAGGGATACAGTACGCAGCACAGAGAGGACATGTCAGTCACCAACACAGGGAGCTGCAAGGACAGGTAGGTATTCAGATTGAATAGGAGCTGGGTATAACAAGAAGTAGTTTTGACACAAGGACAAATGACCACACAGACGGAGTAAAGCCGTGCAAATGGAAATATTCGACAAGATTCATATATGCCAGTTTAATAAGCAGGTTTAAAATTGACAGCTGGGTAGTCTTAGGTGTCAAGAATAAAAGTTTGGAGCTCTGGAAGCAATCCAACAAATGCTTCGAGCTCTTTTAGACTTTCTACGAGCACAAGGAGTACAAAGCGACAGGCGTGAAGACACACAGTGAGAGGCGACTACACCGGACAAAATGTCTTTAAGGTTCCCAACAGACTCTGTTTCACCAGACTGAATAGCTTTGCTGACTGCCACAGCACTGACCTCCCACTGACACAGAGAAAATGACCACTTTCTACAACTTTAAAATGGCCTGGGGGTGGGTGGGGAGGGGGGGGGGGAGGGGGGGGTGGCATGAGAGTACTGAAAATACAACAGACAATTGCTGACTCAATGTTTGTCAGGATATGGGAGGGAGGAAAACGTGTCCTTGACACCTTAAGCGGTTTTGGATTGAACACAACTTATTTTGACAGTTAGTTCTATATCATTGACTTTTTTGACGTCACACGTGATGTCCACTTGTGACGATGACCAGGTGCGGCCAGGTTTCCTGCGCTGTGCACGTGTTATCATTATCAACCTAATGATAAACAGCAGTAACACAGCACCATTATTTTCTACACTCCCCAAGGTGCAATGCAGGCCTATTAGATCCTTAAGCTGATCTGTCTGCACACACGCACATGCACGACCTCACACACTAAAAGCCATAAAATATGACTGTAACATATCATACTATTATAGTTTGCTTTTAGAGGCCTCCCTGTCACTCTGTTAATCTAAAGAATGCTGTTCTGGTTTACAAGTAACAGCTGAAAATCAGGCAGAGAAACACGGTGCCGTCCTGATGGACAGGAAGACTTATGGCTGGCCTGGCTAGCAACCTCTTGAATGTCTGGGCTGAGATATATGATGAACAGGCAAACGTGGGAGGACATGGAGTCCCTGGAATTCTTGCAGAGGGGGCGAGCGTGATGAATCTGCATCTGCTCCTAACAGTACGGCGAATGTAGACATACTGTAGTTATCATCAGTGAGGTCATAAGTGGTGAGGTTATGTGTTTGGTGGAAATGCGTAACCTTGAAAACATGAAAAAGAAGGAAATGCACGTCACCGGCGGCCGTGGGTTTTATTGAAGCTAAACCCATATGCCCACAGAGTTTCTAGGAGGCAGTCGCCAGCTGGACGTAGTATACTGAAAGCCAGACTTCTGCCGTTGCTCAATCAGTTGTGGGCTTAGCATCATGAAATCTGGGTGACGATGACATCACCCCGCACCCGCATGAACCGTTTGTGTGACGTGTCAGTGCAGTTCCTCTTTGTTTGCTCTCAGTCAAGACACAGTTGGACCATAATTAGACATGCTGCTTCCTGTACAAAGACTTCCCTGTGTAATATTAATCATGTGAGGATAAAGTTGTAAATCCATCCTCTGCGGAAATTCCCCCTCTTTCATCTACTCTCAAAATGGAGAAAAGGCTTCTTTTCTCTTATGAGAACAGAACGTCGGTTTAATCAGATGTCAGCAATTTGAGAAGCTGTGCAGGCCTCGAAATCTGAAAATGATAAGGATTTTAATGTAGCTTTTTTTTTTATTCATCCAAGGCTGTCAAAGAAAGCAAACAAACAAAACCCTAGAAGGGTACTTAGAGAGCACAGACCGATACCAAAGCCAGTGCCTAGTCTCCCAGTTTAAAAGAAAGTGATGCGGATCCAACCCAAAATGTAATAGGCTGTTTCTTCTCCCATAATCCACCTCTCCCCCAGGTTTCATTGAATTCGGGCGGGTAGTTTTTGCGTAAAGCAGCTGACAGAAAGACAAACAGACAGCGCTAAAAATCAAATCACACTAACTTGAGAATCTGCCTCAATCTGAATCTGCCCCGGTGACCTGATCCTCACTGTTTTATGATACTGTAGAAAAATATTATGAGTAGATTTTATGTGGTATTTAGTGAAATTAGTTCATCTTCATGGAATATCACAGCATATAAAATGCTGCAGAATAATATTTTTGGTTCCCTAGCATTCATTTTCTTCTCTAAATTATACCATTCGTCATGCACTCATTACAAAGACAGTCAATTTTGAACCAATTCCAATTGCCTTTAATTTCTAACAGAAATAATACAAGATGCACATTTTTCATCTGCCTGACATCCATTGACTTTATTATTGTATGAAAATGCCAGACTGTGGCTGAATAAACACAAAGAAAAGTCAACATTATTCACATTTATAGATGAAGTATATTGGTTGGTGTTGCACTCTCTGCAAAATCTATCACAATCAAAGTCAAATGAAGTAAAAACTATTTTTAATCCTCGTGCGAAATTCTAATACTTGTTTATGTAGTGCTTGAAAACTTGTTTATTTCAGGCACACACACACAAACGCTTGAGATTAACTTAAAGGCAGACTGCAGGTAGCAATAAGAAATCATTGCTGGTAAGTGCACACAGACCAAGCCATAGGCTACAACACTGACATGTTGTGTGCTTCTCCTTAATCAAGTTGTAAGTACAACAGAATTATTCAACATTCATCATGGATACCTAAGCTGTCACTGCTGTTTAATGAGTATCAATTAAGCTGTTTCAACAGACTAGCTCAGCACATACTGTAGACACAAACAGGCAGGCACAGCCCTAAGGAGAAGGTTCTTAACACGATGCCGTGCAAGTCTCAGGCACCGTTTAGGTACAGCAGTAAAGCTAAAACAAAGAAAATGTTTGGTATTTTTACCAAGCAATGTCTCTTAGTTTTATGGCAAACAGGTAAACAGTATCTGCTTCCAAGGTTTTTTTTTTAAACACTTGTGTTTTTCTGATTTTTTCCACTTTTGGAGTCTCCCATGATGATGACGGTGATGCTTTCAAGAAGGAAATTCTTTCTTAGCGCTCTGTAAAGATCTACAGGATGCTTAGGTTGTGGCTAATATTACTCAGTCGACAAAAATAGACAAATTTTATGTATGTGGAAAAAAATGAAGCACTTTACTGATTGATTTTTATTTGACAATATTTTTGGGGACCGTTTTAATAACGCAAAATAGAAATATCACCATAATAATTTAAAAAAAACACACGAAATATTAGTTACACAGTAAAGTGGAAACTTTACTGTCATTCTTTATTCACGACCACGTTTAGGTTTCAGCCAATCTGCACCTCAAAGTGTCACGGGGCCGAATGGTAATGTGTTTAATAGAGTGCATGATCCACTGGACCCCCCGCCACGAAGAAAAAACAAACTCTTTATTCCTGTCACTTTACATTCAGTTTGACATTAAAACGTGTCTACTGCTAACAAAAATTGTCAAATGAGCCTTTCAGCATTTGAAAGCTGTGCTAATTAGCAAGCTGAAGTTTCTACTCCCCTAAATCAGTGTTTCTAGTGCGAGAAGAGTTTGTTAGATAACGTCACTGAAAGCACTAAGAACACAGAATCATGAGAGTGCTGTCTGGTTTCTAATTCAGTGGGACTACTATGAGTTATTATTTCACCACTTTACATTATGTGTTTAATTTATAATTTAAGCTTTCTGTATCTGTAACAAGTAATACGTAAGATGACTATTAAAATCATTTGATTAAATCTTGTTAAACCGTCTGATAGTCTAACCAGTGTGTGGTTACTCAAATATAAAACAGTTTGACTGCAGCAGATTTTTTGGGATGTTTAGATAGTTTATAAAATCCACAAAAATTCAAATTATATTATTCCATCTTAACTGTGGCCAGGTCTTTTATTGCTTTTTGGGCATTCGATCCCTGCGGTCATGCCACTGAAACACATTGGTATAAATTAGACAATTTAAAGTGTTTAAATGCAGTTAATTATAGAATGAAGATTACAAAATACCTCCAAATGACATTTCAGCTTGTTTTCCACAACCGAGTCTATATAATGTGTATTAAAACGAAAAAGATCAGAAACACAGGAATCATTTTGCATTCCAATACGATGGAATACAAAATAGGCTAATTAACTGATTCATTTGAAAGTTTACCAAAGACATTTAAAACAAGGCAAGAAAATTTCTCATTACAAATCTTGATTGGCAATAATAAGAAGTGTGAGTTAATTCTATTTTTCTTTGTCTGCCTAACTGTAACCGAATAGTACAAAATGCGAAAGCCTCTGCATGACCCCCGAAGAGAGACGGACGATCACAGGCCACCAAGGTCAACAGAGCCGGCAGAACATTGACTTGATTCATCAAATTAGCTCCTATGTAATTGTGCTGCATGACGACTCATAAAACACGTAGGCTATAAAGCTGTCAGGAAGCCATCAGCCTCGTGGTAAATGAAGTTACACAAGGTGCAAGGTTCACAACTTCATGCAGTGCTAGAGTAAAGTGTCCAGCAGCAATTCCTCTGGTCATAACCTCAAAGGCTGTGGCACAGGTGTGGATTTCAGTCGGGGGGAGGCACAAAAGATGCATCCTCCTTAATATTTAGAAGAAATGCGTTTGCACAGACTTTTACTTTGAAAACAAAACAAAGATATATATGTGCCACATGTTTTCATCGTGCAGAGATTTTTAACATGAGCAGAAATTTTGCTCATGAATAGATAATCATGAAATATGAATAGGTGCCACATGCACGTTAAAACTATTTGATTCCCCCAACAAAATACACCAAAAAGGCAAGAAGAGTGAATCAGGCCTGTATTTGGAGTGTCTTAGGATTCAGGATTATTTAAACGATGACAAATATTTGCAATTTATTTGGTATAGTTGTTAAAATATGTATTTTGTTTATATAAATAAAGAAAAATTCCCTTTACATGAATGCAGAAAATGGAAAATTTTGTACATAAAGATTTGCTGGAATGCATGAAACGGACTGTTTGAAATTTCCTGTGGCAGGACCACCAGGACCTTGACTAATGTGTCCCATCCAGAGTTCAAATGAAACCCATGCCCACTGAGCCTGACTGTGTGCCAGCATTTTGAATTTTGCTTGTAATGTGTAGCTCAGTAAAGGTGAAGGTAAACCCAGCCACTCAAAGTAATTAAATAAAAATGAAATGAAAACAAACAAACAAAAAACCCAACTAACATAAATATGTAGAGTTTCTTGTGACATTTTCTTCTTTTTTGAGTTAATGAGGTAATTACCACTTAGAAGTGTACATCACTGTGCTTATTTGGTGCGTGTTTGTGGGTGGTATGCTCTATAATGTGGATAATACTGCAGGGTCCAGAGCGGGCCTCTTGATAAGGTTCTGGGTTTGCAGAGCAGATTATGGACATTAACGATGTTCTGTCATTCCGAGCTCTTTGTTTTTCTCCCCACGGGATATTTAGTGTCTAGCTTACGATTTGATTATCTTTGAGTCAGAACAGCTAACTTGTAAAAGCACGAGTGAAGTTGCTGAGTTGATGACCAGCACGTGTACATTTTGACATTCGTTTCAATGTGAAAAGAAAGCTCCTAACACAAGAGCAAAAAGTAATGAATATTAATTCCACTAATTAACTTGATGAGATAATTAGACACATTACCTGTCCAGGCCTTAAGTGTTGGAATAACAATGCCGCACGTTTATTTTTGTGTTTAAGAGGCGGAGAGAGAGAAATATTCACTGAAATAGTCTCAGTTAATGAGCATTTGATTTTAGCTGGAATCAAACAGCTGAATATTTTTTTTATTTTGAAAATATTTCATTTTTAATAAATACAGCTGGCTGCCTATTTTTTAAGCTCTGTCAACTTATTTTGGTTTACAGTCTCAGATTTCCTTTACCCTTTGCCTTCCTTTGTTTAAGTTTAGCTAAATAAATACATATACTGGCAAACACTTTATAAAAAAACAAGCAGCTATAAGCAGCAGCAATGCTTGTGAACACATCGCATATCAGGGAAACAATCACATCTCTATCTACTGCTATCTAAAAGACTAATTGATAAAGACTTGATAAACAATTTTCCAAACCTCCAGAACACCTGAACGCATATTTAGTGGTCTGACCTCGCAGAGGCTCGTGGAGCATGCACTGTGAAGGCAGCTTACCTTTGTAATTGTTACAGATCACACCATTAGCACAATATTGTCATAGCTCCTGCTCCTGCAGTCAGTAGCAGCCGAGGGTTAATTTGCATAATAAATCTTAATTGAAGCTCATTAAGGATTTGATAAGAAGCAAATCAGGTACACCGCGGATAACTTAAGATTAATGCTTTCTCTTTTTTTTGGTGCTTGCATATTGAAGCGAAATGTCGTATTCATTCATTACTGGGCATCTTACATCACTGTAAGATATATGATATAAGTTAAAGTAAACTTTTAACACAGGAACCGGTGAAAAACATCTAAATGGGGATCTTTCTCTACTTGAAACTATCAGCCACGTTGCTGCTGAGCTAAAGCAGCGCAGGAACCCCAGATGGTCCCCACCCCTGAAACCTGAGCAGATGTGATTTTTAAATCTGGAGAGGACCTCTTTTTAAGAAACATAATATGTTAAGAGCTTTGAAAAGCCTCTCAGGTTAGGTTAACCTGATCCGGCTGTGATTGTATATAAAAACCTCCTAACCATATGGCCGACACGTATGCTCTCTGACTGACTACACATGTAGGTCAACAACTACAAGATGGATTTCTTCACTTACATCTTCTCGACTCTGCGTGGACACAGATGATGTCCTGACAAAGCGGCATAAACTATGGTAGGAATGTATATCATTACAATAATACGAAGCATATGAGCTGCAGTCCGCTTTACCATAAACCATATAAGACACACCATACCTCCTCTGTGTAATCAATACCAGGTCCTCAGTGCTACTGTATTAACTGCAAACTCGCCTTGCATTCTTATCCTCTAAATCCACATAAATGAACAACCAAAGCTATAAAGTCTCCTCCCTATTTTCCTCTGTAAATCATTACATCTTTAGGGACCTGGACAAAATACCATAACATAATTTCTTTTGTACTTGGAATGTCTAGCAGAAATAATGAGTTTTAGCCTCCTTGCAATAAACTCTCCCAATATTCCAGTTATTGTCAGACTTAATGAGGAAAAAAAAAAAAACATAACAAGAAATAGTCTCTTTTCTGCAGTGATGATCACATGGAAACATTATCCACATGAATCACCCCAACGGCATATCAAATTGTGTCATTTGCCTGGAAACTAGTGCAGGTCTCTGAGGGAAGGCAAGGTGAATGAGCAGTTGCTGTAGAGAGGTGCAACACTGCACAGGCACTTGCCTTGAGACCAATCATAACAGGCTGTTTTTTCCACACAGGAGAGCGCAGCGCGGAGGAGAGAGATCACTGTGCTGGAGGGCACAGGAGTCTTGGTTCTTATCACCTAGACAGTGCACCACACTGTCTGCCTCTCACGCAAACAAAAACCTTCCCAAACTATTAGCCATCTACACCTGTCAACTAACTAGCACGCAGGAGAAAATGCAACGAGATCACGCTGGAACCACCTGACTTGATCCCACCCCCCCTCCCTTTTTTCCCCCCACCGTGGCGAGAATATACAGCAAGAAAACTAGCTGATGAGGAGAAAGTTATTAAAGGATATCTCTATGGGGAGCGGCTGCAAGTTAGAGAATTGCAAGCTTTGCAACAAAGTGTGCACATAGAGTCGGGTTTGCTCATAAGAAAACAAAATTTCAAGGCTGGATTTGATCAAAACAAAATATTTGCCCTGCTGAAATAAATTCACAGAGATATGGTGCATAAAAATACACTGATTTAATGAGTGCTAATGATAATATCCTTTGGTAACTATTCAAACAAGAGTTTTGCACTCAGAATGAGCACTGTTACAAAATGACTACTACATATTTTTTATTGTAAGGGGAGGTTTTTCATCTTATTCTGCAAAAACTTTCATTATCTCCTGTATCAAAATGGCAAAAAAGGCACATGGAGGCTTTTTTTTTAGCAGTAACAATCACATGCTTTCCAAGGCCAAGAAGATGGTTTGCCTCATTGTTGTCATGCACTGTGTCTTTTCTCTGGAAAACCATGTAAGATTATGGGGTGTACTCTGTAAAAGGGTCGGGCAGTCACCATATGTTGTGCCATGCATTGATTCCTAACTTGTAGCCTGATGATGCAACCGTATCAAGTATGGGGAGAAGCTCAGTATGTCAAAAAGCTGTACTCTAGAGTCAGAGTCACAGGATAAATATAAAAAAACAGACATACACGAGATCAGTTAAATTATCGAAAAAAGTTCAATCTAGCAAGACCATCATTCCTTTTAAATCTTAATTAGTCAAATAAATGTAAGAAAAATCACAGAAAAAAGTCGGTACAAAGGCTTTAGACAAAAGCGAGTGAATACAGAGGAATGAGAGCAGTAATGGGATTTTAAAAAAATACAATAAGACTCTCTTGTACTTGCTGCCATTTTCCTCGCAGTTTTTGTCATACAAAATGGACTTCCTTTTTCTACCTAAACTGGATAAACAACATCTGCCTTGATCGTAGGATGTTTTCTGAACAAACCACTTAGGAGGAATTTCTGCTAGCCAATTCCCACAAGCTGCTGTCAGTCACTAGCTGGCACTGCAACACTTAATGCCTTTGTCTGTTCTCCAATTTATCTTGTTAACAGCAAATTGGGCTAACAGTTTGAGGCAGAGAGCTATTGTAAAAAACAGAAAGAGGAATACTCCCACGGCCGCAAAATAACATATGGCTCCCTTCACTCAAAAATGCATCCCGTGCACTTATAGGGCTTTACGTTTACACCATATATAAAGCCGATACACAAATTTCATCCTGGAATCTGCAGCCTGATAGCCTCGGCCTTAGTGATGTTTTCTCAGTAATAAAGTAAAAGTTTAGTGCATCCTATCCCGGACTGGTGAGTAATTGGCGTTTTAAATTACCACACAAACCCTGTATGTAAAGGAAGTAAATCAGATACAACTGTGGTCTCACATTTACAAATACGCCTATTAATAATACAATCCCCAGTAGAGAATGCAAGAGCCCTGAGTGCGGCATGTCCTTTGAATAAATGCTCGAGCTGGAAATTGCGATTTTTTTTACCCCCTCACAACATCTTGCAAAACACTATTTCCTACCAAGGGGGGGATACTGCATCTTTAAGAGCCCTACAAAAATGAAACCTATTCCTTTGCATCTTCCATGCTCTTATTTCAATACTCCTCTCTCCTTGTTCCCCCTCCACACATCATTAAACATATTATTATAACATGACTGTCAGCCTGCGCCTCTCTTCGCTCCATTCTTGCTCTGCCAGGTAATCAATTTGTCGTCACTCTCTGTAACCCCAGTAAAGTCATCAAGTGAAATGAGTTACAGCTGCAAAGAGCCTTCAAGAATACAGGAGGAAAAAAAAAAGAATGCGAGAAAAATGACAACACAGCCCAGGAATATTCCACCGCTTGATAGCACATCCCAGGTCTTGAAGATGAAATATTAATGCACAATTTGTTTATCTGCAGGCCCACATCTCTCCAGTGCCGAGCTGTTAATTTTCTATCGGCACAGACAACGGATCAGTCAGTCATGAACTCTTCACAGCCATTACCGGGAGACATTTTGATTAAGTATTCCTAATGTAGTGGATAGGAAAGAATGAAAACACTCTGCCTGCCAACTTTTGATTGACCATTAAGCCACTGATGAATGTGCCTGTCAAAGAGGAGACAATTACCTCAACAATGAAGAAACTCTTCTGGAAGGCTTATTTCTCTATAGGGCTGACACATTTACCAGAGTACAGGCAAGGCAGCTGAGAGCGTGTAAAGGGATCACTTAGGCATCTACTCAAAAGTTCTCTGAATAAAACTGGGGGCATTGTTTTTAAGAAAAGAGGGCTTTTGGCGACTGAAATGTGGGAAAAATATTTAGTGTGTGACTGTATGGCACCGAGTGTCTATGTGTGTGTGTGTGTGTAAACTGAGAGTGTGCCGGGCAGATAAGGGTCTCAGTATCTTAAGCGGGTATAAAGAGACGCTATTATTGGCAGCGAACAATCACCATCTGGTTGCTACATCCGCAACCATAATAAAGACTGATAACTTCTCAGCACACCACAACCAAGTAATTGCATCCTCAAACGCTGAAATACCCTTGATCAATCTAGTTTTAATGCACCGGCTCGATCGTAATGAGGCAGCCTTTTTGGGAACATTATAATTTACATTAAATAGCACAATTGCTAACGCTGCTTAAAAAGTGGTCAAAGGTAATTTGTGACCTTTTTGTGTAGTTTAGATTTTTTTTTTTAAAATATTATAAGCAAAAATTAAGTTTAGTGGTATTTTTTGAGGGGGTCCTTTGGGATAGAAACGCTGAGATTCAGCTTCCCTACAGTGCTGCATTAAAAAAGAGAAGCTGTAAACACAAACATTTACAAAACCGTTTTACAACTAACATGCTGGCCTCCAGCACACACTGCACGGGCCTCCATATAGCGTCGTTTGTGTGCTTTAACAAAACAGCAGAATGTACATAAGCATTTGACTAGATTACCCCGCTTCACAAAAAGTAAAAATGTATGTGTTGTGGAAATGTGCACATCCTGTTTTGCCTGCCAGCAGCAAGGATGGAGTGTATATGGGTGCCTCTGTGTGTGTGTGTGTGTGTGTAAGAGAGAGAGAGAGAGTGTGTGTGAGTGAGTGTAACCCATTCTCCATTTGTCCATAAGATTATGAAGAGTTCATACAGAGTTCATCTGCTACGGATCCAGCAGCTCCACATCTTTCAGCCCCTCTCCACACTTCATGCGGGTCAAATCAAATGCAGTGAGAGAGGGTTAAAAAAAAAAGTATGGGCAAAGAAAGTTTCTGATCAATGAATGAATAAATGCCCCTTGACATGGTATGAGTATTTTTTTTTCTTTTTTGGAGGGGTGGGGGGCACCTAGAAGGCTTTATTGTCCTTCCTTTCCCCCTTTCTAGTGTTTTCCATTATTAATCTAATTAATCATCCCAGAAGTGCTCTTAAAGCTGCAAGTCTTCCTCTACTGTTTTATAACATTTGACTTTTTACAGTAATTGATACCAAAAACTGGTGTCTGAGGTCCCTGATGAATCCCCCTCACTGGGCTTCTAGAAGGTCCCGAGTGAAATGAGAATTAGTTTCATTTCCGTATTATTAAATTCACTTTATCTGCGTTCACGTTCTTCTCTACAGGACATAGTAACCCATAGCCACATGTACATTTATAGAAAACCTGCTCTGATGGGCTCCTCGGGACAATCTCTTACTAAACGGAAGGATCTGATTCGTATCTCTTCGGGGGTCCCACATGATAAAAGTTTGAAAGGGAAACCCTGTGTTGTAGACACGCTATTCGCAGAATCGTAAAACAAATATCGACAAATCTCACACACAGGTTCTTTTTTGACAAAAAAAAAAAATCTCTTACCCGCAGCCCGTTTGGGTGCCTGCTGTTTCCTCCGTGGCATTTTTTTCTGGAGTCGCAGTTCACTACTGTGCCCAGGTGAAAACTGAATGCGGTCTACGATAGTCCATGCATAGACAGAGAGTGTGTGTGAGTCTTTATTGTGGCTCTCCGACTACTTCAGTCTCTCTCACTATATAAAGAAAAATCCAGTTAGGAATCGTTTTTAGAGAGAGCGGTGGGGGGGAAACAGATGTTAAATCGGGATCGTTCTTTCACCTTCTTCTTCCTCCTACGGGCTGCGAATCTTCTTCTTTCACGATCCGTTTGTGTCCATCAGTGCCACATATGTTGATCGACGCGTGTCAGTCAGTTCCGCAGGCTGTTTTCGGTGGCTAAAATGTGTTAGGAATGCGCGTAAAAAGCGTTTGGTAATGGTACAGTATATTACGCACGGTGCAGGCGAGGGGAGAGGCGATGCCAGCAGACATCGATCCATAGAACAAACTGAACATTAAAAACTCCTCCCTCCTCGCCTGGACTTGATGATGGCAGCGAGACATTTGTTACACTAGATAACCATGAGTTTATTAAAGGAACAGAGGCCAGAGAAAAGAGACGGGAGCACAGGCTGTGTGCTGCTGGGCTGCTGCTTTCTATCACTCTGTGCTCGGCGCCTTTTCATGCAGCTTTTCTTGTTTTTAGAGCCTTTCCTGCAGCTTCCGCTTTGCTCGCTGGATGAAAGACAAGTTTGTAAGATCTCCAGCAGATATGAATGAACTGCCGCAGACACACGGTTATTGTGTGGGTTTGACCGAGTAACTCGCTGAATGTTGGAATAAACCTACTTATGTGAACAGGCTGATTCCAAAAAACAGCCCGCTCTTTGCAGGAGTATCAAAATGCACAAAATTGTTTTGTTTTTTTTTGTTTCGGTTAATACTTTCCAAGCTGAATGCAGTTCTGGAGGCCTGATGTAAAAATGCTTTATATGCGTTGTAAATGCTTCATAAAGTCCCTATGAACGTGTAATTGGTCTGAGATTATGTATGGCCATGTCGATGGCATTGTGGATACTCAAATTACAAAAGGGTCCTGAATCGATAATTACAAAACACACAGTAAAAACTGACATTTCAGGACACTGTTTACATAAAGATCACATTAGACTTAGTTCCTTCCTCTTAGTTCTCTAGTCCTTCCTGTATCTCTGATTAATCTTCTCATTATGGCTACAAATAAGAGGCATCAATCCAAGTGAAAACATGACCAACTATTTAATTTAGAATTACAACCTAAGAATATTTTCACTATAAATTAATCTGCCCATTATTTTCTTGATAAAGTGTACGATGAAAGTAAAAGCAGCAAAGCTACAGTGACACTGACTTTTTTGTTTGAGTGTAGTCTGCAAACTGTGAGGGAAAAGAGTAAAGAAAAAAATGCTCACACTGATGTAATCACATTGCTTTTTTCCCCTGACCAACACTCCAAAATACTACAAACTTTACTTTCTGAATAAAACAAAGAAAATCATCACCACTGCTAACATGACATTTTATTCTACTTCTAATTTGATCCCATTTTCTAAAAGTGACAAAGTGGTAGGAAAAAAATATTAGTAGCTCTGCTCTACTTCCAGGAAGGGGGTTTGTATGTTGCCAGATTTTTCTGAAACAATCTCAGAAGGCATTTTTAACTTTATTCACTTTAAACCGAACATTTCTTTGCCTTAATCCTCTATGACTAAGGAGCATAATAGTAAAGACTCTCTTTCTCTTTAAAAGCAACTCGTGACCTAATCAAATATGAAGTTGAGTTGATGGATGACTTCATTTCAGAGAGACAACACCCCTCTGAGATCCAGGCTCTCCCCGCATTACAAATGGCTTCCTGATAATATTCCATCACCCTATTTTGTGTCTGTCACTCATTTCGCCAATGATACCAGAGACCTCCCGTGAACTCCACCTGAACCTGTGCGATCAATCACGTCTCAGATCAAGCCTGAGCCATACCTGTCTGACAGCTCTTAACACCCTGTGTGTACACAAAGCATGCATGTGCGGTGACAGCCGTTACACCAGCGCCCACCACAAACTCACCTTATCTCTCCCAGAATGGCCTCGCTCCGCTGCCGCCTGCACCTACTGAATCCCGTATCTCCACACCTTCATTCACCGAGCTGTAAAAACAAAAAAGTTTCTGATCAGCGCTTGTATTTACAGCTTTTTACACACCGTCCATGCATGTGGATGTGGTGCTGGAGCATGACTGGCGGGTTAAAAAAAAGTTTCTGATCAGCGCTTGTGTTTACAACTTTTTACCTACCGTTCATGCGTCAGTAGCGCACACATGCAGATGGTTGAATCTGCCATCCTTTAAGTCTTGATGAGCTTTTTTCTTCTTCTCGTGTTTGCAGTTTTTATGCCTGGATACTCGAGGATTTTCCGGGATACAACTTCAACAGATTTCACTTAAGTGTGATCCGCCACTGTAACCGCATCTGACAAACATATATCTTGTTAGTGCTTTTTCACAGCCACCTGTGGCTCTCATTACAGTGAAGTTAATATAGAGCACACATGCTGAGAAACTAGACATCAAAAAACAGGAAAAAAAAAACTTGACTAGTTTTTGACGACAGGCTTATAAACCGTAAGTGGAATTAAAATCATATATCAAATTTACTGCTGAAAAAAAAAAAAACAAATCTACAAAACTAATTGAAATTCTTCCCAGTTACACAAGCAGATGTTTCCCAAGCTGGAAATCGGATCTTAATTCAGTAAATCTTTTGCCTCATATCTCATCACGAAGCGAGGCTGCGTCTCCGACAAAGAACAAAAAACAGAGTTTTTGCATTCTTGAAATTTTTGTTTGAGCTTTGACACCCATGTAATCCCGATCAGTCAGCTCTGAAACCAAAAATGTGCCCACATTCCTTGGAAGTCACCCATAGCACTGTTTTTTGGAGTGTCAACAAAATCAGTCTTTTATTTATTGTCAACAAAGAGGCTCAACAAAGTGTCTTTTGACTGCAGCCAAAGTTCTGACCTCTCATAGTTTTTACTTTGAGAGGGTTTGAAGCATCTTCGCAGTCTATTTTGGACCATTCAGAGCTTGTCAAACACCGCTTTTGGAGTGAAGTTTGAGGTTAACCTTGAACGGTGTGCCTCACATACAGTCGGTGTTGTAAACTGAAATAAAACTGCATAACAGACAGCTGTTAGGAGTTTCACATGTTTGATATCGGTGTCTGAAAAACCAGTTCTCATTTTTTTCAAAAAGAACATTATACGATAACCGTGACTCCCGATATGGATCTAAACAGCTAAAATAGATTAAAGTCAGTAATACTTCACAAGATACTAATTTAAGCAAAATATATAGCTTGAAGTGCATTTTCAGTTTCTCCTAGCCAACTGGAACACTTTCGCATCTTTCAGCGTGTTATTTTGGTCTCACCTCATCATATGCATCTCAATAAACAAACTGTACAAAGGAAGCAAATAGCAGAGACAAAGTAACTGCTTGGACAGCACAGTAAAGCCCTGAAAGCTAAAAAGGCACATATTTCCCACAGGAGATGATATAGGCCAGACAAGGGCTTAAAGGATAGCGAATACACAACGTTAATGCTACATCGTTTATCCTGATCGCGTAAAGACGCAACTGTTTCCTAAATCTTATAATATACATATGTTGATTGTGTTTTTACAGCTTGTTTTGCTGACCCAAAGTGACCCTATTTGTTATGTTTAATATGCCCAGAAAATGAATGGATGTCTTTCAAATTCCCTGATTTGTTTCTTTGTGAAACTAATGGCCTTTAAAGAAAATGAATCGCAACTCTTTGGTTTGAGCCAGTGCAGCGAGATAGAGGACAATACTGCAATTAAGACATTTTATTTCTTTTTTCCCCCATCTTTGACATTTGTGTCCGTCTTCTCCCACTCTCTAGCATTTCAGATTTATCTAATTGGCTGCATATGAGCTCACACAGTTCACCAGCACTTAAAAGTGCAGTTTAAAAAATCTGAGTGTGAAATGTGTCAAGATTTTCCAGTGTTTTTATACAGGAATTATAGCATTTTTTCCTGTTTGATCATCATAGACATTATAGACTCTCCAAGAAGATTTATGGACACTTTTTCCCAGGTCAGAACAGGAAATGTGAAAACAATTTCGACACAGTTCCTCTAAAGCTCTGCCATGCAAACACAATCCAGGGGAATCTTTCAAATTATTTCATAATTGTTAAGACAATGCAACAGACTCAGAAAATATCTGACAGACAGCGATGCACAAGAACAGAGCGAGTTCAAAGTGAACCCAAACAAGCAACGTCGTCGAGACTTCACAGATCCGCTCACGTTACGAGATTGACAAGCTACCGCCTGCGAACGTGGAACATTTAAAAACACACGAGCTTTTTGTGGAGCCGCACTGGTCAATTATCCATTCGAGTGAAATCTGGGCTCAACCTAAGAATGTTTCCAATATCATGAGACTGAGTGCATTCATATTTTGTGGCTGAACTATTTAGTTACAGTCTTTCCACAATAGGGAATCTAATTATAATGTTCTAGTCATGATAAAAGGAGGATGGTCTGAAAATCCAAACCTGTCTTTAATCAAAAGATGAAATTTCATGTACAATGGACAGCCTCTGATTGAAGTCTGGTTTCACTATTTTCAAAGCAGTGCAACAACATATGCATACAGTCAAAAGCAGCTGCTTGATTTTAAGATGTAATTCTTGTAATGCTTGTGAAAACTTACCAAAGCCTTAAAAAAACAAAGAGCTATTACATTTTCTGTGGAAATAACTGAAGTTTCCAGTTGCGTGATTGACAAGTGGTTAAAAATAAAAATTTCTGAGAGCAGGACTACATTTCAGCAATTTAATGATGCACGCTTAATATGAACTTATGTCAAGACTGAGGGATAAAAAAAATAACACACGCACACACATGAAACAGGAGTAATCTGTGATCATATAAACAGATACAAACATCATCTAACATTTTTCAAATGACGCCGCGGTTGTGGATTTTTGATGATGACATTAAGACGTCTCGATGAATAGCGTGAGTTATAAATAATGTTTGCAATGAAAGAGTTAATCTAAACACAGAGAGAGGAAAAGGCTACCCGTGGTTATATACACACGCGACAGTATGTGGGCCCGTCCTGTGTGAGAAGAAAACCGTTTTGTTAAAAGTAGGTGAACAAGCTGATGTGTGTGTTGTTGTTGAAAGCACATTTAAAGGAGCTTTGCGGGACTCGGCGTGTTTGTCCTCGGGGCTCGGTGTAACAGATGACAGAGATCGTTGGAGCTTTTTTTCACATTAGTCAGAACTTACTCCTTTTCACAATTTTACAGTACTCCATAGAGACCCAGACACCATTCTGATATTGTTGAACTAAGGTTGGTACTTGACAAGTGGGTACTTGTTGTTCTTTTCTTGACAGGTGTTAATGCCTCACACTCCTTCTCCTGTTATTTTGGTGACTACTTTTTGATTCTGTATTGTCTAAGGCTTTTTGCACATCGGAAATTGTATGTGCAGAAGAATATACTGCCATTGCTGTGCATTTATTTAGCTAATATTAACCTCTGGCTCTCTTCCACAGTGTGTTTTTGTCCCGACTTCCTCCCCTCCTTAAACAGTGAAGGCAGATGTATGCCCCTCTCTGAGCTGGAGGTTTTTTCCTCACCACTGTCACCAAGCAGGGTCATGGGGGTTTTGAAACCTTGTTCCAACTATTCTGGGGCAAGAGACACCCTGGACAGAGACAGCCAGCCGACCACTGATGCTCACATTCACACCTACAGGCAGTTACTAGTCACTAGTTAGCCTAACAAGCAAGTCTTTGGACTGTAGGGGAAAGCCAGCATACCAGGAGAGAACCTACAAAGGCACAGAGAGAACATGTAAGCTCTACGCAGAAAGGCCAAAGCTGGCCGGTGGATTCAAACCCAGGAGTTTGTTGCTGCCGGCCACAGTGCTAACACTGCATCACCATGCCACCTCATCTTATTTATGTAGTGCTGATTTACAGGATAAACTCTAACAAAGATTTTACAAGCCGTCAGATTTCATTTTGGAACATGATTACAAAAACATCTGAGAACTGTAGCGCCATAATGTAAACCGAGCAGTGGACACAAAAACAGGGACATGTCGTAAACTCTTGTCAAAACAGAGAAAACTAAAGGATTTAGAGACATTTTGTTCTGGCCACTGAAAAACAAATGTTGTGGGTTATGACACAGTGTCAAAGATCAGACTCCTTAAAGCCTTTTTTAAATGTAGGTAAAGTGGATCTGATGTGTAAACGAGTCGTGTTTGGTGATAAACGGACTGAAAAAAAAATCTGGCTCTGCAGTTTGCATTTGCTCTACAGATCATTTTATGATCTTCCAGCTCTTCGTTTCACTTGAACTTAATTTTAAAAGCAAGCAGATGTTTAGGGTTAGAAAATAAAATACACCCATATGACAGACCCAGCCCTTTACAACAGGCAGACCAAGCTAGCAACTAGTTGTAAAATCAACACATTCTCATCCCATGGTTCTGTTAAATGCTGCTGGTGTCACTAATTAAGCACAAGGAGTATTTTGGTGTCAGTTCTCCAGTCGTGGCAATGCTCTGGACCACAAGTTGCTCTTTTTAAGAGCAGCAAAGACTGCATTGTGAGGCTGGGTAGGTGGCAATCACCATAATTTACAAACTCTTTGGGAGTTTTTGTGTTTGATTCGTTTTCCAGGATGTACCCCGCCTCTCACACTATGGAAGGTTAAAGGAAATAACCTACAATCATATAGTTATGAGTCCAGACTTCCTGGGGGAATTTAGGGCCTCTTTATGACGGGGCTTCACTATAATACACAACAGGAAACCTTTAAGTAAATACAATACCTTGGATAGTCTCTTAGATGTTGTCATAATTGGATTATTCCGGTCTTTATTATCCATGCCACGCCCAGAAGATATTTCTTTACAATGTGTATAATTTTAAAAAATGCTTTATGATAAAAGACTCATTCTTTATAAAAATAGAGTCTGTTAAAAACAACAGCAAAACATTCAGATAGACATCTTAAAAAGTAAAATTATTAAGGTTAGTTAAGGTTAAAGTTGACCTGTTATCTCAGGTGGAATGGCACCGTGACCTAAATCTAACCCTAACAAACGAATGACTCGTCATTAAAGGTTTACATATGTGTAGGAAAATGAGTCTGAATCTGGGGCTGTCAGTCATCCTGCAGAGTAAGTACAGCACGCGGGCCGAGAAGGGAGGGGAGCATTGTACACCGTCTTTTTAACCCAATAAAACCCATACAACATACAAACAATCTTTCTTACACTGCTGCTTGACCTATTTCTTCTCATGTAATATATCGTTAAAGCAGCCTTGTGAAATAGCTTAATTATTCATGCTTGATTTCAAAATGAAGAGCTTTGAGAACATGGCTCCACAGGAGGATTGACACACGCAACAGTGCTCTTACAAGCACACACACTGAGGCACACTGGGGCCCGGCTTACTCGAACAAAAAAAAAGAAAAGAACACCCTTGACTGACTTCATCCAGTGTGTTGTGCACAGAGCATTAAAGCAAGAGTGAAGATAAATGCCCTGTCAGTGCCTTTAATGATTTATTTCAAACATTTCACTCGATCCAATAAGGTTACAATCTATGGCAGGTAATTGTTTATAGAGAAAGAGAGGGCATTTTGTTTGTTTTATTGAGCATTGAGCAGAGTGAACATACTAACCTCAGAAATGGATGCACTGTCAGAAATATTAATTTGCTGTTTTCGACTGCATTCTGCGCTTGTAACTCTTATCACACATATGAACACACAGTGCCAACTTCAGCATTCGGACTTTTTTGAATTGAGCCACGCGCTGTAGTTCATTAAATATCCTTTTCTAGGGTGTGAGGCCCATCTGTCCGTAAAGACTAGAGTGGATGTGGGTGTCCGATCAGCCACACACTATTTTTGCCTCCCAGCATGCGTGTGCTGCAGTTAGGTAAGGCATCAGAACAGCCTGTCACTTGTCCCTTGGTATTGCTTTAGTCTGCGTCGACAGTGTGTCCACTCTGGGTTTGTCAGTGTCTATTCAGACCTGACCTGTCTTGTTCAGCTCATGGCAGAGGACGCTGATGGACATTTCCAGTTCTCCTTCTCGGTGTCCATCACTCGGTGCAGGATGCATCCCTGACGCATCTTAGTTTGAGCTCCTGAAATTTGTTGACAGTTGCAGAGGGTGGTCTGCAGTTCTGCCACCCTCAATTATGGGAGATGTGATCTGATTCTGACTTGAGGGATGTAGGTTGCCTGCTGTGCATAAATGCTCAATTGTGGTCGATCGATATCTTGCTAATAGGTTTTGAAAATTGAAAACAATGCAAATAGAAAAGATGCGCAAACCCTGCTGAGGGATTTTGAAATACAAACCCAAAAGGCTAAGCGAAGGTGGGGTAAGTGACATCATTTATTTATTTATTTGCAGCTCTTGTGGATTCGATTCATTCATCCTCTTTTATGTTTGTTGCTTTGCTGCCAGTCAATCTTGTGTTTGTTCTCTTAATTTCCTTCGAGTCGCTGATGAAAAAGCAGGAGTATTTAATTAGCGCTCCCTCTGTTCTGTTGAAACAGTAAGTGTATTTTTATAGGACCAGGAATAGAGCTCAAGTCTGTTTCTAATGGAGATGGAGGCAATCAGATAACCAACACTGCCACCCATGCTCTCTTTTCCTCTTCTTGAAGAGGACAACTTCAGCTTTTAATAAACATGTAATAAGAAGGAAAACAGCTGGTAGCTGCATCACAGATGGTGCCGTTCTTGGCATCTCCAAGGAAGGGACCACACATACAGATGGCTCATTATTCCAGCATTTGGTTATGCATATTGCACAAAATTTTATTCCAATGCTTAACAACCAGTATAAGCAATACAGGTGTTACTATTTTTCACGAGGCTCTCCCTGCAAAGTAAGCAGTTGGGATCGTGTTTTGGTCATATCTTTGCGGATCACTCGCACAAGCCCCAGAAACGACTTCCCCCTATCAATATTTCAGTGCTGTCTCTGTTTGCGAGAAGCGCCACGTTAATCTGCACTCAGGTGTGATTCATGGCTAAACCAGCTGTCAGTCTTGCCTCGACTGCAGCTCTGTTTTCAAAGCGCACCTTTGTGTCATTAAGGTAACAGCCCGCAAATACCTCAGCAGGTCGCTGATTAAGACAGAGGGAGGGATATTGATCACAAAGCAACGGCGAAACAATTCAGCACAGCCAGCCGAGAGCGAGGCCAAACACCTCGGCAAGCAACCTTGACCTCTGCGAAGTCCCTCAGACCGGGCATGTTTTAAAATCTAAACTTGTAAACTCATATCGCGGTCTGCCTATCTGCATATTTCTGAACTCCAGTGTCCTCTGAGTATTATTTATTTTTACTCAAATAGAAAATGTCACTGGTAAAAAATAATTTGAATGAAAACAAGGCAAAGGATTCAGTCCCATGAGAGAAATGTGTTCTTCGTTGAGTCTTTTTTTAGGCTGACTGTTTTAAATTACAGATGCTCTCTAATTGGCTACGGTCAAATAAAACCCGCCTAATGAGGCATTGCATTCATTTGCTTATTTCCTTTCAAGTCATTTCCCTTTGTATCTCAGAGCAAAAGTCTGCTCTTGTGCTCACTGTCGTTTCAAGCAGGGTATTCTTAGTCAAAAGACTATCATGCCTCAAATGAATATGTAAATGCACTTTTTTTCCTGCCGCAGAATAGTCGAGACCCTGAATTTACTCATTAAGTATAAACAGTAACAATAATAAACTCCAACTTTAGCTGTTATCCCACCTTTATCTGTTATTTTAATGACCACCACCAGGTTTGGAAGTAAAGGCAGCAAAAACCTACGAGTGCGTCTCCATTATGGGATGAACTTAGCTCGGACTTCTCTTTTAATGCGATGATTAAGTGTGCTAATCACAAGTAAGAGCGAGACGTAGACACTTTTATCCGTCTGTCCGCCTGCGTGTGTGTCCTGAAACATCCGAGAGATTTTCTTTCAGACCTCCTCACACTTGACACTCCATGTATGCTGGAGCTGTCCTCTCCAATTTATAACAGAAGTCAATGTGACCTTTATCCTGGCAATGACTATAATGTACTTTAGCACATGTCAGTCTCAGGTCAGGATTATCCCCCGTGTCATATGTTTTGTCTTGCATGTTTTACAGTCACCAGGGACGCACCGCTGTGCTGCTGCGCTGCAGCCTATTCAACTTTAAAGTGAACTTAGACAGGTGATAGCTTCAAAAAACATGTAACATATTATTACCATAGAGACAGTATTCAGAGGCCCAGTGCAGCATACTATTATGGGCCTATTCCTTCAGCGTTATTATACGTTCAGAGATATTTATAGCCTGCAAAATGCAATTAGACATTATAATTACACAGTAATGACTATTTTGAACCCCAGTTTAATAATAATAGCTTTGCTTTCTACTCTATTCTAGACTGCAGGAAACAAAAGAAGCCAAACGACTTAAAGTGCTTAAAAGCATTGGTAGGCTGCACGAAATAACTGTCACATGTTTTTGGCTCTAATTTCCCCCCTCATACTCATCTTATTGCTCATCAGCTAAGTTGTCAGGTCTGCTACATCCCTTTGATGGCATCACTGACAATTAGCAAGACGATGCCACACAAAACCATCTGGACAGGCACATCTCTCGTTGCTGAGGGAGACAGTTTCTGGTGTGACAAAAATAAATCTCAAGGTCAGTTGCTGTCACTTTTTAAAAGTATCAGATTCCTTCAGAGGTAGATTTATGGGATTGGATTTATTTTGAGAAGGTTTACTGGCTAATGACAAGGTGTCTGAGACTGTTAAGTGGAGAGGAGGAATTAAATCAGTAGAGTACACAAGCCAGTACCCCGCTTAATTTTAGCTATTGCTTTTTTCATCACCTTTCACTGTCATTGCCTGAATTTATTGACAGATTGATGTGTTCAAAAATATGTTAAATATATAGACGGACAGCTGCCTGACTACCATTCAAAAAATAATAGACCTGCTATGACATTTTTCCAGTACACTCTGAAAAAAAAATTATCAAGAGGGGTGGGAAATTGATTTTCCCCTTCCCCATACGCAGCAAATGTTCCACATAAATATATGATGCTTTGACAAACCTCCTCACATTAAACGTGAAGGATCCTGGCAATGAAAGTCAGACTAAATATAACTCTGTTAGGGCCCAGCCACAGCAGCATACTTTTGCATCATTATAATCTGTATAAACATTTACACAAAGGAAGGAGTGAAACCAACTGACCAGGAAACACCATCCTCACTTTAAGGTAGAAAGAGTTACAGATTTCAAAATAAAGGAATCCAGCTTTAAACAGGTGTGGCTGAATCTACTTTAGCTTGAAATGCTCAAATAAAGACTGTCTAGGGATAAAGTGCCAAACATAGTGTGTGTGGTCATAAAACAAGACGGTGTAATTGTATAAACTGCGTGCCTGGTTAGCAACAAAGCTAACGAGCCTATTAACTGACAGATAAGTTGGGTTTGCTAGCTCTGATCTTTTCCCCCTTTTGGTAGCTCTTCAATAAATACAGTACTTACACTTCCATCATTCTAGGCATGTTTGACCACCTTTAATCTTTTTTTAACAATACAAAAGGAATCATGTCTAGTATTTTGTCTAATATGTGAATACAAAATATCCCGGAGAGCTTGCTAAATTTCAAAAATAATTTTATAATATTTAGCCTAATCTATTATATCAAACGAGTTCTCGTTATGTTACTAAATTTGTTTTCTTCACTCTAGTTCAATGTAAAAATAATATAAATAATTTACAGTTTAAATTAAAAACTGGTGGTGGATTAGCTGTTAGCCCAGCAACACAAAATCTTTGCCTACAATTTCTTAAGGTTCTCATAGAATGAAGAAACAGCCACAACAGACAAACTTCAAACATTAACTAAAAGTAACATTTGCCCAAAACTCCGCCCCCAACACACGTGTCAGGTCAGGAATTTAGTGACCTTTCTCCAGGTTGTCCTGTACTACCAGAAAGGTTTTTCTTTTGAAAAGTAAGTCATTTAAAAATAACTTTTAAAAAAATGTAAAGAAATAAAAAAGAGATAAATCATTGGATTTGCAGTTATTTTGTTTGATGGATTGATTCTTCCTGTGCAGCCCTCAATCATATGCCGGTTTCATAAATTGGCACTCAGTCAGAGCTTTGAGAAGCCCTGCCAGAGTAAAAGATGAATTAATGGCTACCATTATGTCAACCATGGATTTGTCAGTTCTGTTTTAAAGCTCTGAGTTTTGGAACCTCACTATTTTGGTGTTTTGAAACTGGGCCTTGCGAGCAAAGAGCAGATTCTGCTGAGAATTTGAACACAACGCACACAAAGAGTAACAACCAGAAAGCAGACCCGCTCTGGACCATAGGCTACCTGCCATTCTTTATTATATCACCTATCATTCTATAACTATAACTTTAAAAAGCATAAAAATGTAAAACATGTCAAAATACACTTGTATGATCACTTTCCTATACTTTGAAACAACCTGATTTATTTTGTGACCTTATGAGTCACACCCTTCTGGCCATTAGAAAGAAAGCAGGCTTAAAGCGATTATGCATAAAACTGAAAAGCCCATCTTTTGTATGTATATATTCTGTGTAGCCGGATCTGAAGTCACTAGCCTAAAAATGTGTCTTAAGTTTTTGTTCAGAGTTAATCGATTCTTCGAAGGACACAAGTTTTAACACCGCCCGTAATCATTCGATCTTCATTTTTAACTGCGTTCTTTTTGCCTGTCGGTTTGGATCAAGGATTCAGGGGCAAATGGATCATTAAACAGAAACTAGAACATACTGTCATTGTTTTGAAGAGCATATTCTGTGCAAGCCCAGCTCTTGCTACAGTATCTCATCTGCAGCTCTTCCATTGTGTGGTCCCATGATGCTTCTCTGCTTGTGTTTCCATACATCATGTTTGTGCGGGCTGTACTAAAGCAGATCCCCTACAGAATAGGATCCAGAGTGTCATCCAGGCAGAGTTATCCCTCACCACTGGCTGACCGTGGCATTATTCCGATGGGGACTGTTTGACTAATAAGCATTTTCGTTTCACAAGTGCTGGCTCTAGTCAATGCTGCTGCTACGGATATACATACGGTATAGAGGACACCTTGAATTGGAAAAAAAAGAAAGAAAGGTGGCCAACACTATTAAAAGCACCCACTGGTCCGGAAAACACACTGTGATTTCATTACAAAAATCATATAATGGTCGTAAACACAATAAAAAAGTTGCAATTTTACTCGGGGAATTTGCAGCGTATGTAGAACAGATACAGCGCTTTCTTTCTGTGACAAGTTGCACTTGAATGCACAAGATGCTTCCCTTTGTTTGATTTCAGCAGAATGGTTATAGTGGTAAACCGATATCTTACTGAGCAAACAGAAGGCGGTGCATTAAAGATAAAATAGGGTGGCACTTGATTTTGAATGCATTGTGTGAAAAAGAAAAGGACACTGTCCACACATTAATGGGTCAGCTTAGAGCGGATGCTGTGATTCCTCTCTCTTTAACTGGGGCATTGTATGTTCGTTTACAGAGTGCATCTTTATGATGTGCTGCAGATGTTTCATAAATGTAGGTGAGTAAAAATAGTACATTTGCTGAGGGATATCCCCAAGTTATGTATTTGAGAGCACGAGTGGCCCCGCATATCTGAGGTTTATATTGTTAAAAGATGTGACACATATTAACAGTCTCTCACCAATGGGTAAGAATCTCACAAACGCCTGTAATAAAATTCATGCGCAGCTTGCTGTTGGCTCGTCCTTTACGGCCCTTTACTCTAAAACCGAGAAAGAAAGTAGAACAAGAAGACCTCATTGACCTTCTTTGTGCTGGCAGACACTTCATATTTCAACAACCAACCACTAAAAAGTATTTTAGCTCTACGATGCTACCTGAGTGTTTTCCTCCCACACAGAGTTAAAAATGCACACCACTAAATGACCTCTTTCTTTTTGCTCAGTTGGTGGAACTGAGCGGTTGCAGATTTACTTGCAAATGTGTTTTTCTATCTATATAAATATGCATGTCTTTGCTGTAAATAATATTTGTTGCAGCCACCAAAACAAATTCGCAGCACTCTGAAAATTCAACTCTAATGAGCGACTCCGCTCTGCACTCTGGGTTCCTGGGCTGTATATTTGCTCCCGTCGGGTCCGGGTCCGAGCATGTTACTTAGCAAATTGCTGCAATCACCTCAGCAGACCACCCAGACAACCTCTTCCTCTGTGTTCGACTTCCCCGAAGAAAAGCCTCCGAGCGCAGGGAGCGAGTCCGCAGAGGTTTCCATCAGATGGTGTATAGCATCCCGCAGTCTCTCACGGTTGGGCTTTGGTAGAAGTTCAGCACACATGAGACACCATCATTTGAAAAACATCTGTCACTCTGACAAATAATAAGTGCACAGGGCCTCCAGGGAAAAGGGAAGTGCAAGCTCCATATTTTATTTCTTTTTGTATAGCACTGCGACTGACTGCTGTTTTTGTGTGCGGTGAACTGTACTTTATATCTAATGCAATGCATGCTCACACTGACAATTGACATTTTAAGGGCATTACCCTTGACAAGGCGACCTGGACAAATGAAAGAAAAAGGCAGAATGATTTATCGGAGCGGGGGGGGCTGCTGAAATATTTTGACTTACGTTTTTTCCGTGCTGTTCGAAATGAATAGTGAAGACATATACCGCACCCCTGCTCCTGGCTGTGTGAGCTGTCTGCAGAATAGCCTGATGACCTGAGATCAGGTAGGGCTATATCTCCCCAGGGTGCTTGCAAAGCCAAGACAGCACTGCACTGCTCTCCTTTTCTAATTCTGCCAGTTCCTCCTGGCTTAATTGAGAATTTGAACAAACAAATTAATCATTGCAGCCCATAAAAATGACAGGATTCATGCAGTAGCATTCTTCATTCTCTCTAATTTGTTGTGCGTTGTCGTTCCCCCTCCCCTGTTCCTGTGCCTTTTCTCAAGCCCCCACAGCATTTTTTGTGCTGAATCTGCTAGTTTACCCCCTTATGAAAATTACAAATACTTGTCAAGGTTAACGAGTTAATATTCTCATTCAATATTTATTTTATGGGCGAAAGAGAGCGTCTCCCTTCAGCGCGTCCTCTTCCAGAGCGAGGATGGGTTTGTTAATCAAAATGACAAGGACAGTGTCCTTTTGATAATCCCCTGAATCATCGGGAATAAAAAATGAACTTTATTAATCAGCGGCCTCTGATTAATTGTTATGAAGTGTTGCTCATCCATTTCCCCTGCATTTCCGTAATTTTCACAGAAGCCTAACAATCTCCCCAATGATTTGAAGCCTTTTGAGCTGGCGATGCATTCAGCAGCACAGCAATAAATAGCTGGGCAGCACACTCTTCTTCCTGGATGAGCTTCTTTTACAAAAACACAATGCTTATTTTCCCTCTTTGCTTACAGCATTACTTTTTTTTAATATAACTTCTTCTTTTTTTTTCTTCTAGCTTCTGAGTTTGCATTTTTAAAACGGCATTTTACAAAAACGTCAATACTGACACTAACATCAGTTTAGTAGCAGCCATCAGTCTTCCTTTATGTTTATATCCCACATCAATACTGCACTTTCTGCCCACTTAATCCTTGAATGTGAGACACAAATGTAATATCCATTCCTCTCCAGATGGATCCAACAGTACAGTTCCAGCAAGCTAATAGTGTAAAGCAAGACTTAGGACAAAATCAAATATAAATAAGCAGCTAGTAAATGAAATCATGTTACACATTATCTACAAATTAACAACTCAGACTCAGCAGACCTCCCCACAGCAGAACACGATACCCAAGTTTTCTTTCATCTTAAGAAAGTAGGACAATTAATACTGCATACATTGGTGATGTCTATGATTAATATATAACCCTGAATGTCGTTTTCACAGTGAATGGTGCAAGGTTGGGATTCTGATGTAATTTACATGAGTGAGCGAGACGCGGGGTGCTCATTTTCTCTGAAGTGATGTCCATGAAACAGAATGTACAAAGGATGGGAAAGTTTCCTATCAGAAGGGCGTCTCTCTTTTATTTTCCTTCTCCTCTGGCATGCCACAAAAGGTGGGGAAGGGTGGGCGTGAAGCGACAAAGAGAGCGATATTTCATCTCACGCCCATTAATCAGCATCCGTCTTTGACTGTATTTACCTAGAAGTTATTATTTTCACATTTAACTCTATATTTAAAAGTCCCGTGTACGGAAATGATACATTTAACAAGCGCACGCTATGAATTTCAGCCTCTTCAAGAGATTTAAGGGGGTTGGGTGGCTCACATGCAATTAATTGTGGAGGTGTTTTATCCATCAGAATGAATAATTTAAAGGGAGTGTTAATAGGTATCCCAGACTTGGCCAAAGGAGCGGAGACAAAGTGTTGTTGAAAGACGTTTCATTACTTTCCCTCTGATGCTGCTCTTCATTTGTTCTCCCGTGTCTTTTTTGGGTCAGTCTAGTCGCGATCAATGACGGCGACAAAGAAATATTAATAAATAATTATTTGCATTATTATAATAAAAAAGGGGAGAGTTACATCAACTGTGCACGACCGCTGGATTTGATTCATTTAGAATTTTGACACCGAGCCATAATCATTGTAGCATGAAGCCAGAAGTTAAACTTTGCCCATAAATAAAAGTTAGTCTGGTTCTTCGCACATGGGAACAAAATCTGAGCAAGACCTTTCCCCCAGCTGAGTTACCTTTGAGAAATCTGCTTTATACAACATAAATTGTTCTGAGGGAGGAACATTAAAGCCACAATCCATCTTTTCTTCCCCCGTATAAATGTTAAGTATATTCTCATAAATATATGCTTTGATTTATAGATTAAAAATAACCTCATCATACATGTTTCCCTGCTCTTTTACCCAGAAATACTGATGTCAACTAACCTTTAACAAGAGTAAAAATTAAACAGTCGTACATATTGATAATAGATTGGCTCTTTGGATGCCAAAAAGTACACTACAGTTGAAGACTTAGGAATGCACTTACTAACAAATGTATCGCATTCACTGATAAAGATTATCTTGTGGGAAATTTCCATAGACTCTTAACACATAAAACCCACATTTCCCCTTGAAGGAAGCATTAAGTTGATGATGTTGGAGACTTGAACTCAGCACAGCTTTGACTGATTCCTCCTGTGTGTGTGTGTGTGTGCGCACGCACGTGCATCTCCTCTTGTGGGAAACAATGGGAACTTCACAGACTCCCACATGCGCAGAGGGATGACTTCAGAAAGAAGTCATCTCTGTCACATGCAATAAAAGCAAGTCCACATGCGCATAGTTCCCCATCCTTCACGCTTTGTTTACACCCAACCCACAACATAAATTAGCTACAGCGACTACTCTCCTTTCAACACCTGTCCAACACGGGGACGGGACGGGGGTGGAAAAACAAGAAAAAAGATAAGCGCTAAGGATGTGTTGCTAGCCAGGTTTCCCAAAATGCAAACAGTAAATTCCGATGAGATCTTGTAAAATTAATTTTCTGACGCTATCCTTTTCCCCTCGGTAAAATGAGTCTGTTAATTTTTCACAAAAGGATTCACAAATACATGAGTCCTTTTGTACAATTTCCTCAGATGGAGATCTATGGCGTTGTGAACAAAAGACACTCCTTCAATGACAAGTGCCAAGTACATCAGCCAGGCCTTCTTTTCAAGTAATTCCAACCCCGGCTATTCAGGGTTTGCCCTGTGGCGAGACCGAGCACTTCGTTCTCCAGAAATAGCCATAGCTCATCTTTCACAAGGACTCAGGTCGTCTTATCACGGGGAGAGAGGTTCATTTGAATTTCTGTCTCTTCAATATGCCTGGCAATCATGATGCCCGCTTAATATTGAAGTTTGGGGAGTGCTCGGTGTTGTTCTCCCCCAGGCTCAGTGGCAGCCACAAAGAACTTGTAAGTTGCCATCAAATATCTTATCACATGACTTTTATCTGCCAGCAATGGCAGACAGTCTCACCTCAGCAGATTTCCACCTTGTAGAAATCATGAGCTCCCAAATGTGTTTTCTCTCTTCTATCCTGATAGCATTCAATATGGTCTGGCTTTATGAACAAATATAATTCTGAATGGTTATTTTCTCAAGCAAGCACTGGGGGCTAAAAGCAAAATGATTTTATGCCGCTGGCAAAAGACAAAGACTTGGTTTATTTTGCTGGATTTATATTTATTTGTTGTCCACAACCACCTCTTCTGAAATCCGAATTTCCTTTTGTTCCCTCTTAGCAGCAGAACGGCAAAATTGCCTTACCACATCTAATTAACACCCAAACACACCTTGACAACTTTTGCATGACACTCACTCAGCTAAAATCCTTTTAGAATAACAAAAAAAATCCTCACTTCAACTGAAAAGAGAGGCGTTTTTCTTGATAAATTTAAGATAAAAGACGTGGCAGTCATTTTCTCCCATGACATATTTGTTCTTTAACAACAAATCAATGGCTGTGAAAGCTTGGCACCTGAATACAGAACAATGGGGAGATGAAGCGAAGATTGTCTTCATTAGGCACATTAATATTCATAGAAAGTAGAAAATCTGACACCACGGAGGACTTGGTAACCTTTTCTCATATTAGATTTTTTTTTTCAACTTCTTAACACAATTAAAGTCCAGCAATGACTTAATTAATGCGGCTTTCTGTCAGGCGCTTTAAAGAACTGTCAATTTGGCCTGGGTCTGCCTGTCAGCAGGGAAGAAAGACAGTCATCCCACTCTTACAGGAGACAGTCGGAATCACAGTGCCGGATAAAGTCACATTCTTAGACACCTTGCCAAATTGATTCTTTTAAGGGTTTTCTTGCAGATTACCATTTCTTCCCTCCTGTCTCTTTTTCCGCACGAGTGTCAAATCTGAGAGAAAATCTAAATTCAGTTTTAGGTTCTGGCTATTACCGTCTTCTCCTATTGTGCTCATTGTTGCTGATACCCTGTTAAATTATGATTTGAATAAAATATTTTCTTGTGCAAGATGGTGTCCTCAGAGCTCCGAATCAATTACTGAGATACTGGCAACAATACGGTGCGGTCAGAGCAGGCTGCCCTCGCAGTAGCCGAAGTTATTGAATCAACAACTTCAGCTCGGTTATTAGTTTGCAGGAAGTTACCGCACATTTTTCTTCTTGTTACACATTTCTACAACATGCCCTTTTGACAAATGCTATAAGTAATAAGTCATTTCGATTGTGCCGTGAGTTTCTTGGCGAATCATCTCTGCAGAGGAGGCTGAGGCTGCGAGGGACGAGGCAGGTGCATTTCCTTTAGAGCCGCAACTGTCTTCAAGTGGAAGCCACAGGCTGTCCAAACAACATGACACTGCGAACGGCGACTGATAATGACTAATTCTCCTCTTCCATGGGTTTTGATCAAAAATAGCTCCTTCTCCTCTCTCTCTCTCGCCAGTGAGCAAAATTGAGGTAATGGCCCTTACTTTAGACTCTGGCACAGCTGCAGGATTTGTTATCACTTTGACTGAGATCAGTCTCACTTTTTAACAAGTCAGCTGAGACTTTCATGAAATAATGACTCATATGCACATGTAGCGTGAGTACAGCCAAATCCAGAAATGAACAGTGTTGGCTTTTTGGGAATTTCAGTTTTCCTAAACTCCTCCTTCTCCTTACTGGATGTAATTTTGAATGCTGTGAATTTGCTATGAAATGCAGTCAAAATCAGATTATAACATTCGTTTTTTGTGGTTTTTTTATCTATCCGCTCAGTGTGACCGGGGGAATTCATGCACTGCCATTCTCTGTATTAATGAACCAATACCTGTGATCATTCTGCAGGAGGTGTAACTGGCTTGGCAGGTGTGCTGCCACAGGGAAACAGATTAAAATAGTCAGGGTTCCTTTCAAGACTTGTACAGAAAACAATGGAGGCTTCACAAGGTAATCATGCCATTATATGAGACAGAGGGACTAATTGGAATTATACTAGAACAGGCAGGGATCTCATTAAAACCTTGAGCACTACCTCATGATAAACAGTCACTTTAAGGGCTGGCACTAATATGATGAGGCAAAGTCTTTATTTCTCACTTTCCAATGAACACATCTGATGTTTAAGCTCCTTATACTCACTCAGCAGGTATCATGTGGAATGTAAGACTCCTTAATTGCCACTGGAAATTAGTAGCACAGTTACATAGGGCGCTTTGTTGTCATGCAGAAACACTGATGATTGTGTACCGTCTCTTAAGATCTGCATCATTTTGAATTCTAGCATATCGTACTTCACGATAAGATTTCATATACTGTCGTCTGCTTTTGCACGTGCATCCAGTTGGCGTTACAAATTCAGCCGTGTGTTAATACATTAATTGCTCAACTTTGCTCATTACAGCCATATAAAGCCTCACCAATACAATTCCATAATAGCACAGTGAGCTTGTTATGGACTCTGACAACCCGTGATTAAAATCAGACTCATTTTGCTTGATGAGAAATTGGCTTTACCCAAAATAACTTTATATCCCTGTGCTTTCCAACCACAGTTCATTAGCTCCATCTTGCTCAGGCAGGATTCTTTGTACCATTTTGACTGTATTCAAATCTCTTTAATGCCATCTCATGTTTAAAGACTGGCCATAAATCCCATATCAGTTCTTAATGACCACTGCTGGCCAGCCGGTAATATGTCATTGTTCGCAGGCGATCACCCAGCGGGGAATAGACCATGCCAGTCTTTGTAATTGCACACCCAGAAAGATTTATACTGCCATTATGCACACCCATAAGAAATAATTCAAACATATCATTGAAAAAAACAGCCTGCACATTGCTGATCCCCAAATCTCCACTCAGCATCCAGAGAGTATAATATTCTGCCGCCTCTCTGCTAACGTAGCTTTACTGTCTTCTAGTAAAGATGTCTTCAACGCTCATATTCCATATGTCTATTTATTAGCGGTACAGTTTCTCCTTCTTCTGGAGGTTACTAGGGAAGAACGTGCAAGCGCTGTATAGGAAATGCAAGGTGTCATATAACTGCCACACCACTACAGTGGCTAAGTGACTGGAATATTCCTCGTGCCATATGCATCCTAAACAAACTCCTCCATGCACACTGCTGCCTGCAATCCTTGGTTGGCTCTGAGATGCGGTGATTGAAGATGCAGTTAGCTGAACTCCCCAAGTGTGCCGCCACAGCTTTGTTGTGCTGCCTGTCCTGGTTTCTCCTGAGAGGGGAGGCAGGTGTGGGCTGACGCAGGTTTGATCACCTTGGTGAATGTGGACCTAAGTGGCTTCACCAAGTCTGCAGGGAGGACAACAGCAGCTAGGTGCAGAAGGACGAGTGTTTGACTTGGGCTAATGAATTGCCTGGTTGAACAGAATTACATCATGCTTGTTTTCTTTAAAAGGATTTGACAGGTACTCAAATATGCTGGCTAACGTTATAATTTAAGCTGCGACACGCTGCATGAGGGAACAGAAAGAAAACGTTACTGTAGATTGATCAAATGTTACGGTCCTGGATATGCAGGATGTTTATTCATGAACAGCTGATATAAGTGATGCACAGTACTTGATAATATTTATGTTTTCAGGGAAAAGAAAAACTGCAGCTACTAACCCCAGAACAGCAGTGCACTTTGCTTGTTCTCTTTGTCCTTGGTTTGAGGGCCAGAGAAGTAGGGGAAGTTGAAGTGCCCTGCTGAAGTCAGCCATCAAAAGCAGGCCAGTCATACAGACTCCTGTTTCAGAGTCTACTGAGACTGCTCCCAGGGACTCTTTGTTCCTTTTCAACCAGACTGCTGCTGTCTCCGCGCTCAGGGGGCTCACTCACCAGTGACAGCCGCAGTCAGATCATACCCCCACAATCAAATACAGTTTTATTAGATCTGTCTTGCAGAGCGGCACTCCACTGCAAAAACATGTTTTGTTCTCTTTAACCTATTCCACCGGGGACACAAACCAACAGTGACACTGTCATTTGTTGGCAATGCAGTATGACTCCCTTGTGGTACAAATGTCAGATTATACCGTGCAGTACTAGTTATCCTCCCTAAATATAGCCTCTCTGGTATCATAGCCTGTCGCAAGAAATTCATGGCTTCGCACACATGGCCTTTAGTGGAGCCCCAGACACTGTCACAAACCTTAAGAAGTCGCCAGGATGAGACTAATTGTAAATTCATATCTGTCTGCAAACTCTCCTTGTAATTCTGAGAAGAGAGGCACCTGCCCCCAGCTTGATCCTGGCTCGTAATGTGTGATGTGCACTTTTCAGTCCCCGTAGATATTAAATTGATTTGCACATGGAGTTGTCATCTCTTATTAAGCTGGCATTTAAGCAGTGTACAAGATTTAAAAAGGCATATGTGTCTGGAGGTATGACTAGCCACGTGATGGTCACTCACACAGTTAGACTAGAGGTTTAAACAGGCAGGGTTAAAGCCTCCTTAATCCCATTTTCTTGATCACTTCTTTTACTTTCAGTGATTCCTTCATGTATGTTAAAACAATATTTTTATGTATGTTGCAACATTTTTGCTTAGTTAACACAAAAAGATCCTGATTTTCCTTTAGTACTCTGAGCTGGATGTGATTCAGCTGGGAAAACATGACTTCTGGTGGGTGGTTCTAAAACAGACACTGAATTTGCCATACAAATATTTACTGTGATGTGTGTTTGAGTTCCTCCATTGACCTCTTATCATGTTACTAATAGAGACTCTGGTCTCTCTGACATCAAGAGGCTGTAAAAGTAACTCAGTGCACAAATGTAAACACAGACAAACCAGGATTATGTCACAGAAGAAACATCAGGATGATTAGATGACAACCACAACACTGCATCGTTGCACTGCAGGTACACTACAAGCACATTAGTCAAGATTTGTAGTGAAATACACATTTTTTTAATGATGAGCACACTTTATTTTGTTTTGGTCTAAACAGCATGTCTCTATATAGGATGCATGAAAGCATTCAAAATGAGCTTTGGTAAATTTTTAAGTCTAGCTCTACCAGGGGCAGAACAGTGGGTCCTGGGTTCAAATCCAAACTAGGGCCTCTGTGTGGAGTTTGCATGTTCCTCCCATGTCTGCATGCAAACTGATATCACGTCAAAGCGTGTAACAGACACGCTGGTCCACTGTGTCCATTTCACGCTTTGCCTCTCCAAAGTGTGAAATGGACATGCATATAGAAGTTACATTACCAGCAGGAGGGAGATAATATATTTAAAGCCAAGAAGTCGCTAGTGACCAAAAAAGGTATAAAGTACATTCCAGGGTCATTCTTAAGATAGGTTGCTAACATGCATTTACATGTAAATGTGTAAATAATGTCTTTTTAAACACTTTCCTATCATTATTTTCATGTTGGCTTGAAATAAAGTATTTAGCTTTGCTGGTACTGCAGCTTACTGCAACTTCTTTGTTTTGCTTTGCCGCTCCTAAGCGCAAAATGGACACAGTGGTCCATTACACGCTTTGTAGTGATACTGGGTATTCTCTATTCGAATGGAGTTCTCTTTGGGTACTCTGGCTTCCTGCCACAGCCCAAACACATGCATGTGGTTTGGTTAATTGGTGGGTCCAAATTGGCCATAGGTGTGAATGGCTGTCTCTATGTGTTAGCCCTGCGACAGACTGCCGACCTGTCCAGGGTGTGCCTTCCCTCTTGCTGTATGACAGCTAAGCTAGACCTCCCCCCGCAACAAGCCTGAACTAATTTAGATAAGCGTAAGAAAATGGATGGATGGCTATATAGTGATTAGCTTTTATGATTAGCTTTTATGCTTACTAGCAACGTGGAGTTGTAATGCCACCTTGAAACATACTAGTCTGTAATGCTTAAAGCTATAACGTTTAAGGATCATTCAGGTAATGAATGAACACTGTTTTGAAATTATTTTTCCTTCTTTTTTATTGTTAGAATCTACAGATTTGGAGAATTGTTTCACCCTCAGTAAATTCAGGTACTAGCTCCTATGTAGAATTGTTTGAATAAGGATTGGCGGAAGGAGAGCTGACAGATTTTGAAATCCATATCTCTAAATAAATATTACATTAAGCAGAGTTGATCTTGTACTCTTTATTTGGTTTTATGTATTGTACGTTAATCTCAATTTAGGTATAGCGCAGCCTTTTGATTCTTGTGAGTTTTAATCAACAGTCTCTTTCATTTTTTACACTTCAACTGTGCCCATTTTTTGCATAAAACAACCATAGTTACACATGTGTTACAGTGCAATGTTAGTAGATTAGGGTACCTGCAGAAAAAAAAATGTAACTCTGCACAATACTGTAAAAGTCAGAAACTATTACCATTACTGCAAACGGAAATTATTCAGAAATTAGATTCACTAACTGCTTCACTAAAATTCTGCCAATTGCAAAAGTCCAGATAAAGGTAGTTTCTCCTTCCTTTAAAGGTACAGTATGTAAAACCTCAACTCTGGATGTCATAATATTGCAATCAATATATGTGCATAATTGTAGCTATGTTGGCCACTGGAGTACTTAACATGTTTAAGTCAGTCAAGAGAGATCAAAAGCATTTTTTTTGGCGGGGGGTGGTTCATGTTTAGACTGCGCCACATAACGGCTGCGGCCGTTGCTTTTTGTTTCCCCCATAACAGCTGCAGCTGGCCAGCATGTTTCTACTACTGTTTGTGTTGAGTTCAACATTTTTGACCTCGCTATATTTCACCAAATTGTTGAGGATGAGTTCTTGAACTTTATGCTGGTAAGCTAAGCAATTTCCTTTTTGACACTGTTAGCCAGGATTAGTGAAACTTTCACTGAAGTGAACGACAGGTTCAGATGATACTGGACTCAGACACTTAGTGAATAAACTCCCATAACATGTGAGAATATAATCAAACAGCTTATCATAGGGAAAATATTATTTTTAAGTCTTATAACCAGCTGTTGTTGTTTCGCTAGCTCATTGTACGATGGCCAACGTTTTGCCAAATACATAAAATCAGGAGAAACAACAACGTCCACCTCGGCCACCGTATTCATAATGTTGGAACAACATGGCGGCTTCCACAGACCTTCCTATGTAGTTATGAGAATGCATCAATTTGTTGAATTTGAATAGAAAATGCACACTAATCAACATATATTTATGAGTACAAGATTCCTTTTTCTATTAAATCACCTTTAAAGAAAGATGAACATGAACATGAAGTGTAACCAAATAAAACCAATGGTAATAGTTAAAAAGGATTAAAAGCTCCCAGTATATTAGTTCATGTTTATTTATTGCCAACTGCTTCTTTACAAAAGAAGTTGTTGTGAACTGGTGTTTTACATACATATAACAGGCCTTGTTTTAAAGATTGTTCTTTAATTTGATTCTAAAAATGTTAAAATATATATATTTTTGTTGTTGAAATTAAGGCTAACCTCAAGTCATTTTGATTTCTATGATTTAATTGATGTTTATTAAATAATTAATTTTCTTTTTTATTGAAAGATATTTAAGACTTGAAACCAAGTTTTCAGAGGTTTTAAATCCTCCCTACTGGGACATTAAAACCTGACACTCTATCTTGTTGTTTTTTGGGTTGTTGTTTTTTTTTTTTTTGAAAAGTAAAATAAGCTGATCATGATCAGAGGGTAAGGTGAATCAAAAGCACTAGTCACAATAACGTGATCATTATTCTCTTGAAGGGATGCTTGTTTTTCTCTTTTCTCTCCAACAAAGCTTCGTACAATTCACGGGCTTTTCATGTTGCAAACATGGGGGAGAATTACACACAAACAGCAGGTGAAGTCACAAAAACAAGGCGAACAAAAGCACCATGAAACAATGCTGACAATCCAGAAGTCATTCCTGACCAGGCTCACTCACATGCATGACTCATGTCCAGCATGTCATGTCAAGGCCTGGCATATAATACGCTGGCAGAAAGCCTCACTTGAAGCGATGCATTACATGAGTGTTACGAACAAAAGCAACTTTTACGATTCCAATTATTTAATCTCACACATTTCAGAAAGAGAAACTACGTATTGGAATCCCTGTTTTTTGGAGGTTTTTTTGCAATAATATGATCTTTTAGCAACAGGAAATCATTTAAACTAGCATGTATATTTTTTTCTCTTCAGACATTCAGCCCTATAAATAATCAAGGCCTTCTCCGATCCTTGCAAGTAATTATCTGTGTTCTCTGACAGCCACAGGCAGCAGCAAACTGACAGGCCTCCATGAGGGAGATGTTGTGTAAATTTTATGAGTGACAAAGAAGATTAGTAGAGTGACTTTGTACATGTAACTTTGACCTCCTTGGAGCTGTGCATGCAGGAAGGTGAAAGGGAAGGCAGGAGAGGAGACGCCCATGGATCCGCTTCTGTGCGCTTCACAAAAAATCCACATTTGAGATGAACTGCTAATTGATTTGTTGACGAATAAAATGTATTTTCTGAACAAGCTATCACATAAAAAACACTTTTGACGACACGTCAGTTAGATTTCTTATGTATCTAGCAAATCTGAAAAGATGTGTATCATTTCCCAAGTTTCCCAAGCGTATTTACATCAGTCTGTTGTCATATTTTGGCAGACGGGGTTTGGATATTGTGTTGAATTTGGGGGAAAGCAATAGTTTTCCACAGATATAGTGATTCTGGAGAGGCACTCATCAGTTAAATAGCAACCTGCCTCAACAATTTCTGTCTCCGAAACTCCCCCCTTATCATACACCTATTGTGTGCTGCTCGAGACAGACAAACCCTAAGCATTCTTTGCTCTGATTTTCCATTGATGGTCTTTCATATAGTGAGTCTGCTCAGAGAGGCTTTGTTCTCTATAATTACAGGGAATGTGATTTCAGCACGAACGTCTGTCTTGCCTCGAGCTCTGTGATTGTCAAGGAGATTTGATGGAGGTATCAAGCACGTGTGAGTGAAGGGCAACATGGTCGCGCCATCACACCCTTGTGTTTACCCCGAGTGTCAGAGGGCTGATGTCACCCTGGGAGAGAACAGAAGAGGCGGGCCTTGGTGAATTCCTCCACGTCTGTCTTTCTGTCTCTCCGGACATGTTATGGGGAAGAGATGATAACAGGGATGTGCGTGGAGTTCAGCGGCCACGCAGCGCTGCAAATCTCCCTGGCCATCTTGCACGGCTCACGCTGTTCAAACAGGTTCCACGCCGGCTTGTGTCTTGTCTTGTCAAGTGGCTGACATTCTGATTTAATCAACATCCACGCCTGCCAGATGAATTAGATCACTATCAAAAATGCACAGGGAGCGCCATGTCCCTCACTTGTCAGAACCAAACTCATCTGCTAATTTATTTATTACATTCTCCATGAGAGGAGCATTATAACACTGTGTGGGCTTAAGGTTGTCTGTCCTTGGTGCTTTGTTAAACTTGGATGAGCCCCAGGGACTTTATAATTCTATCTACAACTCGCATCTACTGAAAACACATAACGGTGGTCTGAAGAAGAAAAAACAAACACGACATTCCTTCCGCCTCTCCTCCGAACATCCGACAGCAATCTGCTCTCAGTGCAAAATGATTCCACTACTATGTTTTAATTTCCACCCTATCTACTTGTTAATAAATCTAAAATGCAGGCACTCCAAATAGAGACCCAGACATTCTTTGTTTTTACGTGATGAACGACTTGGAAATGTTTAGACATCGATGTTGATTGTGCTTCTCATGGAACACCGCGCCTTGTTTTTTAGCTTGCTGCAATGATTAAAATAAATGGGGAGGATGAGTGCACGCAGGCAAAGCAATTGATAGCAGCATGATAATATAGAAACAGCTGAAAGGGACTGATGTGGTGTTCGCTTGATGGTATCAAGGAGAAACTGCTCATTCTCAGAATGGAGATCATTTCTGGAACTATGTACTTTGTGAGAAAATGCTTTCTCTTATATATCACTGAACTCGGGCTTTTTCATTAAATGCGCTATTTTGTTCAATATTTGAAAAGAGCCTGTGCCGGGGCCTGAATGGATTGAATTGATGTTCATTGGACAACTGTATATCAAAGTGATGGCCAAGTCTAAGAAATGACAAAAATCCATTTCATTTCAAGTTTAACAGAATTACTGGGCTTGATGCCGCCTGTGAACAACTACCAGAGAAAGGAGAGAAGTGTGCAGGGATGGTTCAGTGTGTTGCTAATGAAAGTGTATGTTGCATGAATTATCAGTGGGAGGACGGCTGTGGTTTAGCTGAGCTGAAGAGATTCAGATTGAGATGTCCACTCACGGCTCACTGGTTTGATATTTCCATCATCGACAGCAAAGGAGACTCTGACAGTTGGGCTGCACAAAGCCAGCTGTTTTCATGGTTTGAAGCGTCCTGAACGTGCACCCAAGTTGAAGGATTGGTAGGAGATTATTAAACAAAGTGACACCCAGAACACAGGCATCCACAGTTGGAAAATCACTGGGTGTCTCTCTCTCTCTCTCTCCTTTTCCCTCTGCCGTTTGCTTTCTGGCTCTCTAATTTTGGAGCTGCAGCAAAGTGCTCCAGCATGTTTGTGTCAAAAGTTCCAAATTGAAAAGTGTGATAAGGTAGGAGCAACATTAAAAATAGATAAACACACATCTCTGGACTAATCTGAGGGGAAAAAAACAATGAACAAGGTGGGATGAGGATCATATCCCTGCTTATCAAGTGATTCGAGAAAAACAGGGGAGATTGGATCTGTCGTCGGTCCAATAGACTGATGTCCTGAAATGACTCTGCTATGACTAAATTATTCAGAAACATTAACTCAATAGGTCTGCTTTCTATTTAAACAGACAATGCATCAGGTTAGGAGAACATACATTAAATACACAATATACATTAGTACCTGAGCTGACAATGATATTTTTCTATTCATAATAATGAACGCTATGATAATGCTGAACAGTTTCTTTGATTTTAACAGTATTTGTTTACTAATTATTCACCTAAAATACAAGATATGGGGTCATTTAAGTGGTGGTGAAGCTGATAAATGTATTCACTTTAGAACTTTTATAGTTCTGTGCATTGAATTTCACAACTTTACCTCCCACTTGCCTCTTAATGTAATTTAAGTAATGTATCATGAGTTCACATCGGCACAGGTTAGGTGCCTTCAGGTGTTACACTTGAATAGAAATATTTTATTCATTATCATTACTGCGATGCCTTTTGTGTCTTTATTGTTCTCTGGATGTTGTTGAGTTGAACATTCAAACTTTGGTTACAGAATGAACGGTGAAATGGTGTGAAGATGCTGTAATGATCGTTGCAGCTATAAGGCAGCACAAAGTTGTTCCTTCTTTTACTTTATTTGCACTCCAAGTAGCCTTGATGTTGCGGGGGTACAAATATTTTAGTATAATTTTATATAGAGAGGCTTAATGCTAATTGTTATCAGTTACTGTTCCTCCAGGAATTCTTGATAAACACTTTTATTCTTAATGGGCAGCACAGTTTTCACAAATGGTACAATAGTGGTAACTGGAGACCAATTTAAACATAACAAACAAGAGAAAAAAAAAGTCAAATAACATGTGCGTGCAACTCTACAAAATAAGACAATAGGAATGTTAAAGATGCACCAACAGCGTAATTCTGGGCAGATGTGAATGTTTGAAACTACAATTTGATCAATAGTTGGTGCTGACACTGATTTCATATGTTTTTGTTTTGTTTATGTCATTTTTATTTAGCCCATCACTGCAGCTGCCATTAAAGGCAGTCAATGCTTTTGTGTGGGATAATTCTTCCTTTGTTTGTGAAGCCCTTCACTATAGAGCAGCACAGTGGTGCAATGGTGATCACTGTCACCTCATAGCAAGAAGGCCTCTGGTTTGAATTCACCAGTCAGCTGTGGCCTTTCTGTATGTGGTCCCATAGAGTTACTCCAGCATGGTTGTCTGTCTTTCTGTGTCATCCCTCTGATAGACTGGTGACTTGTCCAAGGTTTATCCAGCCTTTTACCCTATGATAGCTGGGACAGACTCCAGCCTCCTCGCTCCCTAAATTAGACTAGTGGAATAAAGTAGATGTGACCAGCATTTAGAATATGAAATGAAGGCCAGATATCTGACTCTGTATACTGACAGAGAATTAAGAATTATTTAATTACAAATTAAGAAAGTACTTTTTGGCAATTTGATATTGCTTTGTTATTCATTGGTAATCAAACATGCAATATTGTTTCTGTTTATGAAAAATTGCTTCAATCTCTTTAATATCAGGGTGGTGGAGGAGAGTTATGACAAAATATTTCTTTCACTTTACTTATAAAACTGCTTTTGTAAAAACATAAAGAAAAAGAAAGTGAAAGAAACAAAGAAATAACAGTTTTTGCTGTGCGCTAATTGTTTCTGTAACATTTCTTCTTTCAGACTAGCAAAAATTTCAATCTGATGCGCACAATTTCCTTATTTTAACATAAAACTTGAACTTGAAATTTTACAAAAAAAAAAGAAGTTTAAATTAAGGTTATCATTGAAAGACATTTCACTGTAATATTGGTTTATTAAAATTCATACAATTAAATACAGGCTATTTTCTTAAAATGACACTTGGAGCGAGAAGTTCCCAGCAGCATGTAATCAGACATTCCAGTTTATTCCTGTCTAATTTTTAAAGGTTTTTGCAGAAGATTTTGTTTATATAGGCCATGAAACAGAGCTTGATTTACAGGGGGGAAAAAACAGATTTTTTCTGTTATCAAAAATCCATCTGTAAACACTTTTGACTCTAATGAAACTAAATGAATCAAGGATTACAAACCTGGTTTTATCCGATATTCAATATTCTGAAAAAGTAAATGAATTAGCCCAAATTTATAGAGATGTCTCATTTGCATCTTAAAAATTCTAATCTTTACATACTTAATCAACCGGATAACTTTCATGGCGATGAGTAAAATACAACCGATCGTAACATGATTTTTATTATTTATTTATTTTTAAACTTAAACAAAGCAAAGTAGTAAAAGTTTAACTTGTTTGCTTTACATGATAACTAAAAGTTGCAATCATTTGTTTTATACATTAACACAATCACCAGATAGAGGAACTGTACAATGGTAATCACTGCAGTTAACTATATGAGGCCATTTGTGTCTATTGAATAATATCTGGTGTACAGCAGGTGCTGCTTCATTGTTTTCCGTCCAGGCCAAGTTCAGGTCATTCCTGAATGTGATCTGAAAAATGCTCAGTCCTCAGTGATGCCTCATACATGCACTGAAAACAACAAAAAAAAGCTATTTGGCTTCTGTGGATCAGCATTCTTCTCAGGCATGTGTACGGGAGTGAAAATACAATATCGTTTTGGAAGATGCTTGCATTCATCTTAGAATGAGTCTCTCAAACTAAGCCTCACTTTTAGCCACCTCACAGAAAAGAAAGAAAAAAACCTTGAGGTTTAGGAAGAAATGAAACCCCCAGCGCTGCTCACTCATCTAAGAAACATTAAATGTACGGTTTGTTTACCCGCATGTGCACTTATGAATCCCAAGGGTGCCGCAACCTGTGTATAACTCACCCTTAGGGCCTTGGAGTATTTTTCACTATGAAATGAAATTTTATAGCATGCGAGATTAGCCGACTCTAATGCAAGGTCAAAAATAATAGAATCAATAGGCAGGCTTGGCGATGTTAACATTTACAGAAAATAATGGGCTGAAAAGCGCTGTTGAAAACAGAATGAAATGACTCTCTGCAGAATTCTTATTGATGGCTTTTCATTATTTCTAATAATTTGACTTTCTTTTGTGTGCTGTTGCCGGGGGTATGGCCCTTGCTTTGGCACTATGGTTTATCTCTGTATGTGTAGGTGTTTGCGTGTGTGCACTTGCACTCGTGTAAGTGCAGGGGCGTGCGTTTGTGCTTTCATGTGTGCACGCACATGTTTTATGGTCAATAAACAGCTATTTTCTGCCAAAGTCTTTCAGCTGCTGGTCAGATCTCTGGTTATAATGTTCCAATAGCAGTTTGGAAGATGAATCTCTGCAGATCAGCCAACTTTGTAGATTTGGGCCTGGTCTCACATTCAGAAATGGACGATGTTTATTGCTTCTGACAACACTCGCTCCTTCAGAGAATGGGCCAACATCAAATGAAGTGTCCAAGATAAACCCAAACGAGTATTCTCTGTGACCTCATGTTTTATAGTCTATTGGAGTAGTTGCACTATCTGCAGCTAATTCAAGTGTGATTACAGGGGGGGTCTGAGATCCCTCTCCAATATAACCCCGCTCGCTGCTATTGTCTTTCCCTCCGACTAATGAAAATAATGGTTATGAATGTTTTTGGTGCACTTTGATTGTCACATCAACTGTTTTTATTGCTGTCATTATGGTTTAACATCGCACTGTTAATTCTGTTAATTAAAAAGCTGATTGCTTTTGCCAGTCTGTGATCTCCATTTGGTGAGTCCATATGGTAGAGATTGCTTGTTGTAAATTTCAATGAAGCCTTATCACAGCGTTGCTATGTATAATCAAGCAGTACAAGTGCTTGAATTGCCTAGAAACCCCCATCATCCTCCCTTGCAACTCTTGTCCACAACTTCACTCAAACTACCATTTTCCTTAAATAGCTTTTGTTTAAAATCACTAGAGAGATTAAAGGGCCATTGTTTGTAAGCTAAGCAAGCGCGTTTTAATGCACACAGTACAGTAGATAATATGGGATTGAGATGATGGCATTCCCATGTAAATTTAGGGGTGGCGTTTCCAGTTTAAGAAATGCAATTAAATAGAAGCAATAAGCACATGTAGGAAGCAATCCGGCGTACTTACGCATCAAGAAGCACTTAATATACATTCAAGTCAAATATATGTATGCTCTCTATGCACATGTGCTGCACACATAACAGTTGTTCATAGCTCAGCAGTGATGACCTACTTCAGCTGGATTTTTATTTGTTGTTTGCTTTAGTGAAAAGTCCCTCAGTCCACTCCTCTGTCTGAAAACACACTGGTTAAATCCCTAAAGGATGGATTAGATTTGCTTTTAGGTATCAGCGTCTAAATGTTATGTTCAATATCAAAGCGCAGGCAACCAAACAAATCAACCAAGCCAGAAGATCAGTGTACGCTTCTTTGAGAATTTGCTATAAAATTAAAACAAAAACTGTGTTGACATTAACACAAGTACTTGGTATGTGGTTTGTTTTTACCAGACCAGATATAGTTTTGGGACATCCTGTCAGTGGGATCAAAGCCTTGTTTCCTGTATCTGTCCTAAGTGCAAGTTTGTACACACAGATAAGAGAGCTCAGCTGCACTGGGCACCGCTACAACAAAGTCTGGGATTAAAATGCCACAAACGTATCGTCCAATGTATTTGGAAGCTCAATGACAGCAAAATTATTAACTTTAAAAGCAGCCGTGACCACGTTCCCCGCGACCACGCGACACAGAACGTAACCTCGGAGTCCGTGTTGCTACGCCGCCCGACAATCTGACTACATGTATTCCAAACAGAGACGTTTTCATGATTGATAACAACATAAAACACAGCATTCTGGGTGAGCCACATAAGTCTTGTCATCGCAGGTCTTTGAATTCTTGACAAAGCTTTTTCCAAATGATGTTCTCATGTGCGTGGAATGTCCGTGTTTACAGAAGAGACAGGGAGAGGGTGCACACATGGACGCGTCTGCCCTCATCAAGCCTGCTCGGGAGTGGACGTCTATCAGTTCAGAAGTCAGCGACTTGCACGAGTCACCCATTCTTCATTTAATTCCCTCTGACAGGCCCGGGCTCTGTCTCTTCTCTGCAGTATTTACAGCGGTGGAATCTGTTTATGTCACACAGATGTAAATGTTTATACTTGATGAACACTGGCTGAGTTTTTACAGTCCGAAAAGATGTGTACGGTTTTGAATGTGTGGAAATAGTTTAGCTTAATTTACTGTCATCATTAGGAATGTGAGATCTGTCTCAGACACCAGTTATTGCTTTTAAGCATGGTGCCAGGTTTACATGTTTAATCGTGGTCTGTTTGTAGTGCCAAATCCAGCAGCGTCCTTGTTAGGCTCTCGTTTGCAAATGCCAGCTGATGTGGAATAAATTGGGTGGCTTATGGTTTGTTTTTTATTTTATTTTTTTATTTCACACGTGGATAACTTTCTCAGCAAGTTCTTCCTGCCGCTACACATAAATAAAAAAAATTTAAAAATCTGTTTTGTGGAATTTTGGAGACAACAAAGTAAATGATGGGCGGTATTTAATGGATAAAATTATACATAATGGAGTATGATGATCATAATGGTGAACTGTACATATTGTTGTTTTTTTGGTGAGGTAGCATAGAGGCAATAGCAGCTTTAGGCAGAGCACTGCAGTCTTAATTTGTTAAAGTCATTGTCCTGAGCTCTTTTCAGAAGGCGAGCTATTTATCATTTAGGCGGCCGTTATTTTTAATGAGTCTGTTATCATTCATTTTAGGGCATCCCACCTTTCCTTGACACGGATAGTATTTCTTTTTATATAGGACATAGGATTTATGTCTCCCTCTCCTATCAGCCTCTCTTCCTCTCTTGCCTGGCTGAGCTGTCGGCTGGATGGCAGTTTGGGAAGGTGCACATACCAGGGCCACAGGGCTCATAGAGCTCAAAGTATATCTTGCTTATACAACAGAAAATATGGACATTATGTGGCCCTATCCTTGCCTGTTATGTTTTTACAGAAGGTGTCAGCTGGTGCTTCAGTAGAGAACATGAAACACTTTTCCATTCTGGAATAAATTCTGGGGCTGGATTAAAAAATAAAAGTATAATGTGGGAACTGAAACCTTAGAAAGTCAGAAATCAACAACTCTAGACTGCTGAGAGATCCAACAATGGCGTGTTAAATTATAATAAATATACTTACATAAGCTATACATACAAATCTATTTAAGATCAAATGCTACCTTTTAAGGCTTGACAAATGAAAGAATGATTGTAATTATTTAAATCTACAAAATATGAACAACCAGCACATGTAACACTGAACCTAAGGAGGCATTCAGACATAAAACAATTCTGTGTTTTTTTGCTGGCTTTTTTTCCCATGTACTGGTGAGATGATAAGATACATTCAAGGAAGTCAAGCTGAAGTAAAACATCAATAAATTTCAAGGCTTATCGGATGTCAAAACACTGCGCTGCAGTTTATAATACTCGAAGACTGGATTTTATAACTCTGGAAAGTTACTCTGCTGGTAATGTTTTTCTTTTTTTCTTTCAGTCATCTAGCCAAACTGTGGGCTTGCACATATGTGATAAACCAATGGTGTGCTCCAGCAGATGATATTACACTGCACTAGAACCCTGCTGCATCACAGTTTGTTTTTTCTGTGCAGAAATAATATTAGTGTGAATATGATGTGCAAACTATCTGGAGAAATATTCGCTTTCCTGGAGCTATCCAATTTGTCGATTACAAATACATATATTTAGCCATACAGTCATGTTAAATGCATGCAAAAGGCGCACATTTGCATGTGGGAAATTACCACACAAATATGAGGCATCATAAAATAATACATCTCTGAAGTAACGCTTATTCTCAACATTTTCTGCTGCTGTTATTTTCCTTGCTAACAGATTGTGCAGGTATGTTTTGAACTTAAGTGCCTTAAACGTGAATTCTTTCTAATGGCATGCAAGGAACAAAAAAAAGTCTGATAGCATGAAAGACAACAGGAAAACTGCCCTCAGTTCTTTTGATCTATGACCTCAGTAAACACTTTCTTGAGAAGTTTATGGTGTCAATTGTGAGTTTTAAAGTGTTACTGAATACGAGATGACACTTGTTTTGCAAGTTATTGCCCCCATTACAGACAAAAAAGAAAATAAAAGTACACTTTGATGTGGACCTTTCTTGCAAGTCTCTATGGCATAAGCGTGCAATGTTCCTCGGTTTATCAGTCAGATCGACCGCTCGCTTGTCTCGTCTGGTTCAAGTGAGATGGTGAAGGCCAAAATGCTGAGGTTGAGGCTTCACAACAAGACTTCACAAGGCTAAGGTCTAATCGAAATGATAAGATCAAAAAAACCCTGATGAGGGTGCCTCCAAATGACAGATCTTAGGAATGAAAAATGACTCGAGAACTGATGTGCCAAAAACTACAATTCCTCAAATGGCCACTTAGGCTGGACTTCAAAAAGTTAGCTTGAGCTGCCAAAACGTTCAGCATGGCACTCTTGTTTTGTAAAAATATGCAGAGAAGGAGGAAGTTCTCCTCACTGTTATTTTCATATCAGCCAATGAGCTATCAATTGTCAGTTTGCCAATGAGTTTCTTGGAATTATAACCATGGTGTTTTTTAATGATAGCAGACTCGACGACCCGAAACATATTGTTGGAATTTCACCCTTTTTTCTTAAGACCGCTATCTTAAGGTGTTTGCTGCATATACAAATTATGGAGCAATTTAAAATTATGCTCCTCAACTTCTAGTATCACATTGTCTACTGTACATAACGTCATTAAAGGATGGCTAAAACTCACAAGGGATAAGGTTGTAAATAAATTTGGATCCCACTGAACTACGGGCAGCGCTGCATTAAAAACAGATATGATTGCACCATGGAAAACTCAGACATGGGCTCAGGAACACTTCCAGAAATCACCATTTCATTTACATATGCAAGTTAAAGTGTTATCATGCAACGAAGCACACATCTGTGAACACGATGGATTGATGCAAAGTGGAAAATTGGGATGAGACAAATCAAAATTTGAAATTTGTACAGAAATGTGTACATGGACACAAGGTATATACAGGTTTTAGGGAAATGCTTTCAATTTAAAATCACAGCAAACTGATGTACCCTATTACAAACCCTGCTTAGCGAGTGCTAGCATTAGCTTATGACTCCCCATTGCACTTTTCCTTAACAGTATTCTGATTATGAGACGTATCACTGAAGATGTTTACTAATAAAGACAATTTACAATAGCTACCACTAAGTGCCTATTTCTTAAGTACTGTTTTAATTATTACACCAGCCATTGTACTCTTGAAATACTTTTGCAGTTACTCTTGCTTCCTGAGTGCTTGACTCAGTTCCTAAATAAATGTGTCACTGCGGTAGTACTGCACTCCCCACGGTGGATGTACGTACATATACAGTATATATCTTGGTCATGTTAGCAGCAGACACGTGTTTGTATTTGTACATTACTAAGTGTTGGGCTTTGATGTCTGTTCCCTGAAGTGTTGATCTAGGCCATATGTAGAGCTGGCAACAAACTGTAATAGCAGGTGAAAGAATGTGCACTTGGCATCTTTCTCACACTCTCGGAGGCACACACAGGACATTGGCTCAAATTTTCTTGCTATAACAGAAATGACCCGACAGGTTTAGCGCAGCAAGATGTTTTCTGCTCTGCTACACTTTTGGGTGGTGGTATCAGGATGTCCGTTCGGTGCCAACACTGAGTTCCTCCTATGTTGTTACAATACACGTCTATTTGTAGGACCTCGACAGAATCCATCTTTGCATTTCTGCTTATGAAAGTGTCTTTATCTACCAGACGATGCTTACAGTGAAGGCCTGAGATGTGAAGTGGGATAAAGTAACAGACTGTTCCAGGAGATAGGCAAAGCGCCCTTCGTCGAAAGTTACCGCCAGGCAGCCGGGGGTAATACATCACAGCTTTTGTGAGGACAATGCTACGAAGCCAAATCCAAGTACAGATGCATCATAGTTGCACAGTGAGCATTTTGTTACAAATAATGTTGTCATCAATTTTCATCTTTTGTTTAAACATATTAGTCTTTTGGACAAGATAGGTCATATTTCAGCAGGTTGATAAATTTTCTCCCCTCTCCTCTTCACAGAATGTGCACTTAATTAATTACACAACCTTTAATTGGACAGATTATTCCTAATGGTGGTACAGTGCTAAATGTACAAACTCTGAGAGGGCTCACAAGTAATTATTTTAATGCCACTTTCTCGCCTAGCTGTAATCAGTATATTTCAAATAATTAGTATTTTTCACAGGATAAGGTACAGATGCTCTAAAATAGACAAATTACATTTACATTTGTGTGTTGGATTTCTGTGCAGCTGATGCCTCATCTACTGCATCATTTCCATGTGCCGAGGCTTTACTGTGTTAAGGGGCGTATGATCACCCCTCGATATTTTACGATATCTGGCAGTATTACCTCCTGTTTAATTACCTCGGTAATGTGCATTGATGTACATGATGGATTTTTACGGAAGCCCACTTCTTAACTATCGGATGCGGCGATATGAATGATCGTCACTGCTGCGGTAGTCTTAAGAGATAAATTAATAATTGTGATAGAGGAAGCGGAATACAATTAGCAAATGCATCTGCGGTCAACTAACGAAGATAAAAACGTGCATGCTCGCGTGTTTTTTTGCCACGTAAACTCCAGATATCAACACGTCATTCCACGTTGTTTAAATAAACACACTTGGGCTTTTTGACCTCAGCAATTCAGCCGAAAGAAGCTCTCCATATTCATTTAACTGAAGATCACACGATATGAGTAGACAAACAATCTTAATTTAGCTATAAGTCTACTAGTATACACAGCGACTGTGGAACAATTTAGGGAGGAAAGAGGAGAATGATGGTGCTGTAAAAACTTCACAGCTTGACTCTGAGATAAGGAAAGAGTGGTTAAACTAATGGCTGAGGCCTGCTTTGAGGGTGCCCAGGCCTCAAAGTCATATAATTCAAAGCATGTATGTCTGCCTTGTGCTCATTACCATGACTGATCATACTGTCTTCCAGTATCCTGCCCGCCTGGCACCCAGGACCTGCAGGTGGTACTTTATCTAATGTCCATGTCAATTTTTCACAGAAATTTTTTGCAGCTAAGCAGTCCGAAATCACAGCTTGGCAAGGAACAAAGAGCAAAAACATTTACTCAAATGAATAGTTGAACAACTGCATACAGCTTCTGTTTTTCTAAGGTGAAGACAAACTGCAAAAACGATGCAGTTGTACAGAGGTCTATCAGTTTATTCTTTTATTGCGAGGAAAAGACTATTTTTTTCGGTTATAGTGGACAGTTTAATACTGTGAAATGTATTCCATGCATTTATATATATATATATATATATTGGGGTTTTTTTTGCAGCGAGTGGCCCAGTACCACAGCACTTGTCCATTCTGACAAACCCTGATTTCATTTATCTAAGTGCTAAAATGTCCAAAATTCATGCGTCACTGGCCATCATTTTTCCCTTTTCAGCGTCGAAGCATCTTTTTTTGTTTTTCCCTCGTTCTCCCCCCTCTGTCTCTTGTCCTTCTCTTTTATTGCTTTGTACAGCAAAGCACCATTACTGATCCCTTCCAAAGCACAAACTAAAAATCTATCCCGTTGTCATTTGCTGCACCGTGCCATCTATCATCGGGGGTGCTTGGCAGCGTCTCCATACGAGAGAGGAGGTGCTGGAACAGGAGGCAGAGTCAAGGACTTTCACGCGCAACAAAAAACTTGTCACAATTATTTATGGCTCTTGCTGGGACACATAATAGGACACATCAAACTGCTGTTTTTTTGTGTGATGAGCGCCCTCACATCGCTGGCTCCCTTGTCGAAGTGGGTCACAGGCATCTCTTGCCTTACACATACAATTTCCAAGACAATGGCGGAGCACTTGGGGAAGTGACAGTGACAAATACTGGAGCCCCCACAGAAAGCTGGGCAGGCTGTTACATGAGTGATTGCGCCAATAATCATGCGGAGTCGTCACGTGTCTGTGGAGCAGGAGGGAGATGGGCAGCAGGGGTGGCAGGGGGTGGGAAGAGGCAGAGTGAGTGAGAGAGAGAAAGAGAGAGAGAGAGGGAGTCTATGAGTGTGTGAATAAGACAGGGAGGAGCTGAGGGGGGGGGGGGGGGGGGGGGGGCAGAAGGCCTGTGTAGAGAAGTGGCTAACAGGTCCTGGCAAATCATTTTTTATTTCCTTATCATCCATCTCCCACTTCCTCCCCTCAGATGAGTTGCTGCTAAATGACTGTCACTTTGGACGGTGCTGTGATATGTTCTGCTGTAGCGCCCGTAATTGGGAAGGGGTCACCAGTGCCTGTTTCTCTGTGTGACCTTTCTTAAACTCAGCCGCCCAGGGAATTGGGCAGAGCCTCAGATTAAATTACTTCTCCAGCGCCTCGGCCCTTCACCTTAAGTGCTGGCACTTGGCTCCAGTTCATGGGAAAGAAGCCCCTTGTTCTCGCTTCAGCGCTTCAGGCACCGAGCACAGACTTGCCCAGTTTGCCAGCAGGAGCTAACAGGAGAGACACCATCGGACTATAAGGCTTAAATACTGGTATACGATGTCTTACAGATACACTTCCAGATACTGCACTGCACTCAAATTGGATCACACTTCAAGAATTCCTTGTGAGATGTCCTTTTCTTCCTTTTTTTTTTTAAAGCCAGATGATATAGGATGTAGCACAATATGCAGGCTAAAGTAATTACTTTGTTTCTTCTATTAGTTTCTGCTTTTGGTAAACAACAACGAAGAGTTAAATGTGAAATCATCATCTCGCTGTCAACAATATACCCCCACCGCCTCTCTCCCGTCACCACTTAAAAAATGGCACATTGACCTGACACAGCAATGTGAGGAGAGAGGCAGCTATTCACTGCTCTGTTAGATATGATATAATGAGACGCCACCGCGCTGAAAGACTGACAGAAGAAAAAACACCACCCAATTGTTCTCCAAACATTGTGGGGACGTCTAAATAAAAATGTCACATTTTGGCTCGCTATCATGCAAATTAATGGCATATCTGGCTGTAAAATAGACATTATGTGAAATCAAATCATCTCAGAAGACATAAAAAAGCTCTGATCAAGTGTTCGTCCTCCCCTTTGAGAGCCTTCAACAGCTCGACTACCTCCTCAATTACTTTGGGTGTCAACAGACAGCTATCTGCAACGAGGGCATGTTTTCCCACATAATGACAACTGATAGCTGGTGTCAGACAGGTTATGCTTTTCAATTTGTGTCTGGCAATAATAACAATTACAGCTCATGCAAGTCCTCATTACCTTATAGTATGAATTCATTTTGCTGTGCATATTTCCCAAAACGCTTATGTCCACACCCGTCAGCTGAGACGGGCAACGGGAAGGACAACACAGGATGGAAAACAAAATGGTAAACTTTGTTATGGTTGACCATTAACTTTAAGCAGGATTAGTCCTGCCAGACCTGCCTCTGATTCATTTTGGCTACTCAAATTGTCCTGCATTTACAGGGTGGGGTCCTGTTCTAGCTACCAATCCAGGAAGATTAATGGTTTAAGGAAAATATGGCAAAATTAAGGCTGCCGGCTGTTCGGTGACACAGATTTTCCCGTTAGTGGAGAAGATCTTATTGCTGTTGAACTAATTATAACATGAGTCTTTATTTCAGCATCTCTGCAGCATGCCAACAACTGCAGTTGTATTCATGCTGAGATGAACAGCAAAATTTTCAAGCTCTTGGCAGTGTAATTTGCACTAAAACAGGTGGTGTGGTGAGGATTTTAGGATCGAAGCACAATCTACCCCAAACAGACAAATATGTGAATGCGATCTAATAACATTTGTAACTCAGTGCTACGCTGTGTGTTTTAGAGTAAAAGGAGCATAAGCAGGATTACGTGGAGAGAGTGTTTCAGAATAAAAGTCCCATTCATTTGTGGCACAGACTCAGATTCATTGAAAAGAAGAAGTACGGCTCAGTTAAGCAATATCATAGATCCAAAACAAATAGTGTGAATTCAGCTTGTTAACAACAACATTTAGTTTTCTTGGAGGGAAAGGCTCTTTAAGTATTCCACTGAAAAACATTTCCGAATTTTTTTTTCTTAAAGAGACGTATACCAAACCAAAACTCATGTAATATTCGATTTCTTTAATTTTGACGGATGAATTCTATCTCCTTTGACTCTTGTGGCCTTCTGTCACCCCTAAAAGGAATGCACCAAACTCTCCCTTAATACATCAAATTATAATGTAGCTTTAAAAGTAGGTCATTACAGCAACAGTACATCCGTAAACAGTAAAAGATGGCTGCGTTGAGGGTCAGTGCTTCTGTCACTGAGCTGCGGTAGCTCATTTTCCCAGCCTGGCATCAGCCCTATAAGTCACTGCCCTCAGTCTGGAGACTGCCTTTGCATATACAACAAAGACAGACATTTCTGGACACAATTCAGTGCTCCATGGTACAAGGCCCACCCACTCTGAAGTGCTTGTTTTCCCTTCATGACATGTGCAACGGTATTGTCCATCTGGCAAGAATTTCCCCAAAAAGAAGGAAGAAAAGAAAAGCAGAAGAAACATTAACTTGTTAATGAAGTTTGTATCTTTCAGTCTGTACTTTTAACCTATCTAGCAACTAATCTGAAAACTTTCCCTTACATATAATCTTTTTTAAAAAGCCAATTAAGAGTATACAGCGTTTACAAGTAGCTCTGAGACTGTAGGGACTGCAGTGCCTTGAGATAAAAATGCGACCATGTTCACATCTTCATTTACTGTTGTAGTATGCTAACATTTTCTAATTAGATCTAAAGCTTTGGGTGTTGGGAACATCATAAACCAAAGAGATGACATTTGACCTGATGATTACACCAGATGTAAAGTTAAGGGATTGCTATATTTATTACAATTCATCATGAGCAGGACACAGAAAGGGATCTGCATCCCAGATGAAACACAGTTAAGATATTTAAGTCTTGAACAGTGTGGTAAACCAGTTAACCAACATCCAAGTGACATTTCCATACGCAGAGCTATTAAGCGTGGCTAAAGAAAGTCACTGTGGGGTGAAGATTACCAAGAAAAAACAGCCTTTATGTGCTTGCTTGTGGTTCTCATTCCCGAAGACAAATGAGACTTTGCTGAGCTCACTGCTTGCCTGGTTGAGTCTACTTGCACAAACCTGGCATGACACTATTCACTCTTCTACGTCACCCCACATGGCTGTAATTTGAGTTTGGTCTATCAGCTTTTAGGATCAGCTTCAGACCAGATCAGGATTAAGAACATAGAGCCAAAGTATAATCACTATAACAAATCTGTCAGACACAGAATTTGTTCAAAACATACTAATGAATAGGTACTGGTATTCATAATGCTTTTGGATATTACTCTTCTTTAATTAAAATTGAGAGCAAATATTTTTCCACCAAAGTGGTGCCAGTGCCTAATCTAAAATTACAAAGCTGGAACCACTAATGCTGGTGCCTGTATAATGGGTTTTCTTCCCATAGAAGTAACCCCAGCTTCTGCTTTATAACACATAACCAGCTACACTCTAGCGCCCACCTGCAACCGCAGGGGCTACAAAATTGAAATCAACGCAGTGGTGCCATAAACTGCAATTCCTCTATTGGCCACATGAGGCTTGCTTCACAGCAAGTTGATCACCAGTTTCAATGTTTTTAAAAAATAATTTTTACAGATTGGACCTGTATGAATCATCTCCTCCTTCACGATAACTGTCCAACTCTTCCATATGAATATTGATGAGGCTTAAAGTTAGGGGCAAGGCTGTTTTGATTGACAGTTGTGCCCACATAGGCAGCTGGCTGCTAAGTGTCACCTCTGCAAATTCCATTCACTGGACATCTTGACCTTGTTTATGCTGTTTGTGCTTTATCAACTTATGTTATAAAGCATAAAATGGTTGCATCTTTCAGTTAATAGGAGAGAGGAAAATGAATTTTGATTACTATGACAGTCTCCTGTCTTTTGGAGGGGGTTTGCAACAACTAGTTATTACTGGCAGCCCATCGAAGGCCTGAAGACCAGTGTGCAACCCTGTGGCAAGCACTGGTAGCTGACTGGTTGGTGAGCAGATGTTGGAGGTTACTGGCAGTCAAACAAAGACCATTCACCTTCAAAGTAAAACCTTGTCCTTCTGAAACATGTTGGCTGCAGTGTTAAGGCATGGAAACGTCTACTTTGAAGGCCAACATTCCCTGTATTTAGATTCTGCTGCACTTTTAAAAGTTCCCCTACTGCTTGGTAAGTAGTTGGCGAGTGCAGACAAGTTCACATTTCCCATGCAACCATGCCAATCTGTTGGTAACCAATAATATTGCAAGAAGGTTTTTTGGTGAGCCACACCCTTTAAAACCAACTGCACTTAGCAAAAGCCAAGAGCCTTCAGCAAACACTTGCCAACCACATGGGGAATATACCTTCCTAGCAAGTACTTGCTGCCAACTGGTCTCCAGGCCTGACAGAGGCTTTTCAGGCAGATGGTACACCAGACAAAGGCTTAACTTTGTTGAGAGCAGAGGTTTAATATATGTTTACAGGTAGTTTTTGTGTGGTGTGACTGGAGGTAAATGCCAGCGTGTTCAACAAGTCTTCCAAAAGATAGCCTCTTGAAAATGTTCATGTTCAAATAATGTTTTGGGGAAGTTAATCTGAAATGATTAGGAATTATTTGAAGTCAGTATTAAGTGATTTAAGTGGTCAGTGCTGTGGAGTGTTCCAGGGATTTAACATATTCCTCCAACGTCTTTCTTAATTCTAGCTGACATCTTCCCGCGGAGGGATTGCATTGCACTGGCATCCGTGTGTGTCTGCTCCTTTTTAAGCACCATCCATGTGTGGCCAGAGCCCCACTTGACAATGACGCAGAGTGATGCCCCCTCAAAAGCAGAGAAAGAGGAAATCTGAGATGAATCACGTCCCATGGAGAGAAAATGTGTTAAATAGTACTTGGACACTGCAGCATGATAATTTTCTATCACAGCAGCCTATAAGTATCTGACAAGCCCTATGCTGACTCGGCAGTCTGTTACAAAATGGCAGGCGTGCCCTTTTATCTCGGTACATGTTTCACGGCAATTGGACAATCAGCCACTGCAGTGAAAATCCATAGTATTGATCGGCCTGTATCTTCTCTATAATTCTCCACCAGGAAATCCCTGATGACAAATTATATCTGCACCAGTTTTTGATTGGTGCTTTGATGTAAGCGATCTCCAAGGGCAGACTGAGGAACTGGTTGAAGCTTTATTAACTGAGTCTAAGCTGGCTCTTCCTCGTCTCACACCTGCCCAAAGCCAGACCTTCTGTCAGTCATATCGCAGGCAGACAGTCAAAACCGCTTCAGTGAGTCGGAATATACAGCTGCACATACAGGCCACCTAGCATCATCACAGAGAGACACGCAGGCCTACCGGTGGGAGGGATAGCTGGCTGTGAAGGTGACTGTCTGCCTCCTGTGTCTAGACTTGAAGAGCACGCACACACACACATATGCCAATACAAGCGTGGCACAATAAATCTTGCATCAGATATCGCACAACTTTTTCCTGTTTATTTCAGGAAAGTCATTCCTGTATTTCATTACAATTTACAACATGTATACTGCATTTTTATAAGTCTATCCCGAGATAGTCACTGCCTTTTATTATGCCTTTGTAAATTGTGCGGCAGTGTTAAGTTTCAATTTACTGTCAGTGTAAGCGGTCATTTCATTCAAGCAGCTCCTATTCTGTTTCCCTTGCATCTGCCATAATGGCACTGCTACAGTGGAGCTAACCGTCTCCTCCAATCTGCTGTTTATGAACGCAACGCAAAGAGGTAGAAAAGGCAGCACAAGACAAATTAAATGTGATAGTGTATTCTATTGATTCTAAACAAACACAGGCCTTTTCTCACTCTCTGCTTTTAGCACTTGACATGTACAACGAGCCTTATCATTATGCACACTGTACTACTCCCCTTTTTCCTCAGTTGATCACCCTGACCACAATGCATTGCTCAACACCGTGGAGTGCACACATCAAGAGGCCTCTTCTAATCCTGGCGGGGTACTTAGCAGGCATCAAAATTGGCGAAGAACTTTTCCGAAATCCACTGTCATAAATCCGATGATTTTTGAAAGGAGAAGAGGAGAGAGAAAGCCCTTTATTGGAGAGTCGGGTGTGTGTGCTGGGGGGGTGGTGGTGGATAATGTTGGACATAATCCAGCCTCTGACAGAGGAGGAGGGGGAGCCAGCATCGTTCACAGAGAGGCATATGCTCCCTCCCTTCACACAGTCATGAACTACAGCAAAGCAACCTTTTACCAGCCAGTCAGAGAAGGATAATCTTTCCCCTCGTAGCACAATGCAGGAGATTACATGGAGAACATGTCAGTCTGCACTGGATTTGCTAGACACTAGATCTCTTGTCCCTATCGATTTGCAGGCTGCTCATTCATGTTTTCACACGGGTCTCACAGGCAGAGCGGCCAAAGGCATATAGTTAGGAAAGCAGCCATTCTCTCCTTTCTGCTCTCTTACGCTCTTTGTATGATTGGGTGCTTCACATTGTGTGTGTGCGTGCATGCGCGCGCTTCGGTTTGCACCATCCTTTGCACATACATGCTCGCAACAGTGTCAATGTAACACCTGCTCCCGGTAAATGCGTTTTGTAATCACAGGACAAGTTAACCTCGACACCGCAGACTGCAGATGTTGTAATCCCTGGTGCTATTCTGTCGCTGTTGATTTGCTTCGGCGCAAGCACAATCATCGCCCTCATTTTAGGGGTTATAGTTTTCCCTAAAGCTTTGCATTATTAATCAATTATTACATTGCGCCCCCACCCCAACCCCATACCCCCACCCGCTCCCCAACACAAATAACAGAAGCTGCTACGGTTTACACACTGCTGGGCCCAGGTGGTTAGGATATTGACCATTATAAACTGGGCTCCTTCCTGTTTGTTTCAATATGCATCACAGCAATTTAAATTACAAAAGCAAAGCTGTAATCTAAAGCGGCTCGGGGAAGCATAAGCAGTCGGTTTATCAAACACAAACGTGTCTAAACTTCAACAGCATTTTGGCAAGTTATCAAACGTTATTTCATGTTAAATGAACTGTTTCTTATACAGTGCTTTTTACACTTTCTAAAACATGATTCACAAATTCATACAAGTACTTTTTGACCTATGCTTAAGGGCCTTCTATCTAACATTCACACACCGATGGATGGATCAGAGAGCAACTTGACGTTAGTAGCTTGCCCGACGATATTTGGCATGGAAACCGGAGCAGAAGCCAGGGAACTTTGTGATTAGTAAATGACCTGATCTACCTCCTGAGCTATAGCCTCCCCAATTGATTTCCTCGTCAGCTGTTTGTTTTATATATAATGAAGACATATTATTCTCATTTCCACATTAGCTACTCTTTGTTCTACCAAAACTGTGGCTTTTTGCAGACCCTCTGTTCATCTGCTACCTGAAACAAGCTGTTTTAAGTCCTTCCCCCCTGCCTGTAAGACATTGGGTACCTTTTGCAAACAGAAGGTTTGAACCAAAGGTGTGTGGGACTAAGTCAGGGCTGTTTTCCAGGGATATCCAATCTTATCATAGACAGCTAAAAATAAAAATTAAAAACTGTAACAGTCTCTATTTAAGTTGTTAAATCTAAATAGGAAAAAAAGAAAGTGAAAACTAATGAGAGTAAAACAACTAAACTAATGAAAACAACACTATACTGAAAGAGTTCATTTTGTAGAAACTTCACCCGACCAAAGTTTTTGATATAAACTAAAGAAAGTCTTTGGTGTGTCTCTTGGTCCTGAATGACAAAAGCCCTGCATCTTTTATGCAACTTTGAGGAGGGCAGATTAAGGCCCACTGCAGTAGACTTTGACAGAAGAGTCCCGTGGACTCACAATGCCCATTTTAAGGAGCAGAAAACAAGAAGTCCTCACTCATGCGTTTCTCAGTGATCAATATGCTAACTCTGGGAATGCTAAAATCGAGGCGGATGCTTGACAAAGATGGATAGATTTGCACCGTCCGTGAAATGTCACTGATTCAGTGGAGGATGTCACCTCAGGATCGCTCGGCTGTGTGATAAGCCTGACACATCAGCTTGGGGTGGAAAGTGGTGTGGCGCCACTCTCTCACTCTCCCTTCCTGTCAGAGCAGACGGATGACAACGACCACCGCTGCACCGAGTCCAGTGGGACCCAGGTAAAAATGAACACAATTAAAAAATGGATGAGTTGCAATCTGTGGAGAAAAGTCAATGTGTGGGGTTTCGGGTGGTTAGCGTCTGAGTGGTCACAGAAAAGCAAAATCATTAATTCCAAGTGAGGGCTGTCAATCTAGATTTGACAGAAACACTCTGAGCTGAAAAAAGTTTTTTTCGTATTATTTATTGATTACTTGCATGTCTGAGCACTTCTGTTTACTTGCAAATTGTAATCAAATTTCAGCACGTTAAACTGCTGAATACAACCACCTTGACATACTGTAAGTCCACACTCGCTGTGATCTATTCAGACTGACATACATCACTTTCATTTTCAGCACATCAGACACTCCTTGCCAGAGATTTCACTGATAATGGGAACAAAGCTCTGTCATTTTCCATAGATAATGTAATTGCCATAGCGAATGAGGCCATAAAGATGGCAATAAAGGTTTTAATTTTACTGCCTTCTTCTAGAATTTGACCCTTTGTGGTGCCCATATTTCTTCATGCCCCAAGGCAGGTGCTCTGAGACTCTCTATTTGTTCAAGATCAAAGGTCTGTCCAACAACAAGCAGCACTGACAGGCTGCTTTGGCATATGTTGGGCCTTTCTATTGGACCACGGGGAAGGTGAGAGAGCGAGAGGTTTCTGTTTTCTTCATCGCTCTGTCAGAGGGGCACATCTCTGGGGACATTGGGGCAGTTTGTGTGGTCAAAACAAGAGAGTTACACAAGGGGAAAAACAGCAATCAACAGAGTGGTACTTCACACTGACCCATAGCTTGACCTACTGTCAAATTCTCCACCTTCTTCTGTTCTGCTGCTCCCTTTTGGCTGATTTTGACTGATTGGTTTTGTTTTGTCTTTTGTTGATCCGTCTTCCTCCTTTTCAATTCTAGGTAGCAGGTATCATATCTCATGTGGTATTCCCAAAGACTCTGATTGTAATCCTGCTGCCTTCTGAAGGAAAAACACCAGAATCTGACAGAAGACAAAGCACCATCTAGCCACAGGATCCCGGGTAACTAATAGCTCAGGTCAAAGTCTGTCCTTTTATTTATAATCCTCAACAACATGAAAGATGAAGGGGTAGATTGAGATGCATAACTTCACCCCCTTTTTAAGCAGGAAGCCCACAGACACCAAAAATGATGAAATGCTTTGGCTGAGAGGTAAACTATTAATAGACTCCTCTACCTGAAACTGTCATTGTGATCCCTGCTCTACAGCCCTGCATCCACACCAGGAGCACCTTCCCGGGACCTGTAAAGGGCTGCTGAAAAGGACTATCACATATGCCGCGGTGCACACGGCAGCTACTGTACAGACGGCAGTGCTTATCCAGAGACCAGTATGCTTCATAATTGATAGTAGCGTGCATGTGTCAGTAACTCAGTGGGGTAAAAGCAAAGTGTGGGCATGCAGATATTTTATTTTGTGCTGATTCTGGATGTATAACTGCAAATCTCCACAAAAGCCTACAATGTTGTCGAGTCAAACAGAGGATGACAGTAAAACAAGGACGCAGGCATTTTTCATGGCCAACTAATTAGCTATTTCCCCTAAGAAGAACAATAAGAGCTCTTGTGTGTGTCACTACCGTCTGCTGTGCATCATGAATAAAATGCCCATTTTAAATATTTTGGGGACAACTTTCCGTATGTAAATCAGCCAACAGTAAAGTTATGTCAGAGGAAAAGTCACTGCCGATAGCAACTGCATTCCACAAATGATCATTTATTACCCGACACTATTTTTAAGGTGGGAAATGGCAGCCTCCCTTTGTCAAATCTAACAAGGGAATAGCTTTCAGGTGCTTATACCACTATAACTCATCTCTGTGACCTTTTGAGCAGGAATTAGGGCACTTTCATCCTTGCTCAGGTGCTTGTTGGAGTCCATTAGCATTTTTAAAAAGTGCTACAGAGTATAAAGCAAAACAGGGAATCTTTCATTAATAGACCTAGTGAACTTTAGCATGTTGGGTAAATTATGTAGAATCAGCCGATAAAGGATGGCTACAGCATTGCCGCAGACTTTAAAGCAACATCTTACTAGCATGAACTGTGCGGTTCATGTGACTATATTCCCTAAAACTCTCTCTATTTTTGCAACGTATTTAATATGAAAGCTAAGATCCGTGATACCTTCAAGCGCACGTAGCAATCATGAGTTAATATTTCCTTGCTTCAAATGTTCAGTACCTCTTTTATCATTATTCTCCAATTCAACATGCTCCTCCTTCAGGGAAATTACATAGCCAACCACCTAATCCCAGTCGTGTTGAGTGCTATTCTACGCTAGCAGACCAAATTAAACATCTGACTGAGATTGCTGAGAGAGACAGAACACACAGTCTTCTAACCCATTCTCGATTTTTGAAGCTCCTAAATAATTCATAGATAAAACAAAACACAACAAATACCTTGAGACGTGTGCTACACAGTAAGTTAATCCCACAAAATGAAATAGAACTTTATCTTGGAGCTTAAATTGAAGCAATACTGTGATATTAAAGTGTGAAAGAGAACACAAACACTGCAACAAATTACAAAATACCAGGGGGACCGACAACAGTATTACAGAGGACAGCCAAATACCATTTCATTTTAGAGTGTGGGACATGCGGTTCAATATTATCGTTATTGTCAATAAATTGTAGCATGCAAGCTAGTTTGAGTTATCACTGCCTGTCTCACATATCAAAGCATGGGGTATCTTTGATAATTCACAATTGTGCATTGTCAAAAATATCATGCAAGAGCAGCAGAAGCACTGGGAATAATAAAAGGGGGGGGGGGGAAGAAGTTTGTTTGGGCCAAGCATGAAAAGTACTCCAGAATCCTAATGCACCAGATTGTGTTGAGATGTCATACCTTCTGCCGTCTACTCGTTTTGTATTACCACTTTCCCTGTGATCAAAAGCATTAATCTAAAAAAAGGCGATATCTGAGTGCAAATATCATCTTTATGTGGCCATTACTTATTAAGTAAGCCACTAAGTCATGTCACCTAGATGTCCTCTGAAAGCACAGGAGCTGACAGTATATTGAATTACATGTTCCCCTATTTACTGGAAAAGCAGGTCTTGGAGATAACAAGAAAGGTGATATTTACAGTAGCCTGCAGCAGTGTGATGTGTCCTGCCAAATCACAGCTCAGGTGGGCCAAGTAACTTCTTTGTGCTAGGTGGGAGGATGCGACTATGTTAGACACACTGGCAAGATGCATTTTTAAAGATCGCTCTCATATCAGTGTGTTTAAAAGCAATTCATATAATTGTCTGTGAAGATGAGCAACTAAGGTTTAAGTATCATTTTGATTTTCTCCTGTTTTAGATTGTCTCCTGTAACGTGCAAGTGTAGGACAAGCATGGTTGTAAATACCAAAATTAATGATGTCTGAATTCCATTTAGCTACTTTAGTTTCAGGCTCCTTGTATCGTGCACACTGCCTCACTGATAATCTGTCATGGCTCACTGGAACAAAAAAGAGCCATCGCTTTGTTATAGGTAACACCTGTGCTTTTACAAACAGTCATATACTTCAAGTTAAGACATGGTGTCCAGTGAATTTCCTCAAGGATGCCAAGGTTTATGTGGCAATAACCAGACAGTTGTATTAGGTTAATTAACACAATTTTTTAAGCAGATAGATAGATAGATAGATAGATAGATAGATAGATAGATAGATAGATAGATAGATAGATAGATAGATAGATAGATAGATAGATAGATAGATAGATAGATAGATAGATAGATAGATAGATAGATAGATAGATAGATATTTTAAGTATTTGGTTTTTATAGTCATGCAACATAGTGTATTATCAAGCTCAGCTCAGCTCACAAGTCTGGTCAGTAACATTTTTGGAAAAACTACAGAAGATTAAGCATGGATTACAACCAAAACAATTACTCAATTAGCAGATTAGTTGATCAACAGAAATCAAAACAGCAAGAATTCATTTATTTTCAAATAAATTAGAATTTCCTCCTCACGTCTGTAACTCTGTATGCCTTCCTAGACCAGTAAATTAGCATTTTTCACCCTTTTCTGTATGCTTTTCTAAGCTCACAGGGCTAAGGCTCATATGTAGTCGAGAAATGTGTTAAGTATATTCATCACTGGCCAATTAAGCTGATTCTGACAGAGCCCAAAGTTGAAGCCATGACAGTAAACAATGCAACAAAAGTGAATGTTGATGCAAGGATGCTACAAATTCTAAAACATGGATGCTTCATAGACATCTTTAATGGAGCAACACTGTAAAGCCAAAATCACCTAGGTGGGCACCTGAGGTTATTGATATTAATTCAGTATATGATCAAATGTGAAATAAATTCACAACCTATCCTTCTTTTAATAAGTAATGGTTATGAATAAGTATTCTTGCACAATATTCTGACGTAACGGTGAATTGACCTTTAACAATTTGAGTGTAAAATGTCATCCCATGTGTGTAAAATGTAGAGCCGACTGATTTATTGGCAGGCCAGTATTACTGGTGAATATTAGCTATTTGCTGATCTACCAGTATCTACCAATATATTAAAATGTGAAAGTACAGGGGAGACAGGAGAAACACCCTTCAATCATAAGTGTGGCTGTTGCATGCTTTGTCCACCAGTGGGCACTCTGTAGCATCCCTGTTGACAACAGGTGTTTAAAACGCTACAAACACTCAGCCAATCTGAGAAGAGTCAAAACATAAATGAGCAAATAAATAATTATAAATATAAAATGTTAGGGGAAAAAAATAGCGATTTGTCAGGATATCAAATTTTTATATAAATTTTTAAACCACCAAATATCATTATTTATTATTTATTATAATATTTGGTGAGTTATTTGGTAAAATGGTACCACCATTGTTAGAAGATTACTGAGTTATAACCAAAAAAACATTTTGTCAAGGTGATCTTGACCTTCAAATACCAAATTCCAACCAGTTCATCCTTCAGCCGAAGTTCATGTTTTTGCAAAACAGTTTTTTTCCTGTGACTTTACAAGAATGCTGCCATGATGAGATATCAGCGACCCTGAGATTTGAGTTCATGCATGAGTTTGAGTGGATATTTGAGCAAGGTTGGAAAAGATTATCTTCAGGCATTCAAGAAAGACACATTTCTGTACAACCTAAAAACAGTCATAGGTGTCAAAGTTCAAGCTTCTGATTATGTTACATGAAAGTAAAGTGATAACCATTATGTTCTTTATTTTTGGTTGAACTCAACAAGTCCACAGGTGTCATTTTTGCCCTATAAAGTTGGTATTTTTCATCATCTTTTAATTAAAAAACATAATGAAGATATTAACCAATTTTGGAGGAAAAACACTTACAGTCCTTTATAAGAAGTTTTTTTTTTCACATTTTAATGGTTACGTGACAACATGTGTTGGGGTAGTGTTACACTAAACATTCAGCATGCATAGTGTACTTATCGGCTGACTTCAAAGTTGCAGCTATGCACCTGTTTAATTTTGTAGTTCTTTCCTACCGGCAAATTACACAAAACATAAATCCAGATTTAACTTGTATCTCTCTAACTTTATGTATGAACAACATGACTGATTGGCTTTTATGTACATATGGAGCCAGTTCACAACAATAGTAGTCTCAAGGCACCTAAAGTTAAGCAGCGATGGCATATTTTCACTTCATTTCATTTTGTCTGCCTTGAACAAATAACTTCTCTGTTAAAATCATGAGTGTGTCAAGACCATCACAAGTTTCACACTTCATTTTTATCTTATTAGACAAATTTTAGATTTTCAAATTTGTTTATCTGCTGCAAATATCACATCTCAGCATGGCTTTGATCACAATTACAATCAAACTTGTTACATGCAGCCACATATAGATGAAACAGTGCTTTCATGTATTTGAGAAATATGTGTAACCGACACAGCACAACTTCTTTCGGTTCTTTATGGCAATGCCACTGTTATTGTTTAGAAAGCTGTACTTTAATATAAACAGATCACAACGCCATGGAGCCTGCGTCTCCTTACTGCTGCTGCCGACTATATTCTTGCACGAGCTATTTCTACTGTAGTTTAAATCATTATTTATTAATCTGCAAAAGTAGCATATTCAAGTTTAGGTTGGACATGTTTTCCTTGTTAATGTAACTTGTGACACAATAATACGCGCCACACGACTTAATTATTTCTAATGATATGTGCCTGATACAGACAGTGACATTGTGGCATATGAGCGAGAGCACTTTATGGTTAATAAAGTGTTTTGATCATCATATACAGGACTCGGGGAAACAGGTGCAGATGAAACAACTGGAACACATGGTGGAAGCCAGAAGCTCAGCACACCTGTTCCCTTCCTGCTAAACAGCCTCGCAGTGGATCGTCTCTGGAGCACAAAATAGCTTCCATCTCACACACACAGCACACATTTCTCCAATTCCAATTGCTCAGAGATGGAGAACAGACATTTGTCCCTTTTAGGGCCAATAGCAATAGTGATAAATGAAAGCAGGACTCTTTCTCTATGCTGCTGGAAGATCTTAATGCATTTTCCTCTGGTCTGTGTAGACAGAGCACTCCGCAGGGAGGGAGGGGAGGATAAGTAACTATAGGAGGTGGTAATGGTGTTGGTATCGGCTGGTGTTGTTTGCCCTAGCTGTATTGAAGCGATGGTCCCCGAGGAGCCTGGCACAGGGAGCTGGGTTTGTCAACCTTGTCTGAGGGACTTAATATGAAAACAACACTAATGAGAACCATTTCCATTGCTCTGTTTATTTTCAGAGATGCATTGAGCGGGGCATACGCACGGCTCAGTGATCGCACGTTGCATTGCATTCATTATGGGGCCCTGGATGGGCTACTGATACATTACACACAAACACACTTATAATTGCATTTTTTTATTGTTCAGTGCTACTTTTAATGCTGCACTGAAGCAAAATGGGCTCCATCTGACCAAACACAACCGTAACGTTATGCATCTGGCTGGCATCTTTTATCCTTTTTAGAAACACTTACTAAAAACTAAAAATCTGCCCAGAAAAAACCCCACTACGTCTGTACACTATGTCTGTCCATTCTATAGTATGTGAGGAGGAATTCTCTTCATCAATAAATGACAAGCTTCAGCAGACAAGTATCATTTCCTCAAGCAAAATGAATCCTCCCGCGTCCATCTATTCACTCACAGACATGCCATTTTGAAAATCTCTCTAAAGTGACATTACTCTAGAGATTGAAACCACTATTTCATTGAGCAGAAAATTGCTATTGAATTTGGGGCTGAATAATTGGAAGCTATGTTCCAATGCAACCCACAGAAAAGGTGGAGTTATGTTTTATTGTCACACTCAAACCAATGACATTCTGAAGCTGAGCAGCACAAATGGTATGGGTATTGTTGGACGGGACATTGCTCTCCTTTGTATATGAGCCATATCAAGCAAGGAGTTGGAAGGCAATTTGGAAAGGATGCAATTCACTTTGAGCTGAAAGAAGGCCATGGATGGCATGAAAAGATATCAGCATTTTAAGGGAAAAAATCTGAGCATTCAGCTGTGTAGTTCTATGTTTGTTAAAGCCTAGACCAAACATTCATTTTCAAACATGTTTGCTGTATTGAAAACCAAAGAGGGCAACATTTTTCATCCAAATATATTTTTTTCCTTGCAAGAAAATACATTGTAGAGTCTGCAATTATAAAAGCCTGAATTAAATATTTTCATACATAAGCTGCTTCTGATTGCATGTATCTACATCAACAGCGGGCTCTACTCCTTAAAAAAATAGCACTTGTGAAAGCGGCCACCATTTAATAGAAGAATAACTGTTTCTGCTATCCTCTTTGCTGTATTTTGTTTTTAGTTTTGTGGCACTTGCTCTCCCTTCCTGCCCCTCCTTTTATCCAGTGATCGTTTTGTGAACCCTTTACCCTGTCATTGGTTTAGAGACTCCAAATGACTCTCTGTTTCTGCAGAAGACTAATTCATCCCCTTTCCTCCCTCCCTTGGCCACTGGCAATACTGATGACCACCAGAAAGACGCACACACACAAGCGTGAACACTTTTCATACAGCTAGACGTCGGCGCATGCACGTACACACTCACACATACACGCACACACTGATGGCTGCTGTGGTGTGCTGGTGTAATGTGCTTTGTTGTGTGAAGGTATCAATCAGAGGGGAGCAGATTATTAGAGTGTCTGAAAGAGATCAAACAATGTTGCCGTCTGCACCCACACATGGCTGATTTACAGGCAGGCAGATAAAGTACTGCAGCTCTCTGTCAGGGGCTACATGACGGCTCGCCGCGCTCTTAGGATAAATTATTGCAGAGGCCCGCGGTAATGTCTCTCCACCTAGCAACCAGCCGCTCCAGCCGCTGCCAGGGGAGCCCTGCTCGTCTGCCATAATGGCACTGTGTCCGGGGTCAGCAGTTACTGTATCGTTGCAGAGTAGGAGGGATATACACACATGCACGCGCACGCACACACACACACATATATATATATAGAGAGAGACACACACACATCCTTGAATGCAAGCGCGTGCAGGTTTGAGCACTGTTTCTCGTTTGTCTCTACACCTGCCATAGGAAGCAATGCCAAAAGACACTCAGGGATGACTACAGGAGGACTGAGTGGACACAGGGGAGGTGCCGATGTCTCGCTGCAATTTTGCAGCAGAGCAACATTTTGAAAAACTGACACCAAGGTTCCAAACAAGACAGCGCTGAGGGGAGGGGGGTGCCATTATCAAAAAATAAAACTTGGCAAAAACATTACAGAAAGCCATTTGTAACACTAAGTCTGATCTCACTTGTGCGATTGGCCAAGAGGCAATTGTATAGACGCGTTATTTCATAGTACGCTCCAGCTGCTGCTGTCCTTAGGTTGGCATGTAGGCCGGCACAAAAACAATCACTTTGTGACTGATAAAAGCCTCAGAGGCATATTGACATATACCAGTGACTTTTAGAACAAAACACAGTACCTATTTGATCCACTTTCTGAAACAAGACTACATATTTTGAGCTGTGCTTTAGTAGACAGTGACAAAGATACACATATATATATATATATATATATACATATAGATATATATATATATATATATATATATATATATATATAGACTGACAGCAGGAAATTGAAATGAATAAGTCACTAACCTGAAGTGGATTTCACTTACAGATGACACATAACTATTTTATATGTCGCTGAGCTCCTGGCCTTTTATTTATTTCAAGATGGCATTTTTTTTTCTGAACACCGAGCAAGGTCAGAGTAAGTAAAATTCATCCGAGGAATTGGCAGGAAAGAAACAGGGCTGCAAAAAGAAAGCAGAAAAACTATAGTGAGATGCTAAAAGATAGATGCTGTCGATTGAGTGTAATGAATATTTTAGTGAGGTTTTCTCCATTAGAGCCTTTCAACAGTGTATTTCTATATAAAAAGAGGAGGGAAACTAAGAAATAAAAACACAAACAACTAAAAAATACATTTTTCCTTTTTCTTGAACCATGGCGGTGCACATCAGGAGTTCAGAAACTGGCTTTGGCTAGCCGCTCTGCCATTTCAGTGATGACTGGGTGATCGCCTCCTCCCTGCCCCCTCCCCCGTGTTATCTCGCTCAAAGCAGTGCCATCCCTCCATTGTAATAATGCCGCTTCCCAGCAGCCCTTGGAATGACCTTTCTTTAATTAACTGCATCTTGATGAGCAGATCTACATAGAATGTGAAGGTTAATTAATGAAGTATCACTGCTTAGTCTTAAAACCATCACCTAGCGGATGACAGCCAGCCCACCACTCTCAATTTTACCCCCGATCTCATTAGCGATGTAAGGCCAATGGACAGCTCGGCTCTGGCCAGTGGATCTCAAATAAATTGTATCAAAGATGGGCCCTTTGATATCCTTCATATGGCTACGTAAGACCATATTCTGACTCTACACTTTGAATAATATATGAGAAATACTCACAAATACACACTCACATTCTTGCATCACATAATGTGTTCATGTTTTTCTCTGAGGTATGAATCTAGTCAGCAAACGCATAAATAATTCAAATGAAGGTAAAATAATATTTCAATTAAGATCCATGTAATCTGTTTCCTGCAAACAAATACATGATGGATGGTGATGGATAATTCTTGTATTATTGCACAGTTTCATCTTGATAAGCTTTCGGTTTCCGTGTGATTTCATTTCAGGGCACATTTCAGCGTTGCTTATCATCGCAATTTGGAAAGAAGATCCACATTAGCGAATGTTGCCCGACGACTAAAAGTGTCTAAAGCTGGTAAAAGATGGGACGATGATGACTCGGGGTCTACGGTTACAGCGAATTTCCCAAAACTGGCTGCACTCACACAGCTTTTTGTCTATCCATATCCATCTATCACGCGGGAGGATGAGGTGAGCTATCGCCCACGTATGCTGAGCACTCCTAGCGCAGACACTAGGTGGACATGCAAGACTATCCATCACCGTGGAAGCTTGGTTTTGTTGCCGTTGATTACAAGATTTCCCTCCTGGGTATCACCGTCCAGGAAAGCCACCTGGGCTCACTTACCTCCCAACTTGCCCTGGACATTGGAAAAATGACCCGAAAGTATCCAAGATAAGAGAAGTTTTCTGACCCCTTTCATTCCGAATAAAAGCCTCATTCCAAAGGTGATGATTTCATTCATTCATTGCACCCAATCAAATGGTGCACATTATCCTGCTGTGAACATTATCCTGTTTCTTTCCGTGTAACGCTGTTGTCTATTTAGATGCACATGCAAATCTCCATCAGGAGAACCGCTACTGTCTCTGTATGAAAATTCCTCCTGAAAACAGAGAAAAATGATTGAAGCTCCCTCTGTAACCTTGTTCCAGCCCTAAAGTCAAAGCATTAATGCATGACTTGGCGTCGGGTAGCATAAGAAGCACAAAACAGCTTCCACAAAACAGCAGAGTTTGACAGGTGCGTGTTTATCCTTTTTATCCAATATCTGCAGGATAAAGAATAAAATATGACAAATATACTCAGGCCATCTGGATACGGCTAAACAAGCAAAGCTACCAGTCTCTATTTGTGTCTGTTAGCACTACAAAGTTATTGATTCTCACCATTTACCACTACAACCCTTTGACAGCAGACACAAGCTCATATGTTAAAACTGGCATGGCTGACTTCATGACAAGCTAACAAAGAGTGATAACCCCCTGGTGTCTTGTTGCTGTCTGTGGTTTTATGGAACACAAAAACAAAAGAATAACATATAAGCAGAAATCTCTCCACTGCTTTTATATCCGTGCCTAATCTGTATACTGAATGACAATGATTTCCAACCCTCATTTACGGATCGAGTCATGAAGAAAGACAGAGTGAAATCCCATTTTGTTGCCCTTAAATTGTTAAGATTTTGCCAGAGTAAACTCGATCCCTAATTGGTGTAGCTTTTTGCTACCAGTGATATAGTGTCACACCGTCACTGATGACTGTCAGGTAAACTTTCTATATAGAAGTATTTCTCCGTTGAAGCGTCTATCTGATTTCCCTTTCAGCACCTCGAATGACACCCCACTAAAAGCTGGCACAATACGCTTCCCGCACACAACGCTGTCACCAAAGACAACTTGGGAGAAGCGAGTGTTTTGAGAGTTTGAAACAAAATAGCTGGTGCAGCATTTCCCCATTTCCGTCTGAAATCCTTGACACCAGAGGATTTACAGTGAAGTGAAGTGAGGTGGGTGCTGTATGGAACGAGCTGTGGGGGCTGCGTTAGCCGGGGTGGGGGGTGGGGGTCCGCACTACATTCGTGCTGACAGGGATCCTCCCTGTAGCGCATGCTTTTTTTCCATTAGTTCCTTACTCACTCTCTTGCCCTCCAGACCCACAGAGTGAGGAAGATTTAAGTGGCCAGTCAAGAGAAATCCCCAAGGTTTGGCAGGTGTGAGGTCTGGCTTCATTATCTACAGACACCTCTGTCCAATTATGAGCCTTGCTCCCTCTGTGACGATGATGATGCTGTGTGTGTGACTATAGGTGTGTGTGTGCACGTGCGTATGTGTGTGTGGAGGGCATGAATAAGCCGCCCTCATTGTTATCTGTCTAACTATCAAGATTCTCTCTTCCATTGTGACATCATTGACAATTTCACACAAAAAAATGTATGCACGCGCACTCATACTCACACATCACAACCACGGACACACACGCGCACACAGCATGCACATGCCTTTTGTTTAGATTTAGCTCCATAGATCGGCCTAAACCTGAAATATTCGGCCCATGGCCTCATTTCCTCCTCTGCTCTACTTGGAAGAAGAAAGCAACACCTGAAAACTACTCGTGCGCTCACAGTAACGGTCACTTCCCACCGAAAATAATTAGGACTCGCGATAAAGAATAACCAAAGGCCCATAATAAATTACACACAACAATCCTGTGATCAAAAGTCTCACTGGTTTTGATACATCTCCATGGTTTCTCCATTTTGCTGACCCACTGGTTCCAAAATGTCAGCTACTACAAACTGGAGCAGTGCCTTGTAAGCTGCTTCAAACAAGCACAGGGGTCTCTTTCTCTGGACTGCTTTTGGACACCCCCTGCTGACACTAAAGTGAAACACAACCTACAGAACCTTCTTTCCAAAGCAGACTGCACTGATAAACATGACAGAACAGATGACAAAAATATCATCTATTTTAAGCGACGTGCACCTTAAAGATGGAGAGAAGAAACCTAATTATTTATTTGCTACTAAGGCCACATTTGCATTAATGCATGCTACCACGCTAGATCTTAATACTTGACAATACAGACAATTCTAAACTACATTATTTTTAAAGTGGGGGGGGGGGGTTAACATTTTTGTCTTAATTTATACCCCAGCATGTTCCTTGGGATTGCACACACTCCTCCCAGGGCTATGGCCTGCTATTGTCTATGAAGCCACATGTACCCTCTCCTCTCTGGTTTGCATGCACTCATATGCAGCCCTATCATCTGCATCACTTGGCAGATACAAAGAGCATAGCACTGATTTGCGTGTGAGCATGTGCGCCTTTTGTGTGTAGCACGGCTGCACTTGCTTGCTGTGCAAATGTGTGTGTTTGTGCGCATGCTTGTGTACAGTGTCTTTTTTTTCTTATATGATAAAGTGGGAGTGTCAGAGGCATCTGATGGTTCCCAGACTTTGGCTCTGTTTTATCTGATGCTGAGATGGCAGCTGTTGACCAAAGGAATTCATACATGTGTGTATAATTTGTCTTATGGCTCAAAACAAACTCGGGACATGGGACATCTTTTAGCCATTCAATTTGACACGACACAAACCAAAGGTCGCCGTGCGTGTTTTGGTTTCCTGAGTTAAGGACTGTCTAGAAATAGAACGGACAACAAATCTATCTTATTTTCTTGGAACTGTACAAATAACAAATCATTAACATATAAGAACAAATGCGGGTTGAAGCAGGTTGCAGCACAGCTCTGAACTCACCAATTTATTTGCCTCCTCTTAATGATGATAATCTTAGGACTGGCGGCAGCAAATGAGCTTCGCCTGAAAAAAAAAAATTGCATGAATTAATAATGAGCAAAATTACTCAAACTCTGCACACCACAACCTGCCGCAGCACGGTGGGCAGTGGGCCCTAAGGTGACAAAGCTGGGTAAATATTTTATGTCTAAATATGATTTTGGGGTCCTGAGTCTTGTGTCTGACAATGCTGCCCTTATCCTTGCAGAACATGGGTAAACCATTAAGCTTAGAGGAGACTTGGAATCCATCGGCAGCTCTTATCTGGATGCAAGCGAGAGAGATCAGGTTTGCGTGCAGCAGTCGGCTTTTGAGGCTTATGTCTGTGAAGTGAGTCGACGGTGTTCTTTGGGTGCCCTCAGGTGGAAGCCTGGTATAATTGCTGTTGACAACCTACAAGTCATTGTGCAATTAAAGCATCTGCCGCTCCTGTGTGGCAGTGGGCTGTGATGCCTTGTGACAGCTCGTAGCCATTAAGCAACTGTAAGCAGCTGGCGTGCCTCGGTGGGGGAAAATAATGTGACAGAGGCACTCCCCCCTATTGTTGCCCTTGTCTCATTGGGGAAAAGAGGGACATTACATCACTCACCAAATACACGGGTGTCTCAATGAATGGGAAAGGGGCATGTCTACAAATTAGGACTGGCACAGCTGGATGTCCAAATGATAGTTTGTTTCTGAATGCAAAAACTGAAAGTGCTTTTATTGTTTTCTAACAAGAGATGGAAGCCTAGGGAAAACACAATCAAGACTATGCAGTGTGCTCAACCAGGAGCTATTGGAAATTAATCAAATAGTGAACTGATTGATTAGTTCAAGTGAAAACAATGACAACAATTAGATAATTCAGAGTTTATGGATTTTTTGTCTTTTGTTTTGGTTTTTTTGGGGGGATGTAAAACAACAAATTTTCATTGGTTTCAACTTGTTACATGTTTTTCTTCTTCATATCACTGAAATTTAATATCTCTGGATCTTAAATTATTTTGAGCAGAAACTGAAACATATAAACTGGGAAAAACTGTGATGAGCACTTCTTGTTACTTTCTGATATTTCAAATCATTAAGTGGAAAAACGATCTGCCCAAATAATAAATGACTACAATTGTTGTTTGGGAATATTTTCACTGCGGTTATTGCAGTGTTTCTGAACTTAACGAAGTGACCAAACTGCTCAATCATATGAGAGAAAGAAGAATCCTAAGCTTCGAGTGTGAAAAGTGAGAAAAACAGATTTACAGTTCTAGATCAAAGTAGGGAGCATTTTGGCCAGTTCTTCACTGCTGGGAGAAGGGCGGGAGGGACATAAGTCTTTTTTTTTATTACACCACCACTAAATCATTTGGGTGTCACATGTAAATGTGGTCTTTTGATGTACATTTAAGTATACTGAATTTGCGAGGGAGGGGGGGATTTATGTGAATGCAATTTGCACACTCTTTAGTCAGATGCAATTATTTATTTAATTAGCTCATTTTCATGTCTCCATGTCTCCTTCTGAGCTGTGTCATCAAATTTCAAACTGCTAAGAAAACAGTACTTTGTTAATAATATCATCAATACATTTACCATATCACTAACTGAACATTTATGGATTATACGTGAAATCATAAGTCAAATAGGGTGATAATCAACTAGTCACATTCATGTGGGTAGGCTATGAAAGGCCTTGCAAGTCTAAGTGTGTGTGTTCATGTGTCTAGTGTACTTAAATATGTGTGTGTACCTCCTGTCTGTCTCAAGGATTTGCTGTTTCAGCAGGGAAGGAATCAGTCCTATGCCTTTGCCATGCAGGAAAGTCAGCGTAAGGAAATTCCTGAGCTTCACAGTGGCAATCAGGCAGTTAAGGACCTGCCACTGAAAATGGAGCTGTATGTCAGTCACTTTCATGGCTTATTCACACTAGCACAACTGCTCTGGCATAAAAAAAAAAGAGGCATTCTCATTCACTCACACCAACAACCAAGCAAATTGCCCTTACTTGAAAATGGTAGAGCATGTATATTTAAGTAGCCTACCATCTGAAAGCTTACCTTGCACACGAGCAATACTCTATTAAGTCGCTGCAGGCACCACAGCAAGTGTTAAGGCAATATTCTGCTGCCTAGAGTAAACAATAAAGCTAACTGCTGATTTCCGTGCCTACGTAAGTTAGAATTTGACATTTATATGGCCCAACAAATAGTTTCAACATGCATGTAAAAGCCATCGTTGCCTCTCTTTGTGACATTTCTAATAAGTAGTAACCGTTTTGGTGGCTTTCTAGGAACAAAGAGGTAAGCTAATAGCTACTATCCTCTCCAAGTCAACTAATGCAGCTACTCGTTAAACCTTTAAATAATATACTTTCTGTTTTTAAAGAATTTTAAATTTTGAAATCAGATTTAGTTTTGTTCAGCATCTGGAAAGCAGAGCCTGAAGACCTCGAATGGGCCGGGGGCACCACCACACAACGATGTTGCGTTCAAGTGCTCATAAATACGCAATTTCAGCTTTTAAAATCCCGGTTTGCAAAAGAATTAACACAGTGTTAAATAGATATTGGTTTATTCTAAATAGGACAGTCAAACACTAAGTCAGATAGCTTTATTAATAGTATTATTTAATGACTTATAAGTTGATTTGGGTGATCAGACTTTGTAGTTTGATTTTCCCACGTTTCCCAAAGCAGCATATGACGACACCAGCAAAGCCTTGTGCGGTTGCCGCAAACCCAACGTAGAATGTCGTAAAACGTGGAGTCGGCAGAGAAGTGAAGTGCTAGTTCTATTGATATGCAAACCGTGGTAGATTTCGCAGTTGGAAATAGGTAGTGATGTTTCATTGGCTACTTTTTGACCCCAGTCGGCATGTTTTAAAACTACAATGGACGCAGCGAGGACACAGAAAATGAGCTGATCTCCAGCAAAACCACCTCGAAAATGGCTGCATACACCGCTGAAGGTAAAACAAAACAGTTGCTAAAATTCATAACTGGAAGACAAATCTATGATATCACGATTTAGCTCCAAATTATTGTAGCTATCTTGTAATCACTTTCACAGATGTACATTATGCAACGTCCTATGAAGTCGTTATTTCCTGTTTTGTGTTCTCTGCCATCCGAAGTGGCTGCAGGTCATTCTGTGGTGGTGGAGGTGAGCCCAGATATCCACATCTGTGGCTCCTGCAAAAAGCAGTACAATAATTATAAGGTCTTTCTCGCCCATAAGCAAAATGAATGTTTCCTGTCCACACCTGACACCCCAACCATTACTGCCACATCCACTCTCACAGGTAACATACTCCTCTTTCTGCTTTTGCTGTCCATAATTTGAATGAAAAATTGACTTTGCCTGTCAAATTATTTTCAGACTCCAGCACTGAGTTTATTTTTGAGGAGACCTACCAGACCTGTGTTGTGAGAGGTGTCAAAAAGATGACCAAAGCCCCAAAGACACCTTCCAAAAAACTAAAAGCTGCCCTGACTTCAAAGAGACACAGCTGCTGTTTCTCAGGTTGGTGCCTCTTGCTGCTGATGAACACAGATCTTCAATCTCTAACAGGAAGAACTGCACTTCCTGCCACTCAAGCCCCATACCATTAATAGCTGTAAAAAGTATTTGCCTCCTTCACTTTCCTGTTCCATATCATCAAGCAAACTTTATTAAGTAAAATACGAAGAAAACCCAAGTATATACAAAATACAGTTTTTAAATGCTAATTTCATTTATTATTTATTAGAATAAAAAAAGCTATCCAAAGCTGCCCGTGTGAAAAGATAATCAAGCAAAGTAATCTATAAATAACAAAATTACACCCAAGAGTGCATCGATGGAGCATCCAGGGGGTCACAAAAGAACCCATCTAAGCATCTAAGGAACTCTAAGCCTTACTTACCTCAGTTAAAGCTAGTGATCATTATTCAACAATAATAAAGAGACTGTGCAAAACTTGACTTTAGGAAAATATTCTGTGGACTGTTGAGACAAAAGTTTAACTTTTTGGCAGGTTTGCATCCTGTCACAGCATTTCATAAACAACATCATACCAACAGTCAAACATGGTGGTATTGTGATGGTCTTGGGCTGCTTTACTCCTTCAGGACCTGGATGACTAGCTATAATTCAAAGAACCATGAATTCTGCTCTCTACTACAAAATCAGTTTGGCTTATGCAGCAGGACAATAATCCAAAAAACACATTGGCAAGTTCAAAATTCCATTCCAGTTTTGGAAAGTGCTGTAAAACAGCCACCGCTGACACAAAATGCTGTGCATCAGCAAAAAATTGAAAAGAGAGGCAGTAAAGTAGAACTAAAATGTACAAAATGACACAAGTAAAAACAACCATAAAAGAGTTTTATAAACGCACCCCCACAAATTTATGGGCACAAAGCATCAACAGAGTGACAAATAGGCAAAAGAAGAAGAAGAAAGAAATCGGGAACTTTTTCACAGCACTGTATTTATTTAGTACAGTGTTGATTGGACTTTTCACAAATGCAGAGGCTGCACACAATTTAAGAAAATGTTTGTTTTGTTTTTTTTACAATCTACAGGTTGCACTTTCAAGACACAGTATGGCCAAAAAGACATGGAACGGCATCTTAAAACTCACACCGGTACGCTAATGCTTTCAAAATATGTTCTTCAGTTGCAAAACCCCTTTAGAGTAAGGTTTAACCCCAGTTGTTTTTCTGTCTGCCATCCAGGTGAGAAGCCATTTGAATGTGAACTGTGCCACAAACGCTTCAGTCGGCGGGACAAGCTGAACATGCACAGCCGCTCGCACACAGGTGAGAAGCCACACAAATGTAAACACTGTCCCTATGCAGCAGCAGACAGCAGCAGCCTGAAGAAGCACCTGCGTATCCACTATGATGAACGGCCATTCAAATGCCAGATCTGTCCTTACGCCAGCCGCAACTCCAGCCAACTTACCGTGCATCTCCGCTCTCACACAGGTAGGTAGCCAAAAAAATCCAAAATTGTCAGCAGCTGTGTGACAGTTGTAGCTTAGAGACTGGTATTAAAACTGGCTTTATTTTGTTTATGTATTTATTTTCTAAGGGGATGCACCTTTTCAGTGCCAACAATGCGATGCAAAGTTCAAAATAAACTCAGACCTGAAGAGGCACATCCGGATTCACTCCGGCGAAAAGCCTTACAAATGTGACTTTTGTGAGTACTGCTGCGCCATGAAAGGAAACCTGAAATCGCACATTCAGATCAAACATGGTACGGAGAACTCCTTTCAGTGCGTGCACTGTGATTTCAAGTGTGCCAACAAGACTGCTCTGCGACAACACTTGAGAGAACACCAACCCACTCAGCCCATTCAGTGTTCCAAGTGCACTTACTCCTGCTCCAGCAAGGGGGCGCTCAAGGTCCACGAGCGGATCCACTCTGAAGACCGCCCTTTCAAATGTGACTTCTGCAACTTTGCCTCTAAGCAGCGCAGCAATCTTGTCATTCACAAGAAGAAGTGTCAGTCGGATAAGCTTGAAAAAGGCAGCGGTGGGAAAGGAGGCAGAGGTGGAGGCAAAAATTTAGGCACCGACTCTCCGAAGCCTGTCAGCTCTCGGTATCGAGCCAAACTAGATGCAGCTCGAGCCTTTTGCTGCGACTCGTGTGACGCTTCGTTTGTGAGGGAGGACTCCCTGCGGAGCCACAAAAAGCAGCATCGGGACACTCAGAGTGTGTTGCAACTCCAGCTCTCTACCCCAGCAGAAGCAGTTAACTTGGTTCCCGTTACCATGTCACAAACCAGCTCTGAGCTCGAAGTTCCTATCCCGTGTAACCCAATGCCTCCTTATAGTAATACACAGCTTAAAATCATTGTATCTCACCCGTTAGGCCAGGATAACCCCTTGCTCTCAACTGGTGGGGATGGCCAGAATAAGAGCAACATGGTCTTGCTTAGCCCAGAAAACCAGGACATGGTAGTTAACTCCATGATCCAGCAGGTCAACCTGCTGGCGCCTGTACAACCACTCGGTTCATCCCAAACCACAGAAGCCACTCTTGAACCCCAGACTGTCCTCCTGACTCAACTCAGCACCGACGATGCCAGCAACCCGCTCCACCAGGCCCTGATGCAAACGGCCATAACCGCTCAGGACTCGAGCAGCAGCACACAGACGTTCATCACCACCTGCTCTGAACTGGAGGGGCTCAATGCTTTGATCCAGGAAGGTGGCACAGAGATTACAGTGGTTACGGAAGGAAACTCTGCTTTGGTGACCACAGCACCTCTGCCTGATGTGGACATGTCCAAGCCAGCAGAGATGGTGACGGTTGAGGAGAGTGCCTTACCCTGTGAGGAAAGTGCATTACTGGTGCCAAACATCAGCCTGGGCAGCCAGAATGTGGTCATCCACGGCGTTCCACTTATAGTGTCTCCTCAGCAGAGCACGGTGGATCAGCTCTCCCCTCATGCACTCTATTCCAATTCACACACACTCGAAAGCATCCCACAGTGAACAGCGTTGTGTGTTTCTGAAAGTTAAAAAGACAGTAACTGCATCATAAGCTATTTCTCTGCTGATAGTAACTTGTAGATCTAACGGTAACCACTAAAATAGCAAGACTGTTGGCTTTGGAGGTGTCGTTTGTTTAGTCTTAACATTTTAGAATAAAACATCAATTTTAACATTGTTTCATGCACTGTATTTTCAAGTGTTATATTTGCAGGCATCAAAAATTGAAATTAAACCATATTTCAGTTACAATATTTAATTGAAATCAGGTTTAATTTAAAGCAACATCATACAAAAAAATAAAAGAATAATTCCGCAAATTAACAAAATGTGAAAGTGACTGAATGTATTTGTATGATGTATTTTTTATGTTTGTCCATTAGGTGGCAGCAGAGTGATGAGAGTATATAATGAAACTTGCTCTGCTTTATGGAGTATTCAGACTGTAAGTGTACTGCTGCCCCGTGGTATTGATTATACATATTCTGTATGTATAGCTTTTGTTAAAAATAAATATTTTTTTCAAGCCCTCATTCTGAATCTGAAAAAGTAGATGTCAATTGTAGAAAGCATTAGGCTGCATATCAAGGTCTTAGCTTCTAAAAGGCGACTCGCATTCCCGATAGATTTTTCAATAAAGAGCCAGTTTTTTGCTTGCTGCTTTCTATTATTCTTCCTATTTTTACATTCAGACTTAAGCACTTAGTATTTGCAGAGAGCGGATGCTGCACCTGAATAGGATTCTCCTGTGTAAACACTTGACCATTGATTTCTTTCTGGTCTCTGAGCACTAATGGCTCTGCTGAAGCAGACTCTTACATTTTCTCGCTCAGCATGGCCACAAACTCAGATGAAGTGGTTTGATGGTTTAAAAAACATGTTTGCCAGCACTGTAGGTTGAGAGAGTTGGTGTCTGTTTTAGACAGGGGACTCTAGCTAGTAAGATAAGTCTTTATTGTCATTGCACAGTAAGGGTATTACTGTAGTGTGTGTGCTTTAACACTGAAAATATATGAAGGATGGCTTTTCTATAATATCCCCATACTACTAATTTTCTTGAGAAATGCTGCACTTTTTTATACCATTGTGTTTCTATAAGATACGACTGCTACTCACTTGAAGGTTTTGTCTTTTTGAAAGTGCTAGCCAAGAATTGTTTGATATGAAATGACTGCTGTGTCTGTCAATAAAGGAGCAGGAGACAGCTACCTTAGCATAAACACTGGATATGGAAAACAGCTAGCCTAGCTGGGTAAGAAAGCATAGTTACTTATTTTGTGAATTCTGCTTTGAACTGAAAATTAAGGGGGCTAATTTGAGACATCCTTATGAAAGGGTTAGGCGTATTGTTTTAGAGACTTGGGTGTATCCAAACTATGCTAATTGTGTGCTGATTGGTTTGAGTGCTAGCTTTAGCCCACATTTGCTAATAATTGTTTTACGTGTGAATGCAGTATTTGACCTATCAAATTAAAATGCTACACTTATTTTCTGTTCACGCAGGTCCTCAAACAACAAACATGGTAGAAATCTAATCGTTTGAAATATAATCCATTGTATAACCCAGGATAACTTAAAATTTCAACTTCAATTATTTCCAGTGACAGAAAAAAGCTTCCATGGATAACAGTGCTAACTTTTAATAAATATGACGCCACCACCAGATGCCACAGAAACTACTACTAAAATCTTATTCGTAGATGGTGGTTACCATGTTTGGTTTTTGTTTGTGCATTTATGTAACTTAAGCAAGCTCTTTAGATTGTTTGCTGTGCTTTTTCTACTATTTCTCTATTTTCTACCTTGAAATTAAAAGACAGATCAAAATACTAATTTTGCTCCTAAATAGAAGGGAAAATCTGAAGTTAGGTTCTGTTTCTTGTATTATTTAAGCAACATAAAGCCAGCTTATAGTGAAGAATGTACCACAAAGAGAGCAGCATGCAAACACTAAATCTGCATCAGTTCTGCACTTGGGTTGCATTATGAGTGCCTGCACTCAAACTCAGATTTTTCGAACCACTCTGTGTCACCTCTTCTTCAGGTGGAACTAGGGGGAAAAAATCCTGAAATTCCATTATGCATGAAGATGAGTGTTATGTGGGAAAACCACAAAGCACTCTGATGTATCTCTTTGATCTATTATCTAACAGACTTCCAGGCCATAATCCTAAGCACCCTTGAGGAGGACAGACCCTTTCTTTCCCCCTTCTCCTCTTCCACATGTGACGTCATAGCTGGGTTAAGTGCCTTTTCTATGGGTTACAATGTCTTAAGAGCCCTACTTGGGGAGAAGGTTTGAAGAGAGTTGTTATATTTATTCATTTTATTCTGTTTACATTTTTTGGAAAAATAGTGAATTGGTTACAGTATAAATCATACCCAATTTGGTCTGTAAGCTTGTTTTCATATTTCAAAGCTAACTAGAGTGCATTCTCTTGGCAAATCCTAAAGCTTTGCTTGCTTTTCTTTTTTTGATAAATGCTAGGATGAGTTTAAAATGAAGCTCTTCATACTGTATAGCACTTCTGTGTTCCTTCCTTCCTGTGTTTGAGATGCCAGCCTTTGAATGGGGGCCATAAATGGCTTCCCAAAAAGCAATTTCCACTCACAGCTGCTTAAAGAAATCGTAACTTGTGATGCATTCCTTCTGGACATAAATAGATCCAGAAAGGACCAGGTGATGGAAAGATGGACAACAACCAGAACAAGATGACACTTTGGCAAAAAACTGCCGGTGCTCTAAATAGTGTGAAAATGGTAGTAAAATAAACCTAAATGAATTGAGTTTGTTCACTTCTGTCATCAGAGGTAGCTATTAATCAGCCACCGAGTCCAAACAGTTTTTCATTCCTTCAGATACAATCTGTCCCTCGGTTCAACAGTGCATATTTGACCTTTGGTTTGTTTGCACACAATTTGCAATCCCATCAGTAAATGGCATTGAATGCCTTAATGAAATTAACTGATTGGCGAAGTATTGATATGGATTTGTTTTTCCGATGCAGGCATCTTCTGGCTGTGACACTATTGACATCTTAAGTGAATTTTGATTTCTTAGTGCACTGGAGGCTTTTATCTTGTCTGTGTTCAATTCTTTTTGTCTTTCTGATAGAAATTCATGATGAAAGCGGTATGTGATCAGCCGAGGGACAAAAAGACACCTCAATTTGCTTTTCTGAATGCAATGTGATTATTTGCTGAGACATTATTAGGCTATTGTAGCGTCTACGAGAGGAATCGATAGTATCACTTTAGGGCAAACTCTGGATTTAAAATGACTTTGCCTCTGTGGGTGGTTGTATATTTCACGCTGCATGTTTGTTCTTCTTTAATGAACTCGGGCACAATTCAAAGCTGCTCAAATTTGTTCCTGTGATTCTTGAGTTTTTCACACTCTCTCAAAGCTTTGACACTATTTTGTGGTATTTATTTAGCATTTGAGTGTTTGGGGTGTTGTTTTTGTCTTTTGTCGTCTATCTTGGGCTGTCAGGAAGCATTACTCTGACAGGCCCTTTTGTTGTTGTTACTTTAAGATTGAAAGCAGAGTTTAAAACCAGTCCTCGGGGTGGGGGCAGCAAAATAAGTATAATTTTGAGCCAATAGGCATGGCTTCAGTGGGAGCACAAGAGCCCATAAAAGTCCTTTAGTGGACAAAAGAATGCTACAGTATCTCCTGCTCTTCAACACAGAGCCAGTGCCTTTTAAAATAATGTCTTTTATTCCTCTGTGACAATGTGGGCTTCACCGTTTTGCAGCGATAGCTGCACGTAATCTTGTGAATGCAAATAACCCGGCTATCAGCTTTTGTGATTCAGGAACAAAGACATTTAGCTATTGTTTTCCTGTCTTGTTTCTGTGCCGCTAACCCTATACAAATGCATGTTTTAATGATTTTGGCCGTGCACATCAGTGCCATATATTCAAAGGGAAACAAGCACTCAGTTGTTTTCTTTTATTCCATATATGGTCGGATGCAGGTTTTGCTGGGAACCCGAGCCAAGTGTTAGTCTTGGGCCATCAGGTTTGGCTCTGCGCAGATATGGGATTTGTTTTTTTATGCTCGGTTTTGCGACAACCTTTGATCATTCTCATATGTCAGCATGTTGCTTTGTGTGTTCTCTGTCCGCATAGTCTCATAGTTTGCAGAGCAGCACAGTCAGTTTTTGTGTGCTTCAACATTTGTTTTCATCAGACTGCCTTTATACGGTGATTTGATTGTTGTTAAGCATTCCATAATTGCAGTCATAGTAAGTTTGATAATAAGAGTATTTGTACAATTACTGATGTGTTTATTATAAGGACACACTGGTTGTTAGTCCCTGGTAGGAGTTGCTTTTTACACATGTGGCTTTTGAATCAATACTTATGTGTTAACTGTGAATATTGTCCTCAAAGAAGGAACAAAACTGTTGCATAAGCAAACAAACCTATTTACAATTTTAGAAATTGGTTCTCAGCAGATGCCTATGAGCAAGCAAAATATTTTCTCTGTTCACGCATGCCTTATCCTAAAACAACAAACACGATGGAAATCTAATCTTTTGACATACAAGCCATTGTTGTGTGTGCGTGTGCGCGCACATGCTTGTGTATGCGCTTAAGTCTTTGTTTACCATGTGTGCTTTCAGAGTGCTTAATGCGCACAGATACTGCTGCCTCAATAATTCTTACACAATGGGAAACACTGAAGCCTTTGGTGGATCTGAAACACTTCACCTGAGAAATGTGGGGGTTTTAAAACTGCATCCCCGTCAAAAATCTCCCCAGTTTTTATTCTTTTTGTGTGTTTGATGTATTTTACTTAATTAAAACATTTTCTTTTTAATGAACTGCAGAAATACTTTTATATTTCTAAATCTGTTGTGGTGGCCCTACATACATTTATTGCATCCTACCTATAATTTCTTCAGTGTATCTTGTTTGTGTAATAATCATTGTTGATCATTTACTGCACTGCAGGAGTCACTGGCAGAGCCATAGAAATGTTTGAGATGCTCAGGAATGGAATGGTGAAGAGATGAAGGGTAAGATTTAGACTCTTTACTAGTATTAATATTACAATTAATACGATAGAGAAGAAGACATTTCCAGTTTTACTGTTACTAGTGAAAAAGCTTTGGTGAACTGGGGATGGCCAGCCTTTTTTAACCTTTAAATAAAGTTGTCTTTGTGCCACCATAATGTCCACCCAACCCCATGGAAAGTCATAGCCTGTCCATATTTGATGTTTGTTTGACCCCATAAGGGCACGAACCTTGGCTAATCCTTCATCTGAGGACAAAGCTTATGTTTGCAGTGACATCATAAATGCCTGCTCAGAGAAAACAATGGCTGATGAATTTAGCTGGAGTCCAGCACACTGGACAGCAGTGACACAGAGCCGATGGCCGAAACTTCCAGTGTCATAGAAATGTTTCAAACAATGACCAACACCTTGGCCAAACATGCAGAGTACTCCCAAAACGAGGGGAGCTGTAGTCTGAAGAGATCAAAATGCTGTGGTTGTTTTAGGGACAGTGGCAGGGAGAGCCTGAGCACGGCTGGGATCATCAGATTATAACACCAAGTGTTTATATGAATCTTTGTGACTGTTGGAGACAGTCAGGGATGGGGCACTGCTCCTGGGGGAAGAAAGACACTTTGTTTTTATAGGCTGCCTGGAATGTGTTGAGGACTCTGGACATCTGCTTTATTAGCATATGTGAATCTACCCCCAGCTATGTATCTCCTGGTGGTCTGATAATGGATCTTACTGTTACTGATAAATGTAAATACAGACTAGGATGCCTGGTTTGCGTTTTTTGCGCCGTTTAATTAATGGCTTTATTTTCATAATAATGTTTAGACATTTACATTCGAACCCCTGACTAAAGCATAGGAGGCAGGCTTTGTGAAATTCATGCTTTTTTGAATGGAAGTTGGGTTTTTTCCCCCCTGTTTTCTCAGTTGCACTACTTTGCTGTTTCAGTCTGGCTCTCCTGCAGCTTATTGGTGTGAAAATTCCTCAGAAGCATTCTCAGAGTCATTCTCGGGTCGTTACAGATGCACCCCACCCATGCACTCATACCGGCTCGTGGATTACCATTTTCTTTGTTAAGCTAATTGCATTGCATTGTGTCTGTTTAAAAATCAAGCAGGGGGTATGTGAGCCTATGAATGAATGCACAAGGACTTATGGATGAGATGTATTTTCTTCACATGTAAATTAAATAATTGGCATTGTTGGATATGATTTTTAAAATGACTAATCGATTAGTTACATATTTTTTTCTTGCAGTTCTCTGCTCGAACTCGATTGTATTACCCTGTTATGAAGTCGACTCGGGTTGTTTCCTGCTATCACGTCTTCATGACAGAAAATTAATTAGTTTATGAATAATGCACCATTTCGCTTGCGATAAAGATCATGTGGCAAAGTGCCTTCAGACAGATATCATCTATTAAATAAACCAGGCACGTGTAACCTAACACCTTGTGGGGAATGCACTCAATCAAGCCTATTGTTTCTGTTCACATACAGTTCCTTCTGTGAGATAAGTCTGACCTGGCCACGGAGATAACAACAATGCCCTAAAAGCACTGATGAGGCATTGACTGTCAGCGCCACAGTTAGCAAGATTTCCACCCAGATTCATACGCAATTCAGGTTAGGCAAGCAGCTGCGGTCATCAGAGGTGCATTAAATTAACTTAATAAATAATACAGGGAAAGTAAGCCATTGTTGCTAATATCACATTATCCCAGACTAATATTCAGACTCTTAGTCAGGATGTAATTTAGTGAGCTGGTGCCTGTGGTGTGATTCATGCAGCAATTTGATCATGCCACCATTTGAATAGGCAGCATAAATATTATGGCACAGAGGATGTGAGTCAGGACAGAGAATCCAGTTCACTGGGCCATTACTTGAGTTGAAAGGAAAAAGAGGAAGTTGGTTTGAAGATTTGTCACCATCAGATCTCTCTGTTTTAGAAAGGGGGTTGGCTCAACAAAGCTCAGGAATGTGAAGAAAGATCTGGGTGTTGGGAATGTTTGTTCCCATAAATAGGAGCGACTAGTCGCCAGTTTCTGGGTGGGAAGAACAGCTAAGAATACTATTCCAGCTGCATTATTATAGCTCCATTATTAACTGATATAATACAGAGAATTTTAATTTAATTTACATAAAATATATAAATAAAATGATTTCATAATGTGGGACAAAATAGTGGTGCCAGTATTTGGTGGTTCCAATCAACTTTCTTTATTTCTAACAAAACCTGCTTCAAATGCCTGAATATGCATTATGTTTATCTTGATCAGCAGGTTTAGTCTGTTGCCACAAATCTGCAGTGCAACAGGTTAATCAAAACTGACCCTTTGTTTCGTGTCATCCTCCTAAAATGCAGATGTGGTTGTCTTGTTGTATGATTTTGGACCTAAATTCCTGCTAGAAGCTCCTTTGAGGCAGTTGTCCATGCTCAGCCACTCATCACTGGTGGTGGTTGATGTATCCATCTGTGCCAGCAAAGGGGAGCTAATCCCTGACAACTGCACGCCTCTGACACCATGTCTGTTGCACTGCTGGTTGTGCGATACAATAGCTTCTCCTCTTTTGTCCTTGAAATTGTTTTAATTAGCACCACAGCAGGGAGAAGTCGAAAACATAAGATTGAGACAGTAGGATGGACAAAAGTACACAAGTATGATAGTACAGTATTGCAAATGACAGTCAGTGATATAATTGAAAAGGTGAGTGATGTGAAAGCAGCAGTGAATCAACTTCAAATATTATAAAAGCATCTAAATGTTTATGGATAACTGAAACTTCCAAAGCACACGATGCCTTTTTAAATCATAGTTAATTATGCTTATTTTAAAATCAGCTACTCTTCCTAATAAAAATTATGACTTTTAGTATATTTTATTTACTTATTGTTCCATTAGAAGTATCGTCCTGTAGTTGAATAGCCAGAGACTAATTTAAGTGCGCATTAATATGAGTATTTCATGAGCGATACACCCACTAGAAAGTTTTAAAAAGCAAATTACTTTAAAACTCTAGAACCTGTTATGCTTGCTAAACCATGCTTAACAAGTGCAATGTAGGTAGATGTGTGCATGTGGGGGTGTGTGTGAACATGCATGTGTAGGCTGAGATAAGCCACAGCCTCATGCGATCACACTTGTTCCACCACCGAGACTTGGTGGACCTCCCAGCAGCCGACGAGAGGTGCGCATGATCCGAGAGGATCATGTGACCTCTAAAATGCCGCAATAATCCAATATCCATGTCTGTTAGTTGTGCGCGTCACTTTCTGTTGGAAAGTTAATGCTCTGAATCTTTGTGGAATGCCAGCCTACGTGTTAACTTTAGATATCGATAAGGAGAAGACGGGGTCGTCATTTTAGGGCAAAGGTTGCCTTTAGTTTCTGTAGATTAAAATGGAGGTTGAAAAACTTAGATTGGCCATTTATGTAAATACTCAACCCCCCCCTCCCAGTTTCTGCTCTCCCAAGTCAAACACCCATCCCCCTCAGACTCTCCTCTTCTCCTTGCCCCATGAGAGGCGAGATGGTGGAGGGGGAAGAGAGACAGAGATCCCAAACCATCTGAATCCCTTTTAACTAAGTGGACTGAGAGCAGTAGGGCAATTATTCCACCATGATGCATTCCTTTTCAAAAGAGGATGCCATCACCGTGCAACAAATGGAATGCAAGCTGTGTTATGGCCAGTGAAGGAATGCCACATCCAACTCACAGAAAAGTACATGAAAGAAAACATTAAATCAGGTGCTTTAAAAAAACTATATAAGTTGAAGCGTTCTATAAATTTATTAGGACCACAATATAAAAACAGAACAAAACATGTAAAGCAAAAGACATTACTTGAAGTTAAGTAGTATTTATTATGCAGAATCTCCTCAGTCGGGATGCTGCTGATGTTAGCAAAAACAAATATCAATCAATCAATCAATTATGATTGGTTAAGATGGAGCACAACTAAAATGCTTGTTACAAGTAACTACAGTTCCTTTTAACCAATATGGTCGACTAAAAAGTAAGATGTTTTCCCTGAAACACTGCAAAAACAAGTGTAAAATAGATCAAATAGTGACATTTGAGTGAAAATCAAGTATATGGATAATAACTAAAAAAAATAAAACTTCTGTATAGACAACCACAGTCTGTAAATTAGGTAACAGTTACAATGGCTCAGATTGCTTTGTAACTGATTAATTCATGTTTAAAGCATATTTCAATAGATTCTCCCATGTTCAGAGCATGAATGCTTGGATAAACAGTGTGTGGTTTGTGGTAGCTGACCACAAGCTGTTAGTTTTCCTGAGATTTGATTATCTATCACTTACATTGTAGGCCAATTTCCTCCAACTATAAACACAGGCTTAATGATGAAAAATACAGCTGTGTGGTGTTTGAATGGAGAAGCCTACAATTAACTAAGATTAATAACAGTGTGCTGTGATGGAGCCCCCCCCCCCCTCATACTCGGACCCTCAGGCAAAAGTTCTGTGAGAAAAATTTTCTCATTTTCAGTCGCAGCGTCAAAAGGGATGTGTTTTTTAAAGGTTTGCCGATTTGTCTGTTTGGAATTTGAAGGCTTTATTTTTCTATTTCTGTCAATTTTAAACTTTATTTTACAGAAAATATAAGAAAAAAAGGCAATTTTTTTATGATAAATCATTTATTAACGCCTCAAAGCAATGTTTGCTTTTGTAGTTTATTATTGTTTTATTTATAATAACAATGCTGTTAATTCTTTAAGAAGATATAATAAAAAATTATACACTTTGTGGTCATTAAAGATATGATTTTAGTCTGGCGGGGGTTCTTTTCCCATACCCCACCTGTAGATTGTGCACCGCTGATTACTCCAGACACCCTTTCCAGGTCCACTTCTTCAGTGTTTAATGGAGCTCATCGTCCCCTACTAATTCTCTCACCATTTCCCCTGAAACTGGACACTCTGCCACATGTATCATCCAATAGCACCTTTCTTAGGAAGTGACTGGAGCATGGAGTGAGAGCTTTAGCACTTCTTTTAAAGAGTAAGACAATAGGAACAAGACAAATTTCCAACTGAGCAGCTGTGTGGTGGAAAACACTTGCCTTTGTGTAGTCCTTCCCACAGTCGCATAGGGGCTGTCATATGCTCAGCATTTGCTCAACTTTTTTAATGGGTTTTTGAATGCATGTGGGGTGAAACCAAACACATCCTTAGATGTGTGAAAGTCGCAGGGTATAAAGACAGATGTATGAATGCTCAGTTCCTATTCTCCCACCTCATCTCTGTAATGATTTAGTGCCTGTTTAAAAAGAATCGCCTTTTTTGTCATATAGCCACAGATGTTTCCGCCCATCTGTCTTTTATTTATGGCTGATAAAGCAGTATATTTACATTCATCCTTACAGAGTTAGATGACAGTAGTACATTTGTAAATAACAGTGCTTTGTATCTATATGCTAAATTGCTAGCTTGGTTCAGATCTGTAGGAAGAAACAATGTGTCTTTGTATGTGACCTCATTGTTCCTTGGTTGAACCTAAGTCCATCTGAAAGCCTCACCACTAAGCAGCCATCTTGGTAATTCCTCCAGGTATTTATTTAGAATATTTTTTTATTGTTAGGGAAAATCAGCCGCTCTTTCATAATCTCAATTCTTTATTTAGCAGTGACAGCTATTGAACGTGACACGCGAAATGAACGCAAATTAAATTTCATTTAATGATAAAAATGAAAATCAAGCATTAGGATTTATAATATATACTATATATTATTTCAAAAAGCTTTAAATGTTTGGAGGGTTTTTTTAAATATACCTTGCTAGTTTTAATTATTTTTGCTAGCGTTAGCTGACAACCATCTTCTCTAAATGGGTCACTAATGTCTTCAAAAACAAAAACAAAAATGTAGTGGCTTCCTTTTGGGCATTTCATAGTGGCCAAAATGCCCCAAAGGGCTTTAAAACAGCAGTTGAGGGTGCTTGTTTAGCTCATTGGGTTGAGCAGATTGCATAGATATGCTATAAGTCTGAGGTACCTGGGTTCAACTCCATACCAAGGCCAATCTGCTGTGTTTTTCCCCTGGTCTTTCTCACAGTTTTACTATTTCTTCCCCACTGTCAGCCATCAAAATACAGGCTTTAAAAACAGCTGTGAGGTTAATATGGTCTGGAAGTGTAGCTGGTCATTCTACTGGTCATTAGATTACAGGTGCTAACCCTGGTTACGACCCCAACTTCCACAATTATTCAGTGATATCTCAGTGGCTAAATGCCATCTTTTATATGCAGTTTGTTTGTTTACTTTGCTTTAACCGTTGGAGAGACTCAGCCAAACATATTTCTTTCTTTGTATTCATGCTAAGCTATGATTTATGCCGTAGCCTCATATTAACCTTACAAACATGAGTCAAACATTCAATAGTTGAGCAAGAAATCAAAATGTGTCCAATTTTAAGTTTGCAAATGGGAAACAGTAGCTTGAAATCTCTGCAGTCTGTGTATGAAACTTCCCAGTGTCTGCGTCGTGTTAGCAGGCAGTTTCTGTGTGTTGACACACAGAAAGCAGTCAGTTAAATGCGTCTGCGAGATAACTCCAGTCCGAGCCTTTCATCCTCTGGACATTTGGACGGAGGCTCAGACAGGTCAGGGTTAATGACAGGCTGTCAGTGCACCTTTAATGTACTACGTGTTGAGTAAAGGCCGTTTTCTCATCCGCACATAGATAATGGTTTTGAAAAGAAAAAGGTCAACACTGATAAATAACTGGATTTTGATCATCAAATATTGATGAAAAACGAATGATTCATGTCCCAACCTACACTACCCAGGTGAGTTCATATTTCATATCAGTGTAACAGACCTCTCATCTGTCCTGAAAAACATTTCCTTTAGGGAAGTCTGACTGTAATGGAATACTAGTAAAAAACAGAAGAATGTGCTTTAATTTGTCAAGGGGATCTGAGCTGACAACTTTAGTAAAGTCCACTATAACAACCTTCCAGGGCCCCTGACCTAGGGAGGGAGTGACCCCTGACCTTATTTGGGCCTCTTTTATGAGGACTTTTTTGGCTGAGCCAGATGGCTAAACTATCAAAGGGTTTTTTATGAGAAAAATCTGCAGGCAAGGGTGGAGTAGTATATTTATCTCATTGTCTGGAGGACCAAGCCTCTGTAACTTCCGACTAGATCGGGTAGAAAGAGTTGAAGACGAGTTACATAGCAGAGTGTGCACGTGGGAACCTACGCACTATCGATGAGCATACAAAATATGAATTTGTAATTATTGAACGTGAGCTCCATTCTCATGTTTTAAGCCACTGGAGGTGGTTCATTAGACATACTTTTATATTTATCTGAAAAACATATTCATGCACACAGCATCCAACTATACAGAGCGATGTGTTTGCAAGATATTTAACTGTCTGGTCTAAAATTTATTATTAGCAATTTCTTGTTTACTCAGTCATCCAGTCTGCAACCAATGCAAACAGCAGCAGCAAGCAAGGAAAAACGACTCAGCAGCTCAAACAACCTGCTGTCAAATAGCGACCGGCAGCAGAATGAAATGAACAGCCTGTTGTTGAAAGAAGCTGCTGCTCTTCTGAAACTTTTTACAAGTAATGCAAAACTTGTGTATGGACACATGTTGTAATGAATCCGATGTGTTGTTTACTAAAGATCAAAAATGTGTAGAAAGCAGGGGAATTTGCATGTTTGGGGAAGGGAAGAGTTGTGTGTCCCAGGGTCACTATAACTTGCTCTGCTCACATCACTCATGTTGCATCTTTATGAGCGATGGCCTGTTTTGTTGGATTGAGTTTCTGGGGAAGCATTTAGGGCCCGTCTATGAGCTGTGCAATACAGGAATAGATTCAATATTCCAGTAAATGTTTGACGGGACGTGAGCTGTGCATAATCCGGAGCACGTGCTTGTACGTGCATGAATCGGACTTGAAGCTAATCATAACAAAGCTACTTTATGTGTATAGTTACACAGGTGAAAATCCCACTCAGTAGCGCCTTCTTATACGCTTGGGTCGCACAGCTGTTGTAAGCATTACCAGTTTGTTGTTCTCTACAGAAACAAACTCAGCTGTTCCCTCTGAGCCCACTCATCATCATCTTTGGACTTCTGTATAGACAGAGGCACAAAAAAAAAGTAGACACATGTATCTAATGATTAGTAAGAAAAAAAAAACAGGAGTTTTAAAATAGATCTGAGACCAGATTAGTCATGTATATTCAATTAAAATATAATTTGAAGGATTTATATATAAGCATTCACAATTGTTCCCAGATTCAAGATGAATTATTTATGAATTAACATCACTAATGAATCATTTATGTTATCAATTTTTATAACAAGGGTAACCTAAGCTGTGGTTTGCCTGGTTGTTTTAATGTGGCCATACCTTCCCTTGATTGCACTCAGGGGTCGAGTGAGATCTAAAGTAACTGGAAGCAGTTAAAATAATAGGAGCTTACCATGTGTTTGAGGTTATAAGAAGAGGAGGAATGGCCTCTTTACACAGAACAGCCACACTGAGGACTGCTGATGTTTACTTCAACATTTGGAGGACCTGGAGAGTGTGAATGATAAAAGTTTCTTTAGAGGGTTTTCATCAGGCAGGTCAAATCACAGTGCTGCATTACTTTGCATTGTATCCTGCCTCTTTGTGTTAATTTTGCATTATCAAAAAGCTAAAATCAAGTAGTCAATAACAATGACAACAGCTGAAAAGCAGCCGCAGCAAACAGAAGAAAATCGAAGCAGTTTTGGTTATTTTCCTCTGTCAGACAACAACTCAGCACATGTACACACCCACCTGCATTCAAAAATAGTCATTCTTACATAGATTCCACATAAGCTGTCTCCTCCCATTTTCATTCACAAAGAGAAGCGTGGTGGTGGTGGGGGGTAGGGAGGCGGGGCTAATCTTTTTCCAAATTTGTATGAGTCACTGAAAGAGCACAACAGGCATGTGCCATGTGCTGCAGAGAATGCCACTTGTTTTCCAGCTACAGTGGGAAAAAAATCACTTAAAGTTTGACTGAAACTGTTCACCATACAGACGTTTTTCACTTAGGCGTCCTTTCAGTTTAGTTCTTCGCCATTTTGACTTCACAGTTTGATTTGTGTGTCTTGCAAATGAGCTAGAAACCAGATTTATGGGGGGGATCCTTCACCTTAAGAGGTTTTTTTTCTCCTAGTTTCACTGTTAAATCTCCTAAAGTTTAGAACACAAAGACCCCTCGGCGCTGACCAGCCCACCCCGCAGATGGCCAGAGGATCAGAGACTGTCAGCACGCTTAAACGAGCCAAGAGTCGAGGTTCCAGCCCTGCGGGGAGGACGGAGCATGAATGGGGTATTTCCACCAACTTCTATAGCCCCCCGCTGGGCATTTGTAAAATGATTTGTGGCAAATTTGTTTAATCAATATGGATGCGGGGGAAGTCTAAAGTCTTTCTTTTGCCTTCTTTTCCTGCCTGTAAATGCATCATTGGTCACTACCTATGATGACGACAAGATTACTTTCTGTTTATCTGTGCTTGCATGTGTGTGTGTGTGTGTGCATGTAAATGCTAAATAGAAGCATACCTGAGAGAAAGCACTTATTTATCAGTAGTTAACTGGATAGGGCAGGGATTCAAACAAGCAATGCAAGTTTGAGTGCTTCATTGCAGAGAGTTTCTTTTTAAAACATCTATTGAATGTTTGTTCTGAAAGAAAAATCCACTTTCATGTGCTCTAGCTGAATTTTATCGTTTTCCCCTCCTTTTAAGTTGTATTTGTATGAATCAATAAAGTAATTAGTGTGATACGCTGCAAAGGTTGGAATGCAGCTTGAGAAAATTTTGTCAATAATTCGTGGAAAAAATAAATAAAACTGATGTCGAGAGCTTAATAAGCCCTGTTAATAATAAATCCTGTTTTTAGATTTGGGAGTTTTATTTATATTAGGAGTCACCAGCTTTGGGATCTTTTATGTGACTCTACTAAGCACTGTATTCGGTCTGCATGGTGTCTTTGCAGACACGCAGGTGGCTTCGATCCAATTCTTCCAAGGCTGCTGTCTAGAAATCAAAAGACAAAGGCACTATAGGGTTTTCTCCTTTCTATCCAGCTTTTAATTTACAGTTTTGCTTGTTAAAGAGTAACCCCACCCCTTTTCTCTCTATACTTCAAACAATTCCTTATATTACAGGAGAGAGTGAGGCTGTTTACATCCCTCGAATTCATTGTTTTTGCTAGAGGAAACATTAAAAAGTAATTGTACCATAAAATGTATACATTCAGTCTGAGAATAATAGATACCGTGACCTATGTCCTGCATTTTATCCTGGATCCTATGCAAAGTTATTATTCACAGCCCTTTTCAGATGCCTGTTACTGACTCTTCCTCTAAATTGTTTGCCATTATAAACCTTGCAAAGCTCATAAGACCATTTGTCACACACCTTTCAACTCCACTGACTCGAATGAATTCAGCACACTCTCCAAATGTTTCTTTTTTTTTTTTTCAAACTTTCTATCTAAACTGTCACAGCAGAGCTTACCACACCACAGCCCCTCCACAGATGTTGGCAGAATTCCTAATTTTATTCTCTTTCTCTCAGCCTGTCAGTTTTGAAAGGGGGAAGCAGGACAGAAAATAATCAGCAGAACATCCCATAAGTCTCTATGTGAGGGCGGCAGATGTGGGTGTGGAGGGGGGGGAGTTGCCACTGGGCCTCCCCAAAGACCCATCTGACTATTGTTCAGCAGAAAAGCCATTTCTGTGGTTGCTATAACAACCATAATGCACCCTTATCCATGTTCCTGTGCAGTACTTGTGGTAGTATGAGATCTGATTTTTTTAAACTGTATTCACAAGAATGAGAATTAGCAGTCTTATTCAATTATTTTTTATTGTAATTTTTTAATCAGAGTGCTATTCAACATGTAAGCCTGCATGGGACAAGAGGAAGATACTTCTAATAAGTTTTTATGAGCACACAGTAATAAGAACTATGATATTTAGGCTGCTCGTCTTACAGGAAATGCGAATAGATTTTTTTTTTTAAGTGCCCCCAAGTAAATACTATTGAATACAATAGGCAGAAGCCGAGGGGATAAACAGTTTCATTCAGTGCTCACAAAAAGCCGTCAGTACATCTGGTACGTCAGGTCCACGGCTGTCTTTGTCTGCAGCCACTGTAAACCTCCACCCAGAGACTCAAAGCCCACCAGGTGTTTTAAAGTCTGTGGGCCACCGCATTCACTGTCAAGTGCTATAGGCTGCCAGTTTCTTTTGTATTTAGAAAAGATTTACCCTTTCGATTCCCAAGGGCCCTTTAGAGTGCTTTCAGCTGATGGTAAATCTACCACTTAATTTGCATTTAATAATTTACTTATTTATTTATTTTTAGATCTGGTTGCATTGCCACTAGTAATGCAAAAATTAAAGGTTTATTCCCAGATATTTAAAAAAAATATATCCATGTCTGACAATGTCAGCATTATGGCAACACTCACTTTTGTCTTCTCATATTTAAGCAGTTTTAGGTTAATATGATTTTATATGTTCAATAAGAAATTCCAGATAGACTTTCTGCTTTTTTGCAAAAACTGAGCATGTGTGTCCCCATGATATCATTGCTGACACACAAAGACGTGTTACAGTCATTAATGTTTCATTGGCACCATACCATACATGTTCTCATCCCCCATGAACCAGCTGAGTTAGTTTCGTCTTCAGGTGACACTGAAAACAATGTGATCTTCCAAAAGAACACAATAAGAGAAATGTTAGAATTAAATTATTTGTACATAGTTTTCCCTTTCATCCCCCCGCTTGAGAGTGATTATTCATTAACTTAAATGAACATATATAACCAAATTTGGATGGTGCGCTGTACTGCTGTATAACCATTATATTCTCATAAGCTAATTAGAAGTGCGAGAGGACTGATATCCTGCAGCCCCTCTGCTCACCACTTCCCACCCTGTAAATCTTTATGGCCCTGACCCAGATTGCATCTCAGATTTGAATGATTGGCCCCCTGTTGACTCACAGCTTGATGTGGACTGCCCAGCTCTCCCTATCTCTTTGTTTATTGTGTCGCAGATTCTTTAAGTTTCACCTCCTCATCCCCCAAACTATAATTCCTTTAGATAATCCCATCAAGATTTGTAAATTAAGAGTGCCTTATTGTAATGCTTTTCTCCCTGACATCTTTATTTTCTTAAACAGCGTCTTAAAAATGATATATCTGTGGTTGTGCATTAACTTCTTTAATGTGTAAATTCAGGTATCGAATCTTATTATTGCACAGACTTCTTTATTGTGGCTCTAACTAAAAAAAAACGAGAGTGAGAAGTGGACACAGTGGGGTTCTATTCATACAGTGAGCCCTTGTTTCCCCCAACACTCTATTGTTTATTGATGAAGGCAGTTGTCATAGTCATGCAATAACAAAAGCCTGACTATTGCTGTGTTTACATCTGCACAGGAACCACTGGGCAATTCTCCATTAAATTACAGCCATGTGTGGGCCACTGATCTCTCCCCTCACCCGCTAGCCCCTGTGCCACAGACACACACATTCACACAGATCCCACACTCAGAGTTGAGCTGGATATTAAACTGTTGCCATCACTGTAGACCAGGACTTAACAAATAAAACCAACACTGACTCATTTTGTGATGTCAGCGCCTGAAATTGTTTAAAATTGTGTGCCGAAACAGTTACTTCAGTTTGGGCAGAAACTACACCCGAAAGCTAAAATCAAAGAATTCACGAGCAGAGTAGAAGTTGTTTGTGGAATGCTGTAGCACATAATCTCCTCAGGCCCCTACCCCCCATCCTCTCAGTCAGTGGTGTGAGACAAATAAGCACTCATCTCGCTATCTCTGAAGACACAGATCTAGTTTAAAGAGTTTTTTTATACTTCCTGTTCCACCCAGGTGTCATAACAATTTCCGGTTAAACTCTTTACATGGAAACGCGTTTGTTAAATTTTAACATTTTATAATCAAGTACCCTCGATGAAATGGGGTTTTTTTTATATTTACTTGAAATGGTATATATTTGAAATTTTATTTGAAATGATATATTTTATATATCCCAAAATAATTAAGACACCTCTTAGAAAAAACAGCTAGACTCACACTCAGTGGCCCATGAAGAATGCAGAATGCACAAATAAGTAAACATTCTTTGTTTAAAAAGCTTAACTGCTTTTATTGCACTAAATGCACACAGATGGGTCCTGTTTCTCTGAAAGGTTCACATGTCCACTGGAAATGTCAGGTTTCCACACTGCAGGCTGCATGTTGGACCTGGACTGAACCTGGACTTAACTTCACATTTACGACGATGACAGAGAAAAATTTCCCCCTTCAGCAAACAAATGTTAAAAGAGCCTTTTAGCATCCAGCTCTGCACGTACAATGTTCTGCACAGTGAAGGTCAAATTTCCAAGAAGGGTAACAAAACGTGCAGTCCATTTTTAAATAGAGAGACAAGTTGTTGTTGTTGTTGTTGTTTTTTAAAAAGAAAGAAATTATTAGAGACAACCCATCTACATCTATGAAGAAAATTAGCCAGCTGGTTTATCTAATAGGCTCTACATAAACAGAAACATTCACCGGGAAAAACAATATTGGCACAGCCAGCAAACATCCAATACCTTTCACCTCAGTGCCCTCAGCCTCTATTCTAGGCCGATGCTACCAAACAAAAGAACAAAATACACGTTCATGAAAAGGAGGACATTGCAAAGGGTGTTTGCTGATCAATAACGAAAACAGTCGGACACTATAGTAATTGCAGAGAGCCACTATACTTGTATTTTCTAGATAATGCCATGTTTAGGTGATTGAAAATCAACAGTGGCAGGGAAAATGACTGTATAGTCTTAAGAAAAGGCACATTGATTGCCTTCAAGCAGCGCTCACGTTCTGATATGACAAATATGAAGGGGGAAATCACTGGACCTAAGTAACAAAAAAGGTCACCCAAACTGTTTTCATTTTCTTTTCCTATCCTCAGCGTTGCTTACCCTTTCCATGGGACTCAAGTCTTGCATGAAAAAAAAAACTATTCCCCTTTGTCCTTTGTGTAAATTTAATGACGTTATTTATGACTACAAGGGAGGAAATGTTTTAAGGGGCACCTGAAGAAAGCCATCAAAGGATAAAATAATAAAACAGGATCTGGGAAATACACTCATAAGAAATCCTGATGTCAGTGAGCAAGAAGCTAGTCAACCATTAAAAGACTATTTGTGGTGTCCTGCTGGTGAGAAAACATCTAAAAGGGTCAGACAGCCTGGCATGGTGTTTTTTTAGGTCTTTACATAGAACAAAAATGCCATTTTTCCCTTTTGCTTCTCCAGTAGACAGTTAATTATTTGCAATCTAACACGTGTAATGTCGGTGATTTAATCAAGGAGCTCGGGAATGACACTCAAATGTCATCAAGAGTGTTGATGAGGGTCATGTCAAAGAGATTCATAGCTAATGATACTGCGTAGTAGCTTTTATGTGCTATGAGCCTTTAGGTTTTATCACAAGAATGCACAATTTTACAAAATAATATAACCTCTACCTTTTATTTTAGACTTGAATATATAGAAAAAAGCCAAACGTGGTGTGTTTTCTTCAAACTCTGCAAGCTTCTGTTTATATCACTTTATTTGACAGCAAGGAAGAGTAAAGGTTTTCCAGAAATAAAGCTAAAAAACAAATCTGCTTGTTTTGACAGCAGCACTGATTGTCACACTGAGGTGAAATGGCTCACCCTTCCCCGATTGCTCTGTGCCTTTCATCTTTTACTGAGTCCTAAAAAACACATGTTCAATTCACAATTCCTGAGCAAGTGTCAGGCTGTTATTGTTTGTCCGCTGCAAGGTCGTCGTAAAGCTCATCGAGTGACACATCTGAGAAACTTAAAGTCTCTCTATCCCACAGCACTCTCTTGTGAAAAGACAAGGAGGGGGTGAAAATTAGGCCAGGATATAGAAAATAATAACTCAGTAGTTACTGTCCTGAGGCTGTTTTCAAGCTGCCTTGTTGGCCGTTTATGAGACCTTCTGTCACCAGTGTAGATATACTATTGTCAGATACATGACCTGGTCAAGGACACAGTATTAGGTTTGCTTTCTGCGTTCGCTGCCTCTTCTACTGCTGTTTCTCTTTTCTCAAAAATTACATAACTGAAACTGAACAGTGCAAAATGATCACTATAGATTTCAGGCACCAACAAATGCGTCTAACCTCAACACAAGGCCATTGAATCTATATGTCTCAATGGTGTATTACATTATACAAAGCAAGAATGTGTGTCGAATAGAAAACAGTTTTTAGTTTAATTCGCTGGTATATTTAATTATGATTATTTACTTATGGAACTTTTTTCCAAGCAGTCAGCCATTTTTCCAAATTTTACAACTGTGCACAGTTTAAGTTGTATAGATTGAATGTTGAAGAAGAGCGTATTGAAGTATGGTTTCTTATTGGGGCTATAAACTGTCTAGACAACACTCCCCTCTTTTTCACCTTCAGCAAGTCCCTTAAAGGACATTTGTTTATTTGAATATAATGCTGTGTCTTTGTCTCACACTTATCAGCTGTGGCATTATATAACACTTACTGAGGCATTTTAGAGTGATAGAGAATGGTAGAAAGGCCAGTATCACCAAGAGTTACTGAAACTTTGCATACTCCTGTCTGTAGGTCATTTAAATGATATTTTCTTAAATGAACATCAGCGCTTTCTCCTAGTATCAATCACTCTTTCATGCATGGAGCTACTTGTTAAAAGGAAAATCCAAATTAAAAATGTTTCCTGAACTTATCAGGGTCAAAAACATGTTTTGTATAAATAAAAAAAAAATTGAAAGGATACAGTGCAAGCTGATCTGATTTTCACATAGGAAGTTGCATGAAAACCAGCCTTAACTACAGTGTTGCGGTTTATACTTTTGTTTTTTGCTTTTCTTAAAACTTTAACGTTCAAGCCTCAATCTATGAAGCATGAACACACTTGCCCTAACTTGCCTAATAGACTACAAGATCTGCATTTATGTGTCAATTGTGCTTCCACGAACAGTTTAATCCCTTTACAAGCTTTATATCTGTATGCCTGTTGCTTCTTTTCCTGTCAACATGCATAATTTTACCCAAAATACACTTTTGTCAAACTACAGTGACCTTCACTGTCCTCTATGAAAGCAACACTTTAGTATGCCCTTGGTATACCAATTAATGTCTGCATGAGTTAATCTGCGAAAAAGACCTACAAATAGAACTCCAAGGTTACACTACAACCATATTCTGCTATTCCTATACTTTGCCCCACACACAGTCTGCAGCAAGACTGTGTGTTTCCACCGGAACATATAGCACCCTTTAGAAATCTGTGGGTGACTGCTGTTGTGTGGTGAGCTATAAACATGCAGGAGGTGATCACTGTGCTCTGCATTAATAAAGGTTCCCCCTTTGTAAATTCTCCTTTGTGATGTGTAGTGAACTTCCTGGAATGTTTTTTCGGCACACCGACTGTGCCAACAATGTGAATGCTAATGTGAAGCAGGACCAACAGAGTCATTCCAGCATCATCCTGATCCCATAACAGAACCCTTGTTTTTTTTTTCTTCTTTATTTTGATTTCCCCCCCTGACAAAACAACATTATTATGGCGAGTACAGCAGCAGGAAATACAGTGACAGATTCAGCCTCTTTAATAAATAATACACCACTGCAAATGGTTAACCACACAGCAGTTAGGGACATCACCTAGCATCACAATAATTTATTGACCAGCTCCTTCAATGCAAAACCACACATTTTGAGCTATTTTGAAAAAAGAGTTGCGTAGTGGGGGAGCTTGACCGTTTGGCTTTCTCATTCATTCAAATATAACCAACAAGACGTTGTTTTCATTTCATGTTTGACTCTGTTTCCTGTTATGGCTCAACGGTATCCTTAGATGACTGTGTTCCCTCCATTAGTGTACATCCTTGAGACAAAACTACTCTAACGTTTCATATTTAGGAGATCAACATTTACTAGTGCACAATATTCTTTTTTTAAAAAGATTAAAGGGAGGGGCACATATGTGCATGTACATGGTTATAGCCTATGTTTTGATGAGCATAAACTGACTTTCTGTAGAACTATTTTGCCATATTTCCCTGTAGGAACATCCTACTTAGTCTACAGTGATGCTATTGGATACAAAACGCTGTATGTAAAATATGTGGAGTTTCCTGGAAAGGGATGGCCAAAAACCCATAAACAATAAGTTGCTTTAATGAAAATAAATGGCATAAAGTAGGATCGGATCATTAAATTTCGCTGCTTTGAGTTTAAAGTCAAAGAAACAATATTTGGCTGAACTCTCGGTCGCCTTTGTCTTTCTGTGGCAGGCAAAATATAGTTTTCCTGAACAAGGAAAAGTGCTATAAGTTGGGTGTTATTAACCCTGCCTCCATCCAGAGCGCCATCCACTAGCATGGCTCCTCCCGCCCCCTTCTGGCACTCTGCTCAGCTTATCAATAGGGAGCGCATTTAAATAATGTGTGAGCGCTTGGATCAGAGCCAATCAGCTGTCAGGGGACCGTGATAAATCGCAATGCATTATTGATAATAATAATTACGTTGACATGCGCATTTCTACTTCAGGGGTTAATTTTCCGAGCCGAAGAATCTGTTGAAGAAGGGGAGGAAATTTGTCTGTAACTCTTTGCTCCTGATGGTCGCACCATGTCGCGGCGCAAGCAAGCCAAACCGCAGCACATCAACTCCGACGAGCCCGGATCGATGGAAAATGGTAAGTTTACGCAAAAAGATGAGCTTGTTGGCAAGAAAAGTTAACATGTAGGAATGACACAGTATCGACATTTTATTTAAAAGTGTGGAGAGGGGCTGCTTTTACATTGTCCTCCTCGCACTTTGACCTGTTGCTGTCCCTCTCAACTGACCGGGGCTAAAACTTCGGTCGAGAAGCGACACATTTAGAAATCAGGTGCTCCACGAGGGGCTCTTTTAAATTGAAACATTGTAAGCTTTCTGTCTCTCTCTTTTTTGGTAAAAGCCGAAAAGCATCGTTTATTCTTGGCTCTGTTTTGTCTTGTTTCGTTGTTTATATTGACGGTTTGATTCTAATGAATGAATTGAGGTTGTTTCGCGGACTAAATTAAAGACGGTAAAGTACTTTGAACTTTTTGTTGATTCATTGAAGGGCACGTTGCTACATTTTGGATTGTTTACGCTTTTTACATTTAGAATAATTACCTAATTTGGTCAGGATGCCTGTCGTGTAACTTTATTTCATTCACGTATTGCGAGCTGGTTTTACTGTTAAATTTGAATCGGCTTTTTTAGATTTTGCGCAGTACCTTTGACTCTTTGTGCCGGATTCCCATAGGTATCGTTACAGTTTATTCTGCTGTAATTATAATTATCCGTACTTTCTGCCCCTTGTAATTAATAATTGTGTAATCTGGCGAGAGTTTATTTGCAAATCTGCGCCTCAGTTGGAAGTTTCAGACAAAGGTACCCAAAACTGTATGAAATATGACTCTGTAGTAAGCCGACCTAAAGGCAATAAATCCCCCAGTTTAATGCATGACTGTTTCCTTTCGTACATATGTGGAGAGGTGGGGGATGGAGCAGTGGCCTTTTTGTGGAGACTGGGTGGGGGTGCGTTTTGGTGTTGCCATAAGCAAACTTCAGCGCCGCTGTAGCCCTCATAATTAGAAAACTTGGGATGACAAGTTTTCCTTTTTTTCATGAACTGTAGAGCATAAAATGCCAAAAGGTTATGCATGAATCTTATTCAGCCCGCATAAGCTGAACGGTTATCTCTGACCTCCTCATGTTGTCCACCAAAGGTGATCACAGGAGGCTCATGCGCCGTCAAGTGGCGAGCGAGTGTGCTGCGTCCTGTAGTTATCTAATGATGGATCCGCTCTGATAAGGACTTTTTTTTTCTTTAGTTTTAAATGCTGCTAAGCTGCATCATGGGTGCTTTTCCAGTCGACGTTAACAGTGTTGCAGAGCCATAGTTAGCGCTTCCTCATGGATCAGAATGTAATGCTGTTTGCAAATTTTTCGTGACACCGCCTCAGTGCCGCCTGGTGAGCAATTAACAAGTCCAGCAGATTCCTTGGGCAAATGCAAACAGGTGGTCTACCCCCCATTCTTCCATGCATTAGCATTTAACAATACACCCAGTTGTGAAATGGTCTCTGGTTAGCACACAAATTAAAATGCTCACTTGGAGCACTTATCAATCTTTCAAAAGACTGAAAAATGCTTGGGAAGTGTTTTAATAAATGTAAAGCTGTCTTGTGTTTGAGCCATTCTCATTTATACAATATAAAACCTGCAATTTAGAGAAATTGTTTCTATTGTTTCTGGGGTTAGTTTAGTGTAAGGTGTTTCCTTTTTTGTGTGTGTTTTTTGGTGGTGGGGGGGGGGGTCTTTTTTTTTTCTTTTTTTCTTTCAGAATCTAACTTGAGTGTAACTTGATACTCAATCTGTAGCTCTTTGTTTCTGTGGACATTGTTCTAGGTAGCCAAAGATAAATGATTGCCCTCTACAGGCCCTTTGGACAATAGAGCAATTCACAATTTTTACAGCCTGGTGCAGTTACCTAGAGAGAGTGGACAAAACGGGGGGGGGGACCCTTTTAGATGTGATGGTGTGAGCCAGTGAATAAGTACATTACACCAAATCAGCAAAATCTCAGATCTTGACAAATGAACAAAACATTGTAGCCTTTAATGTGTTACAGGAATTACATTATTTGATTTGACGAACATGGTTGTAATTGTATGAGAAGTATTAATGTAAATATTTTATTCTCTCGTTGAAGGGATTCATCAAGGTGATTCCGCTGAGGAGATTGGAAATGAAGTAAAGAGGTTCAGAATGGATGAAACCAGAGTGTGCACCAAGTGCTGTGCTGAATTCTTCGACGAAGAAGAATTTCTTGAACATGAGAAAAATTGCACAAAAAGTCAGCAAGTGGTCATCATGAAAGATGGAGACGGCAGTGACGAGCCTGAGAAATATTCACAGGGTTCTTCTGAAGGCCTTGCCAGTGATCACGAAGACGGCCACTCCAGCAATCATTCTCCATCGCGTGCCAACACAGACCAGCTGGAAAGATTGGAGGAGGAGTCCAGTGCAAATGCAGATGATTCCAGACACCAGGATCGGGGAGAGATGTCTGCTAGTCCTGTGATGACTTTCCAACCCTCCCCGAAAAGGCAAGATTCAAATGTTACTCTTGAAACCATGGCTGACACTAAAGTGGCTGTTTCCCAAATTCCTTCAAACACTTCTCAGACTTCACAGGATGCCATGCAGGCCATTCCAGTAATCCTGGAACAGCTAGTGTGCCTCCAGCAGCAACAGCTACAGCAAATCCAGCTCACCGAACAGATCAGAATCCAAATAGCCATGATGGTCCCACAGAGTCTCCAATCATCAGTAGAGTCAACAATGGATCCTCTGAGAGCCCTTGGTGCACATCTCTCTCAGCAACTGTCTGCTGCAGCAGCACTGATAGGAAAAAGAACCGGCAGTCAGAGCCTTTCCATGGAGAAACTAAAGCAAGGTAAACTACCTCTACCCACTGGCATGTCTCCTGCTCTGAATGCAGGAATGGGCTCGATGACATCAAACACAGACCTTTTAAAGGGTGCTCCAGATCTAGCCGGACGTTTACCAGTACTCATGCCACAGTCTTCAGGTGTTCTGGGTTTCCCTAGCGTGTTCAGTGGAGTCCAGGCAGGGATCGATGCCTCCAAAAAAGTGAAGCCCAAGATGCTGAACATCCCACCGGAATCAAAGAGTGGGGACCCACTATACAAGCACAAGTGCAAATACTGTGGAAAGACTTTTGGCAATGACAGTGCCCTCCAGATTCATTTGCGTTCTCACACCGGGGAGAGGCCTTTCAAGTGTAACATCTGCGGAAACCGTTTCACAACCAAGGGAAACCTCAAAGTGCATTTCCAGCGGCATAAAGACAAATATCCCAACATCAGCATGAATCCTCATCCTGTACCCGAGCACCTTGACAATATTCCGACCAGCAGTGGGATTCCCTTTGGTATGTCCGTACCCATGGATGAGTCAAACATAACCGAAATGAAGCCTGTGCTAAGTCACCCAGCGGCTGTTTTCAGCCCATCATCCATGCCAGGGTTTAAAACATTTGATGGCTTTGGGGGTGATCCATTTTCCCAGAGACCCTCGCCATCAACAAGTAATGGCTCCCCAAATGTTTCGTCTGTGTATGGCCAAGACGTGGGCCTGGAGCCCAACCAGAAAGATGCTAAAGAGATGCTTGGAGCATTGCACCACATGAATGGTAATTCTCTCTTAGGGGAGCAAAGCTCTGGAACAGCAAAACTTCAGCAGATGGTGGATGGACTGGAGAAGAAGACTGGTGATCCCAATGAGTGTGTGATCTGCCATAGGGTACTGAGTTGTCAGAGCTCACTCAAAATGCATTATCGCACACACACTGGCGAAAGGCCGTACAAGTGCAAAATCTGTGGCCGCGCATTCACCACAAAGGGTAATCTCAAGGCTCATTATGGTGTGCACAGGGCTAGCACTCCTCTTAAAATGCAACACTCATGCCCAATCTGCCAGAAAAAGTTCACAAATGCAGTGGTTCTACAGCAGCACATTCGCATGCACATGGGTGGGCAGATCCCCAACACCCCCATGCCAGAAAACCAGTTTGAACCAGCAGAAGCAATTGTGCCTTCTCTCCCAGAAGAGAAGTCTATCGACGCCAACGGATTTGAAGCCAGCATGGAAGATCAAGAGCCAGAGCTTAACAAGACAGCAAATGACTCCTCCAGTTCCCTGCCATCTGCCGCTGAGGAGCAACCACAGAAGCTTGCAGCCCCTGTAATGTCCAGCCTAGATGTTTTGAAGAATCTCTCCAATGCTCTTGCACTGAAACGACAAAATAGCACTACTTCAGAAAGTGAAGGAACATCCAAAGAATCCCCACCAGCTCAGAGAGAGCAGGAGTATCAAAACGGCCGTAGTCCCTCCATCTCAGACTCGGCTGCGTCTTTTCGCTCCTCTTCTCCAGTTAACAACTTTAATGGCAAATCTCCTCAGCCTGCTCTTGATGAATTTCCCCAGAGCGGGTCAAAACCAGAGTCAGGTGACGCTAAAGATGAGTCAAGTGGCGCACTTGACCTCACAGCTTCCAGCAGCTTCACCCCAAAAGCAATTAAGGAAGAGCCTGGCATGTCTTTTTCAAATGGAGACTATGGTAAGTTTACAAGTTGAGTGAAGTGTATTAGATGCTGTCATCTTGAATGTGTAGACCTAATCTTCAATCTTTCTGTATTAGTAGCTTCCAGTAACATGCCTTTCATGAGGATACCACCAACGTTGGCCAGTCTAGAGATGAAAGTTCCCCCAGAGAATCCTCTGGGCCCTCACGGGTTGTTCAGCTCCCATGTGCCTCAGGGAACAGCCATGCCCTCCTCAGTCTCCCCTGCACCACGACGATCAGCCAAACCACATGTGTGCCATGTCTGTGGCAAGAACTTCTCCTCTGCCAGTGCCCTGCAGATCCATGAGCGCACACATACAGGAGAGAAGCCTTTCGCCTGCCACATTTGTGGCAGGGCTTTCACAACGAAGGGAAATCTAAAGGTGAGTCATCACTTGTCTGAGAAATGGTTAAATTAGGCATTAGAGTTCATGTATATAGATGATGTACTGAAAAATAAGTGTTTTGGTTTTTTGGTTTTTTTTTTAAGGTTCATATTGGCACCCACATGTGGAACAACTCATCAAGGCGTGGCCAGCGTCTGTCTCTAGATAATCCCATGGCGTTGATTGCAATGACCCCAGATGCAAAGATGATGCCAGAAATGATGCAGGCCCCCAAAGAGCTGGTCGCTCCTCCGATGAACTTTGACCCATCTCTGTGGAACCAGTATGCGACTGCTACCTTCAGTGGTGGCCTGACCATGAAGACCAACGAAATTTCTGTCATCCAGGGAGGTGGCATCCCACTCCCTGGGAGCCCTGCTGGTGGGCCCCTGATTGGCTCCACTGGAGGCCTCATGAAGATTGATGGATCCCACTCAGGCTTGCCTGCCACCATGGCTGAAATTGAGAAAAATGGCTCAGACAGTGTGCCAAAATCACAGTTTCCACATTTCATGGAAGAGGGCAAAATAGCAGTTAATTAGTTTCCTTTGTCTTTCTTTCTTTCTTTCTTTATCCATCAGGTAATAAACACATTCACTTTTGTGAATGTCTCTCTTCTTTATTGAGGTACAATCAATATTCTGAGAAATCCTTGTTGATTTGCTGTTAAATTGGTTAAAAATGTCCAATTAACTTTATTGCAGCTATTTTCCTCCTGATCTCAGTGATTCTTAAGTGTTATTACTAGTCAAATCTGTATAACTGCTAGGGATGCATCAATACAGCAGCTTATTTTTTTTCAAGGACATTGACAAAGAAGACTTGCTGATCTTTCGATTAATGTCTGTCTATTGTTGCATAAACTTTGATGGCATGATGAAGCGCTGAAAAACTTTATTAATTTAGTTATAAAAAGATTTCTCTGGTTCCCTGGTACAGAAAGGGAGGAGAATGACAATATCCCAAGCTCATGATTCCAGTTGGTGCATCCCTAAAAACTACTGTAGTTGTATTTTATTTCATGTAATTATATATGCGGGTATTTGTTTTCTTTTTTTTTTCCCCAGTGAGTTGTTTTGTTGTCTCTCCAGAAATTGAATGTATAACTTACTTGAAACTGCTTTAATTCAAGACTGTCTCCTTGATACTTTTGAAGGATTTTGACTTTAATAGGAAAATAACCTGAACGTGCCAGCCTGATGAGTCAGAAATAATGACGTATTTGACCACATGTGTCCATACTACTTCCCCCTCCTGTTGTGTGCCATAGGTTACATGATATTGTACATATTTGTAGTGGTAAATGTTATTAGCTTGTCTGTAATTGAAGAGGCGTTCTGATCAGATTAATGTAATGGGCAATGCAAAAATCTCTCAAAGTGCAACAGTTCAGTCATAGCTGAATTTTGGTTGCACTGGCGCCAGGATACAGTAGTTAATAACTTGTACCCTTTTCCAAGTGCCTAGTCTGATTTCATGGCACCATCTGGTTGTAACAAAGGTGCTGTTTGACTTGAGATATTGTGTTGTGACATGGCATGTATATCACATCTTTGTCAGCTTACTAAAATCATTTTTTACACCCACGTAGTCCACTTCTACAACTACGGAGTAAAATTTTGTTGGCTGAGCTCTGAAGGCTATCCCATGCTTAATGTTCTCATGCCTGCACTTTATTTAAGGTTTTAGTTTCATTTACATTGTATAGATACATTTACGTCACTGCTTAATTGTACTGGCTAAAAGGGGAAGAGGTCAAGCCAACATTTGTATGTGTATTTCCTTCCTGTAACAAACAGCTGTTTACGGTAATATACAACTTGTAGCATGATTAATTTATTTATATTACACAGTGCTTGAGTTTAGGGGTAAGTTCTACCTCTCTTAGATTTTAGTTGTCCCACATGCCCCTTACACTCAATGCAATGCTCTGTACGTTTCTGGGTACATTGTTTAGTTTAGTTTTTCCGATAATGCGATAAGATTTCTCACTCTCAACCTGCTGAGTTGAACAGTAATGAATGTATGTCTGACACTTTACACAACTCAGAATGGTCCAAGTGCTTTGTAGGTCCCTGCTGTACATTCCTTATTGATATGCATTTGCCAAGTTGTGCCTTTCTTTAGCAACCATGTCAGAAACTGCTTTCAAGTTGTCTCTACAGTTCAAGTAATGTTGAGCCAGTTTGATCCGTTTACAGTGTAAATATTTCTTCTTCCTTTTTTTTTTTTTTCTTTTTTTTTTTTTTCCCAAAGGTTTCCTTCACATAAATGTTTTCTGATTTTTGAAAAATAAAATCAGGGTGACTTTTTCAACATTCCTCCTGTCATTACTTCAAAGATCATCGAACTTTAGCGATGAAAATAAATAAATACATTTTTAAAAAGCCTTAAGACTAGACAGCATTATGCTAGCCAGACCTCTAGGCTAATATTTATGGCTACACAGGCTTGTTTGAATGTACATAAAATCCCTTATTTACATAAATTCACCCTTCAATAACTACTGGAAATTTTCTTTTCTTTTTCTAAATTCTCATTTCCCAACAGGAGCTATTAATCCTTTGCCAGTTTGCATTCTCAACGAAAAACTATTTGCATCCCCAACTGAAGCATGGTATCCAATCGTCCATTTTTGGTAATCAGCACAGTGGCCTCTTCCTGAGGAATTTTGAAATGATCCATTAGTTTGCATAAGTCTCCCTATGGAATACAAAGTAGTTCCAGGCAAACAGAGTGAGCAGATATACAGAGAAACCTGTAATGCAAAAATACAGAATGGCAATCAAAACCGTCAGATGTCTTTGTTGAGAGTTGTTTGCATGTCAGCTCATTTTAATAGTACCTTTTATGCAATATCATTTTAGATTTTGTAAGGGCTAACAAAAAGATGGCTCTGTAGTGTTGTGGTTTACACATTCACCCTACCAGTTTGAGGATACACAAATCCCTTTGGGGATGTGTCAGGAAGCACATCTAGTGTAAAAATCTGCCAAATCAAAACATGCAGAGCTACCTGCTGGGAAAAGCCTTGTGGTTAAGGAAGCAGCATTACAGACAACAAAAAGATACAAAGATAGTGCAATGTTTTATGCGTATATCTGAAACATGACGCACGATAGATGCTTTCATAGTGGCTGCCTTTTCGCATCATTTTTTCAATCGACTCTTTCTCTGTCACAGGCTGAGGTCAAAGTTGTGGGATGCAAATTTAATTGCTGTAGGTTAAACTCATTATACAAATTTTACAATTTGCTACAGTCGTTTAAGTTTACCCTTTTGTCCTTGCTCAAGCCTTTTTAAATAAGCACTTTACAGTCTTATGAGATCTCTTCTAATGTGCTCAAAAATGCCCCAATAGGCTGATGACTGGCCCATTTGACTGCATTACACTGGGGTGTGTTTTAATATTGGACGCCTGGATGGAAGGATGGATGGGTTCGATTCAGTTTTATTTACATAATGCCAAATCACAACAACAGATGCCTCGAGGTGGTTTTTATTGTAAGGTAAAGACCCTACAATAATACAGAGAAACGCTTTTGACAGGAAGAAACCTCTTAGAACCAGGCTCAGCGAAATGGCCTTCTGCCATAGATGGATGGATTGAGCGATATGTGTTAATCACATTACAGTCTATCAGATCACATCACTTTCTACTCAGATTGTTTGTGGGTATTTTGGAAAGATGCTGAAATTAGTGAAAAACAAATCATTACCACTCCTTTCTAGTCTTAAGAACCATGCTGAATAAGAATAGTGCTAGCAAATATGGGTCATAAAAACTGCACAAACCTGTGTTTGGAGAAAAGCCTTACTGTCACCCAAACCATACCCCAACTGTAAAGCACAGTGGAGAGAACAACATGGTTTGGGGCTGCGGTCATCAGGTAGCATTGAAATTAAAACGATAACATTTTAATAAACATATAAACATTTATCAAGTAAAAGATGTTGTACAGCTGAGTATCAGAGCAGCAGTCCTTGAGATGGTCCTATCAACATGTCAGAAAAATGACAGAAATAATGAAAAAGGAAAAAACAAGGGGTTGGAAGAGTTAATAATAAAGCCAATAATTTTTGATTAAAAAGAGAAGACTCCTCAGTCAAGACAGTCCAGAAATACTGTATGAAATTCAACAGCTTGTTTATTTTAATGTCAAATAAAATCTATGACACTTAATTCAGCTATTTAAACTTTTTAGTGCCAAATTTCACTTGATAACTGTTTGCTAAAATTTTTTGTCTCTCTCGATTTTCTTTAAAATGTATATATTTTTTACTGTATTTATTTCTAATGTAATGTGTCCTGGATTTCCTGTACTCCTCACTGTGTCTCGTTCGTTTTTGGTCTTTCCTGTGCCACCCCATTGAAAAAAAAAATACTATTACTAGTACTATACTATTAAAACTAAAACACCTTATTTGAAAAAATAATACAATAAGTAATTATTAATGACACGAGTGTGGTATAGTACTCCAGTGGAAGATTGGTTTGCTTGGTGTAGCACTGTCCCAGCTGTCACTCAGGGAAGCCTCCGCCCAGCAGCTCCACAGCCAAGCGGACTCCTTCCAGCTTCCACCCGCGACAAGGGGCTGCAGGAATGACCGACAATATCCCTCTACAACCCGTGAGGCGACCGAAAAGACACGACAGTAAACACAGAAATGGGTAAGGGCGTTATACAGCTCGGTATTATCACTGTGAAGCCATTTGTTTACGTGCTTCGCTCGTCGCATCTCCTGCTGTCACTGTAGCGGTTAAAAGTGTTTACAGGAGCGCGTCGACATTGTCTCAGAAACCAGCTAAGCAGCTTTCTGGGTAAAATATATCAGTACGGAGGGAAACATAAGGACGAGCAGCCCGTAGATGTACTAATAAATATGATGTAGCTATTCATTGTAGCTTTGAAACGGCTAATGTTAGCCGGACACATCCTTGTTCCGGGGTTGCAGTAGCAAGTGCATATTAACGCCCATTGTCAATATTTGCTCGCCTGACATTAAGTTCAGGCTGTCTGCCCTGATTTAAATACATTCTGCCCCTAATTTTTACATACGGACGAAGTGATCCTCTGTAGTGTTATTTGACCACCACAAAAAGGGGCAGGCCTAAGAAATAATGATGGAGAAAGTGGAGAGACACAGTGCTGAAATGCTTCCAGCAGACTGATCAGGCTGCCATGGTGATGTCACCTCCTGTTATAAAGACTCAAGATCCTCGAACGAGCTATGATGTTGCAGAAATAAAGGCCTGCATATATACAAGGATGATGGGTGTATGATTTCTAGCTGGCAGTGTGATATATAGTGACCATTAGTGCAGCCAGTGCACTTTCTTTGCCTCCTACAGAGTGAGGCATGCCAAGGCGAGGGTTTATTTGTATAGCACACTTGAATAAGACATTTGAGGGCCTTGCATAAGTCTTTAATGATATCAAAGAAACACGTATACGTTGGATTTGGTGTAATAAAGTAAAATGATTGAGGTTTTAGTTTCATTTGCTTTCTGTCTAACATTCACACACATTCCAGTGGATGCCCAAAACATTATACCTATCTGCTTCTTGTTGTTTATGAGCTCTGTGTTTTTGAGATTATGTTACATAAAGAGATTTTGTTGTTTTCCATTAACTAAATAATCTAGAGCCTTTAAGCAAAGGTGGATCATGACTTTCTTTGTAAAGCTCCTTAGTAATTTTTTAAATTAAAGATATCAACAAACTAGTCGGTGCTGTGTCTCAGGAGGTCGAGTGGGTCTTTATATCAATATTTTAAAGTGATCTTTATAAAAACACTGATGGAGTGGGAGAGCTCTGTATAAATCACTTACACATTTAATTTGTATTAAAAATTCGGGATTGGGCGGATTGTTTGTTTCCCCCATTTGTGAAAAAAGGTTAAAAAATAATATGAGAAAAAATAATTAATATAAGTCTTTCATCTCTCCATCACGCTATCTTTGAACTTTGTTCCGGCACATAGTTCATCCAGCACAACGGATAAACATGGCAGCCGACATCAGGAAAGGTCATCTCATTGCTGATAACAGTCCACATTTAGGTGTCCCATTTATTAGTGAATAAACAGCCACTCTAACGGTTGATGTAAATATAGAATTATACAGAAAGACTAAAAAGCATTAGAAAAATAATCAGTTGATATACAGTACTAACCTGTATTTTGATAACACGTACATGTAACACTCATTAACATAAGGGAGAACATTTTGAATATGTCAGCTTGGGTGTTTTAGCTACTTTTCACAGGTTAGCATAATGACTGCTCATTATATATGCCTGATACTACTCTAAACAGTTAATTAGGAAACACAGTATTGCATAACAAATACAATTTAAATTGTCTGGATGGGTGGGTTTGAATTGCCATTGCACCAAAGTCAGATTAATGGCCTGTGTTATGCTTTCCATGTTTATTCTTTCTATGTCTGCAAGTATGAGGGGGTCTACTTGGTTCCAAGTGACGTAAATATTATCACTGCAGGGTTGTTGAATTATTGCTACGGTGCTATGATGTTTTTCTTTTAATTTGTCAGGCCTGGCAGACAGGATATTGTTGGCATCTAAGACTTGAGTCATCTGCCATAAAAGTCAAATATGTTGTTTACGGTTAGGTTCAATTATTAATCGCAAAGCCACTGAGCTGTTCGTTGGATTTTACGAAATGCTTTGTTTTCTTAGTCTGAAGGGAGTGACCAGCTTTTCCAAGATAAAGTTAATATTTATTTTTCACGGCATGATCTTTCCAGACACCTTTGGTCATGGGTCTGTAGCTCAGTGCAGTGTGCGCTGTGGGATTTGGCTACAATAAGCAACACATTAACAAGAAGATGTGAGAGGAAATTCATTAGGGTTACCTCAATGCAGCTCTCTCAGGGTGTGGAGAGTGAATTCAAATACTTCCCAAATATTAATTGTCTTTTCGTCACATAATAGTCTTTGTCTTTGCATCCTTACTACAGAATCAAACACTGGAATTAAATGTGAAGTGTTACTTGTGTCTTCCATCTCCTCCTCCTCTCAGGTGCTGCCCGTGGTCGAGATGCTGTGGCATGGGTGACTTCCGTCCCCGCACCGTGTGGCTCGGCCACCCAGAAAAAAGGGAGCAGAGGTACCCCAGGAATGTCATTAACAACCAGAAGTACAACTTCTTCACCTTCCTGCCTGGGGTTAGTGCCAGTCAAAGGTCACCGCTTCACCTGCCCTTTGTTTAACCCCCCGAAGCCGTCATCCAGCTCTTTCCTCCTGGTCATGATTCACTGTCTGTTTGATCGGCACATTTTCAGAGCATCATAGGATATGTCTGTCTTAATTGATATTTTTTAAATCCTCCCTGTTGGTTGCTTGTAATGTAAGTATGCAAGGCATTGATGCTCATTTCAAATTATCCTTCTTCAGAGTATCAGGTTTGGTTTAGTTTGGCCTGCAGCTAGTAGTTATTTTTAGCATTGGTTGAAAAATGACAGTATTAATAAAAACACTAAATAGAGTAGGGTGTAATCTGGGTTCATCCACCATAACCAACTGTGAGTATTTAATGTCATGTTTTGTTAATCAACCAAAAGTCACTTTTACAGGAGTAAGCAATAAAAAAAAGCAGAAAAGAGTGAAGTGTTTGTTTTATAAAAACAGCTGACTATAAAGAAAGTGACCGAGTGATGCATCTCCAGATAAGATCAGGTCCTTATGAATGACAAGTGCTTTTTTGGTTCTTTAGTTTCCTATAAGAGTACTGTAGTCTGTCTTTATGCTTACACTAAACCTAACCCAAAACATTGGATGATACATGTGAGGATATGAGAGATGCACTGTTTGTGCGGTCTTAGCCCTGATATGCAGGACGGGCTTGGTTTGTGAATTCAATATTAATTACTTTATTCCGATTGCATCTAAGTAGTATAAAGAGATAATTTGCCATTTTTAAACAGTACAATGTTGCATATTCGAATGAATGAGAGATGCATCATAGTTTCAGCTACCAGCTGACCAGCGCCTGCGCAGCACCAGGTCTTATACAAGCACTTTCTTGATATTGCGTGACAGATGTGACTTTGGTTGGATATTGCATGGAAGGCAGTTACCGAGCTATGTGCCTTTGATTTTTGTATTTTCCCTAACTTATTTACATATGCATTTGTTTTCCAGGCATTCAGTTGTCTTAAGATCTTATTTTTGCTTATGGAGTCAGACGTAGCTCAGATTTGTTTGTAAAGCAAAAGACAAGAGCAAAGCCTTTTTGCATTGCAAATCAAGATGCTTTTTATTTACTTTGGTTCATGTGAAGAACTTCTTTTCTCTAGATCATATTTAAAACATATTTGTTGCTCATGTGCTTTCCTCTTAGAGGAAAGGTTTTTCTGATAGTAATCTCACACGCTGATGGTAATGAAACTGAGCAAAGCTGTAGTGTGTGTGTTGAATTTTAGACTGACGCTGGCAGATGAAAAGTAGCCATATGTGTTTGCACATTGCTCCATATCTGTTGGTTCATGAAAAGATTTGTACGCCTAACTGAAAAATGTACTTCTTTAGTAAGGGTGCGTGAGATGCTTATATGAGCTGTGAAATTATACACCTATAGATGCTGCCAGATTTGCTGCAATGCTACGTCTGTGGTTGGTTTTTTCGGATATTGTGTGTAAATGTGGACAATGTTGCAGTTAATTGGAGTGATTTTAGTTCTAGATTAACATCTTTTAACTTTGATTTTTAATTCACTCAAAAGGATACGATTGCAGTGTCAGATCATTTTCATTCTTTATTAATTTAGCGTGTTAACATATTGCCAGTTAAACTGCTATTTTTGCCACTTTCAACTCTGTGTCGTTGCATTTTCTAAAAGGCAAGCCTTTAGCTGTCTCTACTGCATCTCCAGGCTGTTCTAGACATTCTCGGACACAGGTATTTGTTCGTGTAATTACACAAACGGTCAGACATTCAATGCTTTTTAACCTGCCAGCTATGTGGAAAAGATCCAGGTGATGTCTGACTGTCCCAATTTATGGCAAAGGAAGACTACTGAAGATAATAGGCCAGCAAACTCACAGCTAGTGGTCTTCCTATGCGCTGGTATACTCAGATTGCATCGTCATCTCAACCAAGAGAGCATTTCCGTTAGAGAGAACAATGTCTTGCTGGGTGCTGCATGTCAGTAATAGTGAAAGATGAATCCAGCGTCCGTGACGTCACCTAATTGGTGGCGAGTCCACATTTTGAGGCCTTATTTTTAGTGTTTTGGATGCGCCCATTGTCGTTTTCTAAGGCTAAAAATCATCATGTTTGCAAGAGAGGGTGGAGTGCTAAGTGCTGCATTTGTAAACTGGATGAGTAAAAAGTACTGATGCAGATACCTGATGATTTATAAAAGTAGAAGACCGATAAAATACAAGGGTATCGCTCAACAAAGCTGAATCACAAACTTACTGGATAAGCTGTATGACAAAGCAGCTCATAGTGTTTGCCAGAAAATCCTGTTAAAAGTAGAAGTGAGGTTCTGCTCAGTGAATTAACTGAGATGAGGCCAAGGAGACAGCAATCAGCTATAGCTGCTTGTGTGGGCACACTTGACAATCAAAGACTCCACAGCTGGGATTTTAAGACTTAGCAGCATCCAATATGGATGTGTTATTAAAAGATTCATGCAGCACACATTTGTTATGGAGGAAAAGCTACTGGTTGAGACCATAACCAGTTTTTGTTCAAGCTTGTAAACGTACTTTGTAATGTAATTTTTAAGATGGGAAATGACTCGCTTTTGTAGCCAGCCTCAAGTGGTCATTAGAGGAACTGCAGTGAAAACAGATTTGTTTTAAATAACATATTATACTTGTTACACAAAACTAAAGATAACGGAAAGAAACTACAAAAAAAATCCTTCAGGCATACTCAAAGGCATTTTCATTGATGATCAGATGACAAATAAATTCTCTATTAAGTCACATACTGTCAAGCAGGAAAGTAGACTTTTGAGGGGGAAGGTTGTGACATTGGTGTATGGTTGAGGCAGTGAGTGAGCATTTTCCTGTTTTGTTTTGTTTTCTGGGAAATGGCAGCACATGTTATTTTTGGGTAAATTAAACCCTATTTAATATGAAAGCTGCTTTTATCTACTCCCTTATTCACAAGAGGTCCTCATATCTGAGCAGCATTTTAGCAGATTTTTACACTAGATGCCCTTCCTAACGCAGCCCCCGGGGGATTTGTGCCTCCTCTCGGGATCCAACTAGGGATTTTTTGCTTGCTAGGCAAATGTGTACTACACCATGAAGCTCCTAAACCCTACTTAAAATAATACTTGGAATTCTGTTTGTCACAGTCCTGGTTATTATTCTTTGTGGGAAAGCCAGAAACTGAAAATCGTGTATATTCAACAACAGCCTCCATATGCACATTGCTTTGCGAAACTGTGAATATTTCACTCTTGATCCTTTGCCTTTTTGTTCTCAGGTGCTGTTCAATCAGTTCAAGTACTTCTTCAACTTGTACTTTTTGCTTTTGGCCTGCTCTCAATTTGTCGAGGAGTTACGCTTAGGTGCTCTCTACACCTACTGGGTCCCTCTGGTATGTGGCATTTCACTTACTGTTAATCATTAAGGTCAATCAGCTTCATTTTCCATTATTTGTGTTCCTCTTCAATGCTTTTTTAAAATGTACTTTTGCTGAAAATTAAGGTTTAGCTATTTCTTTTCACTTCCACGGTTGCAGCACTCACATAAACTTTATTAGTTACTTTTTCACTGTGACTTGTCACTCTCCAGGGTCTTGTTTTGATCATTACCATCATGCGAGAGGCAATTGAAGAAATTAGGTGCTACCTTCGAGACAAAGAAGTGAACTCTCAGATTTACAGCAAGCTTTCAACAAGAGGTAAGAACTGAAAGCAGGTTTTACCTGCGTCGATTTCTGTGTTGCATTTTTGTTTTCTTAGCAAACATGTCTATTAACTGTAGGAGGTTGGTCCTGTTAAAACTTATTGGGGCTGGGGGAAATGGTGGGTAATTCAAAGCAGAGATGTAAAAGTGTACATAAGAGGCCTTGGTATAAAGTGCTACCAGCAATAAAAAGCATGGGACCTCTTGTGGTTTCCATCACTTTGCCTCTTTGATGTGGCAGCTTGTTTTACCCATAAACACAATGACTGGTTGCCTCCATGGTGGCAGCCCCTCTGCATATTTTGTGGTTTATAGAAACTTTATGGTGTCAGAACTCGGTGTACTGGTTGCAGTTATTTTGTCTAAGTTCCTTTAAATTGTATGTTTATGAATACACGTGCATGAGATATTGCCATATGATCAGTCAAAACCATCTAGAACATTTCATCACTTAATGCTTTTCTGCTAAAAGCTGTGGTGTGAAGTGTTACCGAATAGGTCTTTTTTGTGTTAGCGTGTAAAATGTAAAATGCATTTGTAGAGTAAAGTTCCATGAACCCGAATGCATAGCGATATTAATGTGCTTTAATGTCTTACATATGCAAAGCTCAGAGGTCACGGCAGAGTTCAAGGGTCAGTGATCTCTTCCAAACAATTTTGCCGTTCATTCCAAGTGGAATGAAAGAAAAGGCTCAACTCCCCCAGCATTCTTTCAAATCTTCATGGAGACTTACTTTCCCAGATTCACTCAGGTGACTAGTGAGCCATGCAATTCGCCCAGAGGTCTGGGTTTTGTGAAGACATATTTGCTGAAAAAATACCACATTCTCTCACTAGCTTATAATTAGGGAAACTTTTAAGACAAAAATCTAAATGTTGGGTGGTCTAGATTCCATTTAAATTCTTAACTACATGACTCACGTAAAAGTTTCAAATAGCTTTGTGTATGTGAGACTTTAATCAACATTCAAACTTGCCAAACACTTAACTTTATGTTTTCTTCTGTATTTCAGGCACTGTGAAGGTTAAAAGCAGCGGCATTCAAGTTGGTGATCTAATAATTGTGGAAAAGGTTTGTTGAAGTTTTTTTTTTCATCCACATCTGTGAATAGTTTTGCTTTTTAGACCTGTCAAGTTACCGTTTATATGACAGCTAGTAATGAGGGGGTTGTTAATCTTCTGTGCTCCGCTGGTGACTGAGGTGAAAAGAGTTAGTAAAGATTTTGTAATCTTGTGATCAATGCTGAGTGTCGGCCTGTCAGACTCGATGCGCGCGTGGCATATGTGAACATGAAATGCCTTTTAATTAGATCTGAAATACAAATTCAATTAAGCGCTTTAGTTTTATCTCGAGATTTCATTTATAGTTTCTAGTTCGATATCTGTGTGAGTTTTGGATCTGCTGTGTTGCTCCCCTCGCGGACAGACTGGAGTCCCTGAGGTCTTTGTACATGAAATGTGAGAAGCGCGTTCTGTCTTCAGTTTCCAGCGGAGGGCTTCTCTCTGAATCACTCATTAAGTGCAGTTGAGGGAAAGGTCACACATGTTGTCCTACACATTTTGCTAATATGACCGAGTGATTCCGAGTCATCTGGGTTACAATTCACTAAGTCATCGGTGGAGGTGATGGCAAAAGTTTTCAAATAAATCTCACTTTGAAAAGCCATGCGACTTGCTTTGTTAAACTGCTATTAATCACGTGAACTAAATCTAAACAGTTAGATTTTGCCAAAGCGGTCATGTGAATTTAATGTGTAATATCTTGAGTGAAATGGCCGGGTCAGGCTGAGTGTAAAAGCTGGCTTGGGTCCTTTTAGGGCCATGACAGAATGATTTGCTGAGGGGCTTAATATTTTTGACTGACTGACTGTTGGTAATGTGGCACATGAAGTGAAAAAAAGTCACAAGAGCATAAGGAGGTAGAAAGAAAGTATAGAATCAGGATGTAAGGTTCACGCCATTTTTTTTCTTTCTGCCTTTCTTTGTAGAACCAGCGTGTTCCTGCTGACATGATCTTTCTAAGGACCTCTGAAAGAAATGGTAAACATCTGCCGGTCATTCATCCATATATCCACAACAGGCCGGCTGGGGAAATGAGTTGTTTAAAAAGGCGCTGAGGTGCAGGGATTAGCCCTGAGCTGCGACAGGAAGTCCTACATTGTATAAATCGGAACCGTGACCACTACTAAGTTATCACTCAAAGTTATTGTGGCGAGTTGCCACGGCCACATAGACAAAACATTGTTTGATTTTCATCTTTGTCTCTGACTAATTTTGTCTTTCAAATGAGAAGATAATGAAAAGGAAAATCAAGGGACACAAAAAAAAATCAAATGCAAAGAACAAAAAGAAGACAAGAGGGGAAGATCCCTCATCTGAATAATCAAATATGGATTAGTGTATCATTTGTGGGAGATGACACCAAACATTGACTAAGGCGGTTTAAATTGAAATGCACAGGCTGCTGCTGTTTTATTTATAGCCTAGAAATCCAAATGTGACTAAGAAAGAAACGCTACATGCTTGTTGTTGTTGCGTCTTCCTGTTGGGGGAAGAAAAACATCAACTTTGTTTTACTGGAAATAGTGCTCGGTTATCTCCCATTCCATGTGGAGGCCATTAGGTCAATTATGAAGGGCCTAGGATAGGATTTAGAGTTTTGGGCAGGATGACTCATGCTGGCCAGTGGGGGGGAAGGGGTCTGGTAGACGCTTCCACTTCTACCCCAACAGCAATAAACTGCTCAATCCTGTTCCCAGTAGTCAGTGTTCATCTGTGACCCCATGTTAAAATAAATTCACACATAACATTAACTTAAAAAATTGATGTTTATTAGAAAAGATGAGAATATGATGAACTCGCAGTCTAGCCTTCAGTATGGTTGATAATCTGCTGTAGGCAGTGAAGTGATCAATAATGGAGCTTATGAGTTTCCTTCTTTGAAATAAAAACCTTTCTGTTGTTGCCCCCTAGAGGTGACTGTTTTCATATGGCGTCAGTAGCAGCTCTTGTCCTCTCTTTTCCAGGCTCCTGTTTCCTGCGGACTGACCAGCTTGATGGAGAGACGGACTGGAAACTACGCCTCCCAGTGGCCTGCACGCAGAGACTACCAACTGCTGGCGTGAGTTGTAAACTGTAGATGGAGGCTGGCAGTAACGATTCGACTGGAAACTGAATGTTTGCCCTGTTGTTGTTTCTCTTTTTCTTTTTTTTTATAACAACTAATAAATACAAGAGTAATTTGAACTGAGAGAAACAAGTCTTTTATTTAGCCACTACATGCTAAGTTAAGTATGCAATCTAAACATTAAATTCATTAATAATTGTTGCATGTACAATGTTCTGCACCATGTAGGACTTGTAAAGCCTTTTCTTTTCTTCTTCAGGTAATTTTAAGTCATGTTGTCTAATCTCTCACAGGACCTTCTCCAAATCAGATCATACGTGTATGCAGAAGAGCCAAACATTGATATCCACAACTTTATCGGAACCTTTACCAGGGTAAGTGGTTGCATTGTTACGCTGAACCCTAATCTCCCTTCAGACATGTTAATCTCATCTCCAACATCTGAGTCTTTGTCACTTTTATGCTCGAGCTGTAACAGAAACCGTGCTGAACTGAGTACAGTGATATCAGTGTTGTTAAATACCCCTCAACAGAAGCATGCAGAAAGAAAGATGCTCATTGAAGTGTATTTGTGCTCTCAATTGTTGTCTTATAGAACACAATTTATTGGTTTCATCTATAAAAACTGTGAAAGTGACACTTTTAAGTTGTTGAATGTCTTATTTTAGATCAGGAGCTGTGATACAATAGTGACCTCTCCAGATTGTACCTCGCCTGTCGCCCAGTGATAGCTGGATTAGGCTCCAGTTTCAGCAATCCTGAATTTGATAAATGGTTGAATAGATATTAGATCAGACTTAAAAATGAGTTTCCTTAAAGCGTTTGAGGACCCCACCGCAACAATCACTCAGCTACATCGATAAAAAGTTGAAATCCTGCAAAACTCTTAACATATAGCACACCCCAACAAGTAAAAGAGTCCAAATTTAACTCCCTAGCGCTTGCTGTGTTATATGTTCTAAAACATTGAATGTCTTGATGCATGCTCAATCATCCAGGTAAGTAAATCTCCAAAAGTTGATTCTGTTCATCTGACGTAGCGTTTTGTGGGAGAAATGTTTCGTCACTCATCCAAGTGACTTCTTCAGTCTCAGCTGACTACTAAAACATTGAATGATAAAACCGATTAATAGGTTATCTGTGGCTCAATTAGGAGAAGCAGAGACGAGCTGGTTTCTGTCCTTAGTAATCATTCTGCATGTCTGTTGTATCAACTGTTACAGGAAGATGGAGACCCACCAGTTAATGAAAGCCTCAGCATTGAAAACACCCTGTGGGCGAGCACTGTTATTGCCTCTGGTAAATATCTGACTGGTGGTGCATCTATAAAGCTGTTAATATCCAAGTAACCAGGACCTGCGTGTTCACTAAAGCACTGATCCTTCATAGCTGTTGATTTGATGGTGTATCTAATCAAATCTACACTCTGGAAAAAAGCCCAATGAGGTAGCCCTTTCTAAAAAAGCAGAGGCACCGCTAACTATAATTGTAAAGAAAGTGTGCTTCGTCTGTGGGAGAGTGAATCCACTTTAACCGGCACAAGCATGTGTTGTTCATTAAGCAATTAGAAATCTGCGTCCTCCATTCAAAATGTCATTCTTCATTTGGAAAAATCTATTCATGTCAAGATTATAAGTCTGGAAAACGTCTTCCTGACATGCTGTGTTTTATGTTGTACCTTTACTATATTGCCCTGAGGCCGTTTTTTTTGGTCTTTTTTTTGTCTCTGCCTCACTTACTCCAGGCACAGTGGTGGGGGTCGTGATTTACACAGGCAAGGAGCTGCGCAGTGTCATGAACACCTCCAACCCTAGGCACAAGGTACAGTAGTGTAAGCCAGAGCTGGAAGACAGAAGTCTGATCATTTAATTGCATGAAGGTGTTTTTCCTAGTATGTGTTTTTTTATACAGTATATGTGTGATTGGATTTAACTTAATTATTCAGATAAATTAATTTGTTGCTTCACTTATTTACATTTGCATTTTGTCAGTACACAGATCTTTTATATTTACAGTAAGTAGATGCTTTATGTTTGCTTCTCTTATAGGTTGGTTTGTTTGACCTAGAGGTGAACTGTTTGACTAAAATCCTGTTTGGAGCCCTGGTTGTGGTGTCACTGGTCATGGTGGCCCTCCAGCACTTCGCCGGCCGTTGGTACCTGCAAATCTTTCGCTTCCTGCTGCTCTTCTCCCACATTGTGCCCATTAGGTCCGACTTAACGCTCTTTTTTTAATGGCATCTGCAGTGCTATGTTATATTTACATGTGAGGAATGAAAAATTGCGTGCTTCCTTGTTTTATCTGATGCAGTTTGCGTGTAAATCTGGATATGGGAAAGATGGTTTTCAGTTGGATGATTAAGAAAGACTCAAAGATCCCTGGGACAGTGGTGAGGGCAAGCACCATACCTGAACAGCTCGGACGGATCTCCTACCTGCTGACTGACAAAACGGGTAACCTAGCATACCGTTTTTTGTTGACCTAGTTGAGCAGTAACACGAGAGGATAAAGTGGTGAGGATTTTCCTAGGAGGTATTCTGTAAGACAGAGTTTAGCTGTTTCCTACCCTGCAGCGTTGCTATGCGGTGGGTTTCTTGCTCCCTGAGACTTACAGGACCTTTAAATCATAAAAAATCTAAGTCTCTCATCTATACACACCTTTAGAGCATAACACCTCCACCAGTGAACCTCCACAGGCAGGAGGTGTTACTCGTCAGATTTACAGCCCTCATGCCTAATAAAATGATCGGCCATTTCCACATCCAGAGAGCGATAAGGCCAGTGGGGTCTTCAGGTCACACTAATGTATGTGTAAGTCCCCTGAAGTCTTTTTGATATACTGGCAGAAATGCTTTTAAAGTAAGTGTGAGGATACGGAGGTTGTGTGTAGTGTCAAATGCTTCTGGCATTTTTCTGGTCACCATATGTGGCTGTTACAGGTGACTGATTGTTGTTTGTTAGTTAGATAATTGAATCTCTACAATAGGGTCATAATTTGTGCTGTCAAGCGTGATAACTTTTACTGTTTAAATGTCTGTAATGTAACTTTCAACAGGAACTCTTACCCAAAATGAAATGGTGTTCAGACGGCTCCATCTTGGAACTGTGGCATATGGGATGGACTCAATGGATGAAGTACAGAGCCATGTGTTCAGTGCCTACACGCAGGTGAAAGGTGTTATGTGTATCTTAAGAAGAAAAAGTGACTAAATTGAGCAAACTGTGTCCCAGTATTCAGAAGAAGAGATTCAAATTTAAAAAGCTCTTGAAAGGATTAAAAAAGCAATTTTTTTTTTTTACAAAATGTATTAGTTTGTGATTATTGTTCAGCTGAATGCTTCCTGACCTCAAATGACATTCTTTATCCCTCTTGACACCAGAGGTTAGTAGAGCAGGAAACAGGATTAGCCCACAAGCGAAGCACTGACCGGACTCCTTTAATGACACCATCATTAACCCTGAGAACATGCAGCCTTCTAAAAATAGCAAATTCACAATGCAGAAGCAAATAGTTCATATTTACTCTACACATCTGGTTATGTTTACAGGCTGCTAACATAGCGATAATGGAAACTGTTGAAATGAAGAAGCTAGTTCCTCAGTCTGTGAAACATTTCAAGTGTTAATGCAGCTTCCTCACAAACTCTCAGTCACTAGTGGCCCATGGTTTTTTGATCTTTTTTTTTTAAGTTGACAGTACTGATAATTAGCTCTGTTGGCTAGAATACTTCCCCTCTCTTGACAGCTGGCAACAGTGAAAGACTCACATAAAAGAAGTCTGTTAAAACGTTTATATTCTTTGTTCTTCTTGCACTAACAGTACCTTCTCTAATTCTCTTCAGCCCACCCATGACCTTCCAGCCTCCAGGGCTCCAGCAGCCACTAAGGTTCGAAAAACCATCAGCAGTAGAGTTCACGAGGCTGTGAAGGCCATCGCCCTGGTGCACAACGTAACACCCGTGTACGAGTCCAACGGCGTGACGGACCAGGCCGAGGCCGAGCAGCACTACGAAGACACTTGCAGAGTCTACCAGGCATCCAGCCCAGATGAGGTATCCAGTCCAAGAAAATGCTGTTTTATAAAAACCTATAAGGCATATAATGATATGCACATTATTATTGTGTAAAACAGGGGTGTCCAACTCCAGGCCTCGAGGGCCGGTGTACTGCAGGTTTTAGATCTCACCCTGGGTCAACACACCTGAATCAAACGATTAGTTCATTACTAAGCCTCTGGAGAACTTCAAGACATGTTGAGGAGGTAATTTAGCCATTTGAATCAGCTGTGTTGGATCAAGGACACATGTAAAACCTGCAGGACACCTCACTTTGATCCGTACACAAATGATGACTCTAAAAGACTGTTTTCATATCAACGTGCTGAAGTTGAAAGTGTGATTAGACCTTTATTATTCATTCATCAGATGATATATGTTAATATATAAAGCTGAACTCTTATTTTTTGATGTTTCAGTTTGAAATGTTTAAAATGTAGTTACTCTACCCAAACCTAAGACCAAGAGCAAAACAGGGAAGCAGATTTCTAAGCATATAAGATGCGTAGGTTTGTGTTTTTGGTCAAGGCCATTACAAGAGTGTCTGTATTTCTTGAATAGGGAGAGTCTCACAGAAATGCAGTCCACACTGATGTCCTTGATCAGTATGAATTCTTTTGAACTTCAGGAAAAAGGCTGCGGACTTCGACTCGATCCATTTCCTGCCATGTAAATACGGATTTCCTTAATGTGCTCCTCAGCCCATTGCACTTAGCCCCCTCTGAGTTTCCTTTTTTTTTTTTTTTTTTTGCATTTTAATAGCACCCAATACACTATGTGGTGGTCACCAGAAAAGAAAAAAGAAAAAAGTCTGGCATCGGTGGTTTGCGTTGTTGGTAGGAAATGGAGCCGTTTTATTGTTTTAGGTCACAATGGATAAAACAGTTGGCTTTGAGTTGCTGAGACCTGAAAGTTGCATTCAGTCAGTTTGATACAATCGAGGCAGATTCAGTTTGCTTTGCAACAGCTTTCAGGAAGTCTTATTTATAGATCTGGTTTTGTGTGTGAGCACATTAGATGCAATGTCAGTGACTGTTAAATGTATGGTTTCTACTACTGTAATGTAAACTGACAGTTTGCCACCATCCGCATGCAGATGAAAGTAGTTTTTTTTTTTCTTTTTTTTTTTTTGTTCAACATTTATTAAAATTTTAATAAATGTTCGTTTGTATGGTTTGGTTCAACGAGGAGTGAAATCTGAATCACTTTGCTTTCTGGCTCATAAAGAACATGTCAGCCATGTGGTGTTTGTGAGTCAAGCCATCTGGGTCAAGCATTATTCAGTCCAGTTACAAATGGGCCGCTAACTCAGATGCTTCTGTTATAAGGTAGTGCTGTTGTGGCAGACACCCGATCCCAAAATTCCTCCACAGTGAATATTTCTAGACTCTGACTAAGCATAATCTTCATACTTCCCAACCTGTATGACAAACACTTCAGTAGTCAGAGCTTTGATGACGCTAAAGCGTTTCTGGTCAGACATTTTTAGGCTATGTGGTGCATATTTCCAAAATAAGTAATTTTGGTATCCCAGAATCTGTGATTTTAAAGTTGTTGTAGGAGCAGAGCAGTCTCCCTTATTGTCTCTTATCTGCATCTGTTTGGCTTCTCTGCTGTTCGTCCTGGCAGAAGATGGATGATGAATTGGGAATGTGATCTGGTTTCTAGTCTGGAAGTTATTGGGCAATGCCATCTCCCCTCATTCTCTCTCCCCACACACACACACACACACACACCACCCCCGCACACATGCTTCTATTGTATTAATGGATGTCGTCTGTTGTGTCCTTCAGAAAGGAACAAGCAGAAACTATATTTTCAGTTAAGAAATGGACATCTTCCCAGTTTTTCAATCAATAGTCTTAAGTGCTGAAAATGCTTGAGCTATTGATGTTCTCTGACAGTCTACTTCAAAGTGGCCTTCGCTGTTTTCTGTGTAATTCAAGTAATGGAACATCATATTGACAATGCTTTTGCCATGAAAATAATAAAATGACCCAGGCAGAGGTCACTTTCTCTTAATGGGTTCTTGAATGATGATAATATTTTATTTGGTAGAAATATGTGTTATTAGCTAAAAGCTACATATTTTGCCTTCTTATTGTGCTCTATATATATTTAGTGTCAGTTGTGCATTTTAATGACCGCTCACTAAAGCCTTTACGCTGTGCTTTTGATAGGTGTCGCTGGTGCAGTGGACTGAGAGCGTCGGCCTTACACTTGTAGGAAGAGACCAGTCATCCATGCAGCTGCGGACCCCTACTGGCCAAATACTGAACTTCACAATCCTTCAGATATTTCCCTTCACTTATGAGAGCAAAAGGATGGGAATTATAGTCAGAGTGAGTGCCAAAATTAATATTATTACTAGTTGTTAGTGTTAGTAGTGGCTGCTGTCCATCTTGCTCAATATATTTTGATACAAAGGAAATGTACTGATTTCCTCACATCTCTATTGCTTAGAAATTACTTTCAATTACAGTCAATGTAGGTCAGTGGTTGTTGCTATGATGTTGATTCTTGCTTGGTGCTGACTTTAACAAGGAAAACAAACGAAAAACAGATTTGTGCTAAAGTGTATAATCTGAGAAAAACCTCACCTTGTGACCTCTGACTAAGTCGGATGACTAACTTTATTATTGCTGGCTGGGATATTGCTCAGGAAGCCAGGGATTTTTGAAGTTGACTTCCTCCTGATAATATTTTCAAACACTTTTAAACTCTCTTGTGGATACCAAAATAAGTTATGAATTTCTAGGCAACACTAAATAATAGAATGGCGCACGTGCACTTTGGCTTGTGCACGCTGAGTAGAAATCCCCCTGCGAGAAGCACGGCTGGGTAATCATTGTACCAAATATTAAATACAATTTTATGTACCGTTTGCACATGATAAAGCACAAATCAATGTTTTTCTAGGATGAATCAACAGGAGAGATCACTTTCTACATGAAAGGTGCCGATGTGGTGATGTCAGGCATCGTCCAGTATAACGACTGGCTGGAGGAGGAGGTATGTTTCTATGTTTCCCACGAGTCATGCCGCATACCTGATGACACTGATTTTATTCCTGTTAATAGTAAATCACAAACTTTTAGATCACATGCAGATGTTGTCTGTGTTTTCTAGTGTGGGAACATGGCGAGGGAAGGTCTGAGAGTCCTCGTGGTTTCCAAAAAGTCGCTGACAGAGGAGCAGTATCAGGATTTTGAGGTAACAGCCCTCCATGAAATTGACCTACAGCAATCTAAGACAGAGCTCAGAGTTGGGTTTCAGATTCAAGTATGAGAAGATGGGGCTGTTGAAGTGTGCTTAGGTTTACGAGCGTTGTTATACATGCATTGTTTGGTCCCTGTCTAGTAAAGCCATTACAGTTTCAACAGTGTGATAGTAAAACATGCTCAAGTTACATTAAGCATCTGTCGACTGACAAGCATTACACATGATATTGATATTTGGAGGAGACATGTTCAGCATTTCTAAATGTCAAAGTGTGTCCTTGGGTAATTAGACTAACCTCTGACCCCCCCTTCAGTATTTCTACCCCACTGTTCCTCACATACACCAGGCCCCCCTCATTGTTTGAGCAGGGCATGGCTGTCTTCCCTGCAGTTGTTAGCCCCAGGCCTATTACTGAAGTGTATAATTGAGTGAGCAGAGCTGGTGGGCAGCAGTGAGTCACCAACTGAGTCACACACAGAGTTTATGTTTCTGTATGAGTCACACTCAGATTGTTTTTGCTTTATCTCACTCACAAATTGCCCTCGAGCTGAAATGCTAAAGATGGGCGTTAACTGATTGATTATGTCTGTCCTGTATGCTGTAAGTACAGTGTGCTGTATGTATAGCTATTTTGTTTAACAAAGCTATATTTATAGCTTTCAGGGCTGCTTGACAGTTTACATTTATACACAGATTTTTGTATTTTGCTATTTTTGTATTTAAAGTATCAGTGCATTTAGGATGGTATATAGTAGGTAGACTGCAAATTTGGCCTTATGTATGCACAATGCATGACATATTCCTAGCTCATTTTATTCCTTATTTGTTTTTCTTGACTCTCCTGGCTGACAGCCACATTCCTGTTTTCTTCTTTTATTCCTGGCTGTTTCACTTCTTGCAGTAATTTCACAGTATTTAAACTTTCTTATCCTCCCACTACGACTCTCCAGGCACGGTACGTGCAGGCCAAGCTCAGCGTCCATGACCGCTCTCTGAAGGTGGCCACAGTGATTGAGAGTCTTGAGATGGAGATGGAGTTGTTGTGTCTGACTGGGGTGGAGGATCAGCTCCAGACTGATGTCAGGCCCACTCTGGAGATCCTCCGCAATGCAGGCATCAAGGTCTGTGGGGTGGGGTGGGGTGGAGTGGGTAAATGGCCTTACAGTGCACAGTAGCAACAAACTAAGAAGATAAGCACATATGTTTTTCATATTGGCTGTATGTATCTCAATACAGCCTTCATTTTTTCCATCCCTTAAACTTTAAAACTGACACTTTAGTTATTTTAGATGTTCAATTCAGGCGACGTCCACACTAGCCCGGATAGATTTGAAAATGGCGTTTTCGTGAAAACGTTCCGTGTCCACACTATCATTTTCAGTCGTTTTCACAGAGTTGTGCGTCCACATTGAAACGGCCAAAAACGCTTACGTTCCAGTACTGTGCTTGCGTGAAACGCACGACGATTCGACCTACCTCATTTCTGTCAGCCGTTTATTTACTTTCTGGCTCTTTGAAACGTCTTTTGAAACGCAAAATATTGAGGAAAAGCACCGAGTTTTTTAAATGGACTAACAATGAGGTGGAGTTGTTGCTGCGAGTAACACAAAAACAGCGTTTTCAAATGTATCCGCTTTGGAGAGCGTTTTCAAAATGCTGTCTCAGTGTGGACGGAAGGCTAAAACGGAGAGGAAAGATTCGTTTTCAAACGAAAACGTATTAGTGTGGACACAGCGTCAGTCTTTGAAAAGGATGCTCTTTCCCAGTATGCTCTTCATAGGTGCTAAAGCACAAGCGTAGCTCATATGTTTCACACCAAAAGGTAAACAAGAGGCACTTAAACCAAACTTCAGAAAAAGTAACAAATCTCAGTTTCTCCGGTTTATTGTGACCATGGCAACAAATATGATAACGATTCAACTTACAGTCTTAAGTCTTTACTCTAAGCCCGTTTTCATCCTCTGCTTTAGTACAGCAGACAGAAATAGAGTCAAATTTCTTTGGGTCATGGCATTTAAAAATTTTTAAAAATCAGCGGCTATGTAGTTTTCCAAAACTCTTGACAAACTACTGAACATGGAGTCAGTTTCTTCTTTAAAAAGTCATCCAATAAAAAAATAAATGTGTGTGTTTTATAAATAAACCACACGAACAGAACATTGCTTTTTAAAAGTTACCACTCATGTAATTTGTTAAAATGAAATTCAGCTGTGTTTGGGTGGAGTCAGAAATGTCAAGATCTGAGGATAAAATCCCCCCCAAACCTTTTTTGTGATATTGATGAATCAGCCATGTCAATTCTCTTATATGCAAGATCCAAAATACTAATGAGAAAGAATTTGGATGCTGTGATACCAGTCTGTGTGATGACTTGTGTTATTTTTGTTTGAAGCACAAGATCTAAACTAACACTGTTTTTATTGGTAAAATTGCTCCACAGGCTTTGTCTTAAAAGCCCGTGGAGCAATCTTTACAGGCTTTTATTATCAAGATGATTCTCAAAGTCTTATATCTGGGTTTAAAGACACTGGAGTGGGATTTCTGTCTCTGTTTCCTGTGTAGGTTTGGATGCTGACCGGAGACAAGCTTGAAACGGCCACGTGCACTGCTAAGAACGCCCATCTGATCACCCGCAACCAGGACATTCATATCTTCAGACCAGTAAGTCCAAGAAACAGACCCGTCTTTCTCTTGTGCACATATCTAGTGGGTAATAGTTGATTTTACTCCAGGGCTGATGTCAGTTCAAAGCTGCCCTGACAGTTTCTTGAATCTGTCAACCCACGGGCATCCAGGCTCTGTGACCAAGGCCCATTAGCTAGTGGTCATACAGCCCAACACAGCTACGCATGCAGGCCGAGCCAGCATCCACAGCTGAATAAATCACCTCCCACCAGTGAAAGCATCCAAGCCACTGTCAAAGAGAACAAACAGCCCTTCGCTCAAACAGAGGAGAAACCAGCTGAACCACTCCCAGAGGGAACATGCAGAGGGCTCACTTCCTAATTTGTTTTGCAGGTTTCAGGCACTGTAGCTGCTTTGATAGTCCCCTTCTGCCTTAACCTCTGGATCCATGCCAGAGCAGAAGGAGCGTCTGCCATATAGGAAGGTTAGAACTTGCGTACAACTGTGGTTACTGGAAGAGAATAACAATGGTTGGCAGTGCTTAAAAACCTCTGTCACCGGGGGACGGGGGTGTGCTGACTGGGCCTGCTACACACACATCTGGATTAGTTTCCTGGTGGCCACCAATGGCCTGAACTGGACTGACGTATGAATTGTCAGTGGTTGAAGGATATTCATTCCAGAGCATAGCTTTTGTTGACAGATTAACACCATGCCTTGTCAGTGCTGAATTTTTGGAGAATTTGAGTCTATATTTGAACCTGACACAACTGTAAAGAAATTCTGTTTATTTTTTCAATTTTTTTTATGCAGGATATTATCCCGTTTCCCCTTTCCATTTTTCTTTTAACACACCCTTTTAATATTTGCATTGTAATACATCAACAATACACTACAGGCTAGTTGTGTGCAAATGTAAGGACAAACCCTGAATAATTTGCATATGCATAATTTTCATTTTAACCTCCTCTGTGGTAAGTATAAAAACATTTTTACAATAGGGTGAAATTACCTTATGCCTTTTTCGTGTCAACACATGCCTCTTTAAGACACAGTGCTCAGCTAAAAGGTCAATAATTTTACTTTTTAATTTAATCTGAATGATCTTATGTTCTTTCAGTTCAGTCATTTACAGTCCAGCTTTTGTGATATTAAAATCTTCTAATATTTCTAATATTTTCTAATATTACAATTTTAAGGTTTTTTGTACCAGCCTTGCCTGCATCTGTGGACTCAGTTACTTCCTTTTCAGGTCGTGTGTCACTCCCATTCTCATAAATGCAATAGCTTTTGATACCTTTGGTGGAATTTAATGAAATATACTCACTTGGACTCAGAGAAAAACTACTTATATTTTCATGGGAAAATGTCAAAGTCGCTTTGACGTAATGTTCTGAGTAATTACATGTGGCAAAAACATGTAACTGTACTTGAGGTACAAGATCAAAATTGGCCTAAACTCAAGAATTCACAATCTATTTATGGTAAAATTTTATGCACTTGTCTAACAGTTGCATTTTCAGTCTGTGCGGTGTCTTTTAGTTGATTACTTGGCTGAACCTCCTATGTCTTTGTGCTCTTCTCATCTGCTTTGTGCTGCACATTTTGTATCCAAATGCTCACTTTCACTGTGACATCATCTTGTTCTGCAAGAAAAAGAAATCGTGCAGTTATTCACCAGTATAGCAATATTTCACATGTGGTCAGATGCTCAATTTGTGTCACCAGTATTTGATTCTGACCTCTCAATTAATAATCGTAACTAAAGATATTTTGTAAGGATGGACAGGCGTGGATATAAAGTGGAACTTGACGGTTGGAAACAGTAAGGTTTTAAACTGAGTGAAGTTTCAGGCTCATCCTGCTCTTTACTTCTATTCCCTACATCAACCTGATATCCGCCTGTAGGCTCCACAGAAACATTTAATTGTCACTCCAATTTTATTTCAAACACAAGTAGAGATAGGAACCTATATGCCGAATTATACTTGCTATTCAGTAGCTACATGGTGCTGTTTAATAAATTAAACATTTGCATTTATATAGCGCTTTTCAAGGCGCTTTACAATTCCACTACAATTCCACTATTCATTCACTCTCACATTCATACACTCAAGCTACAGTTGTAGCCACAGCTGCCCTGGGGCAGACTGACAGAAGCGAGGCTGCCATATCGCGCCATCGGCCCCTCTGGCCATCACCAGTAGGCGGTAGGTGAAGTGTCTTGCCCAGGGACACAACGACCAGGACAGAGAGCCCAGGGATCGAACCGGTTACAGATGCGCTTCCCAACCCCCTGAGCCACGGTCGCCCCCTCAGTCACACAACTCACACTCGTGAGTTGTGTGACTGAATTCTAGTGTATTTAGCTAGTTGAATGTCAGCTAGGTGTTTGGTTGCTCTAACATTTGTCATTGCTGCAGTTGGAGAGAGACAAGCTTCCCTTCTTCTGTCTGATAACAGAGAGACAAACATGCAAAGCCTGGCAGATTTTCCCCTGTGATAATTCTACATTAGAGTGTTTTGTTGGGGCATACAAGTGCATTTAACAATGTGGTTGCTATTGGTATAGGTGACAACACGAGGGGAAGCCCACCTGGAGCTCAACGCTTTCAGGAGAAAGCATGACTGCGCTCTGGTGATATCGGGGGACTCGCTTGAGGTAAGTGTGCCACTCAGACTGTCTAACCCACATCCCATTAACTTATATCTCCTTATGAAACTTTGACATATATTCTGCATGAAGCGTGCACAATATATCACTCTGGAAGTGGTGTCTGTGGTTAGAGTCACTATCTCAACCACAATAGGAGCTAAACTGTAAGTTGAGTGGAGGTATTCGAGCGCCACAGCTGAAAGCAGTTAAATGTGGGTGCCTGAGTGTTTTATCTGTCCATTATGCTGGTTTTCTTGCAGGTTTGTCTGAAGTATTATGAATATGAGTTCATGGAGCTTGCGTGCCAGTGTCCCGCTGTGGTTTGCTGCCGATGCACCCCCACTCAGAAGGCTCAGATAGTCCGACTGTTGCAAGAGCGCACAGGCAAACTCACCTGTGCAGTAGGTGAGTGGAAAATTTAAACTGGGCCAGCATGTTTTTCATTTGTTTAAAGTTCTTCCTTGCACTGTTTTTTTGCTGTTGTTGTTTGTTTGTTTGTTTTAGTTTTAATATGTGTTTCCAACTTTATAATGTTGTTATGCTATTATAATAATGAATAATAATGAAAAAAGCTATATCTCTCTCTATATATAAATCTACATCTCTCTCTCTCTCTCTCTCTATCTATCTATCTATCTATCTGTCTGTCTGTCTGTCTGTCTGTCTGTCTATATATACATACATATTAATTACATACACACATTAGGGGTGCAACAATACTCGTATCGATATTGAACCGTTCGATATAGTGCTTTCGGTACGCATATGTATCGAACAATACAGTTTCTTTTATTTATTTTATCAACTTTTCTTCTGACAATGCTGTCTGTGTTGAGAGCTCAGTGGATCTGCGTTCGACTACTCCGCCTAGGCTGCACTGTTGAGTGCAGATCCAATGAGCGCAGTGCAAGCTAGCAAGACAGAAGCTAAGCTCGTTGCAACATGGCAACTGCCTCAACGCTACCCAAAATTGAACCTCCCCCACTCTCATTCAGATCTGGCGTTTGGAACCATCTTGGTTTTCATGTGACGTATGACCCTGATGGTAAGCGCATCATGGACAAAAGTAAAACAGTATGTAGGACGTGCCACAATGCTCAATTGGTGGGAACTAGTGCGTTAGCGCAGTTAGCTCAATAACGTGTTGGCCGTCTAGCCCCACGCACAGGACGATCGTTAACGGAGATTTGCCGCCTTATGGCGTTAATGTCATTTTAACGAGATTAACGCAGACAGCACTAGTGGGAACACAATGAATATGACTGCACATTTACTGCAAGTGGAAGCAGACAAAAACAACAAGCACGCATGCTACAAACTTTACCCGAGTCATTTAGACAGCCGTTAGCACATGATTCTCCTTAAGGGGACCTGATATGTATAATATGCTGCTGAGAATATAGCCCAGAAGAAGAGTATAGTATAGCTTTTATTTTGGAAAGAGCCATTTCTCTGTAATAAACTCTCTTTTCCAAAGATGAGTGATTTCTCGATCAGATAGATTTATTTATTTATTACTTTGTTGTTTCAGCAACATTAAATTTAAAAACTGTACTTTTGAGATAAAATATATATTTATAATTTTAATAAATGACAAATTAAAAAGGCATGAACATTTTTTTGTATCGAAAAAATATCGAACCGTGACACCAAAGTATCGAACCGAACCGTGAATTTTGTGTATCGTTGCACCCCTAATATATATATGCGTTACTCTAAATTGCAACCCAGTGAACTTGTAGGAGCTTGGATCTCTTAATCAGGCCAAATTAAGGGAGTGTCTTGTGAACATGCACTTGATACTTTCACTAAAAGTTTGTATTGGTGAGTCACTGATGTGAATCCTGACACCTCTATGGCTTTTGTTTTCTCTTAGGGGATGGAGGAAACGATGTCAGCATGATCCAGGAAGCGGACTGTGGCGTGGGAGTGGAGGGGAAAGTAAGACTCTCCATCTCATCGCTTCACATTGACGTGCCACTCGCACAGATTTTTGCTTTCTGTTTCCTGTCAAGATCTCTCTCACATTCAGAGAGTTGTAAAAGGACATGCACACAGATGATTCCTTTTTTTGAGGAACTATTGTGTGAATAGAGGAAACAAAATGACAGGATGCTTTGTGCTTTGTATTGTATATTTAACATAAAAGTAAGAATCTCCCATCAGCCCGTCTCTTCTACTTCTCATTGTTCTCTCTGAAAGTTGCCTGTCAAGTTGGTTAGTATGCTCAGACATGGATCCTTGTATTTGTGACAACAGTGGAATTACCGACAGCAGACGGTGCAGCTGTGCTCCTGGTTTAGTCTTTACTCTTTACTTTTTAACATAAAGTAAATAAGCATATTAAAATATGGAGTTTAGTACAGCTGACCTTAAAAGTTAAAAACTGCTCAATAGTTGACTGTAAATTTTATCTTTATTATGAAGAGAAACAAACTTACAAATCTGGTTGCAAACTAAAAGATGCTGTAGGTGACATACATCAGCGGTCCCCAACCTTTTTTGCACTACAGACCGGTTTAATGTCAGACCATTAAGGTGTCGCACATAAATACAACAAAATAAAATGATACGACCAAGACAAAAACTGTGGTATTTTGTAAATATAATAATAAACGCGAATTCACTGTGTAATTGTGTAACTTTATTAACGGCGTCCTCCTGAAATGCGCCAACAACAATGAGAGTAACATCCTCCTCTCTGTCCCTTAATGCTCTTTGGTTGCTGTGGTAACGTGTAAACATTTCTTTCAAAATAAGACACACAACTACAACACGGGAAAAGACCCAGGGAAACCGGGTAAACGATAAAAACCATAATTTCACACCCGGGCCTCAACTCTCGTGGCCCTGTACCAAACGACTCCACTGATGTACACAATTTATCTTTTCCGCTATCTTCTGTGTATTTATCGTCCATCGCTTTTCTTAACTGCTTATCCGTATAAGGTTTCACACAGCTGAAGCCTGTCCCAGGTGATATTGGGGCGAGAGGCTGGGTAAAGGATGACAAGTCCGAGACAGGGCTATCAGAGGCAACCATGCATACTCACATCCACACCAATGCAGATTCTCTGATTCTCAGGTTTTTCTTCTGCTATGTCCAAATTGAGAAAGTTCACACCACAGTCAATCAAGTTTTTCCTACAACTTTTTCTCCATATTTTTAGCGTGGCATCGTTGTCCTTTCTGCAGTGAGAACCACTGATCTAAGCTAACATGTTCAACTTTGGATTGTAGGGGAGATTCTATGCAGGCACAAAGAGAACATGAAAACAAATAACAGCAGGCTGGAACTCAGAAACCTTTTACTGTGAGGAAATGGTTGCTTACTACAGTACCACCATTCTGGCAATGATGCCCCCTATCCCAAAGATTGTTGGGATAGGGGGCATCATTGCCAGATCTTAACTCTCTCATTTCATGCATACTGCATAGACAAACTCGTTCAGACTAATGTGCATAAAAAGCTGAAAACCCATTTGGATTTTGGAAGGAAGATGGTGCACTCACAGGATGGACTTGGCATCTTAAATACATTTTTTCTGTATGTTCCAAACATAATCTTATGATGGTAAATAAAAGGTGGAAAACTACACAGTTATTCCTGGGCTGCTTGTCAGAGAGGAAGCTAAAGGTTTAATAACAGAAAATCTGCAGTTCTTCTATGAAAATCCTCTGGTTCTAACATCTCAAACATGAATATTTGCTCGATTTTTAAACAGGTGACTTATTATGTGCAATGCTGCTTTTTGTAAATTTGTATTGCTAATTATGAACTTTATGCTTATTGTACCTTCAGTCTGTTTCCCCCCCCCCAAAAAAAATGTTTTATTTGTACAAAATCAATTCACAATACTCAAAGCATGCTTTTCAGGTCAGTCTTTGCGCAGTATGTCCTCAGTGTCCTCTGCTGTGTGTTTGGCAGGAAGGAAAGCAGGCCTCTTTGGCTGCCGACTTCTCGGTGACTCAGTTTAAACATTTAGGCCGTCTCCTCATGGTCCATGGGCGGAACAGCTACAAAAGGTCTGCGGCCCTCAGCCAGTTTGTCATCCACAGGAGCCTGTGCATCAGCACCATGCAGGTAGACTAACAAATACACAGTGTCGTATTGGTTTGTGTGCATGAGTCATGTAAACATCAAGCTGAATAACTTAGAACTACAAGTATTTTCCACTTGCTGTGGGATAGTTTCTTGTTTTAGTTTGCAAAACTGTCACTACTTTATATTTTACTCCTTTATCAGTCTCCAGTTGTAACAATTTAGGTAATGCACCACACACTTGAGAGGGTGCTTTTTTCTGTGTTAAATATTGTGCTGGTAATCAGGATGTCAAGATATTTCAGTATGTTGTGAATTAAATTTAACCTTCTAAAAACTTCAGTGATCTAGAGATATTTCTCTTTTCTTTATTTTCTTTACTCCCATGCTCAACTGCATAATGTCAAAAAAGGTTGAGATGATTACAAGCAAAAGGACTGTGTTTAGTGTTTGAATTTAGCTAATCGGTTTGGCCCTTTTCTGCTTGTTTGTAGCCAAAACCACACTGCAAAAAAAGTGTATGCAGCCTTAAAGTTAATGCAGGGAGGTGTTTTTTGTTCTTACTCACAGCACCTAAAATCTAAATGTAGAGAGCATCAGTTTGGGGAGAGGCAGGGAGAGGTTTCAGGGGTGGTCTTGAAAGGGCGGGATGCATGATGACTCAGAGAAGGCAGTCTGTGGTGCCCTTCTAAACTGCCCCCACCAGGCCTAACAAGTCTGTCTAGTTCCCATGTCCCAGTCCAACATCAGCCCCCGCGGTGGAGGGGCAACCCATGACTCATTGTATCGTGGACTTTGGGGTTTTGGGGAGGCCTTCCTCCGCATGTCTCACAATAACACCAACCACAGCTGGAGCTGTGACCTCTCCAGTTTGCAGCTGTCTGACTAATTGACATCTCATCATTTTAAACTGTAGAATTTACCATTGTAGTCCAAGTATTTGCAGTAGTTTGATTTAGAATGATGTCCTTGTGGTCACCTTTTGATTTTTGTGTTCCCACAGAAGGTTAATGTTTAAGCTGGGTTTCTTTTAATGGGGCGTATTACACTTTCCCATTTTTTTTTCCATAGAAATGTTATTAGAATTGGTGGATGGTTATATTAATGATGGCCAAAGCAGTTACCCTTAAAATGTGAATCATGCAAAAGTACTCGATTAAAAATGAGTGTAAAAGGCCTCCTTTAATGAAAGTATGGTGTTTTTTCTGTCATGGAGTTCAAATATCAGTGTGTCAATGTTCCAATACTGCTTATAATATCATTTGGGTGTTGAAATGAGAAAAATCTCAGATAAGAGTTTCTCATTTGTTCTTCTTCTGTTTCTTTAGGCAGTTTTCTCCTCTGTTTTCTACTTTGCTTCAGTCCCACTCTACCAAGGATTCCTGATTATTGGGTAAGATACACGCTCTGAATGGAGATGACTTATCAAGAGAGCATTTAGCTGCCTTGTGTCCCTGGCATTTCCTCTGTGTTAAGACTATTGAAATGTTTAAAAGGGAAAATATGCAAAATCTTACAATGAAAGATTTCAACCAATTTGTACACGTGACATTTTATCTGGGAAGTATTCATCACACTCGATTTTTGTCTGTTTCAGCTATTCCACTATCTACACCATGTTCCCTGTCTTCTCCCTGGTGTTGGACAAAGATGTTAAGTCAGAGGTTGCCATGCTATACCCAGAGTTGTATAAGGATCTTCTGAAGGTATCTAGTAAATGTTCGCAAATTAACTATTGCTGTGCAGGCACGTAGCTTTGAATCGGTGAATATGAACGCACTGTCTTCTTTTCACAGGGTCGACCACTATCTTTCAAGACGTTCCTATTATGGGTTTTAATAAGTATATATCAAGGTAAGAGAGAGTTTGTGCAAACTGCTGGCAATGAGTCAGTAATTCTAAATATACTTAATTTTTAAGTACTTTACAACATCTAAGCTGTATTTCAGGTCATATGTTTGTTTAAATGTTTGTATCTGTACAAGACGTCTACACTGGCAGACTGATGAGTCACTCCCCGTCAAACAAACAAGATATATTGCTTAGGTTCATGACTTATCACTCTTGAAAAGCCCACACACTTTCTTCTTTTCTTTAGGGACTTTGTTAAAGAAAAACTTGAGGTAACTTTCCGACATGGACCGTTGCAATGAAAGCTGTTTACGCGGGCATTCTAAACTACACCCCGAAACCTTTTTTTGTCTATTTCTGTCGAAACACTGTATATCCAAGCAGTGGTAAGGGCGTTTTTTGCAAACCACTTCTGTGTGTTTGTATCATTCTTCTCGGTCCTATTCATGCTTGTATGTTAAAGGAGGCACGATTCTATTAGATAGAAGAGTGCTACTGTTACTGGCCAAAGATTACTTTGGAAAATCTCTCATAACAACCATAATATGCAGGAAATGCCTAAATGTAATGGTGTTTTAAGGAGGTAATGAAGTAGGCTTTGTTCTTCTTATATAAGAGCAAATTTTTCTCTTTTAAATTAATATTTTGATTAATTAATTTTTTTTTAATCTCTGTAATAAGCCAAACACATTGGCCACTTTATTAGGTACACCTTGTCAGCCTACCTTAATTCTTTACTGCGATGGTTCAACGAGGCACTGAAAACTTTACTCTGAGATTTTTGGTACATATTGACAAGACAACATAAAGTAAATAAACAGTTGCTGAATCTCCCATTTCTCCACATCCACATTGCAAAGGTTCTCTATTAGGTTGATCTCTGCTGACTTTGGAGAACATTGAGTACAGTGAACACGTTGCGATGTTCACAGCATTTGAGCTTTGTGACATGATGGTTTGTTATCGAGCATCAGAATCAGCATACTTTATTAATCCCCAAGGAAATTATGTGGTTACAGTTGCTCCAGTATAAATAACAGAAACAGACTAGACTATTTAACAATATGTTACAGATTTAGGAAATTTAAGAAATAGCACAATATATACAAATCACTCAATAATTAATATCAAGGATTGACAGAGGTGATTGCAATTATAAACAGGGGTGTACATAAGTGGTCCGCAGGTGCGCATTCGCTGTCAAAATAAAAGACGCGCACCAGATAAGAAGTCACAACGCGCGTTTGCGTACATAAGATTTTCTGGAGGAGGACAGACATTTGTTTAGAACTCTTAAAGATGTCGAAGAAGCGCCTTTAAGCAATCACCTTCAAAGAAATGTCAGAAGGAGTCGGAACTGCAAAAGAAGCGCGTATTCTCGGAAAAGTGGTTGCGGGAGGTGAGCTGGCTTCAAATAAATGATGAACGCGCAGAGATGTGGTGCAGAATATGCCGTGAAAATCCCACTCTAGCGGACAAAAACACTGCCTTTTATAAGTGCGTGAACGCGCGTTGCAACTTGTCATTTGGTGCGCGTCTTTTATTTTGACAGCGAATGCGCACCTGCGGACCACTTATGTGCACCCCTGATTATAAATCAAGAATTGACAGGAATTTTACATAGTAGAAAAGAGCATGTGCAAAAAGGCTGTAACTATTGCAGTGTTTACAGTGTGTTAGATGGAGGAGCTGTACAGAGAGATGGCCACAGGCAGGAATGATTTTCCGTGTTGTTCAGTGGTGCTTTTTGGTAATCTCAGTCTCTCACTGAATGTGCTCCTGTGGCTAGCCCGCATGTCGTGGAGTGGGTGGGAGGTATTATCCAACATTGTCTTTATCTTGGACAACATTCGCCTCTCCGACACCACCTTAAGGGAAGCCAGCTCCATCCCCACAACATTACTGGCCTTACGGATCAGTTTGAGTCTGTTGGCGTCTGCAACCCTCAACCTGCTGCCCCAGCATGCAACAGCATAGAGGATAGCACTGGCCACAACAGGCTGATGGGAAATCCTGAGCATTGCCCGACAGATGTTGAAGGACTTCGGCCGCCTCAGAAAATAGAGACGACTCTGGCCCTTCTTGTAAAGTGCAGTGGTGTTTTTAACCCAGTCCAGTTTATTGTCTATGTATACTCCAAGGTATTTATAGTCCTCCGCAATGTAGAGGATGGTACACTGGTGTTATCGTCAGTACCCAGCTAGGCAGTGACATGTAAATGAAGTTTAGTTGGTATCAAAGCGTGTCTGTTCTTAGCATGTCAGCGTGTCGTACATTCAGAGATACTCTTCTGCATATCTTAGTTGTAACGAGTGCTTGTTTGTGTTACTCTTCCCTTATTGTCACTCGAAGCAGTCTGGCCATTCTTCTCTGACATCAACATTACATTTTATCCTAGAAAGCTACCATTCGCTGGATATTTTCTCTTTTTCGGGCGATTCTCTGTAAACCCTAGAGGTGGTTGTTTGGGAAAATCCCAGTAGATCAGCAGTTTCTGAAATACTCAGACCAGCCCTCCTGTCACGAACAATGGTGCACATTCAAAGTCACTGTAGTCACACAAACATGCAGACACCCCCATTTGGATTCTCAGTTTGAACTAAGCACCTCAGTTTTCCTTTTATTCAAAGCAGAAGTTTCATTATTGTCATTGTTATACGATGAGATTACCATAAATATTTTATATCTTCATTGTCATTATTTTAATAAAAACAAATTGTATCAGTGTAATGGTAAACAGCTTATTTCAAACTGTGGATGAGCTGAGGAGGTGGATCAAGTTAAATTATCACATTTTTAAGCTTTAATTACATTAAGGCCTCTTTTTCCTCCACAGGGAGCATCATCATGTATGGAGCAATGCTGCTCTTCGAGTCCGAATTTGTCCATATCGTTGCCATTTCGTTCACCTCTCTTATCCTGACTGAGCTACTGATGGTGGCTCTGACCATTCAGACATGGCACTGGCTCATGATAGTTGCCGAGCTCCTGAGCCTGGCTTCTTATATCGCCTCGCTCGTCTTCCTGCACGAGTTCATCGGTAAGTTAACACGATCACACACAGATGCCTTTATCAGACAAAGAGTGACTTTCAGGCTGAAGCGCTGTCTAATTCATGGGGAAGCAAAGGAAAATGCATTCATTTCTGAATTGATTTCACTACAGTGTTATTTTGTTTTTTTGCTGACCTTGAAATAGTACGTCAGCAGTACAGAGACCCCGCTCATTCATATTGTGTCTCTAGTGTATAATAAACAGCGGTATGCTGAATATTAGGAAGTCCAAAGCTGACTGTATTGACAAATTCTCCTGGTGTGGACGACAGTCAGGCATGCTGTAGTATCAAAGAGGAAATGCCTACAGTCCAGTTAGTTTCCTGTGAGCTTCCAAGGTTTATGTGTTTATCACAGCAAAGGTGTGTTAGAGAATATTACCCAAAAAAATGTTCCAACCAAATAAATAAATTCATAGCCATTAAAAATCTAAAAGAAAAACATTCATAGAACAACAGTTTATTGCCCTGTTGCACCCACACATTTACTTTAGTTGACAAACAATAAGGCATTTTTAGTTGTGCCATATTAAGATTCGTGACATACACAATACTGTGACCAAGGGCTCTTCAAGGTCTTATTTTGAGCTTTATGTGGGGTGTGGAGTTCCATTTTCAGCCTGCAACCTCGACCACTGAGGATCATGACTGGCATGTGGTCAAGAATACCCTTTTGGTACACGTTTTCTCCCTCTTCAAGTCAGACTAGAATAGATTTTAAAGCCTATTCTTCTGCTGAATGTGCAGTTTACACTTTTAATTGGACATTTTCCAGGGTTTATTTTTCTGTCTCCTGCATTCTAAGCATTCTGTACCCATATGGCTTTAACTCAAAAAGACTTGGTCAAGAACTCCTGAAGGAAATTGTGTTCTTTTTTAAATATGGAAAATGTATACCATAAAATTGTAAACTGCGAGGTGTGCATTTCCAGTAAGACACTGATAGGGTTCGGGGGTACAGATGGTGTGATGTAAGGCAGTGTGTGTGTGTGTGTGTGTGTGCGTGTGTGTGTGCGTGTGTGTGTGTGTGTGTGTGTGTGTGTGTGTGTGTGTGTGTGTGTGAGGTATAAGTGCATGCCAGTGTTAGAAAAACAATAGGAAGTAGTTTGGCCTGCTGAAGAACAATGAGCAGCATAGAGGCTACTTCAAAGCCTTATTGATGCAAAAATGAAAGCAGAAGCATTATACGCATTAAGTGTGTTTCAGTGTGGTCGTGCTTTCTGAGATCATCATGGTCTCATTTCCTTTTTTCATTGCACAAAGAATAGTTTTGAAGTACAAAAATGATGTAGCTTTATAACCCCACATCCTGTCTGAAAATCCTCTTATTGTTTCCATCACCTTCTAACGCTGTAACCGTTGTCTCTACACCCATGAGTATAAGATAAGATAACCTTTATCAGTCCCACATGTGGGAAATTTGTTTTGTCACAGCAGAAAGTGGACAGTGTAAAGTTATATAGCAAAAATTAGAATACAATAAGAATAATATACTGTACACAACTGTACAGAATAGAATCAAATAAAATACTATATACAGTAGAATAAAATATACAATAGGATAAAAATAGAATACAAATGCTGTATACAACTGAGTGAAATTACAACAGAATAATAATATGCATCATTTTAATTAAAACACCTTCAAAACTATTAAATTCCCTTAAACATAGGTTGGAGTTTCCTCAGTCTTTTTAGCGGTGTCACCACTTTACTGACACATTAGTACATGTTAGCTTTTAGCTTTTAGCATTAGCTAAAAATTAAAACACCACTTAAAAAATTGTCAAACAAAACAAACAAACCCTGGTGGTTAGGCTCAAGGTTAGACAAGGGGAAAAGTCATTTTATACCCATTGACCCTGAGGGAGCACCAAGTCTTGCAATACTGAAATTCTGAAGGTGATGAAAAAGACCTTGGTAGCCAGCATTCAGTGTGTGAAACTGGGAAGATGTTTAAGGACAAAAAGAAAAACAGCTGCTGTTGATGGTTGAAGTCAGTGTCTGGAAATACTTAAAAAGCAAACTGCACTGTGTGTGAATGTGTTTTAGACTTTATTTATGTGCATTTCTATTGCAAGTTTGCATTTTGATTAAAAGTCTGGTCTTAAATTTCATTCAAAGTGGCATTGAAAAGGTATTTAAAATTCTGTACCTGCAGACACCCTAAAACAACAACAATCAGCTTGTAGCCCAGACATAAAGAAGTCAGAACTGAACTCTTAACACCTGCTGAGTTGCAGGTGCGAACAAGAAAAAAGAGAAGAACGTTTTCCCTCCTGAACTCTTGTATGATGGTGGGACATGTCTGTTTGTATCCTATGACAACGATCTTACCTTTACCTCTTTTTTGTGTCAGATATTTATTTCATCACCACCGTATCGTTCCTGTGGAAAGTGACTGTCATCACGCTGGTGAGCTGTCTGCCCCTGTACATCCTCAAGTACCTGCGCAGACGCTTCTCTCCACCCAATTACTCCAAGCTGACCTCTTAAACCAAGGTCTCCTCCGAGAGGTCTCAGGATTTGTTTTTTGCGGGAAAACACAAAGATTTTCCTCTCTTTGAACTGCAAACCTGCACCTTGACCAGAGAATCAAATACAGATAAACGCCCTTTAATTTTCTCTGAAAAACTCTTGTTAGAAATGTCAAATGTAGACTGAGTCGACAGGGACAGATTGTTTACTGGTTGGGAGAGTTTGTGTCAGTTTAAAAAAAAACAACAACAACAAAACTGTGTTAATTGCATGTATTTTCATGAAAGGACAGATTGATTGATCGTTATTGTGAAGAGCACCTGCAACAAATTGTGGGATGGATTAGACTGACCAGCTTAGACTGGTTTCAGTTGTCCTGTCAGCATTAAAAACATCCCTAACATTAATATACCTGAAACCATTTAGTCTGAATGTAATAAATGCAAAATACAAACAGCTTTCAGTGAATTTTACAGGTCCAATTTGTTCTATATTTAGGAAATTACACTGGAAAGTTAACTCATTTAGACATCTGTAGCTGTATCACTGGTTTTGCAAAGGAATTTGGTCTAATTTCCAGTTCCATCTTAAATAGTAAATTAGTTTTTAATCTAAGAACTGGAATTTGACGTAGCATTTTCACTCAGGACTTGGGTCACACTCTCCTTAAACAGTTATTTCTAAACAGAGTTTGAGAATTGTACGGTTACGGTTAAGTTTGCTGGCTAGACTGCATAAAACAGACGTCTGCAAGTTTGTGCATTTGTTTATGCGTCACCTCGAAGCTACATCCCAGCACGGCGGAGGTGGTGTGGTAGTTTATTTTAGCATGACCCGTGGTGTCTGATGTTAAATCTGTCCTTGTCTCATTGTGCGGACCCTGAGTTGTTATTGTTTGTGGAGCGTGGTCAAAACGACCACAAAGGAGTGCCGGTTATTTGCAGCCGAGCCTTCCGCCGGGGCTCCCGACAGGCTGTTTGTTCACAGGAGAATGCACAGTCTCTAATGTGGCCACTTGGGCAGGCCAGCAACGGCCACGCTTCAGCATTGCATGATGACTCACTGTAACAGTGACCTAAAGCCATAACTGAAAATACCCCGGTGACCGGCGTCCAGCCGCCACCTTTCATGTCAGCTAATCCAGGGCCCCCTCACTTCTCACTGCAACAACAAAAAAAGGGATCAAATCAACACACTACTCATCCAAATGTGAATATTGTCAATAAGTATTAGTACTGCACCTTCAAAGAAAAGCTTCACGATGCTACACTCCTCATATTTCATTTCACTAGTGGTGTGATGGTGGACTGTGAAAAATCAGCAGCTAACATGACCACATTGTTTCAGTTTTAAAAAGGCGTTACTTTTCTCTTATGTAATTAATATGTCAGTATCCAGGGTGCCATAATTAATTTTGTATGCTAAATGGGAATTTCAGTCTTCACTGACTACAGCAAGCTGTTTGCACTGAATCTTTTTTTTTTTGTACAACTAATTAGTATATTTTTATGTTGTAATTGAAGTGCAGAGCGTAAATGATGCTAAAATGGTTTGCTTGCTTGTAAATAACATAATTTTTAATTTATTGCCATGTTTTATTTAACAATGTTGTTTGCACTCAAATGAGCAGAACAAAAAAGGGAGAACTGTGCTGATGTTAATGTTGTGATGATAATTAATAAACATGTTTTCTTTAATTGTGCCATCCTTGGGGATATTTTTTTACTTTTACTATTCTTCTTCACACCATGATTTCCAGACGATCCTGATCCTTATATCTTAAAGATCTCAGCTGATATCATTGCCGAGCCAATCGCTCACATTTTTAATACGAGTCCAGCTCCCTACCTAATATTTGGAAAGCTGCCTCTATTCTCCCTTTCTTTAAAGGTGGAGATCATCCTGAAATCTTTGAATCTTAGGTAAGTTTGCTATTATAAAAGTTTTTAATCTGCTTACATTTTAAGGTTATTTTCAGTCTGGTTTTACGACTAGGGACAGTATAATTACTGCTGCTACAACTGTGATAAATGATCTCATAGGTGCCGTGGGCAGGAAAGTACACTGTGCTGTCTTGTTTCTGGATCTAAGTCATTTGATTCAGTGGCTCAAGGATTGCCCCTGAAAAAAGCACTTTAATGCTACTCTTGGTCCTGAGGCTGTTAGGCTAAAGGATTTTGAAATTATTTTGTAAATTGAACTCTGTGTTTATGTAGAGGACCCTAAATTTGTTAACCCTAAAGTTAACTAAGGGTGTGCCGCAGGGCTCTATTGTGGGGCCTATTTTATTGCCTTGTTTTATGAATGCTTTAGTAAAGAACATTCCTGCGAAAATACAGTTTTATGCTGACGATACTGTCATGTACACACATGCTGCCTCTGTGGGGCAGGCAGGCTGGATTTCACTCATTCATTACAAACTGTATTTAAAAGTGATTTTTAAATATTTAACAAAATTTATGTTCCTGCCTGCAGGAATTTGATGATTTGATGCAGGAATTTGTGACATCTGATGGTAAATGAAGGGGTACATACTTACCAGTATATGATTAGATGACAAGTTTCTCTTTAATGTAGATGTCACAAATCTTCTTTGAGTTCTAAGCTCAAAGTAAAGTTTGTTTGTTCTTTTTAGAAACTAAAGTTAATTTATTTTTTATTATAAGAAAAAAATTGTTTTATTGTACTGTGGATTATTTTATTACAAAGCTTGTCACTTACCATGTCTTTATGATTTGGTAGTTTGGCCATCAAATACAACTTGCAGAAAACAGCACTGGTATATTTCTCTTCTATATTTGACCTTTGTACCCTTCTCTGTCTCAGTACCAACAGTTACAATTAACGAGGGTGTTTGTTTTTGTTACTATGCACACCGGACATGTCATAATTTACAAAAAACCTAAACTTAAACATGGATATATATTTGGTGGTGAATTTAAAAGCATCACAAATGAGCACCACTTTAGCTCAATAGGTGAGCATTGCCAGAGTGCAGCAGCCCAGGTTTGAGTGTGACCCTTGGCCCTTTGCTGTGTGTCTTCCCCCTTCACTGGTCTACTATCCAAAAAACAAAAAAATAAAAAAGGGGATGAAGGAGATTTCTTGATTATTTTTCTTGAGAGGCCACTGATAAGGCTACTTGTATACTCTATTTTATGTTGGTTTCTTTTAGAGCTTTTGAGATGTTTTGAGTAGATATGGCTGCTACCTAAGCCAGGCCTCTCCTGCAAAAGAGATTTGCTCTCAATGGGACTTCCTTGTTAAATAAAGGTGATAACTGTAATCCCTTTTGCTCAGCGTTGCCTAACCAAACGTCAGTGGTCAGCAACAGGCTATGATAAGAAGAGTATATAAAGAAAACATTTGTGAATGAAACTTTAATGCTTTCATTTCCTCTGAGCGATCCTTGTTAATGGAGTTTGGATTGAAACCAAATTATGTTTGTCTGCTGAAGCAATCCTGGCTTCTCTGGTTGTGTTCCACTTCAGTTTCTGATGAGGTGCAAGTTACACAGGACACACAGAGCCTGGATGTTTGGCTCTCTCTCACCAGAGGAGGGAGTCCCTGGTACCTAGAGACACTTCTGTTTTCCATTCATGGTCACGACCTGCATGTTTTAATCTTATTTCAGTCTTAATGAGAAATAATATAACACAAAATATCATCTGACTTTATTAGAAATATTATCACAGCTCATAAAATCCATAACTTGGTGGAAAACGCATCTGTTTTAAATCAATGTCCATGCTCTGTGAGAATTTTTAGAAGCAACCTTATTAATTGTTCATGTAAGTTAAAAGTGTTTGTGTTTGCTTGGCATTTCAGCTCAAGGATTAAACAGGACTAGATTCTCAGTCATAAAACCTTTTCCTTTTTTCAAAATGCAGTCAAGCGCCTCAGAACGGCATGTTCAAATTAAAACTACAGTGTTTATCCAACTTTTTTTTCTTGTTCCATGCCCAAATGCGTAAGTTATACCATTAAAAGAAACCATTTAACTTAATCTGTCCCATGAAAACTGAAATTCCACTCCAGAATCAACAGCGCTGCCTGCTAACCTCAACATTTTGGTCTTTCCTCCTGTCCCGATGCCAGCTACAGAGCTCCTGCTGGCTCGCTGCCAAGTTCACTATCCAGTTAACAATCTCAGTAAATCTTCAAATTAACATTTAGTATTTCACAAGATTTTGACTTTAAGGCTTTGAAAAAAAAAGGTAGCATATAGCTTTTATGTAACAGATCTAAGCTAATTACCACAACATCGCTGCATTTTATCTTTGGCACTTCAACACATGAATTTGTTTCCAGCTTGGAAACATCCTCCACACAGCTCCCAGTGGAACAGCGCAAGAGAGAAGCAGACTATCATGAATCTGCTACAGAATATACCACCAGCTGTAACAGGCCCCTGACTAGAGTGGTTAATACAAATGATAGCATGGAAACATGTGGGATCTATACCCAACTTTAAGGCCAAGGCAGCCACATCAACGAGGTCCCAAAGCCATTGCCAATTTCCTACAGACAACACTAACTTCTGCTGCATGGTTTCAGCCTGAGGTCAGCCTTGCTTCTGGATTGGTTAAAGGCATAATGAATTCGCGCAATAGACCAAATTTGAATAACACTCCTAGGATTATAGCCCACATTAAGCTTATCTGCTGAGCTGCTTTGAAATAACAGAAACCATTGACGGATTATTTGAAACGACACAAAATAATGAACACGCCACTGCAGATGAATTGTTTACTACTCGCTGTTATTGCTCTGTGTAAACACTGGATTTTGGCAATGACAGGCTCCTCACAGAAACTTTGCAAGGCATGAACACACACCCTTCTCTGACACTATTTATAACCCTGTGGGCCTGGAATGCTTTGATTTGTCTCGGCACCCACCACTGTTAAAGAAGGGCTGCATATGTGTTTCGCTGCCTCTCCCAGCGATCACTAATGACATTGGGTAATACCTCCCAAACTAATCAAACAAAACCGCCCAAAACACTTTAAGACTTTCGTTGCAGTATAAGTAAAAAAAAAAAAGGAGTGATTAGTTGTGATTGTTGAGCCCAAAATACCTTCAATTGTTGTTATAAATGGAGTTGTAATAGGAGGAGTAAGGTTTTTTTTAGCTGCAGTTTTGGATAGGATTTATTTAACTTTGTTATGACTACCAAATATTGACTTTTATGCTTTCATTTTTGCACTGATAATAGATAGAGAGAGAGATCTAATGAAACACTGCTGAGTTGAACTGGAAACTTCAAGACGACAGACAGAAAGAAGTGTCGACAAGGGGGGCGATGTTGTTTCGTGAGATTTTATGTGGTGCTGAAAAGGGGAAAATCCGTGAGCTGCAGTCTGCCACTTTTCCACTGGATTTAAGACACTTGAATTCTTTCTACAGACATTCCAGTATTGATCAGAATCCTATTACATAATGAGCTGGTTTCGTCCAGCGTGGATGTATGTAGTTTCCATGTTAGTGGAACATATTAGTTCATTTGCACGATTTGGAAAAAGAAGGACAATGTTTTCCACAGATCTCAAGTTGTGGCAGGAAGGAAATAAAGATTCTTTATTGCACAATGACAAGGCAGCACTGCCCAAACTGAAATCTTGTCAGTAGTGGTCTCGCCAGCCACCGCAGCACTTGTCTAATATCTGGTGATACTTGTGAAACACATTCTAATTTTTTAAGGCTTCCACATCATTAAAAGGCGATCCATAAATGTTTGAGGTGTGCGCTGACAGCTTCTGCAATAAGTTTTGAAAATGATTCCTTTGTGCTAATATTAAAGTCATATTTATTTTGCTTCGTGTCACTTCACTTAGATGTTTGACTTGACAGAAGAACGTGGGGCGGGGGATTCAACTGGGTACCTTCCATTCTTGCAGAGACTTGCTATCTCCAGTCTTTGGATTAAGCTAACTGCCAGTTTTCTCTGGCCTTTTTTTTTTTTGCAGGGTACCAACATGTCAGTGGTGTCAGTCTTCTCATATGATTGTTTTTTGGTATTTAGCCATTGTTTGCATGCTTTAAACGGTGTATGACATGGACTTAAGCCCACTAAAACTAATAAACCTGTTGATATACTGTTATGTTTTTAATTTTCTTTCTTTGTTATGGTCTGTATCCTGCTGCTCACCTGAGAAAATTTACAGTTACTCCACTTATTGTCAAGAGGTGAAAAGTTCAGAGCTATTGCAAAATAGAAAGCAGCTATACTTTACCTGGCAAGTAAGAGAGGTGATCAAAAGACCCAAACAAAGTCAAAAGTCCATGCTTTTCATTGACCCCTGAATTTCCTGGGAGAGCTTTCCATTGGACAATTTAATATTTCCATATGCTTGGTTTTAGGAGCTCAGCGGCACATGTTACCCTTGGAAAACTCTAACAGGGCAGTGCTCTAACCCAGACAACTTTACCTCAATTAGCTCTTTAACAGTGATGGAAAATACTGCATGACCTTGGAAAAAGTGGGCTCATGAAAAAAAAAACAACGGAAGTGCAAACTCGACTGTCTGGACACAGGCAGTTTTCCTTTCTTAAGCCTGTGCCATATTCATTTACTCATTCATGATTTAAGTTGCATAAGTGTTCCGTAACAGTGGAGGAATTTAGAGCTGGTAGACGAGCCTGCTGGATGGTTACCCCCAAAACGTAGGCTCTGGCCACTGTGGTTTACAGACTCATTGCAGTCACCTTGTTCGCCCAGCTGTCTAGCACAAACTCCCTAACACAGACTGATCAATATCTCAATCCAAAATAAATCCTCTGATTACACCCCCCTCTCTCTCTCAAGTACACACATTTTCCTCTGACTGGCCTTGGGACTAATATGACTAACGTAAGCATGGGATCACTCCCTGAGGTTATACTGAGGCTCGGCATTCCAAATGTAGATGCAGTCTGAGACAAAGCAAATGTGCTTTTTAAATTTGCTTTAACCGGTAACGTTAACATGAACTGGACATGTCATCACTCCTGTGTTCCAGCAGCACAATGTGTTAGCTAATGCAATTTTAAAGGCTATATCTGAACTTGCTGAAAACCATTTTGCTAACTAAAGAAGTGAGACATTTGACTGTTTGAGCTGGAGCACCTTTGTGGGTTTGGTTACAAATATAGTCTCAAAATAGCCAAACACACACAAAATCTTTTGAAACACTTCAGATTGTTCTTATTATAAATGAAGACTGTTCAGTGCCTGAAAGAAATTAAGAATTCATATAACAGTGTGCATAATTCCCTTTACAGAAGAGCGCATATGGTGGTAAGTAAGGACTAGAATACAAAGATAAGTGAGAAGTATCCTCGCAGGTCCTCAACCCCTACATCCCAGCAGTGCTGTTCTTTGAAGAAAGTAGTACATTGTACAATGAAATAGTATAAAAACTTCAGTTTTTCTGGCAAATTTTTATTTTGGGGGTATTTTGAACATACATACAAACTCCACAGATGTCATAAGTAACACACTACACTTAATGCAGCAGAGTAGGCTTGAGTTCTTGGCACTGACATGGTAATGTATAGTTTAACTTGGCTCTTCTCGATGGCTTATTCAGCATGTCTTCCTCTCCTGGGCAATATGTGAAAGTCTTAATGTTCTATTCCCAGTTTCTTAATTATGCAAATATATTCTGGATAAACTTCAGCTTCTTAAAAACATCGCAATTCATCACATATGGTCGTGAAACAGTAGCGGTTTAGCAGGAGCACTGATCTACAACGTAAACTTTTTCTCTCCTGTCCAAATGAAAAATAAAGACCTTTTGCTGCTAGGGGTGATTTATGACGATAAAACTTCAGAACCATTCTTCCTGAAGTTTTCTGTCAGTATTTGTTCAGAAGCTGGAAACCTCAGCAGGTAGATAGATGAGCCACCCCCCCCCCCCTCCTGAATTCCCAAGAGTGCGATTTTAAGTTTTATGAGACGAGAAAAACTGTGCTGTGTGAAATATCATTCCTATTCATTATTTAGTGATTTATTCCAAAAAGATCACGTCTGGGAGTAAAAAGATGAAGTCTACAATGTAAAGTCCCATGTCTTTGTGACCTCAGGTGATCTCCCTCCACAATGCAGTAAATGAAGTTTCTTGGAATGAAGAAGTGAGCCTGTGATTTAGATGTCTGGCAGAAACCTTCATACATAACAAATCTTTAGCTCAGTTAAATCCAAAATAGCATTATTCTTCCTCTCCTCAAATGCTGGGTTATATAACTTCTATATGAATTATAAATGTGTCTACAGGTCTGTTGGGGACACGCTATGTCCTGGTCTTGTTCAGATTTTTTTCCAGCCAAGTATTAGAAGATGCAGCAGATTTCCATTTTAAAATGGAAATGGGTAGTAACGTCTTCCCACAATGGAAGCAATGGAATTCTCCATATTCCATGTTCAAAATTAGCCATAGCCTAAAAAAGGATTTAGTTTTTGCTCCAAAAAGCTACATCTTACTACTGCCTGGTCTCTCATAGTTCAAACTGAACTGTAGAAGAATGAGTAGGGTGAACTATGTTAAGTAAATTTCACGTAGCGTAGCCTGTGATTAGACTTCAGAGCTATTTTTCATTTTTCTCTCTCTTTCCTACAATGTCCTACAGTAATTTCTTCATACCCACAATGAGGTTCTTGTGTGCTACTGTCTGAGAGAACCGCAGAAATGCCTTGGCGCAGGAGCTGGAGACGTCATGGATTCCTGAGTGTGGGGCTTTGCAGGAAAGCCCTGCGTCTCCGACATGGACCAGCTCCAGGTTTCCATGGCAAAGCCGCACAAACAGGAGGAAACACTGAGGGAATCCCGTTATTTTACAGCATTGGACCATTATAAACACCCAGAGCGGGGAAGGAAGCCGCTCTCGATACTCAAGTAATCCTTATAGAGCTCTAGGAAGAGGGGCTTCATACCAGAGCCACTGCTGATGCGGCCGCATGTTTTTGAACAGAAAAGGAGTTTGCGCGCAGCTGCCGTGTCGCAGCCTTAACTTGAACGTCTACAGAGTTTTTCTTTCCTGTTTTACTCCGCTTTCAGCATTTTAACCGAAGAGAGTTTCTTCTGCTATGGTTATTAGAGGACACTAGTTTTTCCAGATATTTCTTTCTTTTTTCTTTTTTTACATTCCTGTTTCCAGTTTTTTGTATCCAGATGTTCAGAGAGACTTGGAGGCTGGCACAGTACCACACCATGAGGTCGATGGATCAAGGTACTGCTGAAGTGTTGTGATTATCTGGTAATCAACCCATTTGATTTTTAATTTATAGACTAGTGTTAACTAGTGTGTTCATGCCTGAAATGCTGCAGTCATTTGTCGGCTGTCTGTCTAACATTTCGGAGACAGCTGGGATGTTGATGTTTGGCGCTTTAAATCAGCATACAGCGCGTGCTTTTGAAATCACGGTCGCCTACAAAGTTTTGATTGCCATTGAGAATTACTTGTTGGATTGCACGATGCTGATCGGGAGAAAGAAGGGCACTCTGCACAAGTCTACCAAATGCAACGTAGCAAAGACCGATAGGCTCATGCAGAGATTGATTTTCTCATCAGTTAATGAAAACTTGAAGATGCTATCGTCTTCTCTGATAGGGATACACGCTTTCCGTCTTCATTAAGGATTTAAACAAATAAGCCTATAATCAACGATTTAATAAAGTTGTGATTTCTATATAACACCACCAACGAGATCAGAAAAATTAAAGTTTACTGCCGTTGTTTAGCTTTTTGCTGACAGAGCACATGCTACCGGTGTAAGGAACGCCCTGGTATGTGTGCTGCGTCGTGCGTAAATCCGGGGATACCCTCAGGAGAACCCGTGGGTTTTCAGTGACAATAAAACAGTACGTCACTACGAAATCCAGTCCGGGACAGGATTTATTGTTTGACGAGATAATGCATCAGATAAAATAAACGTTTATATTTTTAGCCATCTATCCTCTTTAATCTAAGTCCACGCAAAAGCGATGCACAACCGCGTTTTAATGGTAACTCAGCTTGACAGGTGTCGAACATAGTCGGCACCCTGCTATGTCACCATGTCAAACACCCGGGGGCAGCAACAGGCTGTGTAGCCCGTCAAATCAGTATTCTGTTTGATCTGAGCAGTTAATTCACGTCCAAACTGCACTTGCGCTTTTTGTTGTTTGACGCATCAGCATAGAGAGAAGGCGTGATCGGACTCTCGGGGATGAACATAAAGAGTTTGTATTCTGTGTGTAAATAGACCCGCCTCCGTACGAAAATAACCGCGGCGAACTGAACAGGAAACGTGTGCGCTTCACCTTCTGCTGCTCACCGATGCATGAATTGACAACAGGTTCCCCAAATCCACATCTACACCGCAATTCGCCGTCCACGTCCCTGCCGCTTCGTGTGAACTCAGAGGAGTAGTTAGGAAAAAAATAGACAGATGACCTCCTTTTACGACGAAAAAGATTTGGTGGAAGAGCTCAGTCGAGTCAGCTGCCCCGATGAGGATTTGCAGTTTGAGTACCTGTTTGAATATGAGCCGCCGTGCAGTGACTTTGCAGGGGGGCACCAAGGTTTGTCCGAGACTTTTCTTTTTGGCACTCTGAGTTGGCTTGCCTTTCTCTTTCTCTGCTGTGTTGACCACTAGCGAGGCCTTTAAAGTTGCTTAATGTGAATGAAATGAAAAATGAGGAAGTAAAGTTGACTTCGCAATGAGGATTCTGACGCCTCGCCATGTGAAAAAAAAAGAGTCAATATTTCAGCTGATAACTGTATACTTGAGCTAAAAATAACCTGTGTTGTTTTTGAAAAGAAACACGTCTTTGATTAAGATTCATTCATTCATTGAGTGATATTGGTAAAGAAAAACATGCGCTTTTCTTTAAAAACAAACATATGCCCGTTTCTCTTTCAAATGTGTGCATTGTAATAAATGTAAACATTTTGTTCCCTGCAGATGACTCCAACCTTGGACCCCCAAAAGTCCTCAGTCCTGAATCTGAGCAGGCTTACCCCTTGGAGGAGACCTCACCCTATGGTATCAAGTCGTGCAGCCCCGCCTACAGTGAGCACATCGAAGTTCTCACAGGATACGAGAACCAGGAAGCCAGAAACTACCTGGACAGTACCCGACCTGCAGCCTTGAGCCCTCGCATTGAAATCACCCCCTCACGTGAGCACTACAGTCATGGTCGGGACTCTCTGCAGAACCACCATCTAAACATTAGCCCCAGACCTACCCTTACTGTCCCGGGCCATGAAAACCTTGCCTACCGTGAGCCCCAGTGCCTGAGTCCTGCCAGCAGCAATTCCTCCACCAGCTGGCACTCTGAGAACTATTCTCCCTGGGCGTCACCTTGCGTCTCCCCAAGCAGTGCGCAGAACCCTGGAGATCTCTGCCCTCGATTGCAGAACATCCACACTGGCTCCCCTCGCACCTCCCCAGGCACCTCTCCTCACACCAGCCTAGGTGACGACGGCCTCGGACCCCGTTCTCCCTCACCAAGACCAGGCTCTCGCTCCACCTCCCCACAGGGAAAACGCACCTACGACATGTACAGAAACCCAGGATTAATCCCTGGGCACCGGTCCCGCAGTCCTTCCCCCAATAACGGCCATGAAGATCACAACATAGGCGCCCACTATACACACACCAGCCTTACTGATGCCATGAATGGTTTTGGCACCAATCATCCAAACCTGGTTCCCACTAAAATAGTGAAGACATCCAACCAGGTTTACACTCTGTATCCAGAGAATCATGGCGATGGGAACTACATGGTGTCCTGTGATCAGGACATAAAGACCAAACCTGCTGCAGAGCCTTTCTTTGTTATTCCTTCAGTCTGGCCCAAGCCTTTGGTTTCCAGCCTCTGCAGGTAAATTGGCCATGAAGTGAGGCTTCACTCCGATAAGCTCCCACTCTCCATGTGTGTTTATTTATGCAATAATTCTATAATTTTATGAATAATTAATATTTTGCAGCATCCCTGTGGCTTCTCTCCCACCGCTGGAATGGCCGATTCCTCGTCGCACCGACCAGTATGAACTGCACATTGATGTGCAGCCTAAACCACATCACAGAGCTCACTATGAAACAGAAGGAAGCAGGGGTGCAGTCAAAGCCCCCACGGGAGGACATCCTGTTGTGCAGGTATGGCCAAAAGCATCACTATAAAAAAATTAAGTAAAATTCTTAAGCCTATGATTTATTTTTAAGTACTAAATCAGTAAATATGAATAAATCTGTTTTTACTTTGGTGAATAACCATATGAAGTCATGTTGTCAGGGTTATTCATAAAAGTGCACATTCATAGTTATTTCCATTCCCATATTTTGGGCTCTACTTCAGTAGTCTAATGATTCACAGCTAAACCTAATCCTTATTTTTCTTATACTGGTCTGCCAACTTTCTTCCGATTGGCTGGCCCTTGTAAACAGGAGGTTTGAACACGGGTGGAGATTCTGTGTTCACATACAGAGCTGTGTGCCTCAAATCGTTGTATTACAGGTGTCCGTTTAACTGACATCATACAGAACCAAGCACAGAAAAAAGTGCCTAGAACGGTTTCTAGAGCAGTCTGAATTCTGTTATCGTCCACCGCTGTGACAGTATACACAGCAGCAAAGTAAGGAATAAGGAAACTAGTAACAGTTCCGCTTTAAATTAGCCGTCCAGCTCGAGAGCCTCAGGCAACCCTGGTGGGAGGGCTTGCGTGTAATAGTATTTCCTACTCATTATACACTCGGCGGTAGTGGTGGTATTGTTGCCCGGGGTCATCTGTATGAAAATGAGTCTGTGTTAGTTATTGTGGCTACTGTCATGGCACCTCTCCATTTTTTTTCACTTTCTAAAACAAATTGAAATAGCTGCTGTAACCCCAGAAAAATGACGCATTGAAACCAGGGTGCACACTCAGGACAACCCTCGGGTCACTCATCAACTCTAACACTCAGATTTTTTTTTTCTTTTTGGTGTTAAAGCTTAAAATAGTCTGCAATAGTGCACCTTCGCCGTATGGTTTTAACCACATGTACATATTTGTTCTCATGCTGTTCTGACTTCCTCTTGCACTCTGTGTAAGAGGTTTTGACTGTGTGGTTCTTGCGTTAGCTGCGTTGAAGTATCGAAGCGTTCAGCCCCTATGTGTAGAAACTGAATACGGCCTGTGGTTATAATGATTGCAGACGAAAATGAAAAATACTAATATTTTAGTTTTTCTCTAGTCACAAAATAAGATTCAAATATCCACTTTAAAATTAGCCTTGACACAGTTACAGCTGGGGTCCATAAATAGATACAACTTCCTTTTCTTTGTGTTACTGTGGCAACATTTCACTGCTGTGTTTGTCTGTGACTGTGGGGACTTTGTGGAAATTAAGCTTCTAATGCTTCTTTTCCATTTTATGCCCATCCCCAAAGGCCTCACCCTGAGGTCAGTTCTGCCTGCTTTGCCGGCCAATCAGATGGTCAGGCCTGGCTAGCCACGGTTGCACTCCTTCACCTCCTCTTTCCCTTCCTCTGCCCTTCTTTCACTCTCTGTGTCCCCCCCTCCCTCCTTCTCTTCTTCTCTTTGCCTCTCTCTAAGCTTCTTGCCCTCCACTTTACTTTTCCTACACTGCGCTCTGTCATGACTCACGGGTCCTGCCAATGCCATGACGACTGGCCGGCTGCTCACATGGCCTTTTGAGTGTTTGCAGTCAGCTTCCTTCTGTTTGGAGGGGAGCATGCTCATTCATGTTGCCATAGCTTCTGTTCACACTGAGCAGCTGCTGTCAAGCCTGACAGTTGCATCCACTGAGATGATAATTTCTTCAAACAAGTTGATTTTTTTTTTCCCTGACCGCAGTTAAACGGAGCTCTTTTGAATGGAAATTATGTTTCGAAACAACTTTAAATTAACTTTGCGTGTTGCAGGCTAATGGCAGAGGGACCCGAAGCCTTTTTTTTTCCATTACCCACAATCCAATTCATGTTTGTGCTCTATGATAAAGGTTATGCACTACACAGTTTGCATAAAAACAGCATTTAGATGCAAGTTGATGCTTTGTGGTTTTTGCAGGTTTCCTTAGGAGGCAGTCACAGGTTAAAAGTAGCATCTTGGTCTTTTCATGTTCGCGGTTTAATCAATATGGTACTTGTCATTTCAGCTAAACTTTAAAAGATAGAATCCCCGCTTAATCCTTCATCCCATCGGAAAGAACAAGCACAAGGCCGTAGGATTTGAGCTCTCTGCTGGCTTCCGTTCAAGGCTGCAGAAAAAAGACTCATGTGTTTGCACGTGGGTCTGACACAGATTTGCCATCACTGGAGGGGGGCAACATCTGGAAATGCAGAGTTAGAGAAAGCGGTTATGGAGAAGCACAACCAGTTAAACGTGACTGAAATATTTCCTTCGTACTGTATCTCTGCTTCCTTGCTTTCCAGAGGATGCTTTAAGTTAAAAAAAGGAAAGAAAATGACTGAGTGCTATTTCTTCGTTTACAGTTACATGGCTATAGAGGCAAGGAGCCTCTTGGCCTGCAGATTTTTATCGGTACAGCTGACGAGCGCATCCTCAAGCCTCATGCCTTTTACCAAGTCCACCGCATCACTGGCAAAACAGTTACGACCACCAGCTTCGAAAAGATTATCAACGGCACCAAAGTCCTCGAGATCCCGCTGGAGCCAAAGAACAACATGAAAGCAATGTGAGATAAGCATAGTGTCCACTTTTAAACCCCAGATCTGTCTTTTCGCAGTCTAATGTTTTAAATATTAAAGTTCTGAACATTTCGTTCTCATCGCAGCATCGACTGTGCTGGGATCCTGAAGCTCAGGAACGCCGACATCGAGCTGAGGAAGGGCGAGACAGACGTCGGTCGGAAAAACACCAGAGTCCGACTTGTGTTTCGCGTGCACATACCTCAGCCCGGAGGACAGCACGTCTCTCTCCAGGTGGCCTCACATCCCATTGAGTGCTGTAAGTAGCTGCACACAATTACATTTAACAATATGTTTTATTTTTGCGTTATTGTAACTACTAATATCGTCCTGATAGACCATGAGCTTTTTGAATTTCAGCATGTGCGCTTCCCATTGAGGTCAAACTGCTTTTCAAGAGTTAACAAAACTTCATACAAAACAAACATAAAAAAAAGAACCCACATTCAAATGAGTTTGGAGCTTGCCTGATAGTATGAAAGACCTCTTTATGCTACCAGGGCTTCCATCCAGTTGGTGGGCACAGCATGTGACAGTGTCTGTGTACCTGTTTGTATGTGCACAGTAGTAAAGTCTGTGTTTGGGTACATCAGCGAATGTGTACACAGTGTTATTAAAGCACCTGGTGTAATCAAAACTCAAACAAGAAGGGCCTTTATCTGGCTTTAATCAACACCCTGGTCAAGTGTTGCACCATCTGCTTGCAATATGCTCCTGCCATTGTAAAAAGTCATGATGCAGAATACAATATTATGTTGTAAGTATTTTTTTCCATCTGCTCGCGGATCACAGATAGGGAGAAACAACAGTTACTACCTCTTTTTTTTTTTTTTTTTTTTTTTTTTAAAAGGTGAATTTCTGAAAAATCATTGTATGTGAAAACCAATCGAGCGTAAAGCAGCGCACAGTAACACCTGTGCTGCATCTGTCAGGCGTATTGTTAAGCAGAGGGTCAGTGATGGGGTGTTTGAGGAGATGAGGCACCTGCTTGTGTCATCCTCTTTGTTCTACCCTTTTTCAGTGTAGTAGGTTGAACCGGCCGATTTAAAGGTCAGCGGCGTGTTTGTCAGTAGCTCAGTTCCCATCAGTAAATGTGGAGATTCAGCTGAACAGGAGATACGGCTGAACTGATGACAATAGGGCACCAGTGAGGAACTGTCTTGTTTTTTTTTTAAAAAGATGAATAAATGAATACAAAGCTGATGGCTACGGGAATATTATCTGTTTCCCTTTAACATATACATATTACATAACATGTCCATTTCCAGTTAAGCAGGTGTATTTCTTTCCGCACGTTTGAGTATTGTATGCATTTTTGTATCGGCCTCATCTAAACGTTCAATTCGGTTCTCATATTTCAATCAACTGGAAATATTTGTCCGATTGAATGATTTGACTGCACAGCACATTTACAGTTTTTAGAGGTTGCATCATTCTTTTCGGTGTTAGTTTTATTTTGTTCTTTGTGTCTGTACGGTACTTGATTGTAAATGGGCTGAGACAGCAACAACTCCCCTTTGCTCTTGCAGGTTGTGATTTGACTGATTTTAAGCTTCGGCTGATTAAAACCGAAAGCACTGGGTGAGATTGTTGAATGACTCAGCATCAAATGTTTAGTGCCAAACACTGTCACTTCTTGGTAATGAGTTGTTTTGCATTTGTGAGAAATCAATAGTGAACTTTCAGATCATCTGTTACATGCTTTTTTTTTTTCTTTTCTGCAGTATTGGGCTATGACTAAAAATTGGTTATGTAGTCTGTGATATGTCAGAGCTGGGGAAAACTGCCAATACCTGCTGCATAGCGTCCAAGTAACAGCATAGAAAGCAAAGAAGTTCACAAAAACAAAGAAAAACAGAAAATCCACACACTGGAGAAAGTGACACCAGTAGAAAGGCAGTAAATGTTGCATGCCACCCTTTTGTGTGTCCCTGCAGCTCAGCGTTCAGCTCACGAGCTTCCCATGGTCGAGAAGCAGGACATGGACAGCTGCTCTGTTCTGGGTGGCCAGCAGATGATCCTGACTGGGCAGAACTTCAGCTCCGATTCCAAGGTCATTTTTATGGAGAAAACACAGGGTAAGCGGCATTCCAAAAACATGCTTTGCTTTCAAACCAAATCAGTGACTGAATTCATAAAATCTTTGTGGTGTCTGTCGATTTGTCAATTCCACTGTTGCACAACATTGTGTGACAGTAACAACACGACACGAACGACAACTAATGAGTCATAATTGGCCGTGTCTGTGCACGAGGTCATAGCTGTTACGTGTCTTCGCTTTCATTTAATAGATGAATCTGCGTGAATTATTTGCATGATCTGAAGGATAACGCTGCTGCCTGACTTCCTTTTGACCTTTTCTCCGTCACCTTCATGTCTTATCAGTCACACGGGCCTCTCGTTATTTGATCAATGGTGTCACATAAAAGTTTGTTTTATTTGTTGAAACAAATGGACGGAACAAAAGGATTTATTTTTAGCAGCGAGGAAGTGCAGTAATTTTTCTTGCCTTCTGACATTTTTACGCCAGACTGAAGCATTTGTACTATGATTGGGAGCTTTTATGGTTCTTGTCTTAGGTCAAAGGTCAGAAGTTCTGTTGTTCTGGGTTTCCCTTATTTTGATTAAATGGCATCAATGCTGTATTTTTAAATCTACAGGCTACCTAAAATAAAACTTGGACATGCACATCGCAGGTGCTTCCCCTCCTCTCCTCCTCCTTCTTCTTCTTTGGGGTTCCCTGCTGCTGTGTTATGAAACAACAGCAATGGATAGTAATACAGAGATGGAAAAAGAAATCTTACAAAGAGGGGTTGCCGATGTTTTGAAGAGTTTGTGTATGACACAAAGTTCTGGATCAGTGAGGCTGTGAAATCCCTCTGAATCCCTCAGCTGCTATTGGCTGGAGCTCCCCTGACTCCTGTGCTTGGACAGGGAAAGCTGTACGGAGAGAAGGAAAGCTTCTCTGTCCAAGTAAATTTTCTTTCTCTGTTTCCAGCTTCATTCCTTGCCCCCTTTCCCCCCCCCTCCACATGCAATTATCTCCAAAAGTACACGCAGTCAGGGGTATCCCTTGGAGTAGAATTGCAACAAAATGCAAACAAATAGAAATGCCAAGAAAGCAGAAATGGTCACGTTTTGTAGCAGTGGAGAAAGTTGATCATAAAAAGAAAGCTAAGAAAAAAAGTTGTCAACATGTGTGGAATCCCCCCTTTTCTCCTGCTGACTCATTTTAGCCATGTGTTATTAATTCACAATCTGACAGAGGGTTTCCCAACTGCACTCCAAACAGAACTCGCTGCAGCACATGTCCTGTCATGTGTTGGGGCATGTGGAGTTTACGTTCGCAGGCACATGTTGTTTTCAACTTTTGCACATAAATGACAGCTGCATTTAAATCTAATGAAGTGTGAGATAACGTAAACCTTTACCGCCATAGATATAATCCAAGGTGTTTCACCTTGTTACGTTACTATTTAGTCGGCTCAGGACGTTCAAAAGTCACATGTCTTTCCGAACAATGGAAGGCTGTATGTGTGTTTGGGGTAAACCTACCGATCCTCTATTGTTGGGCGTGCGTTGTGGGGTAAGAGGAAGTGGTTTCAAAAGTGATATCATCTCCAAGCACAAAGATGCCTTTTCTGTCGACATGAACTGTAACTCAAATGGGACTCGTGGGGACATACAGTAGATTTGTCTAGTAATGCACGTCCCTACGTTTGAATTGGTGAAATAAAATAAGCAAAAATACACTTGAAAAAGAAAGAAAATTAATTTCTCAATCGTTTTAGTTTCACCGGTTTCCAAATTTGCACGTTGTCAAGTACATCTGGAAGCAATCGACCTCACTTACCCTGTAGAATTAATTACCACATGTTCTTAAGTGTAATTAGGTTTTCGCTTTCTCTTTCCTTCTTTCTAGATGGGCAGCAAATCTGGGAAATGGAAGCAACGGTGGATAAAGACAAAAGCCAACCTGTATGTATTAAACATGACACTTAAATTCTGGATATCTACCCTTTAGTTCAAATAAATGAATCACTTTCAGTACATAATAGAGCATTGTCTTGTAGAGTATGCTGTTTGTGGAGGTGCCGCCCTACCGGGATGCATCTGTCTGCCATCCTGTCAAAGTAAACTTCTACGTCATCAATGGCAAAAGAAAGCGCAGCCAGCCTCAGCATTTCACCTACACACCACTGGCATGTAAGAATGCTGCTCAGCCTCTTTTTGGTATGCTTTTTTCACATACTGCTTTTAAAGAATTATATTTAAATGATTTTCGTGGTATTGTTCACAGCCATCTTACTCATTTTTTCCCCTCCTCAGCTCCATCCATTAAGACGGAGCCTATAGATGAGTATGAAGCAGAGCGCATGGGCTTTGCCATGCCTCAAATCTTGGGCTTATCTCCTCATTCCTACTACCATAGCCCACGTGGCATTCTCCACCCAGACAATGGCCTGGTCTCTGGCATGGCTCCCTGCCAGCGCCTCAGCTCCAGCCTTCCAAACCAGGATGCACGTTTCCAGCAGCAGAGCCCGGCCATCGTGTACTCACGTGGAGGCAAGAGTCTGAGTGGCAGCCCTGCTATGTGGCAGACCGGAGGGATGATGCCTGACCCCCACAGATCGGTCCTGGTCCACACGGGCTCCCCGGCTCAGTCTGTGGGGCCAATCAATGCAGGTCAACACCCCTCTATCATCCAGTTCTCTCCCACCAACCACCACCTGATCCGAGCAGGTGAACCTCAACCCCTTACTGGGCCTCAACCTGACAACCAGCAGATCATATACTGCGATAGCTATTCCCCACAGGCAGCTGCCACCCATTCACCCACACCCCCCCAGGTAGCAGTAACCCACCCGCAGCACTACCCCACCGTGATTCAGCAGCAGAAAGGCAGAACTCCAGCTGGGACGGGGCAGATGGACGCTTCGGCAGATGGACAGAGACGAGTGACTGTCAAGGAAGAGAATTTGGACCAGGCCTACCTAGATGATGGTGAGTGTAAGTTAATGCTTTTATACTCAGTGTGAGTGGTCAATTGCAGCTTGTGTCTGAGTCTCCAGATTCAGGGCCAGACAACGTGATCGATAGGTGCAGTTCCGATTTGATAAGATCCACTAACAAAGATATGACTTTTCCCAAGAACAATTCAAGGATATTTACAGTATCTCCTTTTCACATATCCTGATCCAGTCTGTGTGCGATAGTATTCCTCTGAACAAAGCCAGCAGAACAAACTCGCACTGTTAAAACAATCCTTGCCGGGAGGTGCAGTTATGTTCCATTCAAGGTGGAAATAACAGGGATTGTGAGTCATATGTTTATACTTGTGCTTGTCAACCCCACTACCCTCTGACAAAATTAATGTCAGGCCACATCCAGCAGCAGGCATGAGGTTATACCTCTTCCTTAGAATTTCTCCAAACCTCCAATCTTTTAAAATAAAACGAGCAGCTCTGAACGCGGTGCAGTATTTTTCTTACCTTTGGTTTTTGTCAGCCGGGTGGTTTTTAAAGTTAGACTTTGCTCGTCAATGCTCTGCTCCATTCAAAAATGCTCATTCTGCTGGTCGTAGGGGTTCATCTGGCACTGGCAAACATCAGGAAATGAGCTTTTTCATGCATTAAAGACAGGGCGAGAGGGAGAAAAAAGTGTCACTGTGCTGACCGCCCGGACATGTTGACACTGTTATGAAGTGAAAAACAACTTCCATGGCAACCATTGTCAAACAGTGGAACGTGCTGCCTGGGAGAACTGGGGAAAGCCTTTTTGTTTGTTATAGTTGGCCAGGATTTCTCCTTGGCCCTATGCCCCTCAATTCTGTCGGGGAGCCCACCAGAGGTTTAGGTTTTTTCCGACCACGGGATTCTGCCAATCTGGCACAAGAAATTCCTATTTGCAGCTGCTGTCCTCCAGAGATCCCGCCTGATCCCTGTAAGATAGCAGGAGGGTGGAGGGTAGTTCGCAGGAAAAGGGAAGGAGCTGTGTGTGTTTGCACATGTGCGTGCTTCAATGGAAAAAATGAAACGAAGAAAAAAGGCTAGCAATGGAATTTGTGTTTTTTGGATGGAACTTGCAGGATTTTCCTCCACAGTAAACAGCAACAGGGCTGTGAGCTGGTGAATTAACAAGGAGTTAGAGAAATGGTCAAACTGGGGCCCTCTTTCATCCTCCCATCATCAAAAGCTGATGACGGTCAGTCATTTTCCCCAGGTGCCCCTGCTTGAGTTTAACTTTAACCCTTTATCTCATGAAAACTACTTGCAGTTCCTGGGATTAAAAACTGTCTTTTATTAATCTGAGCGTCAAGTGATTTTACAATTTTCAATATGACAATGCCAGTTCTATAAGTTCACACCATTCCTGAATGTAAAAACCTTATTAACCTTATGTAGCATTTGTAGCTCAATTGCTCTGCCATTGTCTTATCACTCCCAACAGATGACATGCCACCTACGCATGCCATCATTGCTATTTAGTGAGAAAAAGAGGGGGGATTACCCAAGAGTCAAAACATTTTTAGGGGGTGAGAAGATAGGTGAGGCAGAAAAAATCCCTTCCAGTTTGAGTGGAAGGTTGTTGAAGTTTGATCCTGACCGCATAACACTCATTTATGTTAGGTAAAAAAGTGTTTTATAGCCCTAAGTGAGATTGTCAACATTACTCATCAAGCCATGTGTTAAAGTCTATAGTCATTTTTGAAAAAGAGGTGATGCCACATCCTGGTATCGTCACACTGTTGTGGTCCGTAACTGTCACATCTCAGAGGGACTTTAAAGTGTGTCAACTCCAGAGACGAGTGTTGAATGAAAACCCGCTATTTGTTCTCTTACAAAGTGTGGCTTCTAATTTCTCCCATGCAGAGGGCTTGAATTTTTATGCCCTTCGAAAAGTTCCCGTGCCCTCTGCTGGTATTCAGACGTGACCGTTCTTCTGTTGACTGGTATTTATTTACATTATCTAGTCAACTTGGTGAAAGATGCCTGTCAGAGCCTGCCTTGTTATGAACCGCAAAGGTCAAGAATCACCCCCATCAGTTACTACATATCATATAGTTTGTCAGAGCAAAAATAGAACAACTGGCACAGCGTACAAAGGCTGAAAGTGACAGATTTGGTGGGTGTGGAATAAAGCCTGGAGGCAGTGGAGCAGGTGAAATTGTTCCAGCAGGTAGAGATCAGCGCAGGAAAGATAAAGCACATAGCAACAGCCTGGTGGACGTGCATTAGTCTCAGCTCACTTACATCTCATTTGAAAGACTTAAAGACTCAATCGCGCCCTTCCAGATGCGATTATGCTACAATACAGCTTTAAAATCTGCAGTCTGCACTGTGTGTAATACGAATACGGTAATGCGAATTGTTTTTTGTTTTTTTTAAACCTGTCCAGTCCGACATTTTTAGCAAGCAGAATCATGGTCTGAATGCTTCGTTGTGCCAAACACATTTTCTTTGCCAAAAGGAGCACTATAGACTCTCTGTTTATTTATTTTATTTTATTATTTGCATTAATATCAGAGTGGGTATTATGCTGGAGCAGACATGGGGGGAAGGCCAGGTTGGCTAAAGTAAGGAGAAGGTGGCGGAGGAATAGAAAAAGAGGAAAAAGGGGTGGGGGCGACAAAAGTCTATTCAATTCAATTTTATTTATACAGTGCCAAATCATGGCCCTTTATATTGTAAGGTAGACCCTACAATAATACATACAGAGAAAAACCCAGCAATCATATGACCCCCTATGATCAAGCACTTTGGTGACAGTGGGAAGGAAAAACTCCCTTTTAACAGGTAGAAAGCTCCAGCAGAACCAGGCTCAGGGAGGGGCGGCTGCCGTGACTGGTTGGGGTGAGAGAAGGAAGACGGGACAAAAGACATGCTGTCTAGGATGAATCTAACAGACATGCTGGGTCTCCAACTGCTGCATCAGCACCTGAAAGACAAAACAACCTCTGTTTGTTTTGTCTTTCAGGTGCTGAAAATCTGCAGTCTGCACTGTGTGCAGTACGAATACAGCAAGGGAGTAATTTATTTTAATTCAAACTGCTCCTGAATGCTAATGTGCAACAAAATGTATTAAACCAAAAAGGATTTAACACCTATAAAAAATCTTCTTTTTTTTTTTAACTTAAGGCTCAATCTGACAGTTGGACTCTCATAGGAACAGAAAATGAATTATGGAGAAAATGTCTTCATGCAAATCAGATTCAAATCGGTCCCTTCATGCCAGCGTCAAGAAAAATAACAATAACACTCGCGAGCAGGTTTTTTCACTGTGTGTGTGTGTGTGTGTGTGAGCTTTGGTTGAAAATGCAAGCTTGTCACTCTAAGTGCTGACACACCAGAACTGTAGTTAGAATAGCAGTTAGATGTCAGTCCGATCCCTCCACTTTCTCTTTTCAGTGGATGTGTTTTTAGCTTCAGTGTCATTGCAGTGAAATAAGAGCTTCATTTAAATAGATTCGGTCATATGAAAATATTAAAAATACTGTATGTCCAAACATGTACACTGTATGAACATGCAGATACTTGCAGATGCACAAACGCACACATTCCAGCTCACAACAGGCAACTGAGTCAGCTACTGTACAGAGTTTCCCCTTTCTCTCCCTCCCTTTCTCTCCCCTCTCTTCCCACCTTTGGTTGGTAAACAGTCCAGCTCATTGGTATAGAACTCAGGAGCCAGACACTCACCTATTGAACAGACTAGTCTGAGTGTTCCCTAGGCCTGCCTCAAATTGCCAGTGTGTGCCAACCCTTCATTCGAATCAGTAAAGCCCCACTGTATGTTGCTCCTCTGTGGCACTCTTGCTCCTTCTCTAAGCTGGTTTTATACTCAGGAAAAATCCTGTGGCACTGCTGGATAGATGAAAGTTTCTTTAAGGCATTGGGTGTCAGAGGGAATTCCACTACAGACTAAAATAAACAGGGAGGCCGATGTTGTGACGACAGCAGAGCATCCAGTTTGGCTACTCCTGCAGTGCTGGAAGTCTCAGAAGCTGCTTTGGCTGAAAAAATGCACTCAGCGCTGAGCTGCTCTTTCACAAAGGAAGACAAGGGAGAGGCTGAGAGAAAGAAACAAAGACTGGGTTAAGGTTAAAGGTACTTTAAGTTTGAATTAGAATTATAGTTTGTATCCCCTAAAAACCACACAACACTCCACCAAAAACGAGTCAGAAAAACAAACCAAAAAACATAACACGACTCTTCCTAGCTTCTAATATATTTTGTGGTCTTCGGTTTGCTCTGTGCCTGCTCAGAAGTGCAGCTGTGTGGGTGAGATAATGTCAGACATTGTTTTACATGAGCTTAAATGTAGTCGCACCCTTAGCTTTGACACTATGTAAATTAAAGATGGAAATAGAACATACACAGTTGGGCTGAACTGAGTTAATCTATCTTTATCTAAAGCAAGATGGCAGTTTTTTTTCTAACAGTGGTTAGAAAATCAGATTTGAATATTTCATATTCGTAGGTGTGAAGTTACAGAGGCAGCTTAATATCTTAATATATATCAACTTTTTTGTATTCTTGTCAATGGATAATTATTACATATGTAGCCCAATGAGCATGAGCAAGTCATTTTCTGTAAGGTTAGAAAGAAGGCAACTTATGTTAACCTTGGGTTCCCACAACACAATAATAACTCAAATGTTTCATTCATAGATGACATTTTATTGGGTTCATGTATGATTTGCTGATTTCACAGACACTGAAATACCAACTTCAACAGTAACAGTAAATGGCATAAAAAAGTACATATTGCAACGTACTATTTTGTGTATTAGGAATAACAAGTCATGAAAATTATGACTGTTGTGCCATACACAAAAATGCAGATGTCTCACTATCTGGATCCTGCTGCTGTAGCACCGCACGAAGCTGCAGGTAGTTAATAAAATCAGAGGAAAGACTCCTACAAACAGCTGTAAGCCAAAAACTCGCTCAGAGCAGAAAAACCCAGCATGTTTTTTATTCGAGTGGCATGAAATTAAAGGTAAAAATGTGTGTGAAAGTTGGGTATCCTTATAAATGACACAAGTAAACATATTACTCCTTGTTTGGGTTCTTATAAAAAAAATGACTGACAGCTTAGGTGACTGGTTAGCATGCTTTTATTCCCTAAACTAAGCTAATTGGCTCACGACTGTAGTGGGTTTCTTGTTTACCCTGTTAATAAGGAGGCATATTTCCTAAATAAAACATCTGACTAAGGTGTATTTAATGAGGAATACCAAGTCAAACAGAATCAGAAGCATCCTTTTAAAAAAGAATGAAAAAAACAAACTCTAGCAGAAAACTCTGCAAACCTGACAGACTGCTATACGAACTACGCTAGCTGGATAATCACATTTTAACGGTTCAATAAGCCAATACTAAAATGAAGGCTATTGCCATGGTTACAGAATCACAGGCATAATATGCTCTGTAATGGCTTTGTCACAGGCAAGAAGCTTTTTTTGGTCCTCTTTGAAATACTTTTATTACTCATCCGTCCTAATGACTTCCCCGGGGCATAGTGGAAGCAGTGGCACCAGCCTATAATGTCTGAGAGCCAGAGTGTACACAGTAGGCTGCCAGATAAACACCACAGCTCAACACAGACGGCATGGCATTTGTGAAGCAGTGACATATTACACATAGTCATCATTCCTAGCTTCTTAACGCTGAACTACCTAAGCAGGCAGGAAGTTTAAGTAAGACTATACAGCAAGTAGTTACACTTCCTTATCTCTACTATTTGGCTGTTTTACTCAGCAGATAAAAACAAAACTCCATGAACTCAAACCTGTGCTGCTGAGAGAGATAAACAACTGCACCTATTATGTGTGTATTTATTATTATTTCGAATGCAAGTTGTATGCCCCCCCACACACACAGTGCTCCTATTTTTAGAGCTGTGACACCATGAAAGTTTCCATTTCAACCCCCTTCCTCTGCTGTCGGTGTGTGTTTACACACACTTGTAATCGGCTGAGCAACAACCAGCAATTGCTTGCTACCTCTAGAGGTTACTCTATATAAATGCAGCATTTGTCTACCCTCCATCGACGCCCTTCACAGGATATCAGTCAGACTGTAAATGTTCTCACTGAGGAATATTTCCAATAGGAATGTTATCAATGTCACTGTTTTACGTTGTCAGGAAGGCATTGTTTTCTTATCATTTGGAAATTTCTTTGTGAAACTGATCGCGTCAGTGTCTGATATTGGCGTCTTTATTTCTCTTGCAGTGAATGAAATCATAAGAAAGGATCTGACGGGCGTTCAGGCCAGAGGTCAGACATAGAGGAGGGACTCCAGCAGGAAATGACAACATACCCTTACCCCCCCACCCCGCCGACAAACAAACAGACAGACAGACATTAACGGGCAGTCCATCGAGGTGACGCATTTCCACTACCAATCAGACCTTCTCTTCCTTATTTTCGCTACCCATGGTGATAGAAATATGGCTGCTGTGTTTGTTTTGGATGTTTTCCTGCCATAAACATTTGGCAAACAGAAGATTTAATTTGACCCGTAATGTCTGCCATCAACACCCGACAGGTTTCCAACAGATAACACCACTGAGGAAAGGCAGAAAATTGTGCCTTACGTTGTTCATGATGTTTTTCAGGTGGAAACACTGTTTATAACCAAAGAGAAAAAACATAAAATGTTGAAGTCCACAAACAGCATAGCCATAATGTCCAGACAAGAAAGCCGCACCGGTTTGCCTTATCATAAAAGACGACATCAACAGGTTAATGTCGCGATGTAAAGTCATCACACGTACAACGTTCTTTGTTTTTTGGTCATTTTTTCCATCCTTTGTGCACAAAGTGCGTGTTTTGTCTTTTTGTATGTATTTTTTTACATGTAAAGATTGACCAAAGCTTACGCGTTGATCATCTCATTTTAAGTGCAGTTTTCTTGTGAAGCACACACTGCTGCCTTAAGCATATACAAATGAACTGTTGTGACATCTCCTAATATGCACTGTTTTTCAGAATGGGATTTCAATGTTTATTATTATTATTTTTATATATTATTTGTGAATAATGCACCGTTTCCTATTCATATAGTATATATTCAATTATATCCAGGTGCCAAGATAGCTTTATGGGGACGTGTGCTTCATTTTGAAATGATTTCCATGCACAATAGTTGAGGTTTTATTTCCCAATATTGCAGCTAACAATCTAACTTAAGTCTCACTCATGCAAACTAAAGTGAGATCATTTGATTTAATTTGATATTTTGTTCTTTTTTTAAAAATTGTAATAACAACTCAGCAACAAAATGTCCAAAGTTTAAACTGTGTATTGTTTTGTGAATAGCTGCATTTTGAATTTATCCACAATGGCCATCATTATGCTTGGAGCTAATTGCCTGTCTATTCAGAACTATTGTGCTTGCAGATGCAAAGAGCATAGAAATTATTTTCTGTAATTGCCATAAAACATAAGCACAAAATAGCTATACAGTCAGGATTACCAATGTGCTCATATATCTCGCCTTAAATAGAAAAGCACAAGTTTAAGTGTAATTCTGAGTGAACAGTAGTACATTAAATACAAAGTGCCAGTTATGTAACTCTAAAGCAGTAAAATTACATTAAAGTAAAATGTAGGCCTGAGTCGCAAGAGTTAGCACTTGATGTGGACCTATTTGATAGAAAATAACTATATTTTGTTATATTCGTAAAGCTAATATTGATCATTTAAGGATATTTCTCATTGAGCCAGTGCAGTACAAGTGCATCTGACATTTCTTGAATGTAATTTGTATGAAACACCTTTTTCCCCTCTTGTGTAAATAGTAAATAAAGCGTTAAGAGAAGTAATTTGTTGTCATATATCATTTTCTCTCTTTTTCTTTAGAATACACATATGTTGTCTTTGTTTTATTGCCATGTATCTGTAATCTGAAGGGATTTACATTAACCTTACCTATAGTAGTTTTATAGTATATTTTTGTCTGTCTTATTATTTTACATCCTATGGTAATGGAAATGTTATTAATACTGTCTTATTCAATTTTCTATGATGAGAATTGTCATCAATCTGTTTGAGCCTTTGTGCCTCTAAAAAATTTAAATTAAATAATAAAAAAAACCTATTGATGCCATTTTTGTATTCCTGAATGAAGCAATAAATAATCCCGCCACACATTATGATGGTGTTTGTTTAAATGTGTCACTTTTCCTATTAATGGAGTGAATGAATAATTTAACATGCATTTAGATTCTGATCAACCTTAAATATTCTGGGCATATAAGCTAAAACGGTCTCTTCATTTTCGAGAGGAAAATTGTAAATTAATAGACCCAAAGAAGACAGTGACTCATCAACTACTCCCTTCCTGTACTGCGCCAGGGACAGATGTAGTCCTATTCATCGGAGACTCTGTATGTTTGCTAATAGCTTATACGGAATGAAAATATCCAGAACTCGACCCTTTGAATGTCATGCGGTATTTACACGGGCACACGTGAGGGAGGACAGTACACACACAGTTTTGAATCCTCCTTCAAATAACAAATAACAACAAGAAGGGGACTCACATGCTACCCCGAGGCTGCAGTTGCTATGGAGATAGCTTGTTTGGTGTTCGGCCCTTTTTCGGGAGGAGGGCTGTGTGAATGAACCTTGTGTTCAGGAAGTCTCTGGATATGACATCATCATGGGTGAAAAAGAAGCACGTGGGCTTCTCTGCATGAGGCGTCTGCGGCTCACTCGCGCACAGATATGCCTGGATGACTAATGTGCCCTTTAGCACTCTATGGTGTAATGAGTTTGGAGTGCATACAGATTAACTGTGTGAAATCGGTTAAGAATGAAATACATGATGAGCATGGCATTTCATTCAGCTCATTTTTGTGTTATTTTCAAAAAAAAAAAAAAAGCGCTCTGAGATCATCCTCACAAAAAGGCCATCAAGCTCAACTGAGCACAAAATTTATATTTTGTTAACTGCAAATGAAACGCCACACTTAAATCCAGATTTAAAACATGCCCAAGTCACAACTGGCTAATTACTTCATTAGCCGGCCGTTTAGGTGCATTGATATGGCGTTAAAATATGAGTAAATATGGCAGTGGAAGCTGCTGAGCAACAGTTGTGTGGAATAAAGGTGGCTTTATCCTCTTGCAGACACTTTGAAGACTCATTTTTTCAGACATGAGTCAGTGTCCTGGGCTTCAGGTGAGTAACTGCTCCTCGTAGTATTGGGTTTAGTGGGTGAAAAACTTTAAATGCTATAAAAAATAAAGACCATAATTAGACATGATGCATTTTGGCAATATTATGGTTTTATTTAAATTAAATATGCTTTTGATTATGTCCATTTAGCAGAACTTAAAATGACCAACTTTTAATCATAATCTCACTTTGACTCAGGTGAAACACAGATTGGGAAATGACCTTAAAAAAGATTAAATCTGGTATAAATATCGCGTATCCCAGCTAAAAATGATGAAACATAACATGCACAATTTATAGCTTGTATTACAGTGACAGCTAGTGAGACCAGAGAAAACTAAAAGTAAATGGTGAGCTCTGCTGATGTCCTGCAGAGGGAGACAAGAACTTGTGAATGGAGCTCTGAAACAGGAGGGGCTGTTTGACAGCTCTCCACTGGAATCAAGAGACAGTTACTGAGGTACAGAACACAAGTACACTGTTTTTGGAATAATGGGAATACTTCAACAGCGTGCTTTCTATTTTTTCAACCACTGAACTGGCAAATTCACTCACTTCAGAATTGAATTTAACGGGGCACACATGAGCAGCTCACAAAAGCTTCTTTGACAAAGCAGCTGCATGCTTAATTTAGCCTTTTAAATACATTTTATGATGTTATACCGTTCTGAAACCATTTTTGGCACCTAAACAGTAGATGCCGCAAATGCAGCTTATGAAATACAAATGCAAGTCTGAATCACATTGCTCTAAAAGGGGTTCAGTTTCCCTTGGATGAACAAAAAAGACTGAAAATTACATAAAAGAGCTGATGGGCAAAAATAGATTTGACAAACAGGAAAGAGCCTCTTTATGGTTAGCTAGAAGTGCACAGTTACAGATGTGTTTGGCATGGGAAATATACACAGCGGATGTCACTTTGTAATCATAACATAAGCCTAAATCATCAGTGTTTCAAGGATTCTCAGTGATAGGTTAGTAAGAGATGTGTGTGCTGTGCAGACTGTAAAACATGCAGAAATGTAAGATGTATTGAGATCTACATTAGAAAATGAGCTGATCGTTGAGCACACTGCAATAACTAATTTAATACGTTAAAAACGTTAACAAATCTCTGCCTGGACAGTAAACTCCAGAGAATGGAGAATGAGAAGAAATACAATTAACGTGATTATTTATCTTCCTGCATAAACCGTATCAAACTGATTCAGAATAGTTGTGTTAGCTTAAAAAAATTAAGAGTCAGTGGCTGTTACATCAGGATACAAATCATGAACAAGACAAAAAATTAAGTCTTCCAACTAATTTACATGTATCTAACTCCTAAGTACAGTTCTGTCTATATATTTTTGCACATTTGTTGTATTCTTGCTCCTGTGTACCATCAACGTGTTTTAAATATAGCAATTAAGATATTATTGAAGTGTAGTCTTTCAGCTTTACATCAAAAGTCTTAACAAAGTCTATCTTAGGAATTATGGCCATTTTTATACATATCTGCCCATTTTCAGAGGCTCAAAAATAATTAGACAACTGACCAACAAGCAGTTTTATGGGCAGGTGAGGCCTGCTTCCTTGTTGTTTTTCTTTTATGCAGCAAAAGATCTAGAGAAAAGATCTAAATGCAGTTTCAAGTGTTGAAACTGCATTTAGACATGTCAGTGTTAGTGGGTGTGGGTGTGGGGGATCAGAGAGACAGCAAAAACCTTATGAGTGGCCAAATCAATAATCTGGTGCATTTATTAAAAGAAGGAACGCACTATTTAGCTCAATAACAAGCCAACAGTTAATGCAATGCATTAACTGTCTATGAATTGAACCTGAAAGTTTTTCACTTCAATCACATCTCCATTGTTTTATTTAAAATCCACTGTAGTGATGTACCAAGGCAAAACCTCTAAAAACTGGCCATTCTCCAAAAATGTATGGACCTAACTGTAAAAAAAACAGCATGACATATATTGTATGTGTCTGTATGTAACTTGTATATGCTATATTCTATTAGATTATTCTCCACCTATGTGACAACTCAACTGAGCGTCCATGGCTATAGTGCATAAATGTCAAAGGGAATATTTGCAGGGGCAGAAACCAGTCAGGTGAGGGCCACGACCTGAGTGTGTACACTTGTTTTCAAGAGTCATTAAAAGTTGAACGCCTGTGGAACTTGTTAAATGTCTAAGTGTTTTTAAAGTTATGTAGTGACAGTAAGATGGGGTGAGTGCTGAGCACCTCAGTTTTGGAAGTCTTGAAGAATTGTTGGAAACTGTGGAGTTGACTACGGTGAGAAGCGCTCACAATGAAACTCTACATACAAATAACTGTTAGTAATTTATAAAAATGCACAGAGCAAACTGTTGATGTAATTTAATAATATAATAATATTAAACTTAACCCCTAGAGGTTACTTGCTCTTGTTCGATGTGCTTCAAATTGTTATTTGACGCCAACCAATAAATTAAGAATACAAATTTGTTATAAGATGAACAGTGAAAGGGGATGTTATTTTTAAATGCCAAACAGTGATACAGTTAAATGCTTTGCTTTGTTTTAGGTGCGACTGGTTTGGTTACTGGGAGTCCACTCAGTTACAGGGTTGGTTTTTGGCTAGCATTGTTCTTTTCAAAGGTAAAATACCATCAGTGTTCCACCAGTGGGCGGCTGGCTTCCTGGCTGTGGTACAACTGTCTGTCCTCTCCTCTGTAGTCTCTTTTAGACTTTTAGTGTTTGTTCTCTGGAGCTGACTTGACAAACAGAAGGTTTATATTCTGCATTACTCATCAAGCAATTTGATACCTTATTTGATACCTCGATGTATTACCTAACATCCTCAAATTATATTTAGTAAAACACCTTCAATACATTAATGTGAAAATCCTGAAAGAACTGTATAATGCCTCAGGCTGCGTATCCTTGCATTCAAGGCAAATGAAACAAAATAAATGCTTTCTCAGTTGTGCAGATCAAGGCCAAAAACATCCACAGGCGGACTTTAATAGTCTATTAGACTTTATGTTTTGTCATCACTGGACAAAAGAAATCAATAATAACCTTTCAGCACAGTGTAATTTAAGTGCTCTGAGAGGGAAGTAGACTGGCGCACCTCCTTGAGGCTTTGTTTTCATGCTTGTAGCCTGTGAGGGACACAGATCTTATACACTTGATCAGAGAAATCAGATCAGGAAAGCAGATTAAAATAGTAAAAAGAGCAAAGCAGTTCATGCACAGAAAAGGCTATGGTGGTGCAATGGGTTTAGTGCAGAGGAATTTCACCAGGGAGAGCAGAGTTTCAACCCTGTGAAGCCGTGAATTCAGGGTTGGCTTTCTGATTCCATAAGAAGCAGGTGCGTTTGCCTGTGGTCAAGTCATTAGTGGGGCTTACAAGAAAGGATGAGCTTCGGCAAGGGTCTGTCTCCTTTTTAGATTTCGGGTGTTTGTTAGTTTTTTGCCCCACTATACATATATATATATATATATATATATATATATATATATATATATATATATATATATATATATATATATATATATATATATATATATATATATATATATATATGAATTGAGATCGTCCCCACCCAGGGACACCAATAGCAGCTGGATAGCTGATTTTATATATATATATATATGCTATACAATGGGCTACATCCCCACAGAAATTTTTAGTGACAAATGATAAATGTCTGGATGCAGAGCACATTTTAATTTACACCTACAGCGACAAAACAAAGGCAGTGAATGTGGAGAGCAAAACAAACTGTTCTAATGGTTCATTATCTATTATCACCAGGTGGCGAAATCCCACTCTTGCTCCTAGGTTAACAGTGACATCAGCTCTGAAGTGGTCCAGAGGCTCATTAAATCAGAGGAAACAGACTCCTCTGGTAAATACAGCTGCCGCCCACCACCAGCACAAGCATCGCACTGATATATAGTTCATTTCTATAGTTCCTTCCACAGGAAGCAGTGTTAAAGGTCCTGTGTTTACATAATGCTTTCTTCATACTGTAGTCCTTAGGGGACTAATCGGGAGGATAACCACTGAATATATACATATGTGGATTTATGTAAAAGGCACTATTTTGAAACCGTGCTTAGTGACATCTCATCTGTTGTATGTCGAAGGCAAATATTTTCCTGAAGAAATAATAATAATACACTCAAAACACACTCAGCTGCAATCAATCGTTCCATTGTTATGATCGGTGTTTGCTTTGTTCTTTTCCTTCGTGTGCCGCCTTCTTTGCGTTGCCATTTCCTGTTTTTCACACCGACTTCCAGCATCTGTCAGTAGGTGTGTTTGTTTTTTTCAGTTACAGGTGGGCATACATGTGGGTGCAGGGTTGGTGGTCAGCTAGTTTTGCGAGCTTATGATAGACTTAGCCTTTGTTTGAAATACACAACATTGTATTGTTAATGAAGTCTATGAGGAATCGAATCCCTTTCTTTAATCATAAGGATGATTGTAATACTTTCAAAACAATGCGACTGGAGAGATTGCTGTAATATTTTGGATATTAAAGATAATAAAATCATGAAAGTAATTCTGGTAAAAGCTTCATATTTGTGATTTAAATTGAATTATTCAGTACTGTGCAACTTTGAGCTGTGCATTTATACCATCACTATATTTGATGTTTTGAAACCTCACATGACAGGTGGATCTGAATGAGCAACCATGGGACACTGCAGACTCATATGGTAGCATCACATCACAAACTCAGTCGAAACTTAACCTTACCATGCTTTATTTTTCTTTTTTACTCTAACTTGGACCATCATTTAAAAAAAAAACATGGTGGATTGATTCAATAAGAAGTAACGACCAATTGAGACCAGGAAAAGGTTCACTAAGCTCATAGATGAAGGCAGCCAAAGAGGTTTCCCACAGACTTCCCTGCAATCTCTGCAGTTGTTTTTGCAATCTGAGGAGTCGCCCCCTGCTGGCTATTAAGAACACTACACATTTAAGATGCTTCCACAGTGAATGAAATGGATATTTCCATTCACAGATATATTTTGTTGTGTTTAATGCTAATTATGTCTCTTGAACAATCTTGCTGATCTGAGCTGAACTTCTAAATGTAATTATTACTTTTTCAGTGTTGTTATCTAAGACCTAGCATTGTTGTAGCCTGTTCTCGCTGGCTTTCATTTTATGCTTTGACAATTGAAAACGGACATAACAGTAAGAATTTTCATACTGAACATTTTACCCTTGACATGATATTGACATGATGGAATTTCTGCAATAATTCTGTATCTTTACTACATTCTTGCTGCAAATATAGAATAAATGTGACTTTTCCTGCAGTGTTACAGGTGTCATTTGAGGGTTACGTGACATTTACATAAGTATTTCTGCATTTATTCTTGTGGCAGAGGAGTGGGTGACTTCTGGAGCACACAATAGCTAATTTAATTTCCCCTTCTTGATTTTTCTAACCCACAGTTATGCTTAAAGTCATCAGCCCATGCTACTCTGAAGCTACAAACTACAGTAAGCCTTTGTGGTGCTATGGCTGATAATGCTATAAGACTAGTAGATCTTATCTATGACTGTTTCCTCCACTTTTCAAATTATTTCTGGTTATCACAGAAGCAGTAAGAACTTGATGGTGTGAAGATGTTCACCCACAATGGTGCTTTTTCCTTCTTTTTTTCTTTTTTGCACTTGTTCCTGTCTAGTTGTTGTCATAGAGAGTGTTTCAGTGAAGTGCTACCAGTAAGTCAAGACCTCTGTTATGATGGACTCTCACATTTCACATGCACTCACTGCGTGGACGCCTCAGGAGAATAAAAATGGCATCAGGAGTTTTATCTCGGGAATCATTATTTAAATGTGCAGTTTTCTAGAGTGAAGCAGGGGAGATGTGCCCTGCAAAATCTGGAAAACGTGTATTTGTCCCTCTCAGTAAAAACATGAAAGCAGCAGAAGACATATATTTGTGCTATTAAAGCTTATAAAAATAAACACATATCCACAATAAATTGACACAGAAAAAAATAAAAATAAATAGCCTGTATTCCAGTCCTGCACTCAAGAATACAACTAAAATTGCCAGAACATCATTTATTTTGTTTTGTATGATTATATGATTAAGACTTACAGTCAGTAACTTAGACCACTGATTCATTCCAAATGTACTTATTGTGTTTACAGTAAGTTATGGTAATAAGCTGAATGATAATTTTCCCAGCAACTTGGATAAACACAGACCTTTAGCATTCAGTTGTATGTCAACACAATTCCAAAGAGGAAAGACATCAGCAACCATCTTAGAGAAGCGACTATTGCTGCCCATCCATCTGGGAAGGGTTATAAACATTTTCAAACAATTTGAGGTCCATTATTATGCACTGAGAAAGATTATTCACGAGTGAAAAATACTGAAGATGATCTTCCCAGTATGTCCTGGCAAATTTGCCTCAAGGTCAGACCATGTAATGTTCAGAGATATTGTAAAAACCTACAAGCTACATCCCAGACATCCATCAGGTAGCATGTTAGATGTTACAGTTAATGACAGTACAATTAAAGGCAAGATAAAATAAGTATGTGGTTTTTTTTTTTATTGGAAATGTTGGCAAGAGAAAGCCTCAGCTTTATGAGGACAGACTAGACCACTGTGGAAAGGCTGTAATTGAAGGCCCCTCCCTGAACCTGGGTCTAGTGGAGGGTTTTTTCTTACTGTTAAAGGGGAGTTTTTCCTTTCCACTGCTCATAGAAGTCAACTGGTAGTTGTGGTTTTCTCTGTTCTCTCTGTAGGGTCTTTACCTTACAGCAGGGGTGGGAGAACTCCAGCCCTCAAGGGCCGGTGTCCTGCAGGTTTTACATGTGTCCTTGATCTAACACAGCAGATTTAAATGGCTAAATTACCTCCTCAACATGTCTTGAAGTTCTCCAGAGTCCTGGGAATGAACTAATCATTTGCTTCAGGGGTGTTGACCCAGGGTGAGATCTAAAACCTGCAGGACACTGGCTCTCGAGGCCTGGAGTTGGCCTCCTCTGACTTACACGATAAAAAGCTTTGAGGCAAATGTTGTGATTTTGTGCTATATAAATAAAATTGAAGGAACTTGAATTAAATTAATGGACAGTGCCACATTTGGTGAAAACCAAGCAGGACTTCCTACCATCTGTCAATGGTCAGTGCAAAGAGGAATGATTTGGGGTTTTTCCTGCAGCCACAGAGCCGGGGCATCTTCCACTCCCCAGTCACTGAGTTGACAACTCCTCTCTATACCAAAGTATGCTACAGTCAAATTTCAGGGCATGTGAAGCTTGGCTAAATTGAGTCATTAAACAGGACAATTACCCCAAGGCTAGCTGAAAATCTACAAAAGAATTGCCTAAAAAGAAAAGAATGAAGGTGTTCCAGTTATTCCAGTCAAAGTTCAGACCTCAAAATGATTAAAATGCTGTGGTGGGACCTTAAGAGGGCTGTTCATTAAGAAATACTTGCAGCCTCAATGAACTGAAGCAATGTTGTAAAGAAGAGTGGGTCAGAATTCTGATTACGACTTGCGGTCATACAAAAACAATTACTTGAAATTACTGCTGCTAAAGGTTTTTCTGTAAGCTGTTGAGTATGTGCTTAGTTTTCATTTAATAAATAATGAAACAGTGCAATATGTAATGTGTTGTTATTCATCTAAGGTTGTATTTAAAAATTTAGAACCTGGTAAAGACCAGAGGGGAAACCTTAGAGAATATACTTTCTTTTTCACATGACTGTTCGCTGATATTAGCATGTTAGCCCTGTCATAACTGCCAGTGTGAGACGTTATCATTTAGCCCAGTGGTTCCCAAACTTTTTTTGCTGGGCCCCCTTTGTTTTACAAGAAAAATGTTCGTCCCCCCCACCCACGCACAAACACATCCTCCAACCACACACACCCATATTTTGCTCCATTGCGGTTTATTTCACACCTCAAACATTTAGTAAACAATTAAGCAAATACAAGTAATCTGCAATAAATTACAGATAGTAAGAAAGTAAACTACTAACTCTTTTACGCTACGTCCACACCTACATGGGTATTTTTGAAAACGCAGCTGTTTCGTCCACACGTAAACGGCGTTTCGAATCACCGAAAATGGAGATTATTTAAAACTCCTTTTTACGTGTTTACGTGTGGACGAGGAATACAGAGTTCGTCAAGCAACGTCAAAGGTATGTGCCTTTTTTCACGTCACGCTGTGTGCCACGTTATTGTTTACATGAGATGAATTGCAGAATGGCAGATAGAGACAAAATACTGTTAATATGACTATCTGCAGGTTTTACACGCTTACATACACACGCAGTTACTGTCCCTCCATTTAGAAAGGCAGAGGCATCACGGTGTGATTATTTTACATGTATTGTTTGTTTTTTTCCCCCTGTGTAATAATACTCAACATTGCTATCAATGCATTTTTCAAAAAAATGCCTCTCTGTACAAAATGGGTTTAAAAACATAAACAACTGTGGGATACTGTTTGTCCGTGATTTGAACCGGGGAACAAATCGTGGCAGGACCAGCCTGATGTTATTTGTATCCCGCTGTAACTTTACTGTATAAAGAGCAAACATCTCCAAAATGTCAGGAGTAGTTAGTGATTTGAGCAGCCGAAGGGAAAACCAATTCTGCAGGGGAGACCTACCTTGGCACTTGTGCAGGTGAAACCAAAGGGCAGATATGCTTCACCACATTTTCTCTTCTTTGGCTTAGAATGACGTTGGTTTGGAAACATATTCAGCTATGCTTCATCTCCTGTTTTGCGTTTCTGTGGCCGCCTGGTGATAGCAGTGTCCAAGCCTTGTTTTTTTTTTTTTCCTTTCTCATACTGCGCCCCCCCCCCCCAGGGGGTGGGCCCCACACTTTGGGAAGGTCTGATTTAGCCAAACCTCCTTTCTGCCTGTCCGTAAAGAGCTGGGTATACAATTGTGAATGGAGCCTTTTTAAAATTTTGTTCATCTGGCCCCAAACTACATTAAATTATTAATATCTCTAACAGTTTTTGGGATGACCTTGTTCAATTTTGGTGTTGACTATACTTCATTATACCGTATTTGATTCCTTTACAAGAAAAAAAAAATTTGAACAGAATTCACAGCTTTTAAAATTAGTTCCTTTTTCAGTTTGTTACATTTGTGTATTATAGTTTTAATTTTTGAACCATCATTCCTAATTATGAAAAAGGAAGACCCATATCGTCTTCAATGGTGAAAATGGTGAAAAACTGGCAAAGAGCGGGAAAACATGTCAAGTTGAAAACTGACACCACAGATGTCCTGTTACTTCACTTATACATCAAATCCAAGAGCTAATTTACATCCAGCGGAAACATGAATATGAGTGAAAAATCTGACAAAAATAAAATAAAAATCTAAGTAGTTGCGCAACCTCCCCAAGAGAGAGCTGGCAAACAAACAAAACCAAAGCACCACCACTAAATCTTCAATTTTACATTCATTGATTAAATATAAAATCTGATCAGCTGCATTTTAAATGCTTTTTAATGCGTTCAGTAATTACAGAGACAGTGACAAGACCAGCGTGGAATAATGATATTTCTCTAACAAAGTTTGAGCAAGATAAAAAATAGATAAGTAAATGCATTTTTCATTACATTTAATAGAATGACATTGTTGTAATTTGCTAATAATAGCCATCATCACAGAGACCTGGGACCCCATTAAATGGCACACAACAGAGCTGATAGAGTATTGCCTGCACAGATTGCGCTGAGAGGAGAGGCTGTTATTTTGCACAGCTATAATCAAAGCCATAGTGATCAACAGACCTGCTGAGTTATAAGCTGACATCTCCTTAACACTAACAGCAGACGTTGGCTCTTGGCGCTTAAAGTAGATTTAGAGAAAAGCAGAGTAGAAGGAGAGAGTGAGTGGAGGAGAGAGGAGAACGACTTTTTGGCATCTCTGTGCTTTCCCCTGGTAATTTGAATTTTTTTTAATCACTACGCGTTTCTGTGAAGCCTAACCAGGCAAACAAAGAGGCTTCAAACAATGCAAAAAAACCAAGAGAAGACCTTGGATCTGGCCTTGCTGAATTAATGAACCACAACTAATTGGGTATTCAGTTACTCTAAGCCCTTTGCCAAACAGGTCATATTCAGTATTCAGCCCAACAGGAGTGGTTAATCCCCACAATTGACTTTAATCTAATTAGAAAACAGATCTCATGTGTATTTTTTAGTAAAAAACACACACATTTGTTTTCAGTCTGTTGCATAAAAAGTATCCAAAAACACCAGTTTCATTAGATGGATCTCCCCTGCTGTTGGCGGATGGAAATACAGCGTTTATAAAAATACAAATTCATCAAACTGCATGTGCATCGCATGTTCATGCATACTACATCTACACTCTTCAGCTCATGCCTCAACTCCGTCACATAGCAACGATTTGGTCTCCATAGAAACGGAATTAAATTTATAACAAAGGATATTTATAACAAACTTTCATCAACAAATTCCCTGAATAGAAAATGCTATTCTAGCAAAGCTTATTCTTTGTTTTTGTTTTTGTACTCATCGAGGGACTGCCTGAGATGTTCTGGTCGTTCGTTTCAGGTATAACAATATAAAAAATGCAACTTGGAACGCAATAATGGTTCATTCATTCACTTAAGATGCTGGGAAAACACCAGATAAATATATATATACTTTATTTAGTGTTGAAAGCTCTTTATTTTAAATAGGAAAAAAATGTAAGGAAAATGGTTTTTAAACTTTATTTAGGGGGGAACCATAAAGTTTTTTAAGCATTTTCAACATATTTTTTTTTTAAATCAGATTTTTCTGGGGTTTACATACATGTATGACAACTGAAACTAAAGTTATAGCTTTCTTTATAATAACCCAGAAAACAGAAAGCTGAACAAAACCTTAATTTAAACAAAATACATTTAGATCTCATTTTAGAGTCTGCCTAAATGGATGGAGTTGCCTATTTTTTTTTTATTGGTAAATCAAATGTGGATGTTCAATCTTTTATTGCTCTAAGCTTGTTAAAAGATTCTCCAGACTAAGAAGCAGAGAAGTTAATTATTCAACAGACTAAATAGATTTACTGGGACTTTACTTCGCACTGGACTCAATACTTCACAGTGGCATTTAACTCCCCTGAGCCTGAACAGATACCGTTTTTAACACAATAGTCTTCAGCTCTGGTCTTTGAGATTCAGTTCTTGGCAAGTTTAATAATTTAAAAATTATAGCCACCCTACATATTGATTTAAACTGTTCTATTATTGCATACTTAGAATGAAGATCAGACACTATAGACTATAGACACTGTAGGCAGGATATCAAGTCCACTCTGCGTTTGCTTTATATTTCTTTGAATGACTGGTTGTTTATAGAAGCTTCATAGGTATATCTGTAAAGAAAAGTCTGAAAGATCTTTCAAACCATTTTCAAGATGATGTACAGTACATGTTTCTCGTTTTCACAACTCTCCCGGTGACCAGATGACAGTGTCTCTGCAGGGATGCGTCCTGCTGCTGTCCATGAAGCCAAAGGTCATCAGCTGCTCACCGTCAGCAGGATGAGAGTCTTAAAAACTTGCTGCACAGTGGGAACTCTCACTTTCCTGTGGAGCGATTAACAGGAAAGCAACTTTTTTCCTTCTTTTTTGTTGAGAAGGAATCATGAATGAAAACAGAGCTGGGGAAGAACGAATAACTTTACAATCACTTGTGTAATAGTTGCATTCACTGCTGCAATAACTGAAATGGCTGTAGTGAAAACTTATGTTAACAAGAGGGAGGAACAGGGGTGAAGAGTGGAGGAAGGTGCACACAGGTGGACTAAATTGTATGTAAAAGGTGCAATCTGAAACAGATAGGAGGCTGTACGGTGGTGGCAGAGGGAATGTTGGATATATTGGACAAAGGATTTTTAATGTGGAGCTGCCAGGGACAAGGAAAAGGAGAACACCACAGCACTGGTTTACTGAGGTCATAAAGGAAGCTAGAGAGTTGGTGGGACTGAAAAGGAACATGAACGTGATTTATTGATGAACAGAAATTAGGTAGAGGTGGTTGGTGGTTAGACTCTGATGGTGCGTCTCAGCAGAACTGCACCCCAGCTGTGAAAGGGATTAGAGCAGGACCCCTGGAGCCTAGATGCTGGTGGTGGAGATGAGGTTGCTTGTATGGAGCCTGACATGAAGAGAGGTGGAGATATGGAGGAGGTGGATTGCACAAAGGCGTCTTGCAAAGGAGAAGGACAGTGAGATTTAAAGTAGGCGTCATGAATGCCGATTGGCCTGGAGAAGGCTGGGAGAGGGTGATTGGACTAGACCAGTGATAAAACAAACAGTTTGACAGCGTGGGAAAGTCGGAGAGAGCAAGCTTAGATTTAGCCAGCACCACCTGCGTGTGGACAGATGTGAGGCCACAGATCTTCCTTATTGAACCTATATATAATATACATTTAGTTTGCTTGGTTTGGTGAGTTTAATTAATTTGTTTAACCCTTTAAAACCGGTCAGAGCAGGCACGCTCCGTTTTGCGTAACTATTTTTAAATCCTGGTAGCACTGCAACCATGTGAGCTAGCGCAAAAATTTTTTTTGCGTATGAAACCGGAGGAGTTGTACTTACATCTTATGCCATCAGCTTGTCCTAGGTCACAGTTTCCATCCACATATAGCTTTGCAAAAACTGCATAAAAAGCGCTTGCAGCAACAAAAATATAATATTCCAGAAACTTGCTTTGGATCCGATCAGCTGTTCATAACACTTCCTACGTCCATCAGCTGAACTATGCATGTCCCTGCCCAAAACCGGAAGTGACGTCATTTTCGCGGAAATGTAGGTTTTTACCATCAAGGCCTCATGAGCTTATACTGTTGTTTTTAAAAGTTATGTTTGACTTTATGACTTTCTGTGTCGTTTCTGGGATGCTTAGGACTCATATTGCACTGCTGGAAATAGTTTATTTTGATGCATATGCTGCTTTTTTGCAAATTTGCACTATAATATTTATTTTCGTTTTTCCTGCAGTGTATAGAAATTGGTGTATTTCAAAAACAAAACTATGAAGACACTCAAAATAAATTTCCTGTGGTGGGAAACTAGTTTGTGCAACTTTTTTGTATTTACAGTTTTGAGGGATAAGCCTCTTAAATTTCTCTAACTAGAAATATATATAACGATTTTAAATTTTTTTGTCGTTTATTGCACTTTTTTGCAATTTATGTAATTACTATGCACTTAATGCATGCATATTATTAAAATTTAGGCTGTAATGGTTGTATTGATGTATAGCAACTTGAAATGCTCCCAAAAATGGCTCTACAACATGTAAAAATATAATATAAGCTCTGGCGGACTTGGTTCTATGGTAGGTCTTAAAGGGTTAAACACTCTTTTATAAGCTCCATCGATTCCTTGTTGCTGAACCTCTCTGGTGTTTCTCCAGTCCATTCAAGTTAAACATAAGAGAACCCAGGGTGAAGCTGGCTGAAATTTCCATTGCATGTCCATTTCATTTCTTAAAGTAGCTCACTGTCATCCCTCCATACATATTTTTAATGGACAAAAGAGAAATTAAAATGAAATCCAGACACAGTGGCTACTAAGAGGTAAACTTATATTAAAAAGTGGATCCAAGGTGTCCCCAGAGTCAGAAAGCATAATAACTCTGTGACTGTCAACAGCATTTTCAAAGTGTAATGCTTATTTAATATGAAGCTGCAGTGAAAAACTATTGTGACCTCAGCCTCTCTACTTATTGGTCTCTTGGCCTTTGACTGTGTGGATGGGTGTGTGTTCTCACTTGATTGCAGTTTTCCGGTAAAGCATGACTTCATCTGTTTTCATTACTCAGAAATAAAAAGTCTTTTTCTTCTTCGCTTTTCAGCTGCTCCTTTTAAGCAGTCGCCACAGTGAATCATCTGCCTTCATCTCATCCTATGATCAGCATCCTCTTCTGTCACACCATCAGAATCCGAATACTTTAGTAATCCATAAGGAAATTTGGCTGTTTTACTTATCAGCCTTTGTTCCTGTGTCTGTCCTTGTCTCATCTGTTTAGTTATTTTTAGTGGTCCCTGCCTGGCTCTCCTGTCGTGTCCCCTTACCTATCTTGTTTTCTCTGTCTTGTCTTTGTACTGTTAAATGAGTCTTATCTCCTTATCCAGCCTTATCCCATGATGCATTGAGTATTTCTTCTTCAGTCACCTTTCTCACTCACTATGTGCTAATAGACCTCTCTGCATTGAATCATACCTGTTATTAATCTCTGTCTCTCTTCCACAGCATGTCTTTTATCCTGTCTTCCTTCTCTCACCCCAACCGGTCGCAGCAGATGGCCCCGCCCCTCCCTGAGCCTGGTTGTGACGTAGGTTTCTTCCTGTTGGACGGGAGTTTTTCCTTCCCGTTGTCGCCAAAGTGCTTGCTAATCCGGTTGTTCAGTCTGACGTCACTAGCCGTGTCTGGGCCTAAACGCCGCTGCAGGTCCATATATCAAACGATCACTATGGCATTACTGAGAGTTGAAAAATTGTCTAAAGTCTTTCATCTTTAATAAAATGATCAGCGTTCTGCTCTACCAGGTGTGACAATTGAGTTTAACATCCAGGCATCCATGAAAACGGAATTTATGACATTTAACGGAGTTAGAAGTTAGCAGGAAGTTAGCTCGCTAGCTTCTATCTAAATACAATATAGCATGTCCTGACTGCGGGGTGTTGGAAACAAATTAAAACGTACAGCTCTGCTATCACTTCCAACATAAATGAAGACAGAAAACTAAACAGCAGTGACGTTTGTAGGGTTACTGAAGTTTGGCTAGCTGGTATATAATGATGTGCTACGTGACCGCTAGCGACACAGCTATGTTAGCATAATATAAACAAGCTAACTTTTTTTCCACTCGATAAAAGTTAACGTGAGTGTTCTCGGTGGTTAGGAACAAATGTAATCGCATGGCAGGATGCTGTAAAAGGACCAAACTTCAGCCAGGAGAACAACTGAGATAATCCATCCACAATACGAGGTTAGTCATTCATATACTGCTGCATGGGCTGGGCTGTAGTTACATCCTAAGGTTTTAAAAACTGAGCTTAAATAAATGATTAGCGGTAATAAAAGCCGAGGGAGGTCAACAGTGATCACTGACTGTTTTAGGAGCTTTTTGAGATCAAATAGAAGAAAATACATAACATTAAACATGCTAACAACACAAAAGCCATATTAAACGCAGACTACTTTAGGCCCGGAAGTAGGATTCGTCGCGTCATCACTGAACAACCGGATAGGTGGTCATTTCACTGTTGGGTTTTTCTCTGTATATATCATTGTAGGGTCTACCTTACAATATAAATCACCTTGAGGCAACTGTTGTTGTGATTTGGCACTGTATACATAAAATTGAATTGAATCTCGTCTCTGTGTTTGGGGTACTTTCCTCCCTGTGCCAAGTTGGTATGTCTGAACTCTGGGTCTGTCCCTGTTGTTGATTTATTTTGATTTTGTTTCTTGTCCAGTGTGTGTTGTGTTCAGTTTTGCTTCCCCTGTTGTTACTCTGATTTAGTTCACCTGTGTTCCCAGGTGTGTTCCATCTCTCTGATTACATCATGTACATTTAAGCTTTCTGTTTCCCCTTATCGTATGTTCTGATCTCTCTCATCTCTCCTCTAGTTTTGTGTCCAGTATTTCATTTATAGCGTCCTAGTTAAGTTCCTTGTGTTCTGTCTCTGCCCAAAAATAAAGCTGCCTTTAAGTTTAGTCATGCTTCCAAGTCCTAAATCTGCCTGCTTCACACATCACATCCTGAAACTAACATTCAAATCATATTAACTCTGACAGTTACACAGCAATGTCGGGAAGCATGGTTCATTAGTGTTATTAGTTCCGAATGGGGTTTTCCATCTGTAACATGACATGAAAAATGTCTACATCTGGCAGTTTTATCCAATTTATGGTATTGTAGAATTAGTTTAGGTTTTTCAGGGGACAACAAAATCGCACTGATGATGGAGAGATTTCAAAAACTCACAAAAAACCCGTGTGTCAAATATGATACACTTGGCGTTACAGGGGTTAAAATCTGGCTTGCTGCAATAATCTTGTAATAATTTTTGCAGTTGTGGAACACTTGACAATTATCTCTAATAGGGCCATATATTCCAACATTTCCTCATAATTTACTTTACTGGAAACAGTTTTAGCATAAACAGTACTGTATACACAATTCTGATGTTTCTTTCTGTATATTAGCCCACTAATGGCATTGCATTAACAGAAGTTCCAGTGCTAGCATTAGCCTTCTAGGGGACTAGGGGAATTATGGATAAGGTTATGCGGGTCACACTGAACATTTATTCTCTGGAGAGGAGAATAATTCTCTGGGAAGAGAAAAAACAGTTCGTCCGCAGCAAAAATGCAGCTAATAACACAGTGATGAAAGCAGAAATCATTATTCTGTTACAACAAACGCATCATCTCGGGTTAATCATTTGCTTGGCTTTGACACTTTGCTATTATTGGTGCCCAATTGTGAGCTCCTGACTTATGGCCATGTGTGCTGCCAATACAGAGGCTATGACAGAACCATGGTGTCTGTGTTTTCGACTCTGTGTTATGTGAAGGCGTGATATAATTGCACTCTGTCATCAAACAGCTGCAGCTAGCTCCCCAGTGCTGGATTCTTACATATCCTCACAGTGTCATGTCGGTTTTATAAGGTCTTGTGAATTCTGGGCAATTTATTTTAAAATGTGTATTATTGCTAATACAAAAGCTTCAAACACAAAGAATAAAGTTATATTACAATTGCGATCTCACAGTGAAGCTGTAATGAATTCCTAACACGATTCTTTTGTTGTTTTTCTTCTGTCGTTTCACAGATTTCTTTGACAAAAAAAGCATTTCTACATTTAAAAAATTAACTGAACTTAATACCAATCTAATAATTCTGTTATCACACAGCGACTTTACTCCTGCATGACTACAGAAGGAATAAATAATAACTGGAAGTCAGCAGAGCTAATCTATGATTTGTAAGCAATATTTTCACTTTTCAAACTGACTTCAAGGTGAGTGTGTTCCCATTTACAGACATATTTGTTTAACACATAATCACCAAGCTTATCTTTAATTAAACAAAAGTCATTCAGTAGTTCAGATGGTGTTTTTCTAACCTGTCACAATCCATAGCTTTTCTCAGTTTTATAATTAGAAATGAAATAATGCTTTATGTTACTGCATGGTACTTACGGGGAAAATGATTAATTTAATTTGTAAAATTAATCTGAAACAAATCTAATCTGAGAGAAATTACCCTACTTACTGGACTCGCAGAGGGTTTGCAGATCTTTAATTAGGCACTTAGATTTAATTATTCCTAGAGGTACTGTGCTGTGTATCAGGTACATATACACTCAGTTGCCAGTAGGTACAGTTTAGACCCACTTTTGCCTTCACAACCACGTAATTCTTTGTGGCATAATTTTAACAAGGTGCTACAAATATTTCTGAGAGTTTTGGTCCATATTGATAGGACAGTCACACAGTTGCTGCAGATTTGTCAGCTGCATGTCCATGATGTGATTGTCCCATAGAGATACATTGACTGTGGAGGGCATTTGAGTGCAATGACATGTTGCATTATACTGGTGGAGACAGCCATCAAAAGATTTGTATAGTTAGGTCAGAAAGGTATGGACATGATTTGTAACAATACTCAGGTAGGCTACTTTATGCTTAGTTGCAACTAAAGTTGCATCAAAGTGTGCCAAGAACCAACAACCTGAGCCACTGATGCAAGCCAGGATGGAACCATGTCTCAGCAGAAACACTCAGGACAGGCAATGTTTTTCCAAACCTCTATTGTCCAGTTCTGGTGAGCCCTTGTGAACTGTAATCACAGTTTTCCAGTCATACTTGACAGGAGTGGCACCCGGTGTGGTCTTCTGTTGCTCTAGCCCAGTGTTTCCCAACCACTGTGCCGTGGCACATAGGTGTGCTGTGAGAAATGGTCAGGTGTGCCATTGAAGATTATTTGGTTCCACCTGATTAGTAATCTAATCGAGAAGTGTGAGTAATGGGCAGAACAATTACCTTCTCTTCTACTAGAGGGCAGTACAACTACCTGCTCTACTTAAATGGATTGCCAACTGCCAGTAAAACAGAAGAAGACGCAGAAGAAATTACATAATAGTCATGCTGGGAGTGAGACAACGCAGTACGTAATAGCAATGGATAAATATTTGAAAAGAAAAAGTAGTCAGTCTGACCTGGTCCTGGAGAAAATTCTGACTGAGATGAAGGCCCTAGCATGAGTCGTGGTCAGAAGAAAGCAAAAAATACTGGGGGTATACTGGGGACAAACAGAGCCAATTCCACTATACCTGGTGCGTGCCAAAAGGTCAATATCCTTTTTGTGACATTTCTTGTTTGGTGGTGTGCCGTGTGATCTTTCTAATGTGATGGGCTAGAGCAAACACTGCTCTAGCCCATCTGCTTCACGGTTTGATCTATGTGTTCAAAGATGCTCTGCATAGTTGCTTGTAAGTAGTGATTACTTTTTCCTTTCTCAGCTTAAAGCAGTTTAGCCATTCCCCTCTGACATCTGGCAACAACAAGGCATTTTCACAAATAAAACTGCTGCTCGCTGGTTATTTCCCCCTTCTTCAGATGATTCTCTGTAAACTTTAGGGAACTCCCAGTAAATCCACACTTTCCAAAATATTACAGCAGCATATTTAGCATCCTTCATTTGGATGTTTGGTTTGAACGTCAGCAGGTCATCTTGACCAAATCTACACATTTAAATGTAAATGTATGAGTTCCATCCATGTGATGATCAAATATGTGCGTGAACAAATATTGAACGAATAAATAATAATAATAAAGTGGCTCAATGAGTCTTTGACAGGGCTTCAAGTGGGTTAGAGTCATCCAACTGTCATGTTCAGCTTGAGCAGGTTGTTCTCTCCCCTGACTGACAGAAGACGTCTCACTTTGGACTTTCAGTAAGATTTGCGCTGCAATACTCCCCTATCAGCCCGCCAAGTGAAAAGTGACATGTAAATTGCATATCAAATTTACCACTGCAGAATGTGAGGGTTACATGGCAGCTGTTAATCAGTGGAGGTTATAAAGTGATATGATGTACGGATGTATTTTTCTGTGAAGGGGAGATGGTTTCACTTTGAGCAGTGTGTGACTTGAATTTAAAAATCAATGTTTATACCAAAGGCAGCACTAAGAGAGTAGTTTTCCCGTCTCACTGCACATGCTCGTTCTGTTTATTTTAAATTTGTTAGCTTACCATCCTTCTGCTACCAAAAGTCTTCAAATGCCACGATCCCGTCATTGATTTTCCTCTGAAGACATGATCAAAGAGACTCAGAAGAAACTGTTAAACTTCCTCTTTTCACCTTCACAGGTCTGTTTACCTGGCTAAGAAAATGTCTAGCGTTGGTGAGAGGACACAAAGGTCTGCTTAGTCATACTGAGAGACTAAAGAGCAGGGGCAATGCTTCCAACTGTGGGAGGTTTCTGTGCTTTAAAAGTATTCCTCTAAATTCTTTGCAAAAAATCCATTTACAGATATCCTGTCTAATGGTCAGTGTCTAATAAAATGTGCTTCTTCAGCTTTTAAACCCTGTGCATCAGTGTGTTATTATATACTCAATGCAAAGTGATACAAGGTTATGTTCCTATGATTTCTAAGAGCCATGTACACATATTGGACTTTCCATGAGAATTGTGCACTCCTTACACTTAGTTGCATAATAAGAGGCTTTTGTTTCCTCTGTTTCAGGTCCTGGTTAATGGCCTGTGTCGTTTGAGAAAGGAAATGACGAGCTTGCTGCTTGGGAAACTATATGAGCTGGTTCACTACTTTATTTTGTGAAGCTCCCTGCTTTGTTATGCTATGAAGCCAGGCACAAAAATGTTCAGTACTGTCACTGAGAAATAAGAAAAAAATATATATACTAGAATTCATGTATAAAATGTATAAAATGAGAGAAAATTGTTGCGCATAAATGTTTTTTCATTAGAGTAATTATGCTCATGTGGGGGTAATGTGTTAAAAAGCTCCCTCCCCTTTCAATTCTTTAACTTCTTCACTTCTATTTGGTACATGGGGATCAGTCAGGCCCGGGAGCCGCCGTCAGTTCCTGCAAAAAATTAAAAATGATAAAGCTAATAGTCAGGGCTGGGTCAGGTCATCGTAAACCTCTCTGTAGTTGTGCTGAAAGCCTGCAGTGCTGTGGGATGTGCTTAGTCCTTTCCTCGTGTGCTCTACACTCTAATTGAGAGAGAGTTGCGATAACTGCCATAGTGTTGTCATGAGACATGCTTCCAACTGAAGTGCATTAGTTTCTAATCATGATCCTTACACCAGCATGCCATCACATCGATTTAAGACCATATTTATTTGTTTATTTCTTTTCTACTCTCTGTAATGTGTGCTTCCACAATGACTAGTTAGTAAATGATTAATGATGTTTAATAAAAAGTGGTCCTCGTATAATGTGGTTCCAAGAGCTGAGCTTATCTTTACTCTGTGGTTGAGATCATTTAAAACTTTGAAAAGTATTGTGTTCACTTTGGAAAGCAATTAATCTCACTTTTGTTTCAGTCGGAGATGTTCTTGTGGTTTCTTCGCTTCCAATCTAATCTTTCTATTAAAAAAGCAATAAAACTGGAGGCAGGGGTCCATCTGTCAAGGTGTTTATAATGTTGAATACGGGCGTTGGAATAACGATATCTGATACGATGCAAAGTGTAAAATTACATAACTGTCAGTCTACTAGAGATATTTTCAATCACATACGTAAATTAACGCTGCGATCCTTAACTGCAGAATCTGGAGAGGTGTTTATAGTCAGGTGTGAGTCGGGCGAGAGGTTGTCAGAGGTTGTTTTAACATATCCAATAGGTTGATAATACTTTTCCGCTGCTCAAGATAATTTAAAACCATGCACTTGAATCTGATAAATGATCATATTTTTACCACCAACCTCGGTGTGCTCTGGCTGCTTTTAAGCCTTTTAAGCCCACTGTGTGCTCACCAGAGTCTTTGTTATCCTGCTTAATAGAGCATTACTTTGAGAGGAAGCTGTTCAAGCTGAGCTCAAATTTTAGAAACTATCCAAACTATTTTACTCAACAGATGGACCATTACATCTGCCAAAAAAGGGTTTGAAATAAATCCTTGGGTTATTTTGAAACATGCAGTTTTTAGAGCATCCAGGTTGATGATTTTATATGTTATGGACTCGAGCAAACCCGTGCAGAAAGATGGTGTGTTTTAATGCAGTTATCTGAAAAATTATATGGCTTACTGTGTGGTCATTTTAGCTTTTATATCTTACGTTATGTGTATATTGTTTCTTTTTCAATTCCTTTCTCTCTGTTATATTTAGCTTATCTGTTGTCTTGTTTTAAAAGGTCTGTTTGTGAAGATGGATGACTCACCTTCCACAAACCACATGTACCAAAGCAGCCGTCAGCAGGGCTAACACAGAGAAACAGACAACCATTCGCACTTCTATGGGCAATTTAGAGTCATCAATTAACTTAACCCCGCTAACTGCATGTCTTTGGGCTGAGGGAGGAGTCTGAAGTACTACACAGGCCCAGATGGTAGATTTAAACCCAGGTGGAGTCAGTGTTTTAACAGAAGTTATAATAATTGCTTGCAAGTTAGCTTAAATAAATACTAATTAATAGGCAGTTCAATTCCCATATTGATCAGTAGCGTCTTGTGTAACCAAAGGTGCTTACAATGTGCAGCCATTAGTGGAAGACTGCATGTTTTTTACATGTAAAAACCATTAACAGTGCATTGTTTGAAAAAACTGCGTGACCCATTAGCTGTGGAAAGTAGGCTGGGGTCACAGAGACCTCCCACACATTTACACACTGTCATAAATTGTGTTCATACTCGTCCACCCTGTGACAGCTGGCCCTGGTCTATTGTATATTAATTTTCCTCTCTCTTCTTTTGTTTCAGCACATACTGAGGTCATCTTTACCATTTTCTCACACTCAAAGAAGTTACAATATTGACACTTGCGCTGCCAAGTTGCAAAGACTTATGAGTGATCTCAGTCAAACAGACACAGCTGCGATTATTTGGTGGCGAAATCACATTTTGGACTGCTTTTTGTCAAATCCTGAAAATTATCCATCTGTTTATAAGCTACTGTCCATGCAATTATCAACAGAGAATATTTATTACATAAAATATGTTACGTCAAGTAGTAGAAATACACTGTGACTTGTGATTTCATTGAATCAAACATACGTTTGTAAAACTAAAGATTTAGTCAGTGGATCCCAGCCATTTTGGCTTGCAGTAATCAGGTTGCAGTTGTTGTGGTTTCACCAAAGATATACTGTTGAAACTGTTAACACTCACTAAACTTCTAAGATTTATAAGATTAATTTCAATAATTCTTGAGACCTCAAAAAACTGTAATAACTCTACAGCCCAACAGATTTATCGTGTGTGCTCTCAGCGAGGCCCAAATATTGTGAACTACTGCATTAAGATATTTACATTAAGTATTTAAAAAATAGTGGCTTCATATATTAGCATATGTATGCATGAAGGCACAAAGTCTGTGTGCCGATGTTAATGCTACAGATCGTTGGTGACTTTTCCACACTTATGCATCCTCAGCAAACACTGACCAGACGCCTTTACTTTACGTGGTAGTTCCTAAACACTTCCTCTTTGCAGTTATACAACTTACAAAAATTGGGGAGAGAAGATGTTTCAGGAGCTGACCTACTGCAGTGAGGACTCTTTCAAAGGACTAATACACGGCAGACTGCATTTACAGGTGATTGATTTGATACACTTGCAGCAAGGGGGCTGAACAAAGTTGAAGGTATTCCCCAATATATTTATCCATATAGTGTATATTATTTATATTTAGTCTTGAAGAACAATATTTTAGTCCTAATGTGACACATTTTTACCTTAAAATTCTTCCTAGAAGACATGGATTTTTTTTTAGCTTTCTTTTGTTGGCAAATGTTGTTAAATGATCTGAATATTTCTTTCAATAATGTAACCACTGCGGCAGATTGTATCTCACCTTGTTGCACTGGCTTCATAAACCTTCAGGCTAATTCTTCCAGAGAAACGTTCTTATCCCGCCACAACAGGTCAACTAATGAGAAAATTAGACGACCGCTCTCATTTATCTCACCTACTCGCATTCAGTATCTTAAATTATGCAAGGCTGGATAGATCATACAGAGCATTATTATGAGAAGCCCAAACAGTAATAGCTCGAGTATGTTGCAATTTAGTCAAAACTGGTAATAACCAGAGATAATGAGTGTGATTCTCATTAGCTTCAAGGCCTTTGTCGAACTCAAACTGCAGAGGATTTTTTAAATTAGTGTCACCAGGACCGCTACATGACCAGCATCAACTATTTGAAAGGACTGTTTAAAAAAAGCAAAGCCATTTTGGGTACTCTGTTGGCAATGAAAAGGGAAAGAGCGGCTGTTGAAACAATGCAGTTGTGCGAGTAAGACGGCTTGTTTGTTTTGTTTGAATGGAAATAAAGATCTTTCATGTTCAAAGAATGCCTCCCACAGAGTATCTTTTCCTCTTTTTCCCTTCATAGTTGAAACTGTCGAGCCAAACAGTGGCCGAAAGGCTTTTAGTACCCTGTAGCAGTTCAATGTTAAAATGCCCGTGGATAAATGCAGAGACGCTTGGACACATTTAAATAATTACCAGCAGGCTTTATTCTTTAGAACCACAAGCTTTTATAAAATCGATATTTAACTCTTGAAACGTAGTGGCTCCATCTTCACAGTTATTGTGGGTACGAGTCAATTCTTATGTGCCGGGCAGTCTGAGTGATCGTGTCCTTGAGGTCAATTAGCCTTGAGGGAAATAATGAGTGTGGTGCCCCAGCTTTACCCTGCTGCTTAAGACCACTGCGGCCACACTTTAAAGACATTATTCACAAAGCATCATTTCATAGCTGTGAGTAAGAAAAACTTCCTGACTTGACAGAAAGTGCTGAGTTTATTTCACTTTGCAGAGTAATCAGAACTTTGGAGTGCTTTTCACATCAACCACTTTTGCCGAAGACTCATCCTAATTAGAAGTGCAATGTCGGATGTCTAAGATAGAAAGGGAAGATGCTACCTGAACTTCAGTTCCAGTAGATGTATAAACATAAAACTGCAGAAGTCTCACATACATCACCAACATCAGGAAATGAATGAAGGTAAATATGCAAAGCATGATGATAGATAGACAAACTGACTGAAATGGGATTCTCAATCATGCTGGTGCCATTAATGTGTTTTGGAACAAATAACATGGCTCGCTGTGAGGAACAGACTGTAGAATAATTTTCTGCTTCAGTTTTGTTGAGTGAACTTCTAATATCTCTTTTTCTACTCAGCTTTAATTAGCAGATGTGCGTCTGCCTACAACAATTTTCTCTAAAAATGAAAGTGAGACGCTGCACTGATTAAAACCTTTGAAGATAAATTAAACATGCATAAAATTGTGACAAGATGTGAAGTGATAATGCCTGATACTGTACTTGTCAGTTTTAACATGCGCATACACTTAAAATAGCACATGCAAGTTTGGAAGTACAAAATTTGAGACACAGCATGCCATTTGGGTGTAGCTTTAATACTGTGCAAGAAAGTGATTAATTTCCTCACATGTACCCAGCCTAAAAGGTCCCTTTTATATTTTATCATGTGTGGTATCTAATGATCCTATGATACTATCAGGAAGTCACTATTCATTATCTGTAAAAATTTGGAGATAAAGTTGCCTTTGAGGTCTGCATTTTATTTTTAGGTACTTTTAGGGGTTCAGAGTGTCTTCAATGAAGGGTGGAAATTCAACCCTTAAATCAGTAAACCAAGGTGAAAATAATAATCATTGAGAGAAGTGATGAAGAGGTGTAATTTCAGAGAGTACATAAATTCTCAACAAAAAGGTTAAAAGTGTATCAGCAATTAGCAATCAGCAATCAGCAAGTGAACACCTGTAGACACAATCACTGCCAGTGCTGGCTTGATGAAAACACTTCACTAAACATCCAGTTTAAGCATCCAATTCTTGTTTTATTTAGCTCTTATTGTATCATATTTGGATGATGTTCCATACTAAGTCACCCGGTGCCTGCTGCTCATATGTATGAGAAAGCACAGTGTGTCTCAATCCTAATATACTTTGATTAATAATTGCAAATCCAACAAAGGTGGATTTGTTGCTACTGTGATTTCAGAATCTATTTAGGCCCCTTGTTTGAGCGCTGCAGCATAGCTGGAGCTCTCCTAGCACCCATAAACTGGCCCACTCAAGTGTCAAGCCAATATCTGCATATATTAAGACTTAGTCATAAAAAACAACAGGCTGTCTTTAATGGGAAAATAAAAATGCTCTGCAGACAAAGACTGCAACACACACATATTTTTAGCAGCATAGCCCTAAAGGTGACCGTGTTAGTCTGTTAATGACGTAAGCATCTGTGCCAAATAGATCCAACAGAATAAATGTTCATTTTTGAAGAAACACAGCTTTTTCTACGCTGGATGATTTTCTCTATGCTTTGACTTGGGTCAGTTTTATAGAATTCATTCGCTAAGTTTTATAAAATAAAATAAAATAGCTGTGTATGACTAGTGATGGAAAAAATACAGGTAAATGAGGATGAATCAGAGACTCTTTAGGTAGGTCTCAAGGCTTAAGGCACCAGATTCACTCCTTTGTAAACTCTTGCATACTTGTAAACTTGTAAACTATGTAAAGCCACAAAACATACGAGTGAATGATAGATGTTGATATCTGCGAGATTTAGATAACTAAAAGCAGACTAAAGTCTGAAAAGGGGTTCAAACATTTATTACCAGTAAAGATTGCTGTAATGCTGCTTTCCTGGATTTACAAAAGCAGGTGTTAAAAATCCCCCAGTGAAACTATAAAATGTTCTTCCAGCACTGCTCGACATACTTGTAATGGATTTTTATATGACTGGCTTAGTTTCCTCCATTGTTGACAATGTCACTGAATAAACACTCAGTCAAACAAATGTCTCCTCACTATACTGAGAGTCAATTTTAAATCACATTCATTCATTGCGGTCTGCTTATTTTAAAATCTAGTGTCATTATTCCTTTTTATTCCTTCTTCTTTGATTCCTTTTAGCTGTACTACCTTCTCCGTTTTGTGTTTTTAGTTGACCTTTTTTTAGTGTGGGTAACACCCTTGCTCCTGTCATGTATGATCTGCCTTTTTTTGCAAACACATTTAGACTGTGCATCTTGTTTGGAATGTGCTAAATCAATAAACCTGACATTCTTCATACAGGGAGTGCAGAATTATTAGGCAAGTTGTATTTTTGAGGAATAATTTTATTATTGAACAACAACCATGTTCTCAATGAACCCAAAAAACTCATTAATATCAAAGCTGAATGTTTTTGGAAGTAGTTTTTAGTTTGTTTTTAGTTTTAGCTATTTTAGGGGGATATCTGTGTGTGCAGGTGACTATTACTGTGCATAATTATTAGGCAACTTAACTAAAAACAAATATATACCCATTTCAATTATTTATTTTTACCAGTGAAACCAATATAACATCTCCACATAACACACAATACTCTGGTTTGCTGCGGTGGATTGGTTCTGTGTAAACTGACGTGCAGTCTGGATTGCAACAGCGCACAGAGATGATAATCATTTAACCTTGTTTGTTTGTTTTGAGAGGAGACATATCTCTTATGCCCCTCAGTATGAGATCGGCATTGTAGAAGGCGAGGTTATTATGAGGATATTATGATTTTTTTGGCCACAGGGATTTCTGGCTCTTTTTCTTTCTAGGAAATGTTGTGAGTGTGTTATTTCCATTCCAGGACTGTATCACAATCTTTAGTTGCCTTCAGTCACCCATCTAACAGCAGCTCTAACAACTCTATTCTGAGACACAATAGCTCACAGGAATTACACCTGACGCTTTTCCTTCCAATATGTCTTTTTGAATAAAACATACTGAGCACAACCATAAAATAATAGTACTTTTTACACACTGCAGTCACACACCGCTGACTGAGGAACAAAATTGGACTCTTACATCCAAAAAAATGTGCACATTTTTTTTTTTTTTCACCATTATGGGGTCATAACAGAACCGAAGGGGGAATAATATGCTGAGATTGACTTGTCACATGTGGATATATCTTTACTTCTGCAGTTTCCATTTAAGTAGATAAATAAGGGATAATAGGTTTTGTGATCATTCTCAGTGGAGGTACCATATAGCAGAACTAAATAAATCAGAATGGATTGATTTTATGTTGTTTACTCTTTTGGATTTCATTTCCTCAGTCTCTTTGTTTATTATTTTTACAGATTTATTGATGATGTTTGGCTTTCACTTCTGGTGGTTATATGCTGCTAAAACTTGGCATTATCATCCAAAGGCAATTCAAAACAAGTATTTATTTAAGAAAAAAAAATAAAGGAAAATTGCATATATACATTTGCTCCGGTTGCAATGAACATTCTCAGTATGAGCCATGCGTTCCACCTCATCATCATACTTCATGTTAACATTTCCCACCACTTGTCTAAAATTGGACACCCTGGTGAGTGTGAGCCAGCCTACAACCGGCCCTCCCCTCCTCCCTCAGCCAAGTAACCCACTGGACAAATATAAACCTTTGTGTGAGTCTACAATCAAAAGACAGTGATTATTCTCATTTTAAAGGTGAAGGGGAAGTATGGCTCTTTCTAGATGGTGGTTGCCATGGATTTCTCTCAAAAGGTTTTGGTATAATGGCACATCCCACTTCTGATGTCAGCGCTCGAGGAAGGGGAGGAAGAAGGATTCGAGAGAGAAAGCGAGAGTCGAGGGAAAAGGAAAGGGAAGGAGGGAACGAGGGAGGGAGGGCGAGAGGAGGGGAGGCAGCCTGTTGCTCATGATTATCAAATAGCGTTCTCGTACTCCACAAGCCCAGTGCCTTTGCATAGATGGACCAGAGTTGAAGGAGGTAGCAGCAGTGCCTGAAAATACACTTCACATTTTCCCTCATGTACATTCTTCTCATCGCCTTCAGGCTTCTTCAGCAAACTAACAGCTGCAGAGGAACTGATTTGAGAGCGCAGTGAGTATGGATTTTTTTGTTTACATGTTTTTAAACTTAATGCTTGTTGTATAGAAAAAAACAAACAATACTCCTTAGTTGTAAGTGACACTTTGGGAGTTTTTCTCATTCGTGCGTTCAGTGTTTAAATTCCAAATCATGTATGTAAATAGCTGCTTCCTCAGGCTTGATATTATAACTGTGTGCGCCATGTGCCTACCTGTTAGTGTTTTCGTAGGTCACACTGATGTGCTGTCAGTATTTCTTTTAAAGTAACTTGAAGGGTGCATCAGCAGTGTCAGTTGTAATCAGACTGAGCTAATTAATGGTTTCCTGTGAGGTCCACTTTTCATTGAACGAGGAATTATCTGTCTCGAACAGATGACCGAGACTTGCATGCCCGATGTGCTGCATGTACGCCATGGTAACAAGGGTGCAGCAGCATGACACTGTATGATGTGTAAACATTTACTGAGACAGGGTTCGATGCAGAGACAGATTTTGTCTGGCATGCTCTCTGAGGAGGGACATATATTTGATATATATATACATTATCTTTGCAGTGTCCTTTGAAATGAAAAACACTTTTCAAAATCTAATTTTAAACTGAAAATTGATGCAAGGGAAACTTTTGAACGTGGGAACAACTTCAAGTCCTCAAACAGCGTATCACAGCTTATGTTTCTGTCAGTGAACCCATATGAGATCAGTTCAAACACAGCACATGGTTTCATTCTGAAGATGATTTTAGATAATGGCCCATAATGTGATTAGAGTCCGCAATGCAAATCCCTCGTTGGAGACCTTGGAGCAGTGATATATGATATGTAATCCATCATCCTCTCTCCCTCCACCAGGTAATTGTGACTCTAATGAGATGAACTAATGACTTTTCCTATTCTAATAACTAATAGTGGCTCTCTGATTCTACTCCACAAAAAAGATCCATAAAGTAATTATAGTATGCTTCTCAGGTGCTTTTATGTTTAAGGTGCTTGAGAGACATCTCCTGATCTGCTGTTTCCCTGAGCACCAGTGGGTACCCAAAGAAATCTGCAGCCAGGGCTCGGACTCAATACAAATTGGGCGATGGATGTGCTTTGAAAGTGTAAGTAAGAAAAAGTCCTCGTCTTTCCTTCTGAAGTCTTTTATCTGCACAGACTTGGATGTGAATTTAGTCCATCTTCTAAAACCCTTGGCTCTTTCATGTTCTGATTTGACCGTTTAGGTTTTTAACCAGTTCAAGCTGTGGTAAAATGTAAAAATACAACTAACTTAACCAACACACAGATGTGGTGTCCTTTGACAAGAAAGCTTTTATTTTCTACACTCAGCACTGACCATCAAGTGTCTAATTTCCCACTTAAAGGACAACTGTTAGTTTACAGTCCATTTATACCATCTCATCAGCTTATTTTAAGTTGAGTTGAGTTCTTCTTTTTTCCTTGCTGAGCTTTTAAGCGACTGGTGCGAGCACCTTCTGTCACTTCAGCCTGCAGGGACTTGCGCTGCGCCCTAGTGCAGAGGTCTTTTGAAACACTCTGTCCAAAGTGACAGACAGTCGGATCTTCTCTGCAGTGAGGTTGTGATGCCTGCACACATGCTCGCTGTCTTTTATCTGCTGCTTGTGAAAAACACATTATTTACACAGCCCTGAAAGATTAGGTGGTCGGATGATTGCAGCTCGACAGGAAAAGGGCAGCAAGAGATGAAAAGTGAGTATCGGTTAATGCACGCAAACGATGCAGAGAACTTAATGTTATGCAATCTTTATATAATCAAGTTAGATGAGCACTCGCAAATGGTGAGAGTGTGCAATCATCCACTCAGGAAAATTCCTGAGATGAAAAAGAAAAACACATGCTGTCGTTATACATCGGATGTGAGTGATGGGTGTAATGTTGAGGTGTTTTGTGTGCTGACTAAATATTGTGTGTCACAGTTTGTCAGGGATCAGAGGACGGGAAGTGCTGAGGCATGATATGGAGCAGTGAGGTAGAAGCCTAGAGAGTCGGTGGGCCGGCTCAGATCGTGTCTGGGGAATAGAGCCCTTTAAAAAGGAAGGACGGGCAGAGGACAGATTGGAAAATAAACTGTGGACAGAAAATGACAGAGGTGTGATGCTTCTCATTTGCTCTTTGTTACACGACATTTTATTCCAAGCGAGACATGAAGAAGTACTTGAATTGCATTTCAATAATTGACTTTTAAGCTTTTAAAACGACATTTTTATAAAATGAAAGGTGGTTTATTTTACAGATACATTTCATTCTGTTGCTGCTTTTCACTCCAGTTGAATTGAACAGTGAACAGGATGAAAAAGAGTAGCCATTAGTGCTGAGATAGCTCATTACTGAAACATATTATCTGCACAGAATACTTCTGTACCTCAGAAGTAGAGAGCAGCGCACTGTGGTGGACCACAGACAGAGTTGGGGAGACATTTATTGCCCTGGAGCTATACTGTAGCTTCTTCCAGGGTTCTCGGCATGCATTAATACCACCCACATCCAACAAAAAAGAAACACTTTTGTTTACAACTATTCCTGCTTGAATTACTGTAAGGAAAGGTCTTCGGGGTAGGATTGCTTCTGGCATGCCTGACTGTTTCAGTGTTTAACCAGATTTCAGAGAGAGAGAGAGAGAGACAGTTGGGTCTTGGCAGCTCTTGCGGTCCATTTCTGGAAACACCATCCTCTTATAGTCCATTAGAGAACAGTGAGCTGTTAAGGGAATAGGAGCAGAAGTGGTTGTTGGGGAGAACAAAAGGAACATTGTGTGGTTTAAATGGTCATTAAGCCTGAGAGGACATGACTGACATGACTTCATTGTCAGGTGACATGCGCTTTTCTGGAACATCTCTATAGAGAGCATTTATTTTACAGCACGTTATTGCTTTAAATATGGTTGAGGGGCTACATGCAAGAAAATAAGACCGAACTCTACACTTTGAACAGCTGCCACTGGAAAGCTTAGAGGTTTCGATTTTCATCAGAAACACTGACAAAAATCTGATACTCATCAAATTACCATGTGTCTGTATTTCACAGAATGAGTCAAGCTGAATTGCAAATCTTTGATTCAGAGACAGATTGGTAAAATCTGTCTTACACAGCACTTCCAGCAATATGGAGATATGCAGCAATAAATAGTCATCGCTAAGTAAACTATTTGTATCTCTTTGCGGGCACAAACACATAGACACTCTTCAGATGTTCATTTTTACTATTAAATTTGAATATGAACCACCCATACTGAACAAAATTCTTTAACACATGCCTCTGCAGGCAGGTAAAAAGAAAATAACAGACAGATCTCAACAGTTACAACACATTTCCTTATTTTTAAAAGCTTATAATTTTTTTAAATTGCTCTTTGATCTTGTGGTCATGATCACTAGTGGGCTCTTTAAAATGATCTCAGTCAATATTGGTGGTATTAAAAGTCTCCAAAGACTCTTGAGGAGGGAACCATGGGAAATGCATGCACAATACTGTCAGGCAACTGAGACTCACAACCCAGTGACTCACCAGGCAATCTGGAGAACATGCCCTGTGGCTTAGCTGTGATAACGCTGGCACAGAAAGAGGCCAGACCTCAGCCGATCTGGTGGGGAGAACAGCCTTCGCTGTCTTTGCAGCGTTTCATCTCTCCTTCTCCTTCTAGACTTTGTCCCCCAGAGGAAACATCAGAGGCGCAACATTGCACGGAAAGGAAAACAAAACAAAACAAGAGTTTAAAAAAATGCTCCTGTGACTGCGGAGATGGAAAAGCACAATCGGTTTAAAGGCAAAGTGAGAAATCAAACAGCCTCAAGGGGTTAAGTGTGATTTAATCTAGTAGGAGAGTGGCGTAGGCTTGTGCACATCCACACCGGCGATGCATTGTAGGCGTATTGATAACCTCCACCGCATGGAGGGAGAGTGTGAGAAGAATCAAAAAGGAGGGATTTTGCCTTTTTTGAAAATTTATTTTCATTCTTGTGTTTGGCTTTTGTTTAATGGTACTACTGTTTATTTTGCAGGCAGCGTTTATATTTAAGAAAAGTGGGAAGCGATTGAATGTGAATCTGCTGATGGCCTGCATGATTTCCCTGACTGCACTGGGGTTTTGTTATGATCTGACCTCAGGGGCATTCCACATGTGACGAGTCCAATAAAGCCAAAAATCTATATTATCAGGAAGTTAATGCAACAAGGCAGAGCACTGGAGGGAAAAGCTTCGGGCGGGTTTGCTCTGATTTCAGGGGTGAAAGATGGTGCTGACTGTAATCAGTGGCTCACACAGGCTGACAATGCAGGTGCCTAATAACCATTCAGTTGACACATTCACATCCCCATTTTAGAATCCTTACTCAGAATTTGGCCAAGCAGCAATCCAGGCACTGACATTTTAATTTCTAACTGGCTAACCTGCCTCCCCCTAAATCACTGTAATTGATTAAATTAGTTTGGACAGAGGCCACAAGGCCGTCACTGCACTGGTGATAAAGTGGTGATAAAGTGGTAAACATTTTCCAGTTCCTTCTCTTTCTTATTGCAATATAGTGCTGCTCCTCTTCTCGTGCTCGTCTCTTGTTCTGCCGAAGAGTCTTTGGTAAATGTGCATAAGCTGGCACTCGGAACAGCCTGCATAACTGTGTGATTGCACGTTAGTACACACACACCTCAACCGACACCTAACTGCGTTTTAAAGCCTCCCGCTCTAAATGTGAGAGGGCCAGAAATAGCACAGACGGATTATTAAGTGTGTTTGAAAACAGCCTCTTCAGTATCTGTAGGATAACAGTTACATCAGTGAATTACTGAGTCAGTACAGCATCACTGGGTGACAAATCTTTATACAAAAATGTGAGGAGTTAAATAGTTGCCCACATAAATGTATACTGTTAAGAGTTTAACATTTAATCATGATCTGTTACCTCAGTCAAAAGAAACTAATGCCTCATTGTTATTTGCCCTCCTTTTCAAATTGAAGTAACAGTACGACTTTGGGGTAAATACATGGAATCAAGTCTTGAAATGGGGACACAGTTAGTCAGGCTCATTCCAAAGTTACATAAATCCACATATTGTCCCCCAAAGCTTAGTTTATTCCACTCAAAACATATGACAAGTTAAACTGTTGTCGCCAAAGCATTGTTTCCCCTTCTTTGTCTCCTCATATTAAGTAAAGTTGAACAGTGCCTCTCTGTCACTCCATAATTAACACAGAAACCTCAGAGTGGTATCAGTTTTGCCATTAAACTGAGGACAAATTCTATTTTAAAACGTATAATACAGTAAATACAATCTCATGTAGCAAAGCAGGGTTGAATTTCTGTTTATGTCCACCAGATATCTTTGCCCCCTAGTGGCCATTCATTGGCTAATACAGCTTACCTCTCCAGCGTTGGGATTTGCATCTTGCGGCTTTATAGCAGGGCGGATTCACCGAGACCAGTGTGTGTGATCGAGCCAGACACTGGAAGGAGATATCTGCAAATATCGTTCAACGACCAGAATACTATTGTTATGTTTGAATGAGTGGAAATAAACAGTATGCAAATTAACCTACAGCAATATGTAAATGTCACCTCAGTTCATTCTCTTGTAAAGTTATGCAATTGACTATACTAAACATTTACCTCAAGGCAGAGCAACAGCAATAAATATTATCATTGTCATCATCATCATACTTTCTTTACTTATTGTTGTTGTAACAATATTCCTTGAGGTTCATGTTTAGTACATTAGATAAGGAAGCAAACAGAAGCAATAATATCAAGTTAAAATAGGTAAATTAGTAAAAAAAGAAAAGAAAAATATTTGCTGTAACATTAAAGTAGTAATAAGGAAAGTAGGAAAACGCTAATAAAATCTAAACTTTTTCCAATGGCGCTGTTCTAAAAGGGACTAGATACTAAACTAGAGTGCACTATGACAAAATAAATGTTGAAAGACATTTTTAAATTAAGGCCTTATAAAACCCAGAAAGACTTTATTTACAAATGCCTACAGCTGCAGATTCCTGTAAACCCTGAGGCACAGTGCTCTGCGGCGCATAGTTAATAAAAGCTACTGCTTCATGACTTCAGTGCGGCTCAAACTTCAGCCTGAGGCTCGAACAAGCAGGAAACACCATCCAAGTGCGGAAACGCGCATATTTTAATCTATTTAATCATCACACGTTTAAAAAGAAGAATATTAAGGTTTTATTACAAGTCAGTGTGACATATTTAATGGAAGTAATGTTAATGAAAACAGTCTTCTAGGATTTCACTAATATGTTTACACATATTAATATTATGCTCGGTGGAGTTTCCCCGCTGTAGCTTTACAATAGCTGAAAAGTGTGTTGGTGGTAATGTTTCACGCAGCTTTCTTGCTTTCATTTCTACAGTGAGTGGGCTGTTCTGCAGGCAGAGATTGTTTACATATCACTCTGCTTTTCTTATAATTTCACGTATCCATTTGAATCATAATGCAAACAGTCCGAGTGCCTCCTGCTGCAGTAAAGTGCATTGTGATGGTATTCATTTAGTAAGAGTGTACTGCTCAGTATGTTGGCAGGTGAATTGAAGTACTTCTCACAGTGATATGATGATTTTAACTGACCTGGACACCATGACTTTTTTGTCTCAAGCTTCCTTATAATTGAACCTCATAACTTTGTCTGTTGTTTGCATTTTACTCTTTATCAAATAATAATGGACTTTTCTTTCTCTGCGTGTATTACTAGTCTGTGTAATACTGCTGACTGTACCTTGGTCAGGACTCTGTTGCTAAAGAGATTTTTAAACTTTGCTTTTTAATTAGTTTGGCCGATTGTGTCAAACCTGCACTGGTGCACTAACTTCAGACTCTCTATTGTTTCTGTGAAGGTGACAGTGTGTTGATGGGAGGTTGAGCACAGGGATGTGAGCGGACCGGTAAAGATGACCCTGCTGGCGGGTGACGGCTCTGACTATGACTACAGTGCCCTGAGCTGTGCCTCTGATAACTCCCTCAACCCTCCCCTCCCACAAGAGAAGGAGGCTCACAAGGGAGCCTTCTATAAAAGGGCGCAGCCTGCCCCTGAGCTCAGCACCATCCACGATAACACACTCCTGTCCAGTGCCCGTAAACTCCATGCCATTATCAACGTGGGTGGCCTGCGCTACCAGCTGCCTTGGACCACCTTAGAGGACTTCCCCTTGTCACGTCTGGGCCAGCTGCACCTCTGCAGCAGCTTCGATGAGATTATGCGCATCTGTGATGACTATGATGTCACACACAACGAGTTCTTCTTTGACCGCAGCCCCTGTGCCTTCCGTAACATCCTGACCTTTCTGCGGGCGGGCAAACTGCGGTCCCTCAGGGAGATGTGCGCCCTCTCCTTCAGAGAGGAGCTGCTGTACTGGGGGGTTCCAGAGGAGAGCCTGGAGTGGTGCTGTCGCAGGCGTCTGCTGCAGCGCATGGAGGAGTTTGAAGCCATGGAGAGAGCAGAGGAGGAGGAAGAACTCCTGGAGGATCTGCTGGATTCAGACAGTGGCCACAGGGGACGCGCGGCTGAATCTAGACTCAGTCGGTGCATGGCTAAGCTGAGGGACATGGTGGAGAGGCCTCACTCTGGCCTCCCAGGGAAGATCTTTGCCTGTTTGTCCGTGCTGTTTGTCACCATCACTGCCATCAACTTATCCATCAGCACCATGCCGGCCATGAGGGAGGAGGAGGAGTTGGTAAGTAGAAACGTGGTGTTTGACACAGCACATGAAGATTAAAAATGATATAAAAAAGAAGAGGTTGTAAGGCTACAAAAGCAAAACAAAACGTATGGTTTCTGTGAGGTACAGTTGGGACAACAACAGGTTTTGTCCCAAAGCTTCTGAGGCTCTTACAGCTGATAAATGTGGTTAATATTGTTATGATATCCAATTTTTTCAAAATAGCTGCCCAGAAGACTCAATTTCCAGTGTCTAAAATTAAAGAACTGCTTAGCTATGGTTAAATTAATAATTAACCAATTATCTAAATGAAGACAGAAGAAGCAGAAAAGTAACTTGTGCCTAAATATAGTTCATTTTTGAAGTATTTGTATTAATAAGGAAAAAATGAGAATATCACAAACTTTGCAAATCGAGTCATTTCATTCTAAATTTGACAAACATTTCAAATATAAGAATTCATTTTGAAACCAATATAGTTAAAACAGTTCACCAAAACTTGTACTCTGTTTTAATTTCATTTCTATTTATATATTTTTAATTCATTTTAATGTATTTGTCATTAAAACTGCTTTGCACAGCCACAATACATAAAGAGATGCCACCATACTGACAATGAATATGTGAACCCAGCAGGTTTATGTCGTTTTTTCTATCCATTCTTTTTAAACTGATGTATCCAAAGGGAAAAAAAGAGGTTATGTGCTTTACAAAAACCCCTCAGCCATTAAAGAAAATGCTAATAATGTCATGTCATTTTAAAACCTCATTCCAGTAAGAGAAGGAAGGCTGCTGAGAGAGCCACAATTTTTTCCCCAGATTAGAATAAATGTTTGAAGACGTCTCAGGCTGCTTTCATGAAATGCTTCCATTATTATGTCTGACTTCAATCACAAACATAATTAGCACCCCAGCCTTTTTAGTCAAATCAAAGGAAAATTGAATATCTGAGCCACACACGTAATCTTCTCGCAGAGTAAAGTGCAAACAGGTTGTGAATTAATTAATTGATTTGTCGTGAAAGCTTTTGTGAAAATTAAAAAAGCAGGCTTTTGATAGAAGTGCAGATTGACTGCAAACTCTTTGATTTCCACTGTGGGGGAAAAAGTTTGTGTTGTTTTTTTCTTTCTTTCTGTTTTAAGTTGTTCAGATAATCAAGTGCAGATACAGTAATTGTGGGAAATGGGTGGAGTGCAAAACGTTCGCTCCTGTACAGTGAGACATTAGCTCAGGAGTGAGGGAACTCCAGGCCTCGAGGGCCGGTGTCCTGCAGGTTTTAGATGTGTCCTTGATCCAGCACAGCTGATTCAAATGGTTAAATTACCTCCTCAACATGTCCTGAAGTTCTCCAGAGGCCTGGTAATGAACTAATCAAGTGATTGAGGTGTGTTGAGCCAGGGTGAGATCTAAAACCTGCAGGACACCGGCCCTCGAGGCCTGGAGTTGGCCACCCCTGCATTAGCTGCAGATGAGTTAAACATCACCTCTGTCACACTGTTAAACCAATAACTGCCTAAGAAAACGGGGGAGGGGAAAAAAAGAAAAACAAAATTGAAAAAGGAAATGAAAAGCTGCTTGTTGTCTGATTTAGTCACTGATATATTCATCTGACACCCTTGCACTGTATTCTCACTTGAGAGTCTGAATTCATTTGTTTTTAAAATAAAGTGCCAATGATCTCATTCTAACAGCTCCTCAACAAGACGACAAAGCCTTGCATTAAAAGTACACAAGTGTTTCAGGTTATCTGGAGTTTTCAGGTGGTCAGGCCACTTCCTCCTCTGTGGGAGTATGTTTCATAATAATGATATTATTCCCTGATATGGACTGCATTCAGCGGCTATTGCAGTATGTGCTTTTAAATGCTTTGAACCATATTTCAACCACGCACTGAATCATGAAGAAAAATACACTGCTTCTGGAAGTGTGGCGGTATCGTTTTAGACGCTTTGACCTAAGATTTACTGCCTAATGACATTACTTTTTCCCCCATAACCAAAACTGGTGGTTTGATCTGTAATGAGCAATTATTTTTATTTTTTCATTGTCTTGGCTGCCGTGCTGAGGGCTGCAGAGTCCTACCACTGTTTAGCGTTTGAATTTCACACTGAGGTGGCTCCCTCTAGTGATTCGACCTCATCTACATGCTGGTGACCACATTTTGTTTCTTTCCTAAACAGGGGACCTGTTCCCAGATGTGCTATAATATCTTCATTGTGGAGACTGTGTGTGTAGCCTGGTTCTCCCTGGAGTTCACCCTGCGCTTCATCCAAGATCGCAGCAAGCTGACCTTCCTCAGACAGCCCCTGAACCTGATTGATGTGGTAGCAATCCTGCCGTACTACATTACACTAGTGGTGGACAGCACTTCCAAAGGAGAGAAGAGGCTGGGCTCAGGCAACACCTACTTGGACAAAGTGGGCTTGGTGCTGCGTGTGCTGAGGGCCCTGCGTATCCTCTACGTGATGCGGTTAGCTCGCCATTCCCTGGGCCTGCAAACTCTAGGCCTGACAGCACGCCGCTGCACACGGGAGTTTGGACTGCTACTCCTTTTCCTGTGTGTGGCGATCGCACTATACTCCCCCCTGCTGTACTTGATTGAGAATGAAATGGCCACCACACAGGAATTCACAAGCATCCCTGCTACCTACTGGTGGGCTGTCATCACCATGACAACAGTGGGCTATGGGGATATGGTGCCAAGGAGCATCCCGGGTCAGGTGGTGGCTCTGAGCAGCATCCTAAGTGGCATCCTCCTCATGGCCTTTCCCGTCACCTCCATCTTCCACACATTCTCACGCTCCTACGTGGAGCTGAAGCAGGAGCAGCAGAGGCTCCTGCAGAGGAGGACACACTTTCTACTGCGGAGCCGCATGGCCGGGCTAGGCAGCAACCTGTCCTTAGAGAGCGACATGCTCTTTCCTATTGGGTCGTCTGACATGAGAGAAATGGATGACTGAGACTGCAGGACAACTGAGGACATGAGAGAGTGGGTCTAGAATAGAAACCAAGGATGAAGGAGGTAACGCATGGGATTGAATGTGTAACTAAGACAGGAAGAGAGGCTGACATTCGATGGATTGGCTGGTTGAAAGGGGCGTCAAAAAGTGAGACACAGAAGAGACAGAGATTATTTTTTCTTCCCAAAAAATGCAGCTTGATTTGTAGCAGTGTACACTTAAAGAAAATGATGAAGAGATGAGAGAGAAATAAGAACAGCAAAAAAGGATCTCTTTATTAAGCGCATATAAGAGCAAACATAAGTCCAGCTGACAAAAAAGACAAAATACGCATAAACCTCGAGCTTACCGGTGACCTGTAGTGTTAAAACAGTCATATTCTAAAACGTGTTTATGAACAGAAGACATGCCTGAAGAGCACAGTCACAGCTTCACATCATTCAACAACATTGTGATGTTTTTTTTAATCTCTGGTTTCAGTGGATTTGGTGATGTTGTGTGCTCTCGGGACAGTGCCAGTTAACTGAAGATGCTTTTTGCTTTTGTTAAGTCCCAAAGATATAAATTCCTTCCCAACTACAATGTGACCCTTGATCAACTCATTATTTTCTAACTGCTTTGAAAACATTGAAACTTATGTTGGGGTTCCTTAATAATACTGTGGCACAGCCAGCATCTACACATTACTTATGATGTCCTAACTGTCCTTCTTCTACACTTTGGGGTTCATATGCAATTTTTGAACACGTTCTGGAAACAGCATTATTGTGCTTGTAATTACTGCATTTGCTGTGCATAGCTGTTTATAAACTATATCTCACTTTAAATTGGATTTGAGTGGAATCTCTCCTTTTTTCTGTTGATGATTCATTGATGCCTCTTGTTTTAACTTCAACTTTTCACTTTAGAAACAGGGAAAGGAAACTGTTTTACTAAACTGATGCCTAAAGACATCATCCATGGGAACCAGACTCTCTTGGTGAGCTTCTCTTTCCAGACTGTATCAGTTATATTGTTATAAATTTATATTTCATTCTCATCTATTCGGTTACTGATGGTTTACACCAGTGGTTTTCAAACTGTGGGCCATAGGCAGTTTCACTGCAGGTGGCATGTGGACGATTAGGGTAAATATATGCAATGACAGCATTGAAAATATTGTGATGCTAAATTTATTATTTATTTAGTATTGACTCTCCAATAATACATACAGGAAAAAAAAAACAACAATCAAATGACCCCCTCTGAGCAAGCACTTTGGCGACAGTGGGAAGGAAAAACTCCCTTTTAACAGGAAGAAACCTCCGGCAGAACCAGGCTTAGGGAGGGGCGGGGCCATCTGCTGCGATCGGTTGGGGTGAGAGAAGGAAGACAGGATAAAAGACATGCTGTGGAAAAGAAACATAGATTAATGACAAGTATAATTCAATGCAGAGAGATCTATTGACTCATAGTGTGTGAGAAAGGTGACTGAAGAAGAAATACTCAGTGCATCATGGGAATCCCCCAGCTGTCTACACCTATTGCAGAATAACTAAGGGAGGATTCAGGGTCACCTGATCCAGCCCTAACTATATGCTTTAGCAAAAAGAAACGTTTTAAGCCTAATGTTAAAAGTAGAGATAGTGTCTGTCTCCTGAAACCAAACTGGAAGCTGGTTCCACAGAAGAGGGGCCTGAAAACGGAAGGCTCTCCCTCCCATTCTACTTTTAAATACTCTTGGAACAAGTCTGCCATGTCAGAGCGAAATGCTCTAATGGGGGTACTGACATAAATGCAGTGATGAAACGCCAAGAGGTACAAGGCAGTGATGGACTGTCTGAAGTATTCTAATTAAGTATTTGTCTGTTATATTTATGCGCTTCCTTTTCACCTAATTAATACAGTAATACCTGTCTCTGCAAATTATACTTCTTGCTACATTATAGCCGTCTTACAGCTAGATACATTCTTTATTAATATTTTTCATACAAAATCTACAGATTACAAAATAGAAGAGAAAAAAGGCAGGGCAGTAGCTGCACACTAACCAAGGGCTGTATTTGGAACACCTATACATCTGGTGCAGTTCGACAACAGTTTGGTTGGTTGCATTCAATGCACTCGATCGCTAAAGTGGTTCTAATAAGGTGTTTAGTACGTGCATAACATAGGTTTAAGTAAATTTACCTCGACATCACTCATCTAAAATGCTGGCAAAAAGCCATACATGTCATGCATGCAAGTTTTTAAATTGCCAACTCGCTACATGTGCAGGAAAGGAGGAAAATCATAAACGGTTTCCTTCCCTCTCCGTATAAGAAGAAAGATTACAGGATACTTCTGGGACAAGCCAGCATGTTTGCTTGTATGCGTTTTATTTTTTTAATCGTAGGGGCATTGTTAGTACTTGTAGGTAAACTGAAGTACTTCTTTCCTCAGAGTTTAATGTGTAAAGTTGACAGAAGCCTCCAATTCTGCAGCAGCTGCTTCGATTTAGAAATGCTGCTTCATGGCCAGCAGGTGGCAGCATTGTGTCATCAAATAGAAACATCACAAGCAAGCCTGATCTTTGATTTTCACGCTAACAAAGAGAATAATCAAAATCGAAAATTAGACTACCTCGCATTCTAGTTCAGTGATATTAGGGATTATTTCATGATGTCAGATTAAAAAAAAATTCAAACAATTTTTAAGGATCTAAATTTATATTATAGTTAAAATATCTCCATGTTTTTAGGCCAGCCTTTGAAACTTTACATGGAAAATTCAGCAGTATTTGTGTGCAGGGTATGATTTAATGGTGTGAAGTTGGCTCACATCACAAAACGTAACATGTGTCATAGACTAAACTAAACAGTCTCAACCGCCAAGAGCAGGACGAGTAATTGTACAACGAACCGCGTTTGAACCTGCACTACTCAGGTGAGGTGGGGCTTCTATGACATGCCATTCACGCCAATCGGGCAAATCCACAGTGCAAAAACCCTCCCACCAATCAGAGCTTTCACGATGCGGTGAAGTCTCCTCCCTTTCTTGCCTCAAGCACATCCCAGTGTTTTGGTCATGATTTGGTGTTTTTGCTCAGCCTTGTCGCAAACCGGGGGTTTCTGTTACGCGCAAAGCTCGGAGTTTTTAATCAGGGACGTTCCGGTGCTTTTCTTCATTTAGACCGTGTCAGTGAAAAATGTTTCCACAGCTTCAAAGGCTTTCCCCGTCATGACTTCACCGGGCGCTCCCTCCAGTTGAATGGGATCCCTCCTCATCGCCTCTGTGTCACTCGCTTTGGCACCGACTCTCTCTTCAGCTGCCCGTCTTCTCCAAAGCCCCAGTTTTAGGAATCAGTGAAGCTTTTTAGTGTATATCATCAGTTCATTAATGCTTTGATGCCAAATCCTCCGGTCTGATCGACAGAAGAGCGACGCCGTTAAATCTCCGGTAGCCTGCGCTTCACGGTGAGTAAAGCCAACTTGTTGTTTTAGTCGCTTGACAGGCGGACAGACAGGGATTAATAAAAAATGAATGAGCAGTTGGAGCTCAGCCGTGCATCAAATAAGTACAGACAAAGCTTCACTCTTTGGGGCATTAAAACAAACAAACATCTCTAATCTAAATTTACACTCAGCATCTTATTCAGCGTATATTTTTGTAAACAAGTGCTCCTGTTAATGGTGACCAGCAGCTGGTAGTTTTCGCACCTTGTAATAAATTAAACCACGTTGCATCCACACCAGTCTGAAAGTTTATCATCACAGTTTTTCTTGAATAACTAAACTACACGGGGTGTGAGGAGTCTCTCCTCTGCTGTACGTGGCTTCAGGAAATAATCACACCACACCTTTTAGTTGCACATCCTTGATTTTAGGGCCATGGGAGTTTACACAAGTGAAACTTACTGTCTTTTGCTCCAGTTGATTTATTTATATGAAAGCTGAAATGAGTTTAGATTCATTACATATATGTGTGTATGTATGTATAGTAGGATTTTGCTTGTTCACTCGTCATGACACATATTTTCCCTCTCAAATTCCCCCACACAGTTTAAAGACATGACTGTCATATGCTTAGGATTAGTCTCTCCCACTCAACATGACTCAAAAGGTCTAAATATTGACTCTGTTGTGGTGTAGTAGCTAATAACTGAAAAACTAGGTGTGCATATTTCAAAGTTATTGTACAATCTGTAACATAACGTTGAAAGCCATGCCCCTGAGAAGTTGTAGTTTCAGTCCATAATGTTTAACATTGTGATTAGTCATTGGCTTGCATTTAGTGTACACATCAGTCCCGACTCTCGGCCAATGGCTAGGATCTGCTAACCTAGCCTTTGTGTCAAAAATTAAAACCGATTTAGTGTCTAGACGAGATTTTCTTGCAGACACTTAAATATTGGTCTCTCAGTTCCTGCAAGACGTCACCGTGCGGCATATGTGTTATCATGGCTGTTGAGATATGACAGCTGGCACAGCCCTTGTGCTCTCCACACACACACAGTTAAACCTGCTGTACCACTATTGCAGTGTGTTGTCGCAGCTTTTTGGTCTGCCTAAGATCGCAATATTGTATATAAACATTCAGCTTATTTTCTTTCTCTCACTCTAATCCTTTCTGAAACCTCAAACATTTCTCGGGAGACATATTTCAGTGACATGCGTGGAGGTTTAATGATAATAAAATTGCTGTTACATTTGATTATCAGTAGTGCATTAGACTAATCCTCTACAGATTTTCTAGTGTTTTTTTCCCTCCCATGTCTGTGTGTGTGTGTGTCTATGTGCGTGAATGTTTAGTCTTTTCCTGAAAGCATTAAAATGCTTGGCAGCAGGCAGAAAGAACATATTATTTCCCATGTGTTCAATATAAGTTGATCCAGCAACACGCAAGCTGATGCTCGAGATGAAGCAGGGCATGCTTGATCATTTCTGTTAACCACTATCTTCTCTCCTCATAAGTGTTTTCAGCTAATGTAAATACGGGTCAGATGTTGCCATTTTCACTATTATTAGCATGCTTCCTGCAACCAGTGAGTGAGAAGTGTTTCTCAAAGTGGTACGAGATGGTCCATTGTGATTTCTAACTGCCAGATTTCAGGCTCTGCAGAGGGGACCTAATGCTCCTTGGAATCCCATGAATGTCTTCAGTGAAAGCCATAGATGTTTATGTCAACTCCAATGAGACTAGTGGAAACTGGCTCTTGAGGCTGAAATTCCTGCTAATTGGCAACGTGGATGTGGACTGGCCGCTTTGTTCCCTCTTATACTGGAGTGGTTTGTCTGTCAGGGTGATGCACTGCGCCTGGCATCAATGAACTGCTTGTTTCTGCAGCTATCCAGACTGGGAGAATCAGTGTCTTTAAGACAAGTTGCTTCCACTTTCAAAAATGCCTTTGTGCACCTATTCATAGAGAAGGAAGGAAAGCGATTTGGGGTGGTCTGCAGAGAGAAACTGTTTCTCAGGAGTTTCAGCTAAGCGTTTTGTTAGTGATGTGTGTATTTGTCTCTGCCTTTAACTGCACTGAAGCAAAGTGAGCAGTGGCAGTAAACAGCTTTCACTCTAGCTGGCAGTTTGCTGAGTTCATCATTTGATCTAGCTCATGTCCCACTTTCCTTTAGGTCAGATGAGGATTAATTGGCAGTGAGCTCTGAGGACATATTGTAATTCGATTTTTTAAAGGATTTGCCTTTTGTGTATATTTATTGGTGTAGCTACATTAAAGCCATATAATTCTAATGTTAAATATCAAAACATAATTGCACACACAGAGCTTAAGCACAAAGTTGTTATATATTATAAATAAACTGATGTCAGTATTGGCATTTATATCAGTTCTTCCCACACATCGGCTTATTCATTAGGCGGGTCGCCAGAGAATATTTTAGTGCTGATTTTTAAATTTTTGTTTACTGTTTTGATCTATCTAACAGAATTGGACCAACCAAACTCATTTTACCAGTGGACAATCTTGATTTTTATTTCTAAAGCGCAGTCATCGCAAACCAATCGAGAGTTATTAGCAGTAATAATAATAATAATAATAATATGAATTGTGTAAATCTTTATGTTGTGCAATTTTTGAAGCCTTAAAAGAAAGCGAATTATCAAGAAACATAATAAATAATTAATAAATGAATAATTTACCCTTTCCAATAAGACTATAAATTACATACAGTGCTTAATAAATTTATTAGTCCAAGGGAAAGCGTTTTAATCTAAATGATATTTTGTAATACTAAAATATAATATAGTTATTGTTGTATGAAATAAATTTTCAATTTTAAGGTTTTACCAAAAAACAAACAAACAGTAAAGCACCTCTTTTATATTAAGATACCAAACTGTATTTTAATTTTCTTTGTTACTATATATTTTTTCTTCTTTCTTTCCAATTACAAGTTTCAAAATGTGAAAGCAAAAGTACCATAGAAAGCCATATTACTGTTATGTTCAACTGCTTTCTCAATTAAAGAAAAAAAAATACCATATTGCAGTTGTTTACTTGCATTCCTGAACAGGAAAATGTGTTATAGTGGTTGAGCGATTGATTAATTTCAGCCGGCTCAAAATGGTTATAAAGCATGAATTCAGTTGGTGACTTGCCTAATAAATAACCAATTTTTAGCTTTAAACAAGTTTTTGATAGTTTGCTTGTTTTTAATGAAAAGTGGTTTCATAAATCCGTTAACCACTGTAGTTTTAACTAAAGAATGAATGAATGAAAGCCGGAATCTCTTGAAATCCAGATTTTTTACCCTCTAAACATTTTTGTGGGCATAGGCCTAAAAAGTGTATAATCAGTGAGGCACTAATTAAAAAGAAGAAGCATAACTGTCCAGAGAACCAGAGATGAAAAAAGAATCTAAATGATCTGGGGCTTCAGTAGTAATAGGAGTAGTAGTGTGGCTGCGCTTTGCTAAAACAACATACTATTCCCCTTTGGCTTTTGAGTACTTAACAAACAAAACACTTGTCTGATGCCAGTGTCAACCCCTCTTCGGTTTGCCAACGAGATACGCGAAGCACTCCAAAAAGAGAGAAAGCGGGAAAGACTGTATCTGTGAAAAGGGGGCATGAAATTTGTGATGGCTTCCTGCTGACAAAAGCCTTTGAATTTTTCATGTTGCAGATACTAAACTTCTGTTGCTCTAGCCCAGATTTGTTGCTAATTAGTGCCCAGCCACATTCAAGGGCATACGGTTGAGCATGGGAATGCCAGTGCCACCTGTTCTCTCGTTCTCCCTGTCTTACATCACTCCCACCCTGTCACATGCTGTCTGTCTCTCTCTGTTTGGGCTTTGTGTACCATTGGCATAGTTTTGAATCCTTAACTGTAAGTCTACTTTTCATCTACTCCGTACGGTGTCACTGCTTGAATTAGTGTCTGCAGAGGAAATGCGGGTCACCGTGTATACACCAATAAAACATGAAGTTACAAAGCTGTCCAGTTCACCCAGTAAAAGCACTTGAATAATAAAGATGAAGAACTGAAGTGCTCTGACATATCCCTTCAAGGCTTCACTCAGAGGGGTCTGTGCTTGCTGGCCGTCTGAATGAAGTATCTGATAGTGGTTTGATACAGACAAACAGAGGAGGGTTTGTATCCTCCCAGGATCGTTGGCCACTTCCTGCCCCTGTGCTCTGGGAATTAGCCAGGGTGACACAGGCCACGCATCTTCTCTCAATCCACCCACTGTTGCCTCTGTGGAAAAGCGATCACTCTCACACCCTCATTCCCATCGCTCCGTTCGCATTTCTTGTGACAGGAAAAGCGTCTTTGGCATTTAAAAAGATGCCTCTCTGTGTAGCTTTGTGTAGGCGCAGCTGTGCGAGCCCGGTCAGGCTGATGAGATGCTGGGAAGAGCGCACGCTGCTCTCCCCTCCCTCAAAACGTGAGGCTGTCCATCCTCTGAGAATCACCGCCACATATGTCGACATGGGAGTTTTTACACAGATCGTGTTCCGGCAGGGAGCACAGACCATGTCAGAATCAACCTCTGGACCAGGCAAATCTTATAATCTCACCAAAACCAGATAACAGGAGCATGCGTGGAATTTGTGGAGCAAAGCTGCACTAAGGGAAGAGGGTACTCAATATGATTTGTGATCCTTTCAGTGAGTCGTGTCAGGCAATGAAAAGCAAAATCCGGATGAAGAGAAATTTGCTTGAATGAAGTGTTACTGTGTTCACGACAGCTGTGTCACTACTCAAATGACTCAGTTGCGACAGAAACGACCGGGCCATGCCGGGTCATATCCTGGGGTCTTGGTTTGACTAAATCTGTTTTTTATGTTTTACAGAACCAGCTGATATAATTGGTAAATCATTTCACCATATAATTACTGGTTGCAGTTTAGATGTTGTTTCTTTGTTGCAAGTAAAAACAGGTAACGAAACTGAAATATATCAGTGTGTGGTTGCTAAACAATACTGATGACTCAGGGATTATTTTCCCAAATGATGTGATTTCTCAGTTTTAAATTTGGCTTTTTGGCTCATCGCCTGCTTTGGACTAAAATCTCTGCATCCACTGACATTTCAGAATATGTTCACAATCCACTGTGTTTATGGCAGTTTTGGATCATGAAACATGACTTCATCATCATTTTTTTTCCTTTTTACTCATCTCTAATGTAAAATATGACTCCAGTCATAGTCACAGAGATAGCAGGAATTGCTGCACCTCGTCTTTCCTGCCTCTTTCCTCTGGTTTCACTCCTGTCTGTTGTTAGGTGAGTCAGACATCTTCCTCTTCCTCAGCAGAGGCAGCTTAGTGGCCCAACCCATCTGTAGCTTATGAAACCTCCAACTGCACCATCAACTCAGTGCTCTTTACTGATTGCCTCGCAAACTGTGTCTCAGTCTCTGCTTCACCACCCCACAGAGTAACATTTGAATATTGAAATCAGGGCCTACTGAACAAAGGCTGGTTTAAAAGAGTTGGAGGAAATCACTTCAGTGTTGGGGGCCTCGTCCTCCAATCTGTTATGGAAATGTCATGGCAGGGAGCAGTTATGTTTTGATGATGAAATGTGACATGGGTACATTTGAATATTTTAATGCTTCTGCATCTCTGATGCTTTTATTTGTCTATCTCCAAGGAAGCAGTGCTCAACACTGGGCTCTTTGTGTCTTGGTTTCAGTTTGAATTCAAAGCCAAAGCAGCTATAGAAATGTAGACTGAGCATGCTTTAGTTATGCTGGGTGTGCACAGAAGTGCATAACTTTAGCTATAGCCCTATCTATTTGAAATATTCAGCTTTATCACTGAAGACAACCTAATAATGGAGGCGTATCAGCTGATTATCAGCTACAGCGTGGCATTCTTAGCATACATTTATTTCTGTTGACACAATAAGAAGTCTGGGGGTGTTTTTCGTGTGTGTGTTGCGACCTTGAATTGCATTCCTGTTCTTTAATTGTGTGAAAAATTCCTGCGTGAAGCTGCCGTTTCTTACCCCGAGAGGCAGTGGAGGGAAACTTTTGGAGTGGATGTTATGCGTGGCTGAGGGAAACTTGTGCTTTTGAACATCTAGGAAGAGACAGTGTCTCTACCTGCTCCCAATAAATTCCTGATTTGGGTTGTGTGAGCAGGAGAGCAGTTCAAACTCGTCTTGTCCTCCTCTCTGCATTCCTTAGCCATGACTGAACTCAGTCACTCTGCTGCAACAAACCTCAGATGGTAAAATGCACATCTAGCGCACTTCTTCCTGCATTAAACAGTGTAAAACAGTACATATATACGGTGCATGTTCCCTCCTGGTGAATCAGGAGCTGCAGGGATTTCTTAGTGCCTGGCTGTGCAGATGAGAAGTTAAACGGTAGAAGCCCTCGAAAAGCCTTAGCTTACTGAAGCGTGAGGCACATGGGAGTTTCTGTGGAAACTGAGAAGATCAAATACCTCCTCTTTGAAATGTGATGAGATGAGGTGAATTTAAGGTTTGCTATCACAGCAGTGGAGTCAACTGTAGGCGACATATTCTGAAGCAGTAAAACACATCCTATGTGATACTGCAGAAGGCTTTCTGATCCTGTATCTGTAGTGTCTTTGTTGTCTTTGGACCCCTCCGTTTTCTCATGTCAAATATGTTCCTCAACCGCTTTGAGCTCACTACCAGTTCAGCAGTGTTTTAGAAAAACATTGTTTTTTCCACCTCACGTGACATGTGCCTGACACATCAGTGGAAATGAAATCCTTTATTTCCACCATTTCTTGAGGGATTGGAGAAAGAATAGAGGATAGAGTGGGAGAAGGGAGATAGACCAAGTGTAAGGGAGTAAGATGGGGATGGGAAGTGGGGGTGGGGGGTTCAATGCCCTTGAGGATTATCTTTCTCTTCTCCTCCCTTCCTCTTTCTCCTCCATTTCTTGTTTGAACACATGACCGCAGCTCATCAATCTCAGTTCGCATAATGACCATATTTAGATGAGAGCTGCACGATATGAAGCTGATGTTGGAGTAAGTCCCAGAAGCCACGCAACCTGGACGTTTGTCAGCGGAGGTACCTCATATTGCAACAATACAGTAGTAAACCAGTCTATTCTTGGCATTTAATATGCCACAGTGGAACAGCGCTCTGCCTCTCACACCGTCAACACAAGTGAACACCCTCAGGGGTCTTAAATGCAGTCGCAGTACTGTGCATGCCACAAATGCCTCAGATCTCATAGTTGTTCAGGAGCCGCCGCTGTTTCGTTTTGATCCTCGTCTGTATTCATCACCGGTGACACAGAACGGCCAAAAACAGTCTTTGAGGTTCAGCTGCTTGCGATGTTCCACTTAAAATCTCCTCCTCATAAACATAAACCTGCAAATGTTGAAACTGTGAAATGCTAACTATGGGTTAATGTGCTGGAATATATTTGCTGTTTTGCAACAAACATGATGAGCTAAGCAGAGGGAATTGCAGTAATGTCATCGCTCTGTCTCGATTCAGCTGGGCCCCCGTCACACCCAGACTGGGGAGGTTAGTCACAGGTCTCAGGCAAATCAGGTGCAAGAAAGGTGATACTTCTTTTTACTAGTTCTGCACTAGGAAGGCTACATTCAAGTTACTCTGTTGAGAGAGATATTTAAGAAACTTGGAGTAGAAAGAGGGCATGATTTACTGAATAATTATTGAAATACATAGACTTCCACAGATTTGGTACAGGTAAGCTCTTACCTGATGGAGTTATACTGTAAGTAAGAACACAAATGTCAGATACAGCTTGATTTGACTTCTACATACTACATGTAGGTCCCTAACTGTGTGGTGCGCTAGTGAGAAGATGCACTGATAATTTATAGCTAGTCATGTGTTTTCATGTGTTTTCATGTCTCTTCCTGCGCGCTCTGCCTTAGCCTAAACCAGTAGTTAGAACATATCCAAAGCAGACCAAATCCTGCAGGGTAGGAAATTACTCTGGGTTTATGTGCTAAAATGGTTATAATGTGAACACATAATGGTTTGAAGTTTAGCGTCGATATGAAATATGTCCAAGAGCGACGTGGCTACGTCTCTGATTTTAATGACAGTGCTAGCTGTGGAAGTAGGAAGTGTTGGGCTCAAGACATAATGTAGGGAATGAATGGTGGAGCTGGTTTTTCATGAGTGAACAGAAGGATGGAAAGAAGGAACTGGAAACAAGTGAAAAAAAGTCTCCTTAGAGTTTACTTATCTTACTGGTTCTATTGGAGGAATAGTTCAGTATAATTGAAGAGACTTACCTTCTTCACTGGGTCGATCCTACTGCCCTATTTACTCCTGCCAGGTCCTCTACAGTAATGTCTTCTAAATAGTTTTTCAAGAAAAGTACTTTACAACTTGAATTTGTCAAAGTCACAGTTAAGCCATGAAATACTGCTGCATGTAATCTACCTAGAAAACAGGTTGTTGCTTTTACATTTAAGTTTGTATGCATATGAAACATTTAATATATTTCTACATCCTTAGTAAGTAGCTCTCCCTCTTTGTTACTTTGCAACCTTTGCAAAAGGCAACAGATCGCTCATGTAAAATGGCCCAGATATTTTCTTTTTGAGTTTCAATCCCAAAATAATTTGATATATGTCATACTCAGATTAGGAGCAGGGGATAAACAAAAATCCTTGAACCTGCAGTTGCTGCCAGCAGTGTTTGTTGTTTGGAAGTGGACAAAAATTCCTCTGTAAGCACGGGGTTTAAGACAGAGTGGCCAGCTGCTCGACTCCATGAGCCCAGAGATGTCAAGGCCAGGTTGGCTGTGGTGTTTGGCAGCAAAAGGTGATCTGCAGGTTGCTTTGATAACAAAGAAAAAAGCAACAACAACAAATAAAAACCCACTGCAGAGAAATACACACACACACATACACATACATTTTCACACAGTGAAAGGGATAAGAGCTCACAGCCTCTGATCCTATTATAGAAGCCAGAGCACTGCATGCTCCTAAGAGGCAGGGAATATGGGTAAACAGGGTGTTTTTCTGTTTTTTTCTTGTGGGAATCGCCCTGTGCTATAACTGAAAACACGACAATGGGAATAATTTCTCCAGGTGATCTCACCATCTTTCTCTGAGCCACTTTTTCTTTCACACTCATCTCTCTCTTTCTCCTTTTATAATGCTTTCAGGAAGTGACACATCCCACGTAATTTGGCGAGATGGAGCCTCTGCTAATCTTACCTTTCTCTCTGTCAGATAGGCACGCTGCGCTCTCTGAGTGTTTTGGCCTAGAAAGTGCCTGCGCGTAGCTATCCTACATCTGTGCAGTTTGTTGGTTTGAGGAATGCTTGGAATTGCCTCCATGGCAACGTTTGTGTGTGTATGTGGAGCAGTAAATATTGACTTCATCACCTCCCCATCCTTGTGTCTGTCCGTGGCAGGAGCACAGCGTGGGTGGGTGGGTTGGGGGGGGTTTGGTACACACTTTATCCAGGACTCAGCAAAGTCCTGATATGGGGAGGGTGGTGTTTACCTTCAGATATCCAAACATGGTGAAGCTTTCTGGCTTTGAGTGGTTCACAGTTTGATAAAGGACGTATTCTTTGCTATGTCACTCTATTTTAGCTCAGTAATAATCAGCCTAATGAATAACGAAATGTGAAGCCTGGGCAAACGCAGATACAAACCTGTGCAGGGGTAGTACTGCTGTGCAAACATGTCCAATATGCCATTTCCTCTATTCGTGTTTGTTTAAAGAGAGGGGAAACAAGGTGACATGAAGCTACACCCAGTGTTTGTTCAGCACCAGGAAGCAGCTCACCTGTATATGATGAGTGTAAACTGTTCTCTCTGCTCTGAGTTCAGGTTTTTAGTATTTTTCCCACAGCAGATGGATTTGTTGGGACAGGATACGAGAGCTTGGAGGAATAGCGGCAGCCGCAGCCGAAGTAGTGGTTTGACCGGTTTATCCTGTCTTGTCATTGCAGCACTCGTGCTGTTTGTAGGCCCCAGATGGAATGTCCTCACTGCATTTGATGAATACGATTAGGGAATAGATGTTGATAATCTGGAGAGAACAAGCAGGCTTGGATTATGCTAGAGTTGGCGACTGGTGACGCAGAAGCCAAAGCCTCCCTACTTTTCCCTCCATAGTAATTACATAGAGAGCATTAAGATGAAGGAATACACCAGGCAGGCTGACATTAGGATCACATGCTTTCGCTCACACAGGCATATTCTCTTTGCGTGCACACATGCTTCCTAACCCCTGTACTTCTGTTCACTCTCCATTCAAATGAGCCATATTCTTTAAAAGCAAGAAACCTTGACTTTATCAGCAGCCTCTTCAGCGTGCAGGGATGTTTTTCCACTGTAGCGCGATCAAATAGAAAACCCCTTTGGAACGATGTTGCAGCTGGTCAAGTGTGAGCTTGTTAGCACAGTTCTGATTTTAACTGAGTACAGCCTGGTCACACATCCACTTCAATTCATGTGATCAGACCACTCACGCACAAAACCCCACTTTAACGGGTGGTGTCTGTTTATGCAAATGCAATAACAACATGATGTTATCTTCCTGCCTGCAGTCTGGCAGCTGTTGTTCACTCAGTGGACTTTTATTGGAGGCCTACAGATAATAAATGTCACTATGCCTCTCTTATATCATATGTCCCATTTTCCAGCATTGTGCCTGCATTCAGGATTGTAACAACTCAGCATAAATCTTGTTTTTTGATCTGTAGTTTAAATATACATTTTAACTGATAAAGGTCTCAGGGTGTAAATACAGAGGGAACTCACTATCATCACTCTTTATCAGCATCACTACAATGTTAGCAAACATCAGCCTGGGGGGGACCATCTTGCTATTTGGAGCCAATGGGGTGATAATGAAACTTTCACTCGATGGTGTGACACAAACTGCAAAAGGACACAGAGGGGGCCCAGAGGCCGGAGGCCCGAGGGCCCCCTTTGCCCCGGAAGAGGCCTGACCGAGCAACAGGCACCAGGCCCCGCCAAGTAGTCACCGGGAGTGAGCTGGTACATACCTGAGCGCCCAGCCCCGGACACCAAGAACCACCAACGCACCAACCCCTGAGGGCATCAACTTTTACTTTGAAGGTGAACCTTTTCATCTCTACCAGTTTCACCGAATACCAAGAAGCAACTTTCCGCAGCTACTGTATTTTTCTGACCATAAGGCGCACCGGATTATAAGGCGCATTAAGCGAAACAAGCATTAGCATTCATCCTCCAGCCTCACTGTTTATGTTATGCTAACATAGCTGTGTCGCTAGCGATCATGTAGCACATCTTTATATACCAGCTAGCCCAATTTCAGTAACCCTACAAACGTCACTGCTGTTTAGTTTTCTGTCTTCGTTTACGTTGGAAGTGACAACAGAACTGTACGTTTTAATTTATTCAGAAATCCCTCTTTCAGAACATGCTATATCATTTTTAGGTGGAAACTAGCAAGCTAAATTCCTGCTAACTTCTAACTCTGTTAAATTTAATAAATTCTGTTTTCATGTCACTATGCCTGGATGTTAAACTTAATTGTTACACCCGGAAAAGCAGCAACACTGATCATTTTATTACAGATGAAAGAATTTAGATAGTTTTTCAACTTGGAGGGACGGAGTTTTGGACCCAGAATACTCTGCGAGGCTCCTGACGACAGTAGCCGTAATGCTCCGGCAATCGATCAAGTCGTGCGGCTTCGTAGCTTAGCAAAGTCGTACTAAAACATTTTTTGACAGATTTTTGAGCACCGTTTCGAGGTCAGTAAGCACAACCAGAATTCATACATAAGGCGCACGAGATTATAAGGCGCACTATCGATTTCTGAGATAATGAAAGGATTTTAAATGCGCCTTACAGGGAGTGCAGAATTATTAGGCAAATGAGTATTTTGTCCACATCATCCTCTCCATGCATGTTGTCTTACTCCAAGCTGTATAGGCTCGAAAGCCTACTACCAATTAAGCATATTAGGTGATGTGCATCTCTGTAATGAGGAGGGGTGTGGTCTAATGACATCAACACCCTATATCAGGTGTGCATAATTATTAGGCAACTTCCTTTCCTTTGGCAAAATGGGTCAAAAGGAGGACTTGACAGGCTCAGAAAAGTCAAAAATAGTGAGATATCTTGCAGAGGGATGCAGCAGTCTCAAAATTGCAAAGCTTCTGAAGCGTGATCATCGAACAATCAAGCGTTTCATTCAAAATAGTCAACAGGGTCGCAAGAAGCGTGTGGAAAAACCAAGGCGCAAAATAACTGCCCATGAACTGAGAAAAGTCAAGCGTGCAGCTGCCAAGATGCCACTTGCCACCAGTTTGGCCATATTTCAGAGCTGCAACATCACTGGAGTGCCCAAAAGCACAAGGTGTGCAATACTCAGAGACATGGCCAAGGTAAGAAAGGCTGAAAGACGACCACCACTGAACAAGACACACAAGCTGAAACGTCAAGACTGGGCCAAGAAATATCTCAAGACTGGTTTTTCTAAGGTTTTATGGACTGATGAAATGAGAGTGAGTCTTGATGGGCCAGATGGATGGGCCCGTGGCTGGATTGGTAAAGGGCAGAGAGCTCCAGTCCGACTCAGACGCCAGCAAGGTGGAGGTGGAGTACTGGTTTGGGCTGGTATCATCAAAGATGAGCTTGTGGGGCCTTTTCGGGTTGAGGATGGAGTCAAGCTCAACTCCCAGTCCTACTGCCAGTTTCTGGAAGACACCTTCTTCAAGCAGTGGTACAGGAAGAAGTCTGCATCCTTCAAGAAAAACATGATTTTCATGCAGGACAATGCTCCATCACACGCGTCCAAGTACTCCACAGCGAGGCTAGCAAGAAAGGGTATAAAAGAAGAAAAACTAATGACATGGCCTCCTTGTTCACCTGATCTGAACCCCATTGAGAACCTGTGGTCCATCATCAAATGTGAGATTTACAAGGAGGGAAAACAGTACACCTCTCTGAACAGTGTCTGGGAGGCTGTGGTTGCTGCTGCACGCAATGTTGATGGTGAACAGATCAAAACACTGACAGAATCCATGGATGGCAGGCTTTTGAGTGTCCTTGCAAAGAAAGGTGGTTATATTGGTCGCTGATTTGTTTTTGTTTTGTTTTTGAATGTCAGAAATGTATATTTGTGAATGTGGAGATGTTATATTGGTTTCACTGGTAAAAATAAATAATTGAAATGGGTATATATTTGTTTTTTGTTAAGTTGCCTAATAATTATGCACAGTAATAGTCACCTGCACACACAGATATCCCCTAAAATAGCTAAAACTAAAAACAAACTAAAAACTACTTCCAAAAACATTCAGCTTTGATATTAATGAGTTTTTTGGGTTCATTGAGAACATGGTTGTTGTTCAATAAAAAATCTATTCCTCAAAAATACAACTTGCCTAATAATTCTGCACTCCCTGTATAGTGCCGAAAATACGGTACTTGCCAACCTGTCGAGGAAAACATATTTCTCCCAAGCAACTGACCTGTGTGACCTTTTAGAATTTGAGAATTGTCCTTAATGGGACCACCAACAGGAAAACATCCTCAACTAACATCTCTCTTTTTTTGTGGTAACTCCAATCAAATGGGAGAGAATTCCAGTATCAACAGTGTGTCTTTGTTCCAGGCTGTAAGCATGTTTATTTCTGCACTACCATCTTAACATGGAAGTCTGTAACAACTGACACATTTGGAGCCAGTCTCGGGAGGCCACAAAAGGAACTGTTCTTGGCGCTTACAAATTAATTTTTCAGGCCCGAAGGTTTACAGAGCGATTAAAACAAGAAATTAAATTACTCTTGACATACAGTAGTTTGCATGTATCATCCACAATGTCCTTAATGAAGTGATTAATTTTAAGCTTTGGTTACACATCAGTTCATGTTTTTTTCAGCTTATTTACCTCAGGCGTGATAATGAAATTACATGGCCATTAATGCATAAAGAGTAAATAAAAGCATGTCTGTGATGCCAGTAAAACTGTTGAAAGCTCTGCAGCAAATCCCATATTGTTTGGCCTCAATATTCATCATCAAAGTTGAATAGAGAGAAAGAACATGTTACTAATAATACATTCACAGCAATAACTTAAATGTGACCTTTAACCTGGGCGGGCTATATGAAACACAGCTCTTTCCAATAAGGGCGACTGTCATAACTTGTCCAATCATGTATTAGATGCCAGGCCGACAGGAACAAGTCTCCTGAGACAGATATGAGGGGTCTACTGCAGTTGTCATGGTAAGATACAAGCCCTTACATGCTTCTTCACAGAACCATAGTTTCACGATCTGACTCAGTATTACTTGGAGTTTTCTTCAGTTTCATACTGGGAAAACCCTCATTAAACTCACATACAGAAGATCTTAAGCTAGCTTGTTCAATTTTGATGTTCGTGACTGTTTGATCCTTCCCAAAAGATGAAAAGGCTTTTTTTTAAAGGGCCAGAGCACGACAGGCTGTGTTGTTGGTGAAATGGACTAGTACCATGACAAAGACTTGTGCGGTGAATGAACGACACATCTTTTTATTTGGATGAGAGGATACCATTCAGAAATTGTAATTGTTCTCGTTTCACAATAAATGATAAAGAAAGCGGAACAGGGATAGACAGTATCCTGTTCTGGTTGGGGTAGCAGAAACCCCAGCAGCAATATTAAAAGACTATACCCATTTACCAAAAGCTCAGGAGACTTGAAGGATTTGGAATTCATTGCCAGATCTTATGCATAATTAAGCAAACCCCCCTCCCACCAACCCAGCCACACCCCCTGCCTTGCTGGAGAGATTTTCATGCAGCCATGCCTCAGACAGTTGGTGCTTATTACAGTACCTCAGCGCATTTAGGCTTTTGTTATCATTAACTACTGCAGATAGTACACGTGGAGACATGATTCCACTTACTCTGCTGCAAATGATGACAATGTTTGGCTTCATGACTTCCTTCATTTCCATATTGCCTAATGGCTGTTAGAGCTAAAACACGCTAGGATCTGGAAACCAGAAAGCCACAGGCCACAGGCTGTTTCTGTGCCTTGTTTATGCTGCCTGCTGTGAGTTGACAAAAGATGGCTTTGTTGGAAACTGAGTGTGAAGGGGAAAAAAATGAGACTCTATTAATGCTCCGTTTCATGTTTACTTGATTGAGTCTTCCTTTCCAGGGAGGTTTTAGTGTATTTGTCTGTGTCTAGGACACTGTTGGCCAAAGGAACTGAATTCTATTCAGTCTTGAAATTTGCGAAAGGTCTTAATGGCTCTTTTTAATTTGTTCACTTCATCAGATTCTATGCTGCTGCTGCTGAACCCTAAAAGCATAATTACTGAGTCAGTAAAATTCACCCGTGTTTACCAAAGTTTCTCCACAAAATTTGTTATTTAAATGCCATCTGATTGATCCTATTAAGGCAGCGTCCCTTAAGAATAAGCGTCTTGCGTGTGGAATTGGGAAGCCTCTTACAAGACTGACGACTGCAGATCAGAGAGGTCTCTGCTCTGCCTCAAACAGCTTATTAACCATGCAAACAGTCTGCTGGGGGAGAGCACAGAACACACAAAGAGCAGCTCCCTGAGCCACCCGGCATCTTTGTGTCTACTCTCTTGTGTCTGTGTTTTTGTGTTAACCTGCAACCCATGCAACCCCCCCTCCACCCCTTAATGCAGACATACCCAGGGGGTAGACTTATCGACTCTTCGGCCCCACTGCCCCTCATCCCTTTCTCCTCCCTCCTCCCATTTCACGATGATAACACCCCCCCCCCAAAAAAAAATCAACCCCATGTTATGTTCACCTCCCTTTCATTTTTTCTCCTTATAATGCCTTTACATATTTTTTTGTATTAAATCAACCCTGGATGAGCTCATATGTGCACTTGCACATATGGCCACAGGCATCTTCTAAACTGTATACAAACTACAAACACAGAAATAACTTCCACATCTCCTTTTGTCACCTCTGCTTCTCCTCTCCTGGCGGAGGGGCAAAATAAGAGACAAGAACCAGCTTTGCAACTTCATTTCCTTATCTTGCATAGTGAACTCAGTCCTTTTATAGTAAGATATTTTCCACCATATGTCATCATTCATAGCTTTGAGTGGCTGCTATCCAACGTTTTGTAGCTGGCTTTGTTTTTGCATTCGCTTGTTAACAACAGTGGGCTGTGTATTGGCTGAGTTGAGCAGATTCACAGCCACCTAAATAACAGAGGTCAGGCAGGCCAAATAACTCGACACTATCCAAATGCACTTTTACCCTTATCTGCTTATCAGAAGTGTTTCCAAGCCATCCCACCTTAGTGTCTTTTCTAAATTAACATTTCTTAGCAGATCGCCTGTGGCTATGTCTATCCACGATAGCAGTCCTTAAATTATTCTGGGCTTAGTGTAAGGATTTCCCTGCACTAAGCTGTGGTTAGAGTTCATGAACCTCCTCAGGTGGGGGAGCTTCAGAAATAAAAACTAAGCAGCAATCCAAAACTGGCCTCCTCTGTTCTCATCTTCTTAGTGCAGTTTCTCAGTTTTGTAATTTATTGACAACTTGAACACCATCAGCACTGATGAGTGATCTGCTATGTGTAAGATGCACTAGTTTATCATTTTACCAAAAATCATCATATTTTAAATGTATCAGTTATAACTGGTAACTGGCTGTTCAGACTTAGTTATCCATTTCTGTGTTGTTCAAGTTAGCTTGCGCAGCACGATGGACCCCAACGCAGTCTGAGGGCCAGAGGACGATCACCTGCACTGTAATAACAGTATTATTTATTTACTTATTTATTTGTTTGTTTGTTTTGATAATTGTTCAGTTTTCTTGGGCATTTTACTTTGCCAAGTGGTCAGATTATCCGACTTGCTAAATAGCGATATCGTCTCCTGTTGTGATATGTCATTGCATTTAGTGTATGCAGACCAACACCTCACAGGGCCACACTGGGTTAGGACAAACACTGTTGTGGTGTACAAAATAGGTTTGCAACTAAAAATGATTTGTGTGTACTTTGTGTTTGGGCGGGTTTTAAATTAAAGAATCAGTCAATCAGAAAATTATCATCTGAGTCAGCTCTATTGTACATTTGTTTTTGTTTTTCCTGGTAACAGCTTTTACAACTCTGACATGCCCACAGGTCTAGTTTCTGAAAACAGCAGGACGCTGCTGAAAGCAAACATGCTTTGATTAACCAGAGTGCACAGTGCAGCATTTAGCAGCCTGAGAGATAACTGTATATTGGACTTACTAACACATTCAATGCAAAACACTATGGGTAATAATGCTTCTATAGCTTGTTTCAGTTAAAAGAAAATCATTTGTGTTTTTTGGTGTTTATATTATTTTAATATCTTATTTTTCTTTTGTTAAAGGTACTGAAAAGTACTCATGACAGCTGTCAGTGCTCAAACTTGCCCGCTCAGTAGTGACTAAATGCTGTAAATCCTCACATTTAAATGCTAAAACTCCTGAATGTGGGCATTACTTTAGCCACACTCACGTAATGGCTCTAAATTATTACCATAATTGATGTTTACCAATCTTCTGTCGATCGTTTACTTACTCAGCACTGCTGTTGAAATGAAGGACTTTTTCATTCCCCCTCAACAAGACATGAACGTGAGTTTTGACGCAATGGGAATGCCACCTCAAAATGCTTCAGCCTTTCTCTGGAATTATTCTGCTTCTGACACATGTTCATGCTTGCATGTGTGACATAACTGCTGTCTGTGTTCATGCTGCTGGTGGGAGTGGGGTAAAGTGGATCTCGTGTCTGTGTTGAAACCGAAGAGTGGCAGCTGCTCCAACGTCTGCTGGAGATCAAAATCAAATCAAATCAAATCACTTTTTATTGTCACATCACATGTGCAGGCACACTGGCACAGCACATGTGAGTGAAATTCTTGTGTGCGAGCCCCACAAGCAACAGAGATGTGCAAACACAACAACACAAACGAGCAAAATACAAGAATGGCCAACCTGAAACTAATAAATATATGTACAATATATAATAGTGTATGCATTTCTGGATGTGTATACTAAATATTTTCCTACGTGTGTGTGTGTGTGTGTGTGTGTGTGTGTGTGTGTGTGTGTGTATACACATTTTTACAAATTAAATAGTAAAAAAATAAAATAAAATAATAATAATAATAATAAAATATATAAAATATACAGAGTTGAATATGTGCAAAACAAGTGGCAGTGGAGATGTTTTGCTTCTTGTGGTCCGTGTGACACCGTGTCTCTGTGGGTTTAATAGTAGTCTCCGGTCCGTCTCTGGTTTCTGCATCTGGCTTTGTGGCAGTCAGAGGAATTTTTCCAGAGAATGTATTCTAAGAAGATCACATAAGAAAGCAAGTCTATTTGATGCCAAATTATAGTGTAATTTTTCTATTACAGTGCCTGGAAATTCAATTTGAATTAAGTTTATTCTTAATCTGCTGTCTCACAGAGTTTTCTCTGTCTTTGAATGCACAACAGGCCTTGGCTATGGGGGGATCCAAGAGCAAGTCCAAGGATGTAGGCCAACGAACACGCAGCCTCGATGGCAACCTCAGCTCGGGTGGAGGGGCTGGCGGCCACCACCTCAACTCCACTCAACAGTCCTTAACACCAAACCGCAGCCCTACTGTGGATGCAGGTCTCAGTGGGAATCAGTCAATGGCTAATACTGCAGAGCTAACGCTCTTTGGAGGAGTGGACAATAACAGTGTCACCTCTTCAAACTGCATAGCACGAGCAGGTGAGAACCTTCGCTGAGAGCTTTCAGTTTTACAGTTCCCACCTTGTTGTGCTGGCTATTTAAACTGTGCACTCTGTATGCTTCACTTTATCAAAACCCACACTTTATCGTCTCACAGGAGGGGTGACGACCTTTGTGGCATTATACGATTATGAATCTCGAACAGCCACAGATCTGTCTTTTAGGAAGGGCGAACGGCTCCAGATAGTAAACAATACGTAAGTAAAACATTCACACTCCTTCTCTGTCGTCTTTTGGCATAAGTTATTGCTCACCGTCTGGTTACTGTGCTCTCCAAAATTGATGTCACTTGTCTACTGAAGACTTCTGTCTTTACAGTCAAGGGAAACATTTCCTATTCCCTATACTGTTGTTGTTTTTTTAAGTACGGGCTTGCTCTTTGACTCAATAGCTATGCAGTGAACCATATAGTGTAGTCATGCACCCCCATTGCTGCCTGCCTACTGACAAATTACTGACCAAGAAGGCAGTTTGGAACAATAGTGGATTATCATTGACCCGCTAAGCCAGAGATCTGGCCCATTAATGGGTCAAGGATACTAAGAATGCTCGAACCAATTCTAAGACTTGTTAATGTAAGTGTCAGATAGGCTTGTCCTAGTTTTCTGTTTGGTCAGGTTCACTGGATTAGTAAAGCTATGCATAGTTTTTTCTCTCCCTGGCCTCATTACTGTGCCTCATTCAATACACAGTAGTTCAAGTAGTTTAGGTTCAAAGCTTTATCATATGTGCTGTGCTGAAGTCTGTTTGTTCTGCGTACTTTGCTATTCTGCCACTGCTCATAATATGCTCTCTGTATTTCTCCAACGCTCTTCTTTTTCACCATTTCATCTCTCTTTCCCATTTCTCCTTCACAAACCATCACATTTTGATAGGAGGAAGGTGAACTGCAGGTTTGTGAAGCTTCTCTACGACTGTGTTTAAATCAACCATTTGTGAGCCTGTGTTCTTTGTATCACATGAAGCATATGTGAAACTGATGCCTCTGCCCTCGCCCCGTAGCAGTTGGTTGAAAGCCTTGCAGCACTATCAATGGGAGGCAAATAATCAAAGCAAATAAACATATTGCTTTAAAATTTGACTTGTGAATATAGTGCTGCAAAGCTTCAACAGCTCAACCTCTCGTAAAGTGTAGCCTTCATGCACCATCAGCCTGCCTTTTGCAATATCCATATGTTTCTATAATTACTAGGGATGGGAATCACAAGAATATCATCCCCTGTTGTGATATGGCATGAGTACACTGACAGTAAACATCAGCATTTTTATTAAAGCGTGCAAAGGGTCTAGATGGAGTCCCTTTGCCAGTTTGACTTACCAGAATCACTGCTTCATTTACCGCAACTAATTATGGATCATATCAAATGAAAGAGGGTGAGGGGAACAGAAGTTAACTAACATGTGCTGATGGAAAAGAAACTCTCAGAGGGGAAACTAGCCGGGGGAAAGCAAATCAGAGAACTAATTAACTGAACCGACACGTTATTATATAATAATATTAATTGAATAAGGATGATAATACATACCCACACTGACACCACAGTGGTGTACATAATTGCTGCATTTTGTCATTTCAGGGATATCTTTTCCTCACTTACAGATATCAGGATGTATTGTAGGCGCATAGATCATGTTGCTGTTGTGTGCAGTAAATTATGATATTATCATTTTGTTAGTTACAGCGATTCCCAACCATAGTAATTGCATAACAGAAAAAGAACCTGGGCTGACTTTCATCAAGCTTCTCCAAGAGCCAAGAGCTGAAATACTACAGCTATTGCAGCAGTTACTAAAATTGCAAAACAAACCCTATCCTTTCATTTATGGTCTGAGACACTTGATAAACAGCCCGAAAATTCACATTTGTGTTTTGGACTTGTGATGAGCCTTGGTAAAGCTGTGTGTTATCATTTCGTCTGTGCAGAGAAGGGGACTGGTGGCTGGCGCGCTCCCTGACCACCGGAGAGAGCGGTTATATCCCCAGCAATTATGTGGCTCCATCTGACTCCATCCAAGCAGAAGAGTAAACCCCTTTATTTTTTTTCTCTCTCTCTCTCCCTCTCGATGTGACACTTATCTGTCTTTCACCAAGTGCATGGAAAGATTAACCCTCAAACTTTGTGTTCTTTGGAGCTTTCAGTATTATTATTTTTATTGTGAATTAGAAATTTGACCTTAAAGGAATAGTTTTACATTTTGGGAGGTAATTTTATTTCATTTTTTTTGCTGATAGCTATGTAAAATTAGCACCAAAGCTACAGCGAGTTCACAACAGCTAGCCAGGTTCTCACTAAAAGTAGTGAAATACATGAACCTAACCATTTCAAAGCGACTACTGCTACATATTATTAGTTTGAAGTAATGAGGTCAGTGTATGTGGAAAATAATACTTCAGCCAAATGCTTAGGCTTCTAAATACTTGATTTCAGACAGTCTCTTATACTCTGTGCTCCGTGTAAAGGTGGATGTCTATTATATGGTCTTATCAGGCACACGGCTCTGGCTGTGAGGGCAGAAGCACCACCAAATAGTCAAGTCCAAGAATGCTGGAAATGAGTGTCACAGATCCCATTTAAAGCTCACTATGAGGCTACGAAAGTAGTAGCAACTGAGCAAAAGGACTAGAAAGAGCATAAAAATTGGGCTTGCTGGCAAGTGAACTTTGTTACTATTTGACTGTATTTGCCTCTGTTACCAGTCTTTAAGGTAAGCTAAACTAAGTGAGTGTCTTTGTAATGTAACACTGACTTGATCTTGGGCTTGATGCTGGGATGAAAGTCATTACACCGAAATCTTAAACTATCCATTCAACTCGCTGTAGCTCAGAAACCACTTTCTCTGCTAAACCTCTCATGCTAACCTGCTTGCTTACAATAAAACTCACAAACTAACTTTTTGTAACAACTTCGTTTCTCACCTTTGCCTCTTTCTCCATCAGTCATCTCAAACTGGCTCTAGAGTCCAGGTAAGCAGCTGTTGCACTGTAGGCACTTGTATGCACTGCATCTGGAATAACCGAAACCTTCTGAGACTATAAGCGAGTTCAGCCTCGATTTCCCATTCCCTCTCTTTCTCCCACTCATATCTCCTTCCCCTCACCAATCTGCTCCCTTGTGTCCCATGTGTTGTGTCTTGACCTCAACCAGGTGGTACTTTGGCAAAATCACACGCCGCGATTCTGAGAGGCTGCTGCTGAGTTTAGAGAACAGGAGAGGGACTTTCCTGGTGCGAGAGAGTGAAACCACCAAGGGTAAGTTGAATCACAATTGAAACTGGAATACGGTGAAGTATCTGAATGACTTAGTTAATTTGTTCTCTAATCAGAAACTCCCTGTAACTACTATTTTGGCATTGATCATCAGACTGTTCGTTAAATATATCTGGTCTTGGTCGTAAAGTAGCTCTAAAAATGAAAGCTGTGCCAGCATCTACAACATTACTTTCCTTACTTCCTTACTCAATCGTATTTAAACATCACCTAGATATCCTTTTTAGATTTTCTAAAGTGTAGTTTGTGTACAGTACAAACTGATCCCTTAATCTGTTAAAAAAAACTTTGAACAAACAAAAACATTATTGCTTCTGGAAATTGTAAGAAAGCTATAAAAGGTAATTCACCACAAGCAAGAATCAAGAGATCATGTGTTATCCCACTGATTTAGCTGATCTTCCCACTAACTCATCCACAACACAGTTTTAAAGGGATATGATTTGCATGTAGATATACATCAGTGTCGGATTGTTTTGTTTTTTTAATATATTTTGAATAAAAGTGTACTGAACTGAAAACACAGAATCATACAATATTAATATTTAATGTGCTGTAGGAGAGTTTCTGATTGGAGCTCTATTGTAGGTGGAAACACCATCAACATCTGTTAGTTTGCAGTGCAGTGTTTCCAGTTTTTAGTCATACAATAACTAGTTGAGGTGTTTCAGGCATGCAAGCTGTGTACATGTACTTTTTGTTAAGACAAGGAAAAAGTTAAAAGCTTGCCTGCATTTTTTTAGGATCTGTGATTGTTTTTCTGATTTTAAAAAGTGTTTTTTCAAAGCACACTCATTCCTATTGAACAAAACTACTCCTGAATCAGTGACTTCTGATATCCTTCAAACACCAGCCCTCGGCTTTCTCACAAGTTTTCCTTTATGACAGAGTATGAGAAAGAGTAATTGTAAATGTAAAACTTTTAGGACCTGGGCATGTAGATTTTTATTTTTAAAACCAGTCTACCAGGGAACTTTTTTTTAAAAATCTCAGAAACATAGTGTGCAGTTATTTTTACACCTCTTCGTGTATCTTTCTATGAACTTGTAAAATGTTCAGATTTCAAAATGAATTTTCTGTTCTGTGACATATCAGACTAAAAAGGCACCGAGGAGAAGAAAGCAAATTCTTTCTACAGTAAGGCAAGCCTCCGTGCTGCTCACTGTGCTCCCCGCTGTGCCGTGTCAGTCATGTGGCAACGTGGGTACAGAAGAGAAACAAATCAGGCAGATGGGAAAAGGTTGGATGTGATGCCTGTGGGACTCAGTGTAGAGAGATGGTTCTGATAGGCAGCTACTCTGATGCTGCTGCTGCAGCAGTAAAATAGTCTCTTCGGGCTCAGTCAGTTGTGTGTATATGTCGTGTGTACACACTGGTACATTACAGGATTACTGTTATGGAGCAGATATATGGAATCTGGAGAGACTGAGAAAAGATTGAAGGTAGGGAGAGATAGGCAGAAGGGGAGTAGGTGGGTGAGCTGGAGCAGAGGCGAAATACTGGGTGAGTGAGTGAGACAGAATTAGGTCATTGTGGAGCTGAGGCTATACAACCACAGGCCATATTGCCCAGTTCAAAAATAAAGAGAAAGGCTAGGCATCGCCTTGGGCCAAATCTGTGATTCAGACTGTTTTTTGGTTGACCAGCACTGCCCTCTGGTGTTGCAATGAACACACTGCCCACAAAAATGGACTCTTCATTCTGAATGGCAAATGTTCTGTTACTTTCCACCAGGTGATTTAAAAGAAAGAACGCAGATTTAACATCATTCGATGAATCAATGCTATCAATGTCTTTGCTACTTTGTGTTAATTGGTTATCATTTTCCCCCAGGTGCCTACTGTTTGTCTGTATTGGATTATGACAACACAAAAGGGTTAAATGTGAAGCACTACAAGATCAGGAAGCTGGACAGTGGAGGCTTCTACATCACGTCACGCACCCAGTTCAACTCCCTACAGCAGCTTGTCAATCATTACCGCAGTGAGTTCAGTGCAGACAAAATGCTTTTTAGCTTCCCCAACAGAGTCTTTAGTAATTACACAAATGAGCAGAGCGGCTCTAATATTCATTCACTTATTCTTTTGGTTAAACCTTTCCTGTGTTTCCTGCCCATTATTTGCTTTACCACTGACCAGCTTCACAATCTTCCCTCCCCAGAGCATGCTGATGGATTGTGTCACAGCCTAACAGACATATGTCCTGTACTGAAGCCTCAGACTCAGGGCTTAGCAAAGGACGCCTGGGAGATCCCGAGAGAGTCTCTCCGTCTTGACATAAAGCTTGGACAGGGCTGCTTCGGCGAAGTCTGGATGGGTGAGTCAGGCTTTATTCCTTTAATGGATATTCAGTTATTTTCTCTGGTCACAGCTATTGTAAGACCAAAGTGCATAAATTATTTTAGCGCTGCATGACTGAAAAATTGCACAGCTATAACTATTACTGCTGTAACTGATAGCTGATTCTGATTAGAATATTATTGCATGATCACTGTTGATGCCAGGGAAAATAAAATGCCAAACGTTTTAGAAATTTGGCCAATATGCCCTTTAAATATGCCGACGTCACTTCTGGAACATTTTCAGTGTGGCTGCTTTTTTCAAATTGTTCAGTAGATCTTTGTTTCTGTCGCTTTGCATTTTTTCCACTACAGTGTGCAATGAATCTTCTCCAGTGTATGAAAACAATGACCTGTCAGTTAGAATTTCATTTTGGGAACGTGGATGAACTGACAGGGAGGCAAATTAAGTGTAATGGAGGTTGGTGCTGGTGCGACCACAAAGCTCTTGTGTTTTCAGGCACACCCAGGTATGCTCAGGTCATACCTACTGACTGTCCTCCCACAAATGTCTTAAGGCATAACAGTAGAAATCAGCAATCATTTGTCTTTCCCTTTGGGGCAAATTCATAGTGAAAAAACAGGAGTCTTCCATTTGCTTGAGCTCTGACTAATTACTGGAAACTACCAGTAATTAGCTTTTAAGCAGAAATGTTTTGTTGTCAGAAAAGGATGGTCATGGAGCAACATTTAAAAAAGCAACCATATACAAGACTGTCCAGAGGTGCATTAGAAAATTATTTAACACTTAAATGACTTCAGTTTTAATGGGGGAAAGCTGGAGTTGAATTAAGTTCTAACAATCAATACTAATGTTATACTAATAACATTTGTTTTTAATCAGGAACATGGAACGGTACAACGCAGGTGGCGATTAAGACCCTGAAGCCCAGCACCATGTCCCCAGAGGCCTTCCTGCAGGAGGCTCAGGTCATGAAGAAACTGAGACATGAAAAGCTGGTTCAGCTTTACGCTGTGGTGTCTGAGGAGCCGATTTACATCGTCACAGAGTACATGGGCCAAGGTCAGCGTGGGGTCCTCACTTGGCCACATTTAAATATTTTTTCAGAGTACATTTTTTCATTAGTAAATGTAAATAAACATGTGTTGTACTTAAAATATTATTTGATTATGACTCATCGAAATCATATTTCTAAGTCTAATTAAAAGATGGACACGTCTTAAAAAAGGGGATGTGATTAAGCAGAAACAGCCAAAAATTGAGCTAAACTATGATGTGTTTACTGCCTGGGAAAAAAGAAAGTTCTAGACAATGAATTTATTTATAAATAAACATCATTTCTGCATACATTTTTTTCAAAATTTAAAATGAATTTCAGGAATTTTATAATCTCAGTGGTGATTAACTTATTCTAATCCGCACTAACAGGTAGCCTACTGGACTTTCTGAAAGGGGACATGGGTAAGATGCTTCGCCTTCCCCAGCTGGTGGACATGGCCTCACAGGTCAGTGCAAATAATATCACGTTTTATTATTTAATTGTTTGTTACTTTTCTGTTATAAAACAGAGATTTGCCCCTTTCTTAGATTGCTTCAGGGATGGCTTATGTCGAGAGGATGAACTATGTGCACCGTGATCTAAGAGCTGCTAACATCCTGGTGGGAGATAACCTGGTTTGCAAAGTGGCTGACTTTGGTTTGGCTCGCCTCATAGAGGATAACGAATATACTGCCAGGCAAGGTAAAAGCATAAGTGTAAAAAAGACAGCATTTATTTTATCATGCTGTTTCTCGATGTGACACAGTAGCCTTTCTCTCTTTTTCTAACACCAGGCCAAATATAGAGTATTTCAAAGGCATCACATATCTAGTTGGATTTTGTTTCTTCACTTTTGTGTAAGGAATCAGTGATTTTGTGATGTCACAGCTGTTGAACAGCAGGAAGCTCTGCCAGTTGGTTTTTTGTTTCAGCCTGTTTACAATGATCTAATTTCAGCCTCCTGATAAACTTGTTCTTTTGCAGGTGCCAAGTTTCCCATCAAGTGGACGGCCCCTGAGGCTGCGCTGTATGGCCGCTTTACCATTAAATCAGATGTATGGTCATTTGGGATCCTACTGACTGAACTGGCTACTAAAGGCCGAGTCCCATACCCAGGCAAGTATAGATAATTTTGTTTAAGGCTTTATTATGGTTGAAGGAATTTGAACCTCAAAACTTAATGCTTAAAGGAAATGTATGTTTATTTTTTCCCTGTGAGAGACTAAATAACACATAAAAAAATCAATCCTAAAGGTCATTTGAGATCTAAAACCACTGGTGGGCAGATAATCCCAGATTATAAACCCACAGTAGGGGTGTCAACCTTTGGAGGTTGTTCTGAGGATCATTAACCCACTATTGGTCATTTGACCTGGATAACCTACACAGACTGTGCATTTCCTAAATTTGGTAACTGTAACATTTTTGGCTTTTCAAAAATATTCACAACCCCTTTTTAAAAAAAAGGTCATCCTGTTTTTAGTAACTCTCAGGAGTCCTTCTGTTTATGAAGTATGTCAGTTTCGTGGTCTCTTCATAGTCAGTGTTTGCTGAAGGACCAGCCACAGCTTTCAAAATGCTGTTAAAGAATGGAGAAAGCCTGCATTTGTTTATGATGTGATTGAATTCATATGTGGGTTATATCCGAGGCCTTTGTTGACTATCTAGTCAGAATGGAAAACTCCCACCAGCTCATCCTTAATAGTACTAGCCCTAACCAGATTCTTGAAAGTGGTCATCTGCATCAGTTAGCCCACCTACCACGTCCATCAAGAGTCAGTCTTAGTTTATATTTATTTTTATTATTATTATTTTTTGGCTCGCTCCTAATGCTTCATTGTATCAATCTTATTGATTTGTGGTCGTGTTTCAGCGTTCCAGTTCTGGAATATCGTGGCACCAGAGAATAATGGGTTTCTGATAGTCTTGTGTTTTTATAAAAAATGGGAAGACTGTAGAGTTTGGCTGCTTCACAATAAAAATAAAAAGTGTAACCACTAGGGGGCATCAGTTAGCATGCACTCAGAAAGGTTTCTGACTGAGTGACCTGAAAGATTTGCAAGACAGCCATAATAAGAGCTGGTTGACTTCTCTAAATGCTCTGTGACATCATACAAATATGAAAAAGTTAAAAATTTTGTGTCTTAAGAGTAAGTGCTGCTGTAATGTCAGCCCTTAGGAGTTTTATTAATAACTCAGTGAAAGAAAATAATTGTAAAATATGCATAAAAATAATAAAAAGATCAGAATACACACTTACCTAATAATTCTGTATTCTGTGTATAGCATAAAGATGTCTTACTTAGTACTCCAACTATGGATATAGTTTTTCAGCTGCATACCTTTCATAATGCTTTATTTTCTCTACCAGGTATGGTGAACCGGGAGGTGTTAGACCAGGTGGAGCGTGGTTATAGGATGCCGTGTCCAGCAGAGTGCCCCGAATCCCTTCATGAGCTGATGCTGAGCTGCTGGAGGAAGGAACCTGAGGAGAGGCCAACTTTCGAGTACCTGCAGGGCTTCCTGGAGGATTACTTTACCTCCACAGAGCCTCAGTACCAGCCAGGAGAGAACCTGTAACCAAGCTGGCAACATATCTGTGCACACAGTATGGATGTGCATAACTGAGCATGTGCATCGTCTTTAAAGTGCATGGATAATTGTGTATGGGGCGGTTGTGTTTTTTGGGGGGTTTTTTGTCCAGTGGGGCAAAGAACTGACACATATTTGGGTACAATCATTGATTCTGAGTGACATCAAACCAATCAGCAAAATCCAGTCTTTCCAAAGTCTCTCCAACATTTCCAGTTTGAGAGACTGTTTTCAAGGTATGGTATTATTTTTCAACAACCCAAAACAGGCAAAGAGGTGTGTCTGCCTTTTATGTGTTTGTAAGGTGTCCTAATAAGCCTTCCTCGTGGGTTCTTCCTATGTTATTTCTCCTGACTGATCTTATAATTATCACCATCAATTACACAACATGGCCTACAAGACAGCATATCAGTCAAACATGGGTGGGTGTCCAGAGAGTTAAGTTTATTGGTTACAACAGGATGTCTCTTTTCGCCACATTTTCTTTGGGATCCCCTTCGAAACGCACACGCTCAGACGCCGTCTTCCATTTTTCTGCTCAAGAAGCATCTATGTGGTACCAACATCAAATTTTAAGATATTATCGATCTCTTTAAAAAGAATTTGCTATTATACCTGGATTAACTGGAAATTTTCTATGGTAATACTTCAGTTTTTAGCACCACACTTCCCCTGTGCAACATTGAGGCTTGTTTCTGGATTGCTGTGAGATTTTGTGATGTGAAAGTGATGTGAAAGTCTCTTTCACCAGCTGGACTAATTGAGTTATTGCTGTGACCAACATACAGCTCAACGCAAAGAAGAAAAGAGGCCGTCCCTGTCTCTATTTGCTAATTGTGACTTTTCTTAATCTATAAAGATAAATGGCTACTGATCACTAAAGATCATCTCAGGATGGAGAAAACAAGAATTCTTCTGTGAGGATTTTTGTGCCAATGAAAAATGTCTTTTTTACTCTCTTCTACTGTGTAAAAGTGTATTTTAATACTCCGGACTTTTCTTACAATGAAGCTTGTGTTATCTAAACAGAGGTTATGCTGTTCTGTTCTTCTTAAAGGATAATCCACTGTTTGTGAGATCCTGCATCTGTGTACACTTTTGGATCACAATTGGATCACCAGCATGCATTTTAATCTGTAGATTTACTTTCAAGCATTCGCATTAAAATCAGGTGAATGTCCCCGCGCAGTTCTCAACTTCATGGATATGAAGACGATTTTTAACCAGCAGTAGTATTTCACTAATGAGTGCAAGTTTTCGGACAATGTTACACTGGAGATATTGTCATTGTGTTCTTATTGAATATGATAAACGAGCAGCAGTATGGTTATGCCTCCCTGATGCCTATAGGAGGCAGACTACAATGCTTTCCCAGGACCACGGTGGCAGGTATAACAAAAAAAAATTGGCTTCTTGAAACCTAATTGTAAATATTCTTAATGATAATATTTGTATATATCTTTATAATTTATTACTTTAAAGAATAACCCAATTGTTTATTTTGCTTTCTGGTACTTTTCTGGGTTACATAACATCTTAAAGTATAAGATTAATCATAGTTGCAACACTTCTGAGCACAGGTATGTTTCTTGTGCACGTATTTCTGTGAAACCTTTCTCAGTTGAACATTAACGTGCCAGTTGTTTCTCGCCACATACTGATAATCTACCAGCATCGATGCTTCCCATAATACAATCAATACCACAATGTTTACATCGTGATGACCTTTAGATCATTTTGATGCTGCTATACAGGCTGAGAAATTAGCAGGTAATCGCGTGTCATTCTTGTCAGACATATTGCTTTCATGAATCTGTTTGACAGTGTTGTGCTGCCACCTTCTGTTGTTCCTCGAGTGGGCTCTCCAGCCGGGATTTCCCAAAGCACTGCTGGTTAAGGCTGAGTAACTCCACGCAAAAGGATGATGCAGCTGCCATGAATAGGAGCTTGATATCTGTGTTACATCTGCTGTGTTGCACGGATAAAGAATGCAATGGCCTGCAGGTGTAGTTGGGTTGTTTGCATCGTTCCCTTTTCCTGCTGTCTCATTGAATGTTTGAGCAAAAATATGGATAAAGTGCATGAAAAAGATCATATAGTCAGTATGCAGCCTTGCTAATAAGCCAAGGACATTTCCTGTGGGGTTCTGTGGGTCTCCTTTCTGGCTATGCAGATATTTTAAAATCAGTGATATTCCTATATATACTCTTTTTCTACTGTATCCAATGGGAATTTTCTCATAAATAACTTTGTTAAATCCTACTGATTACTGTTCAAATTTGAATAAAATTTGTATACTGCCTATGACACGCGCTTTTGTTTATTAACTGAACAAATGCTTCTTTAAAAAAGAAAGAAAAACATACTCACACAAAGCAGTAATGTACACAAAATACTTGATTATCCTTTTCTAAGACACAAAGGTAATCTTCCATTGACCTAGAAAAAGATTTGAAAGCATATTTATAGCGACATGCAACGAACAGTAGTGTCAATTTTTTTTATCTACATATAAATAGTCTAATTACAAGACTTTTGCATAGTCTTTATTTCTTCATATTTTGTTTCCAAGGAGCCACATTTTTTCTTAATTTTTAAAGTGCTTTTAAGCAATAGTTCTTTCAAAGTTTTTCTCTGCATATCTTGTCTGGTTTTTCACTCATTTTCAGTCTAGTCCTTGTACCTGAATATTTTAAGAGGAATGTTTTTTTGTTTATTGTGCCACTTAACAATGAGCTGAATCATTCAAGCCTAAAATAGACGCCTAACTCACGGGATGAACCGGTATTGTGTCTACACATAACAACTTGACAGCTAACCAAAATTGTATCTTTAGGCATTTTGTTAGTAGATTCCTGTCACAAGAGCACGTAACTTGTTCCCATTTGTTTAATTGAATCAATGAAAAAATACCAAAGATAATACAGTTTGACAGGCATAAATTTTTTTGAACCAGCAATGTGATTCCTGAAGATTTTTAGCAAAAAAAAGAAAAAGAAAAAAAAAAAGGCATATCTCAGTATGGTGTACAGTCTGTCTGTACAAAAGGTGAATGGTATCTAAAAGTCATGTCCTTAAGAAACTGGAAAAATCCCAGCAAAGAACTGACACTGGACCTGAGATATGCATTTCGCCCTTCAGTGCTTCCATCTACTGTCCACTGAATCCTCATCAAAAACATGTCTTACAGATGCATTTCAACCAGTGGTGTTGGGGATCTTCTCAAAATTGTTAGAAATCTGTCATCTAGTCTGATTGGCAGTGGCTTCATTGTTTCAGCTGGAAAATGATCCCAAACCTGGATTCAACAACAAATAATGGAAGATTATCAGCCTTTGATTGGCCTCCAAAGGGCTCAGACCTCAACACTACTGAAGTACTAGGGGGTCATCTTGATAGACAACAAAACATCTATTTATGAGCTTTGAATGTCCTTCAAGAAGCCAAGAGAATTATTCCTAATGACTACTTAAAGAAACTACAAGACAGCTTGCCTGAGAGAGTTCAGGAGAGTTAATCGGTCATACTAAATACCAAACAAGTCACAGTGCACCATGGACAGGTCGCCAGTCAGATGTAGGGCTAACAGATAGAGTCAAATAATTAAGTAAAATAATTTGATAGATATAGCACAAGAAGCTTATTTCGCCTGCTCCCGTATACATACGGAATGAGAATGCATATTTATTCCGTATGCATACGGATTCCTGTCGCAGTCGCCAAGATCTTTCGAGTATTTTATATATGGGGGACTATGTAGCCTACATTATCCGTGCCATTATGAAGTAATGGTAGAAGTTGTAATTAATGTATTTTCAAGTGTCCTTTTATTTGTTTCTTTTCCCTTGTAAAAGAGAATAAAGTAGGAGTAGAAAGTTGGAAATATTCAAGTTAAATAAATTGAGTCCAAGTTCTTCTTTGACATTAAACATTGTTTCACGATATGGTTGCTCTATGCATTTTCTTAACGTGTAAAACCCACTGATGACATGTTTCACAAGTATAATTGGATTATTATTATTATTGTTGTTATTATTATTATTATGGCAGTATTAACATGAATACTGAGCTGTGATCACAGAACGTGTCGTCCGCGTGCATCGCCTCACAGCTCGTCACGTGGGGCTCGCGCTGTGTGTAGCTTTACAGAATGTCCCGGAAGAGGCTCCACTAGTGTAGTGCGGGCGCGAGGTGCAGGTGAGGCAGTCCACGTCCTTACCTGTAACCAAAGGAGAAAAAAAAAAACGAAAAAATGGGAGCGACAGCATGGACACAGTTTCAAGGAAACCCGCTTCTAGGTCGACCTCAGAGCTGGTAATGTAATGTTGTATATTGTGCCTGTATTTTCCCCCCTCTCGATCTCTGAGGCGGGTACTTTTTCTATAAGTTTTCAAGTTTATTGATTGATTGTGTAGGTCATTACGTGCTGCTGTCTGAAGCGTATCTTTTAAAATTCTCTTCCATCATAAAACACCCAATTAAATCATTTAGTTTTTATGATGCAGCTCTATAAGATATATTTTCTCTGAACTTAAGTCAGCTCCTGTTTCAGGGTGCAGTTTGCAATCTGGTTGCTTGCATACAGTAACATGTTGGGACTGCATCCTGCTTTGGCATAGCAGAACGCGATCAGTGCCACGCCTGCTCATTTAACAGTTTCCTATGATTGTGAGATCATAAGTATTAAAAAAAAATGCCAGCACAAAGTCTAGATACGTGTCCAGGAAATAATCTCTCTGTTTCCTCTCACGTCTTCTTCGCGTTACTCATTCTCCTTTCTCTTTCTCTTCTTTTATGTCCTTCTGTAAACCTGCCAGGCTGGACAAGAGAATATGATCCATCCACGAGTCAGCGTTGCTGCCAAACAAAGTGCACAGAGCTTACACGTTAAATAAGGTGGGTCAATCCACTCGAATCCAATCCACTGGCAGTGAGTGAAATTAGGTCAAATTACCTTTCAGTCCTGTTATTTTCTGTCTGATCATGCTGTCAGCAACAACATTCCTGAGAAGACTTGCTTCTTGCCTAGAATTGCTTAACAGAAGTCAGATGATGATGGTGGTGGTTGTGTGTTGTCTTACCTTTGTCACAGATGACACTTCTTTTCGCGTGGCCATTCTTAAACTTGTATTTTAGTGTGAGAATATTTTCTTTTTTAACATTGCAACACTTACAAAAAGGAAATATGTCTGTGGGCTTGTGGTTTCAGCTGTGCAGTTTTACATGTTTAAGAAGGGAAAAAAAGAACATGACAACAGATTATAAAAACAGCAGCCTCCCTGAGAATTAGATCAAAGTATCAAGTCGGCCGTGTGAGCTATTTTAAGTTTTTAGATTTGACAGTTTATTTTGTCTTCAAAGAGTACCTCACTATTCTTAAATGTTCTGTTTTTAATGGGAGGAGTGGTTCACTTCATAGCCTGCTTGGAGACAAATAATCACCAAGTCATATGTGTCTGCTATATATAGCCTGTAGCTGTGTATTCTTGTCAGTTCAATTCAGTTATATTTATATAGCGCCAAATTACAACAACACTCAACTCAAGGAACTTAATATTGTATAAGCACTTGATTACAGTGGGAAAGGAATGTCTCCTTTTATAAAGGTAGAAACCTTCAACAGAACCAGGCTCAGGGAGGGGCGGCCATCTGCTACGACCGGTTGGCGGTGAGGGCAGGGAGACAGGAAAAAAGACACGCTGAGAAAAAGAGCCAGAGATTAACTTTAACTAATGATTAAACACTGACTGGTGTGTAAATACACAGAGAGTGAAACACACAGGGTATTATATACACATATATGGTCGATAGCTGTATATAATAAAATAAGATAAGATGATATAAGGTGTAATTGGAAAATTCCTGCGTTAAAGCCGCCAAAATATTACATAAAGTACTAAGGTTTAATAAATCATAGAAAATAGAAAATAAAGTTAAAATCTACATAAAATGCAAAAAGGGTAAAAATAATAAATATTTCTAAACTATGTAACAAGTTAAACATTCGAGTATTAAAGTAAAAATATACCGTTAGATATTTTAGTTGAACAAGAGCTGTTTTTGTTTTTTTCATTTGCATTGTGCCTTTTTCGTTGAAGCTAGTGTTTTGCATCTCCATGGAGGTTTATCTAACACACCAACACAACTGTTTATCTTTGTGTTTATGGAAGGTTGTGATATCTCTTTAGTGACTGAAAACTGTCCTGCACAGTAACAAGCATTAAGTCAATAAACAGAATAAGAGGAGTGATTTATTTAAAATTTTTTAGCATCTTGTCATATGGACGCAAAAGCTGCCTCGTTTTGATGCCCATTTTCAGGAAACTGTAGTAAAATGTGAGGACGGGAATGTTGGCCTTAGGAAAAGCTAAAATGCAGTTGTGTTCACACGCATACGGGGGCAGTCATGCAAAGCATGCAGGTGTACTCTCTATAATGAAAGACTTTGTCTCAGGTGGAGGGCAAGAGCTGACAACTTTACAGAAGAGAAGCGTAAATACCAGTAAATGGTACAGTGATAGTTACAGGAAATGTCAGCCTCACACTTTTGGTGTCATCTGCATTTTCTTCAGCTTGCTGTTAGGAAAGCGTTAACTTGTGGTAAATTTTCAGAATTCACCTTTCAAACATTGTATTTGTTGCTTAAGGATGCTGTTGACTTAAAAGATTAGCATGTTGCTAGGAGTGCCACTAATTTTAGGTTAGTCAACAATCTTTGCCAACATTGGGTAAATGTTGACCGAGAATATATGAGCTCATAGCTCCTATTTTAAACCAAATATTTCCCACAATGAGACATGCATTGTTTAGGAGTTTACTGTTCCTTTTAACATTCTTTTGTTCTACACACATCGTAGAGGCTTCATCTGATAGACACTAGGGTCAGATGGTGTTGAAAACCTATAGCTGTACTCTTTGTACTCACTGTTACATCTGCAGTAATATAGTACAGAAATGTGGTTTCCGTGTTCTTAGTTAGGTCCTCCCCTCACAGGCCCATATTCACGCAACGCTGTGCATGACTTGCAACCAGAGATGTAAGGTTGAAAAAAGATCCACGGGCATATTTCTTTAATTGCTAAGATTCTTCAGAAGTCAAAATCTAGGCCATTATCGTTCTCTTATATTCGATTTATGTTTCATCTTCTCTTGTTGGTCACTTTTCTTTGAACCATATGACATCACTGAAGCATGTCTGTCCTAAAAAGAAATAGTTGTATATAACTTGGTTTTGCCAGGGTTAGGACAAAAGAATTACCAGCAGACCAAACACAGGAAACCGTGCTTGAAATGCCAGATTGTTAATGTGAGTTTGTTGTCTACTGCCTTTCCTTTTCCCATACTTTATTTGATCATATTATAAAATATCTTTGGACTTTGAACTGTTAGGCAGACAAAGCAAGATCTTCGGAGTAGGCCCTGCCCACCATGTGTTTTTAACTACCCGTCATCAATTAATAGCAAAAGAATCAACAGATTAGCTGAGTATAACATTACATATTAATTTTCACCCCTTTTGTTTACTGACAAGTAAGCATATAAAACATGTGTTTTAGCCACATGTTTCTATTACACTGTGTCCTCTTTCTTACAAGCAAGTAAATTTCCTGAGACTGCATGTGAGAATGACACATCAGCTGTGGGCGGGCTGTTTGGTTGTAAAAAGAAAGATAGAGAGAGCCACAGGGGCCCCATGGAGGAAGTTAGTAATGACTCAGCCAACCAGGTGACATAAAGCCATCAGTGTTCAAACATCTGGACTATAATTAAGCGCACACGAGGAGGGAAATTCCCACAACAAGGCATGTAGGAGTTTTACATAACTGGACCACCTCTAAACATTACAGCAACAAAGGCTGTAAACAGTGGGAAAACGTTTGATCATTTACATGAACCTATCCCGAGGAGGTGTTACTTCCAGGTAGGAAAAGATGATGTCACGATATAATTTCTTCTTTCACAGCTACCCAACCCAGTGACCAAAAGGAACTGGTCTTCTTGACATCCTCAGCTATGGCGAGCCAAGGTCCTGTCAACCCTTCACATGCTACGTTTGACCTCTTTGTCCAAGCCCAGACCTGTAAGGATGTAAAGCACCATTTCACTCAGCTCTGCAGGCAGCTGGAGATCGATCCGGAGGATTTCGGGAGCTTCTACGCAAAGTTAAAAGAAAGACTGAACTACTGGAAGGCCAAAGCTTTGTGGACCAAGCTTGATAAAAGAGCTTCTCATGAAGATTATCAGCAAGGAAAGGTCTGCACTAAAAACAAGGTACAGACAACTAAAGGTCATTTATTGTCATTTTCAAAAGTTAAAAGATTTTGATGTAAGAAGTTGAGATTGTGGTTCTACTACTTGCATGATAGAGATTCCTCTTTAATCGCAGCTACATTAAAAGAGTTAAATCACGTCTCGTAGCTTTTCCAGAGATTGGATCGTGTCACAGAATCTTCATTAGTAGAGGAAGTTTATCCATTTATGTCGTGGCTCATTATAGAAAGTTAAAATTCGACTCGAGTAGGTTAAATTTGCAAGAGCGTTTGCAACATGTGGATCATTAATCGATTAGGTTAGGCCATGAGTACTGCTGTCCACGAAGACTTTCTGGCATTTTATGACATTTATCTTTCTCAACTTTGTGTATTTTAATCTTCATTGAATGCTTTTTTGATGCATTTATTTTAGTCAGAACATAAATGTATCAACCTGTGATAATAATGGTGTTTCCTTACTTTTATAGAAAACATTCTATGCCTAAAACTATAACAAAAAAAGTTGTTAAAAAGATCATACAGATTATCTATAAGTGCTTTTTCCTTTCCAAGAACCTTTGCTGCACTTGCGGATCGATAACTGCAGCCATCAAACTACAATTTATTTTCAATTCAGATGTCATATTTGATTGTGGGCTGTGACTCTGTGGGTTTTTTGCATCTCTTCCCTTTAATTTCTTGTTAAATGTTTGCCCTTTATATATAATTCATGACACTCTCACAGTCATCAAATGGCTTTATACTAATTGTCCTTCAAGAGCAGCTTAAAATCGTTCTCGTTTGTCCTCACCTTTTGCTTTAAAAATGTTTTATTATCGCGTCCATGCTGAGGGTTTGCTGATTTCCTCTCTCCTAGTGCCTCGTGCTGGGTGCTGGTCCATGTGGCCTGAGAGTGGCCATTGAACTGTCCCTGCTGGGGGCTCAGGTGGTGTTGCTGGAGAAGCGGGAGACATTCTCCAGAAACAATGTTCTCCATCTGTGGCCCTACACCATCTATGACCTCCGCGAGCTCGGAGCCAAAAAGTTCTATGGCAAATTCTGCTCTGGCTCTCTGGATCACATCAGTGAGTGCCTCAGTCAGTTATTGGAGTGAGAGTCTATATATAAAACCGTTTTGAGCCAGTCTGAAATGAATTAAATAAACTCACTGCATTATCATTGTTTATGGGGCTCCCATACTTTTAGTATTACATGATACAATCTCAAATTTCAACCGTGTAGTTGTTTTTTTCACTTAATCGTTGCTAATCAAACAAAATGGGCTCTCAGATTCACAATTTCTGTATTTTTCTGTCATTCATGTTTTATGGCTTTATTACCTTTAAGTTCTGGTAGGTCAGCACGAGCAAATTTCAGACATCACATTACTGAATTTCCTTAACAGAAGAGTTTTTAAAGAGAGAATTGCAATATTAGCAACCATTTTTAATCTGTGCACGACTGATAGTATTTGTAGCATTTTGGTTATGCTACACACACATTTCTCATGACACCCACATATATTTTTAGGCATCCGTCAGCTGCAGTTGATTCTATTGAAGGTGGCACTCCTCCTCGGGGTAGAGGTGCACACTGGAGTGGAGTTCCAGGGTTTGATTGAGCCCTCAGGAGAAAATGGTATGTGCGTTTAACAACCATCCTCATCATCCTCCCTATTAAGTTTGCTTGCTTTATCCACTGTTGTTGTTGTTTCTCAAAACTGGAAATATTCATAGACCACCAACATGTAAAGCAGTAAACTTGTGATGAAATCCGCTGAGGTGCAGAACATAAAAGTTTGATGTGTTTCTGACAGGTTGGATGGCAAAACTGCAGCCCCGGTCTCATCCTGCCGCAGCCTTCCAGTTTGATGTCTTCATCTCTGCTGGGGGAGGCAGGTTTGTCCCTGATGGTGAGACAAATACTTATGCATGCTTGAATACTTTCATTTCCCACTGATGCAACAAGGGCTACTAAGCAATTTCACAAGGCCTAGTTGATACACATAGTTATTACGCACAATCCAAATTTACCCCAGCAGTCTTTTTCAAAATGTAGCATTTCATCAGCTAAGTTTCCTGTTTTTCTTCTTACCCAAACTCTCAGGGTTCAAGCACAAAGAGCTGCGAGGAAAACTGGCGATCGGCATCACGGCCAATTTCATCAACAGACACACAGCTGCTGAGACCCAAGTAGAGGAGATCAGTGGTGTAGCCCGCATCTATAACCAGAAGTTTTTCCAAGAGCTACTCAATGAGACTGGTAGGCATCCCTGTGACATCTGCAGTGATGTTTGGCAAAAAAAGAGGAGGACATCTTAATTTGCAGTGAAGCAGCTGTCTGCTCTTATTTATAGTATAATGTTTAAAAATTAAAGCAAGAAAAGAGAAAATCGCTGGCTTCGGATTAACTTGTTTTACTCCGCAGCGTTCACTAAGCTGAGTCACTGAACCAGAATATTTTTAATAACAACATGAGTGCTTTTATTTTCATTTAATTTTTCCTTTGTCGCGCCTTGCTGAATGCAAGCCTCAAGGCATGAAATAAATGTTCACACTGCTGCTTCGGGTTCAGCGTGAAGTGTGAAACAAACAGCAGTGCTGTTAATCTGCGTTTCAAACCTCATCTAATTTCCTGTCAGATTGTTAACTATTGGTTAACCTGCCTGAATCCTCTGAGCTAATTTATATCTACTGCACTTTCATATCAGTGAAACGCTTTAGAGGAACTGAACTGTGTTTGCTGTGCTCACACCCCTTTGAATGACTGTCTAATCAATCCACACTGACTTTCCCTGTGTAGGCCAATAAGCTCTCACATTTTCAAAGTGGTTAAACCAAAAGAGAATAGCAAACATTCTATTGAGAGAAATATGGCACTGAGAGAAACTGCAGAAATGCTTTTGCTTTCAGCTTACCTCATTCAACCTCTCCTCCATACTTTCTCTCTCCATTCTCCGTTCCAGGTATTGATTTGGAGAATATTGTCTACTACAAAGACGACACCCACTACTTTGTCATGACTGCCAAAAAGAAGAGCTTGTTAAAGAAAGGGGTCATTAAACAGGTGAGAATAACACATCTATTACTGAGGAAAAGTGTGATTCTTATTGGCACGAGCTCTATCTCTGGCCAGTAAAGAAAAAGAAACAAACCACGTAGATGACACAGCCCTGCTGCTGCTTCAATGTAGCGACACTAAAAACTGTCAGTCATCTCTTCTTTCTCTGCTGCCTGGCCCCTCAGCTAATGCGGCAAACCAAGTGTAAGACATGTCATCTGTGTAAGTGAAGGTGCCAGAAGTCGTCCGATACACTTCTCCCTCTATATCTGCAGGATCATAATGATGCAGAACAGCTGCTGGCCCCTGCAAATGTGGATTACGAGGCTTTGTGCAACTATGCGTGTGATGCTGCCGACTTCTCCACTGGCGGCCGACTGCCTGACCTCCAGTTTGCTCAGAATCACGCCGGCCAGCGGGATGTGGCGATGTTCGACTTCACCTGCATGCACCGTGCTGAGAATGCCTCGCTGGTCAAGGAGAGGAGAGGGAAGAAGTTGTTAATTGGTCTTGTTGGAGACTGCCTAGTGGAGGTAGGGAGCAGCAATTTGGGGTCTTTTCCCTTAATTCATATCCTTAACAATGCTAGATAACTGTGGGACAGAATATTGTATTGAATTATATTATGCTGCTTCCTAATGCCATACAGTTAATGAAACACTGGAACTAAAATAAATAAAAGTAACCTCTAGTTAACTTGCAGAAAATTGCAAGGCAATTGGAGACATCAAAGAATCAAAGAACCAAATTGGTGAATTAACACATCAATAAAAGCATCTTATTAAGCTCATTTTCACAACAGTTATTTGAATTTTGGGATTTTACAAGAGAAGTTTTGCATCATTCACGATTTAAAACAAGTAGTTTTAGCTCCTCTTCCTTTAAGGCCGCCCTTTGTTTGAGCCAACTTTTTAATTGGATGCCCTTCACAAAATTTTAAACAGCAGATTTTTGGGGTTGTGGCCAGAGATGTCCTCATATTAGTGATATCCAGTCTCACTGACATCATCAGGGTCTGATTTAGAAACAGACTACTTTATCAATCCTTGAGGAAATTAGTTTTTTTTTTTTTATACCTAGCGTGGGGAAAGAAATGCATGAAACTATGTGTTTAGATGAGCATGAAGCAATTATTTTTACACACACTTGCCCCACAATTTTAACAACAGTGTTGACCATATAACGATTATAATGGTGCGTGAGAGCGCTGACTCTGACACTAAAAATTAGCACCGTCATTTTTAGTGCTTTAGCAAGCTGATGTTTTTGCAGGAAGCACAGTCTAACGTGTCTACTCACCCTGCGTCTGCCTGACTAGATAAGCCTCTGCATGAAGTTTTCTCAAAATAAGGTTGACAGGATGTTTCATTTTACACCACACAGGCTTTTACGGTTAACATATTTCTGTGGTTGATGACACGGCATACTCCATTTACTATTAATTAATTGATAAAGTGACATTTTCTGTTACAAAGTGACATTAAGTGCGTGTTCTCTGCAGCCTTTCTGGCCTCTGGGTACAGGCATCGCTCGTGGGTTCTTTGCTGCTTTTGATGCAGCATGGATGGTCAGGAGCTGGGGTAATGGGGTCCCACATCTCAAAGTCCTGGCTGAGCGGTAAGTACATTTTATACAGCTAATAATCTGCACACGGTTTTATTTCATGATCTCACATTTTGAGATTAGATTTGCTAATGTAGTTGCTGCCAGCTTGTTTACTTCTTACACTGAATGTTTATTAAAAGAAAGCTTTACTTTTTGTTTCCTTACAGCAAAGACTACAGTTCTAATATTAATGTAATTTTTTGTCACAGGGAAATTACGTTAAACTTTTAAAGGAATACATCACATTGACTGAAAACTACTGAATAAAGTAGAGAAATGTCGCACTAGAATTTGTCAGCCTGCCTGTGGGTCTCATCCTCAGCAACACTACCCATCCTGACATAATCAGCGTGATGGATAGTTGTTCTGATTGCATAAGCATTATTATTATTTCAGCAGGAGTCCTTGATGTGACCAAAATAAAACAATTAGGCTTTTAGTGATAAATGTTCGTGTGGATTTTAAAACTTGAATTACATAATAAAGGAACTTTTAGCTTATTTCCTCATAAAATACCATCCTTTGGCAACAAAGTGTTAAAAAAATAAGGGTGTGTACCTGCAGATCAGCTAAAAATGGACAATGTCAGAGGCAGTTAACCAGTAATTATCCCTTACTTGCAATATACTACAGTTGTTGATTGTTTTTGGTTTTATTTGTCTTTACAAATATGCAGTGAAAGCCTCTACCAGCTCCTGTCCCAAACAACACCAGAGAACACCAGCAAAAAGTATGCTGCTTACAGCATCGACCCCAGAACACGGTACCAAAGAGTTAACTTGTCCTCCATCCAGACCCATCAGGTTAGTGGTGTTATCTTTTATTTAGTCAACAGAGATTGAAATAAAGCTTTTAAGAAATAAAGATTTCTTAAAGCCTTCATCCTAAAGTTCATTTAGGGAGGCAGAAAACAGTCTAGTACCTTCTTCAAGTGCTCTTCAAAGCAAAGCTGTGTTAAGAAATGAAACGTGAAAATTGATGAGAGCAGTTTATCAGACCTCGGCTTCTAGTCAATGCATCTGCTGTGTTAAACAAATAGATCTATGTGAACTAAACAGGTTAAACGTTGATTTATTGACTCCATCTTCTTTGTATGTACCGGTCACTCAACTTAGGTGCAGCACCTGTACGATGTTGAAAAAACTCATCCGTCGTTCAAGAAACAAAAGGAGAGTTCACTTCACATGCGTCAAGGTCAGCGACTCCTTTAGCGGTTATTCTGGTTATTCTGGTTATTCTTTCCTGGTCTTGCTAAATGAACCGGGAAACACGATTGCGATTAGCATTGGCATGAAATATGCAACTGCAAAAGCTATTAGAGGTTTCTCTGATTTATTGTCTGGTTTATTGCTGTCCCAGATTCAGCTGGCGGTTCTGAGGAGCTATTGAAATGGTGTCAGAAACACACTGCTGGTTATAAAAATGTGAATGTAAAAGACTTTACACGGTCCTGGAGGTCCGGTTTGGCTCTGTGTGCTCTGATCCACCACTTCAGACCTGACCTCATGTGAGTTCCTGCTTAGTTTTTGTTTGGCAGTACAAGAGTGCTTTGATTTTCTAATCAATCAATCATTATCTAATCAATGTAACAAACCGTCTTTGCTGTTTTCTCATTCCTTCCAAGTGATATGTCCTCCCTGGATGAGTCTAATTGTGTTCACAACAACCAACTGGCCTTCAGTATCCTGGAGAAGGAGCTGGGCATCCCCCCTGTCATGTCTCCCAACAGCCTGGCTAACACTGATCACATAGACAAGTTGACCATGGTTCTTTACCTCACCCAGATCCAAAGCGGTTTCGCTTTACCAAAAAAAGGTGAAAGTTTTAGAATAAAGAAATCAATCAACCCACATTCATACACACACACACACACATACAAAACTATGACATTTATCATCTATGCAAATATTAAGAAAGTCAAATTTAATCAGTGCATTTGCAAAATTCCACAGTCCATCGAACGTCTCTTTAAATATAAGCTTATATTTTATAAATATATTTATATATATATATATATATATATATATATATATATATATATATATATATATATATATATATATATATATATATATATATATATATATGTAGTATATATTAGTAGCTATTAGTGACAGCAATATCAGTCTTACATAACTCTGTTGCCTAGACACAGCGCAGCATTAGAATCACCTTAAAAGGTTCAGGTGTCCTCCCACTGAAAAATGTTCAAGAAACGTTCAAATCAGTGCTACCCCTTTAAGAAGCATATTACCCAGAATTCATTTGGCTTAAGTGGCTAGTGCTGTGCTCAGAGCCAGCCTCTACTGGTTGTGCTGCTCTCCTGCACTTGAGCCAGCCCAGCAGCAGACAGATCAGTCATCGTGTAGAGCTGACTTATCGGGGGTCTGATGTGAGCAGCGCCTCTAGAAGGGGTTCTGCTTTTCCTGCGCTGAAGGAAGGGTTTCCCCTGGCTTTTTGTAGAGGTACACGTACAGTTTCTTTTTTCAGTATGTGGACTTATTCAGTGTAGATGTGAGCTCAGCCTTTGGAGGTACTGAATGAGCTGAGGTGGGTGTGATATACTCTGTGATGCTGTGCTTGTGCTCCGCTGACTGATGTGCAGACAGCAGGGAGCTGTCAGTCTTGGGTAACCTTATCTGAATGATGAAAGAGTGGGGGTGATAGTCAGAACTGCAGCTGAAGAGTTTTTTTTATGTAGATTGACAAGTTAAATCCAACTGCTGCTTGATGTGACGCCACTGAAAATTCAACTAAGACTGATTTGTCATATTTCTGATAGAGACAATTTTTAAAACGGTGCCCTAAGAATATACTGGGCAGCTGTATTGAAGAGCTGCAAGTAGGCCAACACTCACATTCAGGTGTCTTTATATTAGCATTCTAGTCTAATTTAAGATGATTTTGCTGTGTGTCCCTCTTTGACATTTTGCATTTTTGTATTTTCTGTTGGCAACAGAGCCCACAGGCTTCCAGCCATCGTCCAAGTCTCTGTCTTTCTCCCGGACACAGTCAGCTGTCTTTTTCCTGAGCAAGCTGAAGCACAACTCTCTGCAAAGACGTAAGGTACGCCCACTGAGCCTTGAGTTCACTGTTTACACAGCACGGAGGAATCTTTGATAAAGATATTTTCAAACACACTAGCTTGTTGGCTGGAGTTCACTCCGGGGCCTTCGGTCTGTGTTCTCGAGCTGTTGGTGACTCACATGTCTGCTTTGTCTGGGATTCCTGTTTGTGATGACAAGATGTTAGATGTTAATTCAGAGGAAGTGGCTTTTGCTGTTCTACTCCTTGATATTGTTTAATCATGTTTGTTTTGCAACTGTTCTCGATATCCTCAACAAAATCAGGTCATGTGGTAGTTTATTTTATTTTCTCTGCAGGAAAAGCTGGCAGCTAACAAACAAGCCACTGGAACAGCGACAAGAATGGGAGATGAGGACAGTGTGAGTGTGATTCAACAACTCGTGCTGGACTATGCAAGCTTTCTGCATGATACTGATCTTTAAAAACCATCGTGCTCTGTTGTTAAATCTCAGTCTGCTGTCTGACCTTTTTCCTCAGACATTAGCATCTCCCGTCTCCTCTGAGCTCGATCCTGTCGCCGAGGTGGCTCCTGAGCCGGATACTCCTGCGCTGATGACAAACAGTGAGGAGTGTTACTTCTGTGGTGAAAGGGTTTATCTGCTGGAGCGAATCAGTGCTGAGGGAAAGTTCTTCCATCGGACCTGCTTCACCTGCGCTCGATGCAACATCACACTTAGGCTAGGAGGATACACCTTTGACCAAGATACAGGTGACTCCTAGTTGCTGAATTTATATATTTGTATATTTTGACTATACTCAAGTTTTCAACTATATCCATATCTGTCGCTCTACCTATAGGTGTATATACCATCTTAGCTAAAACCACAGATTAACATCTTATTCTTCACTCTACAGCAACTATCATTATAAAGTGTTGTTTTTTTTCTCTCAAAGCTGTTATAGAATCAAATATTAGATATCCGCCCCACGCTGACTGAAGCTTCGAGTATTTGCTGGTGATTACTGTCAAAGAGGCAGCTTTCGTCCATATCTGGTCTAACTCCTTCGCTTTTGTTGTCTTTTTGCCTATCTAGCACTCCTCCGTGAAACTGCTTGATGCTGTATTATTGTGTATAAAGTGCTTATATCTATGTTTTCAACAGCTCTTGCATCAGTACTGTGATTGTTCTCTCAAAGCCAAGATCAGATTTTGCTCCTATAAGTGAATCACCGCTTAATTATTTATATGTATAATTAATCATTTGCGCTGAGACCCTTTTCAAAGGGGTCTGTACTCAGACTAAAAGGAGATGAATAATTTAAGAAAGCAGCAGGGGTTTCCCTCTTTAGCGTTCACTTGTCTCTAAATTTCAACTTTTCTTGTTTTGTTTTTTTAACATTTTTTTTTATCTCTGATTTCTCCACAGGGAAATTTTACTGTGAGCTACACTCTGAAGAGCTGGCAAATGGGCCTGCAACATCTTGTGAGGTGGGTCACTGAAGAGAACTGATGTAAACCATGCTGTTGCTTGCTGCTGATGACTCCAGACACCATGTTGAGTCCTCTTATTCATTATGCTCTTGTTACACAATCTTCAGTTGCATCATCTTTCTGGCTGACGGGTTCTGTGTCAGCAGGACTCGCTTGATGGCGGAGAAACATCTAATGAGAATATTTGTTTCCAAACATACAGTTAGAGCCCAGTAATCATGATAACAACAAAACAAGTTTACAATACATAAAATCATTAGGAACACAGATTTGTATGACAGGTGGAAGGTAATCATAATGAGTATGCCAATTTATAGAGGTGCATTTTGAGACAGGATTTGAAAGCAGAGGGAGAGTCTATGTTATGGATCTCTGGTGGGAGGGAAGCCACGGGTCGGCCAGAGCAGCTGAAGGCTCTAGATCCCATGGTAGTCACGTGGATGGATGCCACAGTGAGATGGATAGAAGAAAAAGACTTGAGAGTGAATGGTAATGGACTGGTTCTTATATAGCGCTTTTCTACTCTCCTGGAGTACTCAAAGCACTATACAACACGCCGCACACACCCATTCACACAAGCACTATTATCCATACGGTGAGTGCTTTCTAACTATCATTCATAAGCATTCATACTCTGATGGATGTATCAGAGAGCAAGTCGGGGTTAGTATCTTGCCCAAGGATATCTGGCATGCAAACTGGGGGAGCCAGGGATCGAACCACCAACCTTCCGATCAGCAGCTAACCTGCTCTACCTCCTGAGCTACAGCCACTCCAAAGCTTACAGCACCTGGTATTCCCAGGCGGGCTCCCATCCGAGAAATTGGGGGTAAAAAAAAAAAAAAAATGCTTAGCTTCCGAGATCAGACGAGATCGGGCGTGCTCAGGGTGGTATGGCCGTAAGCTGTAAGAGTGCGAATGGGTTTGTTGATGTGCAGAGGCTCATAGAGGTACTGTGAAGAAAGGTTAAGAATGGCATTAAAACTGAGGAACAGAATATTGAAATTAGTGCAATATTTAACTTGAGCGCTGCTGAAGGACAGGTGTGATGTGACCAACGGACTGAATTCTGGTGATGATGCAAGCAGCAGAGTTACGGATCAGTTCAAGGATGATAACAACAATATCCTATAAACAATAAGAGGAAGACCAAAGAGACAGGACTCGGAGTAATCAGTGAGAGATATAGCCAAGGTGTGAATTAGGACAGGAATACCGTTCGGTGTGAAAGATGGATGGAGCCAATCAATGTCATGAGGATGGAGTGACGCTACTGATGTGAGCTTGGAAGGAAAGTGTGCTGTCAAGGATGACACACAGACTCTTAATCTGGGAATGGGAGAGAGAGAAACTGAGGAGGTGTCAATGGTGGTGTTGGTGCGAATGAGGAGAACATCAGTTTCATCACTGTTCAGTTTGAGAAAGTTGGGGGAGAACTGGATTTTCCTAGAAGCTAACACAGATGGATGTGGGTGGGACAGCAAAGGAGTATTTGGTGGACAGATAGAGCTGGTGTCATCAGCATAACCTGGAAATTGATATTGAATTTATGGAAGATATGGCCAAGATGAGGGAGATAAATAGACGAGGCCCTAGGACAAATCCCTGAGGAACACTAGAAGTATTTAGAAATGGGTGGGATTTGAAGTGAGGCCAGAGAGAGAGAGAGAGGATTGAAACCAGTTTAAAGAGGTGTCAGTGATTCTAATAGAGACTAGAATTTTAAATACACTAGACTAAAAGTTATTGACATTGTTGGGGTCTGCTGCAGGCTTCTAAAGTATAGATGTTACTGCCGCTGGTTTAAGAGAAAAGTGTACAATAACAGAGGTAAGGGGGGAACGCATGGTGACAGTCATTATGGTGAGCAGGGTTTATTCAAGACAGCAGGAAGATGATTTCATTTACTGGTAGATGGCTTTGATTTTTCAACAACAGAGGTACGTTTCAAACAAGTGAACAGGAGGGAGGGGCTGAGGGAACTTGTAGATACAAATTTTAAGAAGGGTTACTTGTTAGTTGCTGGTGAATCTTATTTGGGCTTTTTTTTTTAACATATTTCATTTTTAGCTATGTGATGAAGATAAGCTTAGTGCAGACACAGTTTTAATTCAAGGTCATTTGCATCCAAATTGGACGAAGCGTTTAAGAATTACAGCCTATATGTAGCCTTGTGTTTTAGATTTAATTTAGTTTTTTTCCAAGAGGCCAAACCTAATTGTATCATTCACTCAGAAGCTGTTTTGTGGACAGTTATAAGATATTCCAAGTGTAGTATTTGGATTTTGAGGCAACGGCTGTAAACCCACAACATGAGTTCAAAGGTACTCTCCATGCAAAAGAAGCAGCCTATCCTTAATTTGCAAATCAAAACAAAGCATCAAAGAGATAGCGGGAATGTTAGGAGTGGACAAATGAACTAGCACTTTCAACAACATAAAAAGCTAAAAAATCTAGTCCATTGACCATAGGGCTGTATGATTTTAGGATCATGGGGATTTAGTCATGAGAGAAAAAGCAGTGTTCATCACAAGCTGCAAAGTGGTGATAAAATCACCTGAAAAGCCAGACCAGCTCCTGAATAGCATTGTTTGGACAGCTGAAGGGTAGGTTAACCTGTGCCAGTGTGATGGGAAGAAAAAAAGTATGGAGACATCATAAATTGCTCATAATCCAAAGTAAAACTGTGTAGGCAGTGTGATCCATGCATGGATGGCTTCTAAAAGCTCTGAGTCACTAGCATTTATTAATGATAAATGACAGAGTGACAGATGACAGAAGCAGCAGGAGGAAATCTGAAGCATACAGTACAATACTGCCTGCTCACATTCAGCCAGATGCAGAAAAGTGGAGTGGACTACATTACTAAAGAAGTGGATTATTCTATAATAGCCAATGGAAATGCCTAATCTCAACCAAACTGCACGTACATTTCTTTCATTTCATTTTCCTGTCTCGCAAGATACAACTAGGGGGGCATGCACACAATTGAACTAAAGACAATCCTAATATTTCATGTAACATCACATTAAATATATACATTTATATATATTTAAAAATGGCTGCAGTCACTCAACAGTTGATGCAATATTTTTGTTAATCCTTTTAATTACCGTAAATCCTGGACTACAGGCCGCACCGGATTTTAAGCCGTAAGGCGTTTCACCTGTAATATGAGATATTTACACAGAAATGCTACACGTGAGTATTTTTAATCCATAAGGTAACATAAACATGGTAACATAAACGTTATGGTAACATACAAAAATACATACTGCAAATGCTTTTTTTTCCTCGAACAGCGCCTGTAACACGGCTACCTTTAAGTATACGTACGTATCAGTAACACACAAATTACATTGCTTATGGTTTTTTTACAGAACAATGCACAAACAACATTACAACGTCTCTTAACAACCGATAAAAATATATACACTACTTATCATTTTGATTGGTCTACTGTTACCAGGCAAAATGTTTTTGGCGGCATGAAACAAAATGTGCATTAGCCGCAGTCAGTGTTCACAGTGTTGGAAAAAGTAGCGGCTTATGACCCGAAAACTACTGTACATCTGAGTTATTGAAACTACAATTGCATCTTCTTTCATTTCAAATCTCTAAAATAATTTGTTAATATATAGTTAAATAAACGTAACTAATTTGTATATAGTCTGTGGGCTAATTTAAATTAAACATGTTTTTCATGCTTTTTATCAATTTAGGAAAGCAAAGGAACTCAGAGAGAGACAGAAGAAGGAAACGGAGTTTCCAGTGATGAATATACTCCATCGCCGTCAGATGAGGAGTATGAAAACACCCTGGACTGTGGTCCTCCTACTCACACACAATCACAAACATCTGAAGAAAAGGACCACCGCATATATGAGTCAAAAGAAGACTCCCAAGAACCACTTGTATCAAAAACTCCCACAGACCATCCACCTAAATCTGAGGTAGCAGCAGCCATTAAGGAGGCGGAGGAGACAAAAAAAATGACTCCGTGTCCAGTTCCAAAGCCCCGTCGCTCTCGGCAGACTACTCCCAGCCATCAGCCCTCTCCCCCAGTAGCAAAGCCTCGCACAGTCCACCTCATCAGCCTCACCGTCCCAGAAGAACCTTCATCTCCGACTCCCACAGAGGAGGGCTCTAAAGCAAGACCAGACTCCCGTCCTAAACAGTCACTGCGGAAGCTTCAGTTGACCGCTGAGGAAAAAAACCAGCTGGTGAATCTTCACAGCTTCAGCGCAGACTCGGATTCAGAAACCCATGGCGGATCCTCCTCCTGCTCCTCTTCCTCAGCTAATGCAGGGCCTCCTAAAACAGAGGGCCTGGATGGGCAAGAAGAGGAGGGCTACTGGAGTGGGAGCACTGCTGGGCAAATGCGGGAGAAGAGGAATCGACGCTGCTTCAGAAGAAAAGAGATGCCAAGTGGGCAGGCCAGAGTGCGATCAAAGTTTTCTCCGTGGAATCTCTCTTCACCAAGGATCAGCAGAGACACCCGGCTGAGTGTCCACGTTAATCAGCCGGGGAGAGTGGGTAAGCTGGCAACTCATCTCTTTGGTTTTAGCTCAATCTGGAGTCATCCAGGCTTATTGCAACACTTACTCTTACTTTTTCCCACAGAAACAACATTCAGACATGTCCACCACACCTCAGAAGAGGGCGTCGAAGGAGATGAGGACGATGATGATGAGGACGATGATGAACAAGACATTGACTTGTTTGATGACCAAGTAAGGATATCGGTAGAGGTCATTTGTTTCAGTTTTTCAGGGGGAGGATATTTTGCACTAACTGTACTATTACTTTACCTCTAGTTTCAGAGTGTGCCATCAGACCCCGTGGAGGCAGAGAAGCTGGAGTTTAAGAAGATGAAGACGTTGGAGCGGCGAGCCAGGATGAGTGAATTACAGCGATTCCGCAAAGCTCAGGTGAGTGATCTAAAACTCATTCCTGGTCCATTTTTCTACAACTTCACTTAGTGGAGCAATGAATATGCACATAATTATATATTATTATTATTATTATACAATATTGTAATTTATGTCATTTCTAAGATATGTTTTTATCATCTGTAAAGTTATGTGAATCCATGCTTACTAGTCATTTTTGCTGCAGCCAGTCATACAGTTTGCATAAAATTGAAATCCAGTAAATGCAAACACATGCAAATCACAACACAGCTAGCAGTTGGCAATCTATAGTGGAGACAAATTCATCAGCCTGTAATCAGCTGTTAATCCCACCTAAAATGTTAAGAGAAACAAATTTTTGCAGAAAATTGTTCTTAATATTAAAGAAAGTTTGCAGATGAGTCACTGTGTTGGTTTACGTTTAAAATTCAGAAGCAGACAGCCCATTCATCTGCTTCAGAGGCATTCATCCAATCAGGTGCGCCTCAGTGTTTGCACAGTTATTAGAGTATGCAGGAGAGGGAGTGTACTTGTCAATCATCTGTCTTCACACCCCATCGAGCAATGCCACGAAGCTGGGTGAACCCTTGAGTGTAACTCATCCATATCCATTTTACAAGAATTGGCTCAATTGCATGTTTTTTTTTTTTTTATATATCTGCCCTATATGGAATTCAGATTTGTCACCAAAGCCTATTTCAAGAAATTAAAGCAATTTCATTAAAATATTTGTCAAGATGTACTTTTTGATTTTGTGTTTCACAGTCTATCCAGAGAAGACTGGAGGAGATTGAGGTGACCTACAAAGACCTGGAGGACAAAGGTGTGACTCTGGAGCGGACACTGCGAGGAGAGGCTGGTAAGATCAGATCTTCTTTTTTTATACATATTTAAAGAACTTGGGGTGTATTGTTCTATATCTCTGGACATTTGCGATGGAAAAAAAGCTTATTTTGGAAGTATAAAGTCATTCTAAAAGTGTATGCTTCCACATAAATAAAGATTCATAGTTGAGGAAGATCGATAAATTTGAAATTGTTTGTGGGAATGATGTGTGTCCTCTGGACTAAAGAGGAGAGTCAAACATCCAGTTTGTTAGCAGCTTTCACTTTAAAAGCATGCTTCTCTAATGGTATGTTTTCTATGGAATTAGCAGCTCGCACATCCGGAAAGACGGCATCAGTACTGAAAGTTGTCTATGCATGTTGCATGCTTTAGCATGAGAATGTTCTGTTGTGAGCTTTTACGACAGCTTTTACAACAACATAGCTTTGTAGTAGAAGAGTCCAGGTGCTGAACTGGTCTGCCTGCAGTCTAGAGCTCTCACCAGCTGAAAACATTCGGCACATGATGACACAAAAATATGAGATAGAAGACCCAGGACTGTTGAACAGCTAGAATCTGTATTTTCAATCGACTTTTTAGCAGTATTTTATACGAACCAAGTGCACAAACCGAGATTACTGAGATTTGCAACACACCATTTACTTCAAACTACGGCGATATTTAACACTAAACAAACCAGCAGGTCTGATTATCTGCCCTTGATATAAAAATGAACTGACTGCATCTCTGTTTAGAAAGCCGTGAAACTTTTGTAAACCACACGTATGAGCGCTATTTGGGGACTGCATTCCTATGCTATTTTGGTCTGTTTAGTAAATCTAGCCCTAAATTTGTAGGTCAGCTGAATTCTTTTTATTACAGCCTCTTGGAATCCTTATACAAGTTAGCGTGTGGGCTTGTAGACAAACACTCACATGGGTGCTGTGTCAGATGCTGCAAATAAATCTGGTTCCTCCTCACCACTTTATTGAGAACCCACCCCACCCAAAAAAAGCACATCTTCCTGTTTTCTTAAAGAAAATATGCACCATTTTTTCCTTGCAGAACGCAGCGGTTCTCCTGATATGATCGAACAGTGGATCCAGCTCGTTCATGAAAAGAATGCATTGGTTTCCGAGGAGTCTGAACTCATGGTGGCGTAAGTCTGCAGCCTCACTGGTTCATTCTTTATTTCATGGAGTAAAAGTTTGTCTAGTCATACAAGTAATACAACAGAGCATCTGTATACAAGTGACATGGTAGACGGAGCAGATCTCACATCAAAACACTGCGGTGACTGGCTGACCTCACAATGCTAAAAGCCAGTCTTTTTTTTTTACAGTGAAATGTCGTTTGTTGTCGGTCCTCATGATAACATACAGCGTTACTACTGACAGGACTCAGCTGATGCTTGTTTCTCTTGCAGGTCTCGACAGCTGGAACTCGAAGACAAGCAGAGCATGTTGGAGCTGGAGCTCAGGAAATACATGGAGATAAATGGTGTGTACTTTGGTGTGCACACAGAAAGACTTGTAACTAAAAGTGTCTTTGATGTAGTTAAAGGGAGGAGCCTAACTTCTAAACAGGCACCAGGCCGAGCAAGGCCCGTACTGCAGTGCATGTTTGTCCTACTAATGAGCACATCAATGCTTTCTTTGTCTTTGCCACGTTTGTTGTTGTCCCATTAACTCAGTTCTGCATATAGCAATGTCCTGCATTTTGTAGGACACTATACACTACTGGACCATGTTTTTTCTTTTACTAAATTACATATCATATGATTATTTATTGACCATAATTTCTTCCAGCATTAATGCCACTAAACTAGTTACTTACGCCTGTTCATAATGTTTCCCCTGGGGTTTCCAGGTAGTGTATTGTGCAGTAAAACAAATTTTGACCATTTTCTGCAAACAAATAACTGAATATAAGAATATATGAATATGCAGAATCTTTTGGCAAGAGATAAGACTTCTGGCACCAGAAGCATTCGGCTTCTGTTTTTAGTCTAATCACATTTAGTCAGGTTTTGGTTGCATGGAGGTAAACAGTCCATTTAAAGAGCAAAAAAACAGGGATGCACATGCCAAAATGCAGTCCCATAATCATCATCTATTACCTGATGAGAATTTTTAAATATATTACAATTAATTAACACAGACTGGTGCACTGAGCAGGAAGTTCATATTAGCCTTTATTTCCAGAAAACATCAAACAAAGGTCAAAGAGTCCCCGGTTTGGCCCAAACAGGCCACAGATTGCCTCTGAAGCACTTTCAACAGTGCAATAATGGGCTCAGCATTTCGAGTCAGACATATCAAGTAGATAATTTCCAGTCTGCTTAAGCTTTAATTAGATTTAGGTGAAATGTATGGAATGTGTTCTTCCACTGAAAGAGGGCAATGAATAGATATTTAGTTGGAAATGTTTTCTCCTCATGGCAAGTATGGACAGGAGAGGAATAACTGAAGGGACTATAAAAAAGTACAAACCTTGGCCTTGGCAATCTAACTGTTTGAAAGTTTGAAATGACTCACTAAGGGGCCTTTTGCTTCTATGGAAAAATAAAAATACATTCCTGGCAAGTCTGGCAGCCTTTCTACTCAGAAAGGTTTTTGCATCATAGTCAGCAGATGTTGGGAAGGGAGGGGTACAGTACCAATTATCCATTTTTTCCCCCTAATTAGTGAGAGGACGAGAGTTTACTTGCAAGAACCATTATTCAGCTTAGACTTGATGTTTGTGTCTGTTATTAATTAGAATTGGGTGTGTGCATATGTTTTCGTTTTCCAGATAAGACATCAGAGCAGCAGGCAGAAGAAGAGCGAATCCTTCAGGAGATGATCGAAGTGGTGGACATGAGGGACTCTCTGGTATCGTTTCTGGACGAGAAGAGGCAGAAGGAAATAAGCGAGGAGCAAGAAGCTTTCTGCATCATGGAGGCCAAACGGCAATCAAAGGGAGGATCTCAGGTTCACTGGGCGTAGGGTGAACCTGCATGTCCCGCGCTGGTGATTATTTCACATCTTCTGTGTGTGAGACTCGCTGCTTTCAGACTTGAAACCTGAAATGTACATTTGAAAAGCCAAAGATGATCGAGCTTCGTTATGGAAAGTAACACACCACAAGCACTCAGTCAGCGGATAGGATTTAGTTCAGGCTTGTGAGCCCGGAGGCTCAGAGAGTGTCAGTTGCAATCCACCCCCTAGAGGGAGACATAAGCCTGGAGATCTGAGTCTTTCAGTTGACATGCCCAGAGTCTGTGCAGCTAAAGTCTGCCTGCCATATTGGGGTCATAGCAACATAGCCGCATAGGAAAAATTTTCTTTAGTGTATACTGAACTATTGAACATCTATCACACAAATGATGATCAGTGACCAGCCTGGGACTTGGCCTGATTTACTGTCAGATATGTGACTTTAGCACTGAGCCAAGATAGAGCAGTATGAAATCACAGTGGCTGGAAAGCTGCTGTACCTGACTTTGTCTCCTTAGAGATAGTTCTAGGCTGATAATACAGGACAGCTGGTGTTTTTGAAAATAGATGTTCATGTTGATTTTACTTGTTTCATCATGGGGAGTGCTACTGTACACAAACACATGATATCCTAATTCTATCTTTAGTATTTGTATTACATAAATGTGATGGGATTGTAAAGAAAAAAAAGAAAAACTAAGTGACATTTAAACATTACAAATATTCAAACCTTGTTTTTCATTTCTTTTTGTCGATGTTGATGTTTTGTAGCACTTACAGCTGTTCACCGTGTCCTGTCCTGCAAGCACATTGGATAGTTAATCTCAGGGGTTGATTGTTCAGTCCTTTCGGGTCAGAGTTAGTTTTCCAGTGATAGTCTTCAAAAGTTGGCTGCACTTTATTAGTGGATGTAGTTAATTCGGGGTAATTGGGGGGGGGGGGGGGGGCAAATATGGACAGATTTATCTATTTATAAAAACCAATATTTATTATTTGTAGGTATTCCTGTCATTGTGCAGGATGAATGGCCAAAATCTAAACAAAGACCGTTTCTTGTATAAGTGAAAAGGAGCCTTATTTAGTCATTGTCCTGCTGCCATTTTGTGCTATCTGGACAGCCATTCACAGCATATCAAATAAAGTACATGCACTTTGTCGTTTTTGTTTATTTATGCATTTAGTCTTATATTGAAGCACTGTGCAGTATAACTAATACTAACTCATAATATGTAAGGTGTTGCCATAAAGGCTTGACCTCGCCTGTTATTCTAATTGCTATCCTGTAGGGCAGCGGTCCCCAACCCCCGGGCCACGGACCGGAGTCATTTGGTACCGGGCCGTGAGACTCGGGTGTGAAATGTATGATTTTCAGGGTTTTTATCGGTTTTTAAGCGTTATTTTGTTATCGTTTTTTCGTTAACTCGGTTTGAATGGATCTTTTCACCTGTGTTATGAATAAATCTTCTTTTTTTCGGTACCGATACTAGTTTTATTTTGTTGTATTTATCCACGAAACCTTGAAGGCCGGTCCGTGAAAATATATTGTTGGGCACAAACCGGTCCGTGGTGCAAAAAAGGTTGGGGACCGCTGCTCTAGGGTGCATACTTGGCCTTGATTAAGATTTAAGTAGTGAAGACGCTCCTTCCTATTAAGGTCCACAAGTCAGTAAAATAAAATGCAGCGAAAGTCCCAAATCGTAATTTTATTGAAACGAATAAATAAATATAATCACCTAAACTATCAGAAGAACTTGGAAGTGCAGGGAAACCTTAGTCAGTGTGAGCAACAACCAGCTTTGCAGCGTCACATTCATGTCTAACAAGTACATTTTAAGGTCTTCTTTCCTTAAAAAAGTGTTTATGGGCAACATCAAGTCAGATATAAATGAAGGTTGTTACTGAGTTAATTAACAAGTGCGCGTTTGTTTGCTAACGGAATATTTATCAGACCTTGTGATCTCACGGAGGAAGTGCGGGAGGATGAACACAATGTCAGATGTTTTGAATTGATACATAAAAGTGAATAATTGCAGCTCATCATCATCATTACAGGTATACTGCCCACATTTTTTACAGTGAAGATCATGTTAACAATATGCATTATGTAATACTTTTCACAAAGAAACATCTTTTTTTGGAGTAGTTACATAAAGCAAATAATTGCTTTCTGTAAATTTGAGTGCAAATGTCACACACGGGTCGCTAGTTTTCTGCAAGCACTCACTTGTATTTAATCTAAGGTTATGTAAGCACTTAATATATTAAGCAATGATTAAAATAACTTGCAAAACACTTTACTCATGCTTGTTTGGATTCAAATCCTGGTAACATTTGCTGGATCTTTTTAAGATGTATCTGCTTATATGACTTTTTCCCACATGGGAGCTGTGTAAATATAGCTCTGAGCACAGATTCCTTGATCCGTTTATTGTAATCCCATTGACCATTAATTTAGCTGCAATGGATCTTAAGCGCCTGAGGTGGTGTAAGGTACTTTGTTGCACCTGTGAAGAGAATGGGGAGCTTTGTTTTACATCCCTTTAATGACATAGTCTTGGATAATCCCTGTTGCGGGGATTAAAAAGTTCACACTGAATGATGTAAGGCGACATGAGTCGCTGTTTTATCAGTCTTTGTCAACAACTACTGCATAATGTGTCGGGAATTGAAAAGCTACTGAAAAGTATCACAATTAAAAGTATTTTATGAAATTTATTTCAGAATTTGTTGTTGCAGGTAAATGATAATGATGGTAATATCCGAGTAAATGAGCTGGGAACAATTTAATCAGATTCGTGCTTCTTCCTTCTTTTTTGTATTTGAAGATGGTTTTACAGAAGATGTACATTCCTGCAGTCTTTATTTCCCGGTGACCATTGCAATTCACTTAATGTAGATGATGTTTAGATCATGCTTTAAAACGCCCTTCAAAGATCTATCTTAGGGGTCTATCTCACTTGAAGAAGAACTTTGGTGAGGGAACTGAGTAACAGAAAACAATGCAAGAATTCCAAAATACACCTGCTAACCTTGAAAATGAACATTTATGCAAAGACCAAATGGATGAGCATAACTTTCTGCAATTATTATCAGAATATTTGATTTTTCCTGCAACCCTTTCATGCATGAATTATGACAACCTCAATAGGATTTCTTTCTTAAGTATTTTTATTCATCTTTAGGCATGACAAAAAGATTTTTGAACTTCACTTTTTTAATCATGGACTTTTCAAAGAGGTTTTTACATGTCTACTTAGGTGGACAACACACATTTTGACTGAATTTGGTATGAAGTGACACATCAGTGTCCAGTGTCGTGGTTTATGTGCAAGTATACCATCAACACTGGCACAAATACAAGAAAACAGCCTTTGAGTCATGACCACTATGCGTGAAAGGGTTAATGCAATGAATTAACTTGTTAAGTTTCCTGTCCTTTCTCTGTGTATAATGTATCCATTAGCAATGTTCCAATTGATTTGCATATTAATTTACCATATCAGGATATATTGATTTTCATATTTTGTGCAGTAGGATCCAAGAGAGAGTGGGGCCCAATCCAACTGACTTTAGGCAGTAGGGTACACCCTGGAGAGATTATTTGTTAATATAGGGCTAACACAGAGTAACAAACAACTATTCACGACCAGTTTGGAATAATCAATCAAGCTTGCATGCATGACTGTTGGAAAGGTGCAAGCAGCTGGAATGAACTTGTCAGGCACAGGAAGAATATGCAGACTCTACACAGGAAGCAGCAGTGAGTCAGCATATTCACATTCACATGTGTTGCCAATTCTTAAGACTAGCCTGGTAAACTTGACATATTTGAGGCTTGAATAAAAGTAAAAATGTATATTTGCAAATATTTAAAGCTCTGTAAACACCGATTAAGGTGGACACTGAGCAACCTATTATACAGAAATGTGCCCCACAGTAAACTTAATATGAGCCTAATTTTTATTTATAACTGCTCCTCATATTAAACTCTGCCAAAGTGAGTCAAAACATCGTCCTTCAACTCATTCTTAACATGTTTTCCTACTTTCTTTTTTTCTTCTGGATCTGTAGGATATCAACGAGACAGGATATCCCTACTACAGAGATTTCTGGCACAGAGTTCCACCCACCTGCTGCTCAAATCTTTTGTTTGAGCTGGCTTAAAGGAAAGGTGGCCTCTAGGGGAGAGCAGCGAAAACAGTTTGTTTCAAACAGAGGATTAACTGCACCAAAGCCCAGTATGAGATAATAAGGATTATTTTCACATGTGAATTGTCCAAAGCTACACGAATACAAGTCCAAGAATAAAACATATTGAGCTGAAAATGAACAGAATAGGTCCACTTAAAAAATAAATAAATCTAGTCCAGTTAGTCAGTTGGAATATATAGGGTTTAAAGAATATTAAGAGATAAATCCTTGGCTGTACTGAAAACTGCCTGGCATTTAAAACTATTTTTCTGTGTAGCTCATCTCCGTGGTGAAATAACTCTAGCCTAGCAACTGTGCTAATTATGTGGAGTGATCTGTCATCAAACGTGACACTTCCATCATGAAAGGGCCTTTTTACTGCTGACCTATGTGCCTTCTCTTCTGATTAAAGAAGACGTCAACTATTTGTCATTCTTAAAAAAAAAATCATCTGAAATGGAATGTGACCATGGCATCATTTTGAACTGGTAACCATGACAACAAGGCCAATTTTAATAGTCTCTGCTGCAGCACATTACAAATGTGCAGGTAGTCAAATCGATTAATTTTCTCCTGGCAGGTTAATATTGCAGATTTGGATGGCAGATAAAATCCTGCAGGATTTATCTTTAGGTTATGTCTGCATTTCTTTATTTATCAGAAAGGACTCATAGATTATAAAGGTTATTAAAGCTGAACTGGTTTGTTCTGTCTGCTAGGAAGCCTTTAGCTTAGCTAGGCTGTTTGTGAATAATTAACCTTTTGCATTTCACAAACACTGGAGTGAATACATGAGCAGCAGAGGCCTGCAGTATTATTAGTGTGACCTGTCTGTTGTCATTGCATTTCGTATGGTTCCTTCTGTGGAGGGTTACATGAGCACCTAATGCAGATTAATGCATAAACCTGTTAAGGGATGCCTCCTCAGGCTACAGATTATAATGCAACACTGTCACAGCCTGATGGTGCACTGTGGTTTCAAGCAGTTGGTAGCCAGGTGTAAAATATCTTCAACCTTCAAAAAAGCTGGGACACATTTTACAATGTAAATGAGAATGCAATGATTTGAAAACCTCATAAACCCATATTATATTTGCAATAGAAATTAGGAAACAGATTAAATGTTTAAAGTGAGAAAATGCATCGTTACAAAAACATACAATCATTTTGGAAAAGATGGTAGCAACACAGCTCCGAAAAGTTGGGAAATAACTAATTTATCACTCTCTAGCATCGCCTCTTCTTTTAACAACAGTCTGTGAACTGAGGAGACGTCTGCTGGCTGGACTCCGGGGCATTTGCCCCATACGTGTCCAATACATTCTAGCTATTGATCAATCCTAGATCTGCTTTGTTATATTTTCAATTTCATAATGTTCAAAATGCTTTCAATTCGGTGAAAGATCTGGACTGCAGAAAGCCCAGATCAGCACCTGGATTCTTCAACTTCAAAGCCTTGCTGTTGTAATAGATGTAGTATGCTTTTTAGGATTGTCTTGCTGAAGTGTGTAAGGCCTCGCTTATAAGAGACATTGTAAGGATGGGAGCATATGTTACTCTAAAATCTCTGCATCCCTTTCAGCATTATTGGGATGCCGATTCTACTAATGCACCCCCTATGTCATCAGAAGTGCAGACTTTTGAACTGAGTACTGATCAAAAACCCAGATGGTCCCTCGCGTCTTCAGTCCAGAGGATGCACTGTCCAGGTTTTACTGTAAATATTTCAAATTTAGATGTGTCTGAGCACAGAACTGTTTTCCACGTTGCTTCAGTCTGGATCAGGTTCACATATGGCTTCTTCTTTAACCTGAATTTCCCGTTGGCATGGTGATAAACAGCCTTGTTTCAGACAGATGTCAGATAAATGAGGGGTATTTTATAATGCAAACCTGCTCTAGAGTCCAAGAATGAAAATATGAAGATGGAGCACAATAGGTCCACTTTAATTAATCATTAATATTTTACAGGTAGACAAAATGTTTTGAAATGTTAGCTCTACATCCAATTGAATTATTATCTAATTTTGCAGACAAAACTTTAATTTTGACAGGTCACTCATACACCAGGATATTATTTATTACACTGGCAGTAACTTATTTTAATTTAATATTGCTAATTAATTAAATCGTTAACCAATGTATAACTAATGTATATACCAATATTTAGTTTGTTGCTGAAGTCTTTCCTCTTCATTGGTGTCACAGAGCTGCAGAAAATCCACTTTCATTCAGCATTTAAACACAACATTAAAAAGACTCTGCATAACAACCATAACCTGTGTATAAAGCTTTTATAAATTGTCATTTTTTTTTAAAATTATTTTATATTGAGCATCATCAAAAATTAGTCGTCATATATTTTAAAATACAGCCTACTTGCTTGTCGTGAGCACGGCGTGGGCTGTTTTACATGAATCGTGCTGTTTTACAATAGGAGGCCGTTTCTACGCAGGAAGCGCAGTTTTCTATAAAACCTGAAACTGTGTGGAAAGATGTGATGCAGCGGCGGCAGCAGCGAGTCCACCAGCCTCAACTGTGCCACAAGTCTCAATGAGCACCTGTGAGACTCTCCGCCCCTCCCATCGACTATCTTCATGGATGTAATCTCCGACTTAACAACAGGTACTTGTAAGGTCCCAGATAAAGTAATCTCCCCAGACCTCGCTGAGCTTTTGGCAGGAGAGTCAGAGCAGAGCTCCAACCGCGCAAAGTCTCTAGGTAAGTCTCAGTCAGCGTGCTGATGAATGAACCTCTTCTTTATTAAATTAACTATACGTCTTCAGATGTCTCACACTACAGTAATTACATCTAAAGAGCTGCAGATTGGAGATTTTTTCCGGCCTAGGATGAGGCAGAGGACCAGTGATGTGTAATTTATATTCTGCGCGTAAATTGGGTAGTTTTTAAACGTCCTGCATCTTGAATAGATCTGTCTTGAGTACATTTATGTGTGTATATTCAGAAGTGTTTCTGCTCAGGCGTGGCAGATGTGTGCTTCAAGCTTGATCTGAATATCTGATCATCCGCCTGTTTGCCGCAGAGTGATCTTTCCACGGATGCCGCAGCGAACTTGGTTCAGCTGTTGGTATGATGCACGATGCTGTATCGCGAGGCACCGCACGGGACATATCTGCTGTCATTTACTGACAGAGGAGCCTGTCTCCGTGCTGCAAGTCACGTCATTTATCGGTGTACCTATGCGTGAGATAACGTGGATTTTCTCTCCCACCTTTTTTTTTTTTTTTTGCACGATGGCAGAAACGTGTGGCTGAGCTTTAAGCGTGAAGTTGATGAATAAATGACAAAGATAAGGTGAAAGTTTTCGTAAAGGGAACCGGATGTATTAAAATGTAAATCACTGATGCAGGTTTTGACTTTGCAAATTAGGTTTTGGATGTGGTTTTGGATCCCCCTGCTGAGTTTTATGTTGTGATCTGTGCTGTTAAAACAACAACACACGCTCAGGATGAAAAGAAGTACTGCAGGGGAGGAGTAAACAACAGGAAACCCCTTTCATATCAGATCCTCTGTGCTCATCACTGTCTACATATGTATTTATGTATATAAATCTGGACACTGGATTATTAGAATAAATATGTTTCTGAGCTTTAGGTTTTGGTAAATTTGCATATGCACTGAATTGAAACTGTTTTTTCTGCTTTATTTATTCATATAATTTATGTTTTTATACCACTGTCAGCAGATACCACTTTAGCAATAGTATACTTAATTAATTAAGATATATTGTCACATTTAAAATAATTTGTTCTAGGCTGTTCTAAGTTTTTTTTAGTTTTTTTTTTTTTTTTTACCTGTGATGGTGTCAGGTATACAGATCAGGAGTTAATCCATTATATAAGAGAAAAGGGGGCAGGAAATCAGACTGAGTAACTTGTCCTTCTAAAGTGTTCCTAATCCTCCTCAGTACATTGAGTTCTACTCAACAAGTCATTCTTGTTTTAGATGCTCATCATTTGAGAAAATACAATCATTTTTCTCATTATACTGAATATATTCCTGAGCTGCAAGGTATTTTCTTTTCTAAAAAGTTTCATTTACAACAGTTATAAAGGTTAATTTCTTTTTCAAATGATTTTTTTTTTTATGTCAGGAAACAAAAGTGACACACTAGTCTCACATTTCATTCCCATTTGCTTTTAGATTGTGTATCAGCCTTGTTGATACACAGCTTTATGATACAGCATCATGTGGTGCTGATGTGGGCCAAGCCCGGCATAGCTTTACACCTCCCTGTGTGCTAGTTACAGCGCGGATTAGTGCGCTAACCTTTTGTCAGCCAGACAGAGACCGGCTGACAAAAGCAGTCTCACCGGCTGCTCCCACCTGTAGACAGTCTGAGCAGCTCAGCAGACGCATCAACCTTCATAGCTGCTTTGTTAGGACTTTTCAATAATCCCAGATGACTTTTTTGTTTACATTTACAATGACGAGGAAGCCTGTACACTGAGCCTGGATGGTTTTTGTTTGTTGCAGTTGTATGCAAATAAACTAAGGAAACAAGGGCAATGTGGATCTTTTCCTTTGAGTGACATCTATTCTTCTGTCTTTTGCTTTTCCTTAACATCAAAAAGAATTCCCTGGCAAAGCACCTGCAGACATGGGTCGTCAAGAGGCCGACTATGTGTGGAAGAAGAACACTGAAAACATCCAAGAGGTTTTTGACTTCATGGAAGAGTTGGGATCGTAAGTATCATTTAACTCACTGTAAGATGACTTTGATTAAAGTTTAAAAAATGTTTAAGTAACTGAACAGTTTTTTGCTTCCCTGGCGAATGCTTTGCACCATTAGATGGTTTATTTTACTGATACTGATGTGAACTGCAGTGGCTGGCATGATAATAGCCATCAGCATGCTGTTTGAATTAGAGGACAGATTACTGATTTGATTGGATTAACATGCTAAGGCTTACTGTACTTAAGTATTGGCAGCAAGATGCTCTAACTGTTAGACAACTAGGCTGATTTTCCAGAGGGATCCAGGCTTTGGCATCAGTGCAGCAGTTCATTCACAATTTTTTTTTGTAATTTTTTAAATTTGCTAATCATTGCTTTTTAGTTTTTATATGCAAACAAAACAGAGGAAAATGTAAATATTTGATTATAAATCTGGCACAAATAATAAGACAGTAGAATCGTTATTGAGGTCAGGGGTTCTCGAAGTTTTCATGACTGAGTGCCAACATATGATGGAGACTTGCACAGGAAAAATGTGATAATGTGATAACGTGATATTCTGTGCCGGGTTTAAACAATTAGTGAAGTGACTTTAAATGAAAAAAAGCAGCAGTATTTATCAAAGTTAGGACAGTTTAATTTTCTATGAAGGGAAGAACAGAGCTGGAATTAATGAGAAGTGCTTCCAAGAACCGCTGGCACATTTGCAATTAAAAAATAAAAACTAAATAAGAATCCACCTAATGTTATTGCTTTCTAACGTCTAACTTTGTGCTGTACACATTCAGTCGACACTCGCTCACCTGCGCTCACCTAATTTTTGTCACGGCGGTGATAAAAACCAGTGGCAGTGTTGAGTATTTTGCAATAGACTGGAGAACTACTGGTGAGAGACTAACATTAAATCATGATGTAAGCTAGAGTGCTGCCAGAGTGAGAAAATAGAGCTTACTGTGCTGAGGGCTGAAGAGGCTGCCAAGAGGTTTTATCTAACACATCATCAATGATTGGACTGTGAAGGAGGCAACACCCTCCTGAGCAAAGAGCGTTATCTAATTTGGTTCAGTTCAGTTCTGTTGGTCTACAGCAATTACTTTTATTCCCCCCAAACAATTTGAACACCCAAGAGTTTCACGTAAAAGTGGGAAAACAAATTTTAAAATTACTTGTAATGCGGTTATTTCTGTGGCACCTCCCCTAGAAGAGAAGACAGATTGGATTACTGCTGTCTGAGCCACCCAGTAAGTTTGCTTTCGGTGAACTCTCTGAATGATGCCTATTCCCGGGTGAACATTTTCGTTTTTTTGTGTTCTGTCACAATAAAAGCAAGAGACTCCAGAAGGGACTGGAGATTTTGCAGTCTTTCCCACTGGGCCTCATCAGACATTGTGTAAACAGCATCCTAATGGTTTCCTGGAAATAGGGACTGAGTTTATTCGGGGTTAAGAAGAACCACCAGAGTGCATTGAAAAGCAGTGCGATTTTAGTCTGTACTGAATTCTAAGCACTCAGATTCACACAGTCGGGTGAATTCTTGCAATTTCTGATCGCTCCTAATCTTTTTGATCATGGTTGTTGCTTAGCTTTCATTTTCAGGTCTTGACCGGCAATTTTTCTTGAAAGTCAAAGTATTTTTTTCAAGTAGGTCCTTGGAACAAAAATCAAAGCAATTCAGGGAAAGTAGTGCTATAATGGGAAAGGGACAGCTTGTTCCTGACTGCCAAACTGAGCTGGAATTAGAGTTTATATGAACGTGGGAAAAGTGGTCTGCCGATAGTTCTTGACACCTGCCTGTGACCTGACCTACACATGGTCCGTTGCTGACCTTCTGTGCCTGGAGCCTGCCACCGTTTCCTTTGCGTCAGGGATAAAGCACCTAATCCACCCAGTAGAACAACTATTCCCAGACAACGCTGAAGATAGCATGGACACAGGAGCACAGCGCACAATAATAAGCCCCTGACATGTGAATTGTTAAGTCACAGAGGTCCTTACAAGAGCTTAATTAAACCCTTTGATATTGCTATTTCTGCCCTGAGTTGATTTTAAATTAGATGGTCTCTAAGAAGTCCGTATCAGAAAGTTTCCTTTCCTAAATGATGTAATACGACAGGGAGAAAAAAACAAAGTCATTATTGACGGTTACACAACAGAAGCCTTTAAAGTCTTTAAATGCAATTATGGACTAAATGTTTTTCTGGTGATCTTGTTTATACAGTAAATTAGAATCAAAACCTGTATGCGCAGTTAGTTAGCTTAGCTCGACTTTTACAGCTTTAGTATTTATCTATACAAAAATACATATGGTTTATGGAAGGCTCCACACTATTCACAGTCTCTGCAAATTCAGCTGCTTATCTCAGTTTCCAAACTAAGCACAGCTAACCAGCTCTTTATCATTTATTCAACATAAACCATTTGCTCACGTTTACAGCAACCTTCAACTTGACGTTGCCCACCAGAGACGCTTGTGAGAATGCATGTATGTAGATGTATCATGTCAAACTGGACATAAATAAATATGCCAACCTCATAGTACAGTAAGTGAGTATGAGTCAATATGAGCCAGTATAATCAGTATGAATCAGTATATCCGATTGTACTCCTGAGAACAGCACAGGTGAATACACAGCTAGAGAGTAGGTGTTTGCATGCTCAATCCAGGGAGCTTAGTCACCTAAACCAAGCAGAATGTTCCAGTACTGAGAACACATCTGTGTGAAGTAATGTGAGAGAGGACATCTTTGTCTGACGTTTATGTTCTTAAAAAGAAAAACAAACAAAATAATGGAAATGAATGTTCCAGTCTCATCTCCTAACTCTGCAGGAAGAAAACAGCCTATTTCCCAATGTCCTACTAACCCTGCAGCACTTCCTCATTCAGGAAATGGGACTTGCATTATTATATTTTAAATCATAAAGAAAATAAAAATAGGATGTGTCATTAATTAAAAAATAATGTGTTTAAAACATGAGCCCTTCAAATAAAAGTTGGCTGAAAACCAATAACATTTAATGTATGCACAAATTGAGAAACTGAATGAAGCAATAGCTTCTCCCAGTTGCACGAGAGCAATATAAAAGTAGACACACAGGAGTCCAATGTTCTGTGTTGTTAATGTGCCCATGTTTTATTAACAACAGCCCTCTAGTAATCAGCGAGAAGGCTTATTTCCCCTTACCAAGGGAGACTTTGTTGTTTCAAAGCAATCAGTGAAGGCATCATCAGTAATGTATTTTCAATATGTGTTTATGTGTTAATGAGCAGTGGGGCATTCTCAGAGGTTTACATGGTGAAGGAGAAGAAGACGGGAAAAAATTTCGCCATGAAGTGTGTGAAAAAGAAACAGAAGAGGGATCTGAATCTGGAGAATGAGATCGCTGTGCTGCGAAGGTAATTCACATGTGAATCTTTATGAGCCTCCAGCTTTCATCTCTCAGACGTGAGCACAGGAGGAGGATTGCCATTGATGTCGGGTTTTTTTGGATGTTGTTTGGGTTGAAAGTATGTGGAACTTTGTGATAGGTATAAAAGCAATGTCATAATGAAAGCATCATGTTATTTTTTCAAACAGAATTAAACATGAGAACGTTGTGGGGCTGGAGGATTTCTATGAAAGTCGAACGCATTACTATCTTGTCATGCAGCTGTGAGTATTCCAGATTTTGTGTCCAATATTATCAAATTATCACCATAAAAGGAAAAGGAGCATATAGTTTTAATGCTGGCGGTGGCTCTGTACCAGGGTTTCAGGCGGTGAGCTATTTGACCGTATCCTGGATCGGGGGGTGTACTCAGAGAAGGATGCCAGCAGAGTGATTCAGCAGGTGCTGGAGGCCGTCAGCTATCTGCACCAAAACGGAATAGTGCATCGGGACCTGAAGGTATGGCTGATAATATCCCAAACACTAGTGAAATATATGGTTTTTCTCCTTTACATCACATTTGACTCATTTGTATCATGCTTACTCCTTAAACCCGAGGGTACATTAGATAGAAAGATAGACAACATACAGTATTATAAAGAAAAGCCCAACAATTTGCCTTCTTGACGAAGCACTTTGCAGCATAATGGAGACCTCAGGGGGAAATTGGTTGGGATAAGGTGACAGAGAAAAGGGAAAAGATGTCCATGGAGAGATGAAAAATGATATGGTGTTTGGCTGGCTGATGGGACTTTTAACATCAGGAACATTTAGCTTTAAAGACAGATATATACACTCAGAGGAAAGAAACAATAATGTGCAATAGCAGGATCTAAATGAATGATATACATGTGGAGGAGACATTCTCCTTACATCATGGGAAATCCTCCAGCAGCCTGAGTCTTTAGCCGCAGGAGAGAGGATTTCTGAAGGCTCTGCCTGCCATTGTAGTTTCTAAACTGGAGGAACCACAATTAAACCTGCTCTCTGACAGCAGTTCTAAAGTGGGACAATATGCTACTATGAGGACTTTAAGACATGTTGAAGCAAAACCAATTCAGTGCTTCACAGGGAGCCAATGAAAAGAATCTAATATGGGCAAATGAAGAGAATCATTTTAGCTACTAACTCCATTGTGTGGCTCAGCTGGAGACTGCTGCAGCCGTTAGGTAACAAGAAATTACAATAGTCCAGCCTAGAAATAATAAATGGCCTGATTAGTTTCTCAGTGTCACTCTGAGACACAGTATTATGCAGGTGAAAGAGGGCCCTCCTGGAGACTTTTTATGTGCAGGTTAAAAGACATATGTTGGTCAAAAGTGAGCTTTAAGGGTTTAGTGGTGCTTGGAACTGAGGTACTGGCATTCATAGAAACTATCTGGTAAGATGGTGTGTTAGAACCGTAAAAGGTAATGAATTACTGGATCTATAACTATCAGCTTATTGATGGAACAGCCTGGCAGAGCCATTGTGACTTATCCATCTGGTAATTATCCATACCTGAATATCATTTACAGGGTCATATGTTGAAGGGGTTTTTAATTCTTAGCTCATCAGAAAAACTAACTTAACCTTTGAGAGAAATTCTTAGAGAAATAATTTGACATAGTTGACATTATTTAGCATACAACTAAAGAGCGGTTTTACCTTTGCAAAACAGTAGGTACCCCAAAGCTCAACTGTTACTTGACCTCATTAATCATATAGATAATACTGCTTTGATTTTTTCCCCCTCTTGCTTTGGCTTAATTTACAATATTATCACTTTGACAGAAAGTAAGATATTAAGAATTTGTTCCACCACAGGTGAAATAACTATTTGAGAAGTTCTTCATTGAGGACATCAGTGTGTGAACAGCTCTCGTCCCTGCTTTTTTCCCTTGTGCAGCCCGAGAACATCCTGTACTACAGCCAGGAGGAAAACTCCAAGATCATGATCAGTGATTTCGGCCTGTCGAAGATGGTAGACAATGGCATCATGTCGACAGCCTGTGGCACCCCAGGATATGTTGGTAAGAAAACATGTCATTCTAGAGGAATAATCTCACACTCGCTGAGTTAGACCCTCAGAGTGGGTCATACTGCATGTTACCGATGCTTCACGAGCTTTTGAGCAATCACTGATATAGCTTTAAAATTTTCTCTAACCAGCTCCTGAAGTTTTGGCACAGAAGCCCTACAGCAACGCCGTTGACTGCTGGTCTATCGGAGTCATCACCTACATCCTGTAAGTAGAAAGCTATTCACCACCTGCTCCAGATTTTTCTCTTAGTAACAAGACGATCAGATTAAAGGCCCCAGCTGTGTCTTATGCAATGACACAGTTACCTATATACAGAAAAATGGAGCACATTGAGTCCATGCATGTACCATGTAGGGGATTTTTTTCACAGATGCTAAATGTTTGTATTTATTTGGTTTTGTCAGACTTTGCGGTTACCCCCCTTTTTATGAAGAAAGTGAGTCACGGCTCTTCTCCAAGATCATGAAGGCACAGTATGAGTTTGACTCACCATTCTGGGACGACATCTCTGAATCCGGTAATTACACTGAAAGATGGCACACACCGACTGTGTTTCTAATCAGCGTTGTCTAAGCTCTAATGTATCTATTGTTTTTTTCTGCAGCCAAGGATTTTATTCGTAACATGATGCAGAAGAATCCCAAGATGCGCTACACTACAGACCTAGCGCTCAGACATCCATGGTGACTACCACTCATACACTACACTTGTATTATGGAAACTTATTATGCTCCTTTCACCCATGTTGACATTTTTTGGACTTTTTGGCATTATTTATAGTTTACTGTAATCCTTTTTTATCTGACAATCAGTTCATTCACAGTCTTCAACAAGACAATTTAGCATTTTCTCTCTTTTTATCAGATCCTCTATCACATTAGGGACATTTGCTCTCACTGACATGACCCAATGCCAAAAGCAGACAAAAAAAACAGCATTTAAACCTCATTATTTGAGATTCTGATTATATTTAATATGAAAACCCACCCCAAAAGTTGATTCTGTTCATTAGGACGTAGCGTTTTTTACAGTGGGAGAAATGTTTCATTTGCCTAATGACTGAAATTAGCACCATTGAAGGAACAATGGGCTGGGAGTTCAGTTCCTTGATCATTAATATGCAAATTCTAATGAGCATTGATCAAAGACCACTGATCAATGGCCATGAGTACCATTTGCAGAGAGTTGGGGAATGGCTGCAATCAAACCTGCAGTCCGCTGAAACTGAAGACATCACTGAAGACGCTACGTCCAGATAAACAGAATCAACTTTTGGGGATTTACTTTCCTGGATGATTGAGCATGCATCAAGACATGAAAACCCACCATTGTACCAGTATAGTTGTGACAAAACAATAATTACATATTATCTTTTATTAATGACTCCCTTTTTGTAATATAAGTACATATTTTGTGCAGTATAGTAGCATGTCTCGAGCAAAATTCACAACTGTCACTGAATTATTACGTTGTAACAGTTAATGTGTAATAGTCCATAAAATGTCATCTAAGCCTGATCATAAAATAACTTTCTACAATTAACATTTTAGTGGCACTGCACACAGGAGGCATCAATCTTCCTGCCCAGCACCAGTTACAAATGCATTCAGAATTAATCTCTACCTAAAATAAATTTAAGCTTTCTGTGCCGTCATTCGTTTTCCAGGATTATTGGGAAGACAGCTCGGAGCCAGGACATCTACTATTCCGTCAGCGTTCAGATTCAAAAGAACTTTGCCAAGTCCAAGTGGAAGGTTAGTCTGCACGGATTTCTTGGCTTCAGTGTGGTAACCTTACTGAAGACCTGCAGTTTATAGTAGATTAATCGGGTGCCAACCTAAATCCTTCCTGGCCAGGGAGACTTTAATAAGATACTGTTTAGTAATCGAGGGCACTAAGGGCTGATGTAGTGCATACACTGCCTAGGAAATCAAATGCACTTGGCTGCTCAGTGGTAAAAAAGAAGAAGAAAAGATCCTAAAATATGAATCTATAATTTATCAATCAATGATAAATGAACAAGACATTTCATTTAATGTCTACTCAATATCACCATATATAAGGACATCTAAAGTGAAGCTAGGCTATTTTTCAACCTCTTTTTTATATTCGCTTTTACAGCAAGCCTACAATGCTGCTGTTGCCATCAACCACATGAAGAAGCTGCAGCTGGCCCACTCAGAGCAGGTCCTGAGGCAGGCCAGCATCCCAGACATCAGGGTCATCGACGTGTCCTCCCCAACGAAAAACCGGAAACATCTTGATCCAGACAAGGTTGAGCCCAAGGTGCCAGAGGTCAACGGGAGTGTGCAGGGGACACATCACATGTCCTTGCCCACAAGCCATGTTGAACTAAAGAGCCACTGCCACCCACTGAAGACCAGTCAGAGCCATTGCAGTGCACAACACGCACCTACAATAGCTGAACAGGGAAAGCATGTGTACCACTCAGAGCCTGCCAACCTGAATGGGTTTGTAGCTGTTTTATATCAAATTGTGACCTTTGACCTTTTGAGTTTATAATATGGCTGACTAAAACATTTCTCTTTTGCTTTTAGATACGGTAAAAAAAACAATAATAGCAAGACCATAACTGGTGTTTGCGCCATCATGTGAAAGCTGCATAGAGTTTACATGGAAATAAAACATTTTACCTGGTAGGTACACTTAAAGCATGTGGATATAATGAACAAATACATTAAACTGTTTTTAAATTACACTTTTATTATTAAACTACAGTTTAATGGTGAAAAATGTATTTCTCACCCTGAATGTATTTCTGCCCTCTACAGGTCAGTGTTGCTGTTTTGACCCAGCATACAGCTGGTTTGCGTCAGCAGCTCCCAGGTACTGAGAACGACAAGTGGTTGATTCAAGCGGTGTGGGAGATCCACAGTCTGTGTGGAGCATTTTATTTTGGAGAGAGTGCCTAGGAAGCTTCCCCAAAACCACACCAAAGTACACAAACCACAACGAAACTCACACGCTCAGATGCACGAGTCTCATTTTTAACCAGAACATTTTTGACAGTATTCAACAGAACTGTGTGATCTAGGACGGAAAGCAATGGATTAAATGGGCTCATCTCTAGCCGGGCTTTGCATGAATATCCATGTTGTTTATGGTGACGATGTTCCTGACCACTGGTTTTTGATGGGGCAGAAGTCAGATCATCCGAACACTTTGTGTTCATGGTTCCATGCTTAAAATAATACACACAATGACGTCAATGACAATTATTGTACTTGAAGAAAACCGCATGCTTACTGCATCCAATAAGCCATACTGATGTAATTTAATATGGTAAAGTTGTCTCATATTTTTGTTACTTTCTTTAAGTTAATTGTTTCGCTAATTTATTTTTTTAATTATTTGCTTCTTTTTTTTAAAAAATAAAATAAAATAGAGCAGATCAAATTCAAATTTGAAATAAAAATATATATAACAATGTATATTTAAACAAACCTATCATTAACAGTGTAAATGCCACAAGTATATTCATTAAATGCCATACACCTACTAGAACTTTTACATTCAGGTAAAGTCTATTGTTAGAAATGTTTATTCACTTATTGTAAGCGGTTTACTTTGGGCAGTCTGCTGTTTGTCTTGGTATGTGCTTTGTAATGATGGATTTAACATATATTCATGTTATATATGTATTATGCTGGGAATCCTGTATACTCAAAAATAAAGGATCTGCATTTGTTTTGCTGTGGTTGTTTTACCTTCACTCCTGGTAAACAAATTAATGGTAGACTTTGCAAAATTAAATTAAGCTATTGCCAGTACATACACTAGCTAATCAATCACAGTATAATCAGCAGGCAGCTCAATGCATGGTCAAGATGAGAATACAAAGCAAGGTGATTTGCAGTAAGTTACTTTGAACGTAGCATTGTTGCTTGTGCCAGATGAGTTGGTCTGCATATTTTACAAAATACTGATCCTTTTTAGCACATTTAGCACCACATTGAATCCTGAAGCTGATGGGCTACAGCAGCAGAAGGCCACACTGGATCCCTGCCAGGTAGGCAACAGGAAACTCCGGCTACAGTTTGAACAGGCTTTGTTCAGACGTGTTTACTTTCTAATAATAGATTTTTTCTTCTTCTTGTTAATTTCTGCAACTTTCTGCAAACTTGCATGTTATTAAGCATCACCCTAATATAAATACACCATATTTGGGACTCATTTAACCTGAGCTGGTAACCTCAGTTAATCTAACCAGCAAGCCAATTAGCAGGCTGTACTTCTGTACTTCAGCCTTTCCAGCACAGTCAGGATTACAAGGAGCAGCGTACTTAGAACAGCACGTTCCAGACGAAGTAAATTAAGCCAAGTAAGCCAACAGATACAAAACATGTCTTTGTGACCAGGTTTAAACAGCTTTTATTATAAGATGTGAATAGGAGTCAAAAGCTGAGAAATGTATGTTGACTTAAAGGGTGCTTTAGATTATTATTCATTTCACCCCATTTATGAATTTCCTGCAAACACTGTGTTACAGGTAAAACACTCACTATTAAAATCTCTGAAATAAAAAAGTCACTGTGTGTGTAATTTTCCTTTCACATATAAACATTTTAAATACTGTGGATCTAAACTCCTTCTCCCCTTAGCTCCTGTTGAAAGAGTTTTCACATCCACATTTGTCATAAAACTTCCCCCTCAACCACAGCATGGTGCCTTGGTGAAGTCCAGAATAGAGACAGACTGTTCATTTCAAGCAGAAGTGACAAAAAAATGGAGCAAAGGTCTCCAAACAGTCTCAACATTTTCCCAGCAGAGGCAAACATAAATGCCCAGAGCTGAGTTGCTCAAAGAGGAACATTATCGACTGCGTAATTATTGCGTTATTACCTGCAATATTTTAGGCAACTCTGCAATCCAAAAGTGGACAAACGGGGTGAAAGGTTGTCCCTGGATTAGCTATGAAGAGTGGAATCAGTGTGGATACTTTTTAGCATTTTCTCCTGTATTTTACTCTGACCTGATGTATTAGTATGAAATTCTTTACATAGAATCTTCACCTCCATTTTCAGTTCAAAATCTCAAAGTACTGAAAAAATAATGCTTTATCAAATCAAATCAAATCACTTTTATTGTCACATCACATGTGCAGGTACATTGGTACAGCACATGTGAGTGAAATTCTTGTGTGCGAGCTTCACAAGCAACAGAGTTGTGCAAAATACAAGAATGGCTACATCTGAAACTAATAAATATATGTACAATATATAATAGTATATGCATTTCTGGATGTGTATACTAAATATTTTTCTACGTGTGTGTGTGTGTGTGTGTGTGTGTGTGTGTGTGTGTGTGTGTGTACACATAGTTTACAAATTAAATAGAGTAAACAATTAATAAAATATATAAAAATATACAGAGTTGAGACATTACTTTAATGTAATGTCATGAGTAATCTGTATAACTGCTGCATTTTACTTAGAGAATTATATTAATATGCAATGTGACAGTTACAAAACTAATAATAAGTGTAACTTATTTGGTCACTACCAGCACAGCTAAAAGTCAAACTGGATAAAATGTTAAGCACGATTCATCTGGTGTACAGATGTTGAAGCAATGTGTGGTTGTCATTTTCACTCAGTGATGATGTCTCTGTGACAAAGATCAGACACATTTCCCAACTCGCTACTCTTCTCTCGTGCAGCAGGGAACTGGTTCAAAGTGCAGAGAGTTTGAGACACGTACACACGCATGTACTGTCAGCATTTTGGACAGATTTAGGTACAGGAGCAGAGCAGCTCAGGACAGCATGATTTGGGGGATTCTATCGACCCTTATCTTCTAATGAGGCTTATCTATTGCTGTTCAATAGGGGGTATTCCATGTGTAACCAATACTGTTGTCAGACAATAACTATTAACCAATAAATGGGGCTGGCTTTCCACAGCCTAGCATACTCTTATTGGACACTAATGAAGCTCTCCTGATAAAGATCAATATGCATGGTAACAAAGCACAAACCCAGGACTGTTGTTGTTCAGTGGTCCGTAACATGTTAACTGTCTGAATGTTAACATCCTTTATTTATTTATTTTTAACTTTTCTTAAACAGTGCCTGTGTGTGCTTGAAGAAGTTAATGAGTACCAACTAATGTTGCAAAGCATTACTTACTGTCAGAACAATATAATGTTTACTGCATGAACTGCACATGCAGAGTTCAGGCAACATGTCACATCACATGCATTTCATCACATACAGGGATTGGATGTGTCTGCCCTTTTACCCAAACAAGTTCTAATCTCCAACAAAACAATTGGAGTACAAGTGGCCTCATGAATATGCATTGTGTCCCCAGTGTGGGCGTTAACCTGGCCCTGCTTGGGTTTAAATATGCAGGCTCTGCCTTTGCCTCTGCCTGCAAAGCCTGATTACTCAGAACGCACAGAAAAAGAGAATAAGAGAGTTTGTGCGTGTGCTTCGACGTAAGTATTATTCTCTTTTTTTGTGGATAGTAGAATTTTTGCATTTTAATTAAATGGATTAGTTGTCAGGAGTAAATCTTTGTTCTCTTTACAGAATATCTGGTTACAATTGTTCCTTTTCTTTTAACAGACTCATCGACAACACAATATGGAAAACTTTGGCGAGATCATCCCATTTGCTAAAGAAATGCTGACACAGAGGCCCAGCCGGAGCATGCTGAAGATCTACATGCTCGGCTCTACTCTGGCAATGCTTGGCATGGTCGGGGGACTGGTAGAGATGGCTTTCCTGCCCTTTGTGGAGAGAGATACTGAGGAGGATGAACCAGCAGAGCTTATCATCCTGAAGAAGAAGGAGAAGAAGCAGGTGCTGAAGCCACACACTGCCTCTGCTGATAGTGAAGTTGCTGATGTGGTGGATACAGTAATGCCCGAGGAAAAAGCCAAATATCTTTTGACTTCAAGGCGGAGAAGCTCAGCCAACCGCTTACATGCTTCTTAAAGAAACTTTCTCCTCTTCACATAAATGGACACTAGAGATGATGGTAATGTTGGTGAATCAAGTCATTGTGCGGAAATGGCCCATTCATTATTTCAAAAATTGGTTAAATGTGCAGTTTGCTCCTGTTGACTGGGTAAAAAATGAGATGAGATACAGTGAAGACTGCGGGTTACAGTAACGTTGGCTGCTGGGCAGCAGATATTTGTGAATGTGATGTGATAGATGTGATGTAAAAGTGGAATGTGTGTGATTAAATTTGTTTTGCACCCCAATAAAAATATATTTTTTTCTCCAAACAATTGTCTCAGACCATGACTTTAATATAATCTGTGGGGTAGGTTACTTCAAAGAGCGGACCTCATGTTATAATTAGCAAAAAGAGAGAAAATGTAACTAAAAAGATGCAACTGATCTTTTAATCTCATTTTTCTTCATTTAATGCAATAATTTTAGAACTATGACTGGAAAATATATTTTAAAAAGTATCACAAATATCCTTTTCCAAGTACTTATTTTGTATTACAAATAACTAAAAGCCTGTTATATTAATTTTACAGCAGAGGATTTTCACAAATTAGAAGCAAGTTGAAGCAGGTGTAATTTTACAGATGAACACTCGGGGGCGACAGACAAACAACGTGTGTGATACGATCGTGATACGGCGGAAATAACGTCATACAGTCGTGCCGTGTTTACCAACGGCGGCTAAACGGTGTTCGGAGAGATACAAATATAAATCTGCTCAAAACAACGAGGAGATTTCCAATAACTGCAGATGGCGGATCCTGCGGTGGCGTCGGGAGGCCCTCTGAATGCGGGAGCGGTAAGAAATGTTTTTTGGGTCACGGAGAGGAGGCGGATGTAGCATGTAGAGCCGGATTCACGGTGCATGGCTAACAGTCAGACTGCACTGAAGTCCTAATTCGATTTAACAACTTTAAATAAATATGATTTAGTCCGGTGAAAGCTTGAAATACGTTTTTATAGACTATAAGGTGGGTTAACTTTATCTATGTCAGTGCTTACCCTGTCTGAATAAATGTTTGTGTCCTTACAGTGACAGGAAGAGGTACGTTTCACATGTTCTTTAGTCTTAACATATGGACACATCCTCATCTAAATTACAGGTGTGAACAAATAGAGTCTATACCAATATCACAAACACTAAATTTAGGGAGAATGAAGGGTTTAGCAACACTTCTTGTATTTTTCATCGATATTTGGGGTAGACCAACAAACCGTTCGAGCGGTTCCCATCTGTCTGCTAACTACAAGGGATGGCTATTAATAATATTTTAGACAAGGTCAGTTTATTTATGTAGCACCTTTATTATTAATAATAAAGTGGCACAACCATTCAGTACGGTTTAGTTTTATTTATATAGTGCCAATTCACAGCAACCCCCCCCCCCCCCTTAAGGCGCTCTATATTATAGACAAAAAACCCTACAATAATACAAAGGAATCCAACAGTCAGACCACCCCTAGGCAGCTTTAATGTTTGTCTGTTTTGTTTGGCCTATAAAGTATAAATCGTGCCTATTTGGATCTAAAAATGCTGGCGGAAAAAAAACGAAAATTCAAAAAAATGTTTGATCTTTGTTGATATCCCTGACGTTTACATGAGCTAACCATGCCACTACGTCTGGATTCAAAATGTTGAGGACAGTCCAGTTTGTTTGTTTGTTGTTTTTCCCCCAATAAATACAGCAGCAGATTTTAAACGTGTTTTCTGTCCACATGGTTGGGGAAGGTTCAGTGAGCATTTGCAGTATGTGTTATCACTTTGACTCAGAACTGTTGCAGGGTCTCCAGTGTAATCAATGGAGTGAGCATTGCAGTTTGGAGCTGCTTTAGTACCTCAGGGACAATGCAGCTTGCTGCAGTGGCAAAAATTAAATCTCTCAATTACACAAATATATCTTACAGAAACATGTCCACCATCCTAAGCTCACTAAGAACTGGATGATGAATTAGAACAATACATTTTAATATTAACATAAAATTAATCATTATAGAATTGATTCAGATAAACAAAACGTCTTTTTAAATCACCCAGAGCCCAAATATTCTCCCACTTTCACCACCGGCACTGGGAATGTTTAATATGTCTGTTCAGTAAGGACTCTTGAGAAATGTTTGTGAAATGTAGAAAATATGACGATTTTGTAGGTTTAATGGCTCCTTGCCACTATATTTGTTAAAAGTCACATTTATTTCTAACATTATAGTAATAGCCCTCATAACCGTAGTGTATGTGCACATTGTTGGCATATTGGTGTGCCCACCAAGCAAAGGGAATAACATACACTGTGTGGTAAATTTGCAAGGCTTGGGTCATTACTCTCTGTTTGTTTTACTTCAAATTACAAAAGCTAATGTCCATGTGCCCCTTAGCTGTAAGTCAATTAAAGATTCTGGAACCATGTGTCTGTTTATTTAGCCTTTTAAAGAATCCTTTAGTCCCAAGTGTGTTGTGACTATAGTGAGATATTTTTCTCATAAAGACAACAGCATGTCTATGTATTTCTGTTGTATACCCTTATTCACATTTATTTTACTTCCAGCGAGGAAGTGCTGGTAAAGCAACTTCTAGCCCTGCAGAAAACTACCTCCTGGCACGCCGTCGCACTCTGCAGGTCGTTGTCAGCGCCCTGTTGACTGAGAGTGGCTTCGAGAGTGCGGAGAAGGCAGCTGTGGAAACCCTAACTGAGATGTTGCAGAGCTGTATGTATGATTTTTAAGTGTACACCATCCACTGGGAAAGCTGTAAATCTTTAAGTGCCACTTTTACAATATATATCTGAACACCAGTGCAAGTACACCTCACTTTATTTAACCTACTTTCTTAAATAAACACCAATGGGAATAATTTTGGTTGAAGTTGGTGAAAAAAAGCTGAGAAACTGACATAACTGAGCCCCTGTAGACTATTTTCAGAGCAGACGTTTCTTGAATTTGCAGTTGGTTGTTGATTCATGTTTACAGAACTGATTCTTTTTTCTCTGTTTTTAGATATTACTGAAATAGGTCGATGTGCCAAAGCATACTGTGAACACACAGCCAGGAGCGTCCCGACACTGTCAGACACAGTGGTCACGCTTATTGAAATGGGTAAGACCTCCTATAACACATATGGATTAAACGTTGCTAAGGGAACACAATACTGATTCGATTTATTCTGCTTGTGTCATTAAAGGTTTCAATGTTGATACTTTGCCCATATATGCTAAAAGATCACAAAGGATGGTCATAACTGCCCGTAAGTAGGAACTCAGCTCTCCATTATTAGTATTAAAATGAATGACTTGAGACCTTTTGATCCAGTGGTTTTAGATGTGAAAAATGTTTTATTTTTTAATTTCAGCTCCAGTGACAAATGCTCCTGTGACTCCCAAAGCGCTGTCAGCTGGACAGAAGCGCACACATCCAGCCCACATCCCCAGCCACTTCCCAGAATTCCCCGACCCTCACACGTATATCAAAACACCTGTGAGTCAGAACTTTTCCACTTCATCATGGAGATCCCTAGAAAGCTGGATTGTGTATTATAGAAGTAGAACTGTGCTAAAAAGTAAGCCACTTAAGAGTTTTTCTTCCTGTAGACTTTCAGAGAACCCGTGTCAGACTACCAAGTGGTGAGAGAGAAAGCAGCAACTCAGAGGAGAGACGTGGAACGAGCACTTACACGCTTCATTGCCAAGACTGGAGAAACTCAAAGCCTATTCAAAGATGACATCACTACCTTCCCATGTGAGTGATTCTCAGTAAGCTGATCTTTATTTAAAGCCAGATTATGTCTTGTGATTACTGAATGAAGCATGCTGCATTTTCACGAGTTCTGCTTCCTGTGATTGTCATTAGTAATTGCAGCGCAGCCGAGCACCATCCCATATCTCAGTGCCCTCCTGCCCTCAGAGCTGGAACTGCAGGCTCTGGAGGAGACGGACTCCTCTGAGCAGGATGACCAGACTGATGGCGAGAACACAGCAGGAAACGCCATTACTGTAAGTCTCCATGTCCGGGACCTGGTGTGCCATAGGTGTATATAGTATATATGGTATAAACAGAAATTGTAAAGCAAATTAATATCTTCTTGGGATATTTCACAAAATCCTGAATCTTTGTTAAATTAAAATTGTATCACACATTGAAATTTTAAGGAACAGAAAAAAAAATTGCTGCTGCTGGCAGGCGTACAGAATCATCTGATCTCTAAATGTTTGTGGATCTTCTCTTACTGTTACTGTAGTGACAGGGAAAGATCTGTTGCAGATTAGCCTGAACAAATTTAAGTGAGAATCTGATCTATTTCATTACCGTGATAACAGAATTCCAGGGTCATTTTTTTCAGTATTAAGCTCCATTAGTTGCACAGGGTTATCAGATTTTCAGAGAGAATATTGGTCTCAGTACAGATGCTCAAGTATATTAGCAAACACGTGGGAGAAGTTTCTCAGAAAACCAGTAGATTTTCTTAGGAACTGAAAGCTACTCAAGCCTTCCATAAACTTTAATAATGGAGCTTTTGTGAACATTTATTTGAGCTAATTTCGAAGTAAAAAGAGGCTTTATGAAACTGAAGTCATAGTGCATTTCCATGTTCTGGTTGAGTTCTGTTGCCATCAAGACATCACACAATTTAAAGTAATTGTTTTAAAATGGGAGAGTTTTGTTTATGCTGAAAATGTATACTTGAAAGTTGATATCATCCTCATATTTACCCTTTAAATTGGACCTATAATGCTTCTTGTTTATTTTCTACCCTGTCTGTTACAATGGCGGATGCTCATATTAAAGAAGTTTCAAACAAAGATTCAGCACAGGTGATCTGTGAGCCAAAAGCCTGAGCTTTTTCGCTCACAGGGTCTTGGCTCTGTATGATGGTGAGAGAGATGTAAGAGTGGATATCCTTAACAGAGCACATAGCTCTGGCTGTGAGCACAGAAGCCCCAGCCATCTGCAGTTTGTTTAGGAGGTGCTGCCAAATTTAAGGTGGCTGGATTTTTCTGGGGATTGATTTGCTTGAATTTAGGGGGGCATACAAAGAGTCCAGTAAAAGATTAATAAGGATTATTTTGAATGTTGTGCATAACAGCCCCCCTTTAAATGTGAAAATACAGCCAAGGAACAGCTCAGCTTAACAGAGTGACTAGAAATGGGATGAATTAGCTAGCAGCTAAACTATTAAAATAAAGCTAATGCACTTCTGAAGCTAGGAAACGTGCTTCATTCATTTAATACATACCAAAAAATTAAACAAACAAGTAATGTTTCATGCTCTAATTACTTATCATTAGTATCCTGGTTAATGCTGGAAATCAAACTTTCATTACTTTGATTTCAATGAATTCATAATTGTGTAAATTACTTTCAGTGTGTTGATAGGGTACCCGTGTGTCCATATTGCAGTCATTATGTTCAGCTAAGCTAATCACATCTAAAGTGGCATTTATACATCTGCATGAAGCCCACACCCAGAGCTACATCATAACAGGTTGCATCCAACCCTAACTTAACTCTGATTCAAGTTTTCTATTTACCATGTAGTTATACGTTGGTACCTATGCCAACAGTTAGCAAGAAGTTTCCCAGAATGCCCTTCAAATATACCACTGCTAATATTGTTTTACATTTCCATCATTCAGGATGATCCAGGAGCTGACAAAGAGAATTCCATGCTTCCTCCCAGCGGCGTAGTTCCATCCACCAAGGCTAGTGAGGACAATGTAATCGACAATCCGTACCTCCGGCCGGTCAAGAAACCCAAAGTAAGGAGGAAGAAATGAGAAGGGACGAAAGTTAAAGAAACAGACTCATATCTGCTCCAGTCTTTGGTGCTTACAACAGTCCAGTCAGTGATTCCCTGCACAGGGGAAGTGGCCCGGGGTTGAAACCCGCTGCGTGAGCTGAGACCAGCGACTGCTTTGCCTCAGCAGCAGGACCAGTACTGCAGACTGACTTCCACAGAAGATGGCTTTTTTTTTTTGTTGTGTTAAGTGTCACCTTTTCAGCTGTTTAAAAATCTGTCCTACATTATTTTGTAAGCAACATCTTTATGTAACATACAGGTCACATAGGAATTCTGTCATTTTGTAATTAAAGGAAATTAAGTTTCTTTTAAAAAAGAAAAAAAAAACCTTACATGTTCATATTTTGTTTATATTTTAAGGGGAAAGACAAAAAACAACATCTTCTTGCTTCGCCAGTGTCATGATAGGTTTCCATGTAAGACCTTCAGGGTTAATAGTACAAACTCAGGTAGGCCACTCTGTTCCTCTGTTTAAGGTACTCCTTTTCACTGGCAAGCTGTGGGAGGAAAATAAAATATGTATATCACTATTTTTTTGGTGCAGCAACATGTAGTTTTGTACAGGTATAGGTGACGAGCACACCTAATATTACACCAAATTAAAGGCTAACAGGCTTACAGTTAGTGAGTTTATCTGAGTAATCGTGCATAGAATCAGCACATCTACAGAGAGACAACATTTCTGATACTAGAGAGATATCTGTGGTCTTTATGTATAAGCTGGCTGTGCCTTTTAAGTTTTTGTAACAGCAAAATTAAGGCCATGAAATTTCTCAACTTGCTTCGCTCACCTTCACCCTGAGTGACTTCTTGCCTATTTGAGGCAGGCTGGACCAGTCTGGTCTCCCAAAGCACATGGGCCAGCTCACTTTCCTGTTTGTCACTCTGTCGTGGGCATACGTCCCAGGGCTGTGTCACAAAATAACATCTGTCAGCTCAGTTTAGCACCGTAACATTTCTGCCACGTGTCAGTTTCTCTCTGTCTCACCCTGGACTCCTCTCAGATGTACATGGTGTGGTTTTGAACCTCTGTGCTTTTGAGCTGAAAGCTATTTTGCCAGGAGGAGAGACCCTAGAACCACTTTGATCCTGCTGGTACTGCCACGGTGAAGGGGTCACTGCCTGGTGATCAGAAGGATTATAAAGATCTTGTATTAAGCATTACATATTAAAAAGCCAGTAGCAGGTTTATACTTGCACAGAAAATGTTTTGACAACCCCCCCCCCAACAAGTAGAATACAGCGACTTCTAACTATGTGACTTAATTTGGTTTTAATTTCACCAGATAGCTGACAGAGTAATGAAGATTTATTGCCAATACTGTAAGCAGACCAGTCATGCTAATGTAAACAGTCATAGAGCAAAGGCCCATTAAGAACCAGGAAAAGATTTCATTTTCACATCAACAACTTTATATTAAGTGAAGGGCCACTTTTATTCTTTCATACCCCACAACTTTAGCTAACTTTAACTGTAAAAAAAGATGAAAATTGCAAGCATAAAATACTTCCATGATAAAATTCCCAGCTTTACAGTATTTTTTAAGCATGTTTACATCCTGGAACTCATCTGAATCTGAACCTCTTGTGTCCTCTCAGTCCTTTTCGAAGCATTTGAAAAAAAACCCATAAAACATGGTTTGTCCAACATGTTTATACTTAATTTTAGGTGAGCAAAGTTCCAGTCTTCTGTTAGTCTGTTACTTAACACTAATTACAAAGTATATGTCTTTGCAAAGCACCTGTCCTGTCTGTTTGCTAAAGACAGTTGATAAATTAGTACTCTACTCACTCATCCTAATTATCAATGGTGTAAAATTTGGATGAAGTCCTCTTATGAGGCCTTGAGCTGGGCATTTTTGCCACCTTGGTGTTTTCATATCAGATGTGATAACCGAGGAGTGGATTTAACTGTAAAACCACAAACTCATCACAAATTGAACTTGAGCTCTTTTCTGACTCTTGGAATGATCTTATTTTGAAAAACTGACTTAATCTTCTGTTCAATATAATCAGAAACTAGTGCACGAGTTCCCAAAGTTAACAGGAAAGTGTTTACTAAGGATGCAGAGCAAGGTGGCCAAAGGCCAATTTCTATCCAACTGGAAGTCCTTTTCCAGCCACAGAGGTCAGACCTGGAAGCTCCCTCCATCTTTTATACATTCTATCGTCCTAGTATCATTTTTGCCTCAAAAACCCCCAATATATTTAAAAATTACAATACCATGATAGCAACTAAAAAACCTTTAAGAAACCGCTGGGCAATATGAAGATGTCCTAAGATAGTCACTTCATGGCAACATGGAAATAAATGTAGAGGTTTGGGCTAAACTGTCGTAATATATCAAAATCTGAACCTTAAAAAAGACAACTCATGAGAGGATTTCCAAAGAAGAAATCAAGGGAGCAGTAGAGTGGCTTTCTCACAGGCTTCTCTTTTTGCAAACCAACTTATGTTTGTAACCACTCCTGCTGGCCTTAGAAATGACACAAATTTCAGACACTTATGCAGTGGAGCTAGTTTCAAGTCCTGGAGGCATTGACCATTGTTAATACAGGCGAAGGTTGTAAGTACAGTGGGGCAAAAAAGTATTTAGTCAGCCACCGATTGTGCAAGTTCCCCCACCTAAAATGATGACAGAGGTCAGTAATTTGCACCAGAGGTACACTTCAACTGTGAGAGACAGAATGTGAAAAAAAAAAATCCATGAATCCACATGGTAGGATTTGTAAAGAATTTTTTCGTAAATCAGGGTGGAAAATAAGTATTTGGTCAATAACAAAAATACAACTCAATACTTTGTAACATAACCTTTATTGGCAATAACAGAGGTCAAACGTTCACTATAGGTCTTTACCAGGTTTGCACACACAGTAGCTGGTATTTTGGCCCATTCCTCCATGCAGATCTTCTCGAGAGCAGTGATGTTTTGGGGCTGTCGCCGAGCAACACGGACTTTCAACTCCCGCCACAGATTTTCTATGGGGTTGAGGTCTGGAGACTGGCTAGGCCACTCCAGGACTTTCAAATGCTTCTTATGGAGCCACTCCTTTGTTGCCCGGGCGGTGTGTTTTGGATCATTGTCATGTTGGAAGACCCAGCCTCGTTTCATCTTCAAAGTTCTCACTGATGGAAGGAGGTTTTGGCTCAAAATCTCACGATACATGGCCCCATTCATTCTGTCCTTAACACGGATCAGTCGTCCTGTCCCCTTGGCAGAAAAACAGCCCCATAGCATGATGTTTCCACCCTCATGCTTCACAGTAGGTATGGTGTTCTTGGGATGCAACTCAGTATTCTTCGTCCTCCAAACACGACGAGTTGAGTTTATACCAAAAAGTTCTACTTTGGTTTCATCTGACCACATGACATTCTCCCAATCCTCTGCTGTATCATCCATGTGCTCTCTGGCAAACTTCAGACGGGCCTGGACATGCACTGGCTTCAGCAGCGGAACACGTCTGGCACTGCGGGATTTGATTCCCTGCCGTTGTAGTGTGTTACTGATGGTGACCTTTGTTACTTTGGTCCCAGCTCTCTGCAGGTCATTCACCAGGTCCCCCTGTGTGGTTCTGGGATCTTTGCTCACCGTTCTCATGATCATTTTGACCCCACGGGATGAGATCTTGCGTGGAGCCCCAGATGGAGGGAGATTATCAGTGGTCTTGTATGTCTTCCATTTTCTGATGATTGCTCCCACAGTTGATTTTTTCACACCAAGCTGCTTGCCTATTGTAGATTCACTCTTCCCAGTCTGGTGCAGGTCTACAATACTTTTCCTGGTGTCCTTCGAAAGCTCTTTGGTCTTGGCCATGGCGGCGTTTGGAGTCTGACTGTTTGAGGCTGTGGACAGGTGTCTTTTATACAGATGATGAGTTCAAACAGGTGCCATTCATACAGGTAATGAGTGGGGGACAGAAAAGCTTCTTACAGAAGACGTTACAGGTCTGTGAGAGCCAGAGATTTTCCTTGTTTGAGGTGATCAAATACTTATTTTCCACCCTAATTTACGAATAAATTCTTTACAAATCCTACCATGTGGATTCATGGATTTTTCTTTCACATTCTGTCTCTCACAGTTGAAGTGTACCTCTGGTGCAAATTACTGACCTCTGTCATCATTTTAGGTGGGGGAACTTGCACAATCGGTGGCTGACTAAATACTTTTTTGCCCCACTGTAGACAGTCCAAGTGGAACGACCCTTAGGCTGATATACAGTAAGGCTGTTAATACACTTCTTAATGTGCTCTCAGTATAACAGGAAACTTCTTTGTGTAAACGCACCTTGTTACAAGGCGGAAAGCGCACAGCAGTCCTTGCAGAGAGACTATATCCTTTCTTACTCCCAGGTGTCTTCTGTATGTCATAAAGTATGGTGCCAAACTGTGATAGAAAGGGCAAGTTTATTAATGGAAAATACAAGAGAGCGGTAAAGAGGAGAGTGCAGGCAAGGTGGAGCAGGTTGATTTGTAACAGAAGGAAAGCAGCAAAGTTGAAAGGGCAGGTTTACAACGTGGTAGTGAGACCTGCTACAATGTGTGGTTTGGAGAAGGTGGAAACAAAGTTAAAAGGGGCAAGGCTGAGGTGAGACAGGATGTTGAATGTGAAGCACAAGACAGGAGAAAAACAGGAAGACCACAGAGCAGCTTCATGAATGTAGTAAAGGAGGATATGAGGAGGGTCTGTGTGACAGAAGAGGATATTAATATTGGGTCAGATGGATACTTAAAGGGTGCAGCCGTTAAAGGAAGAGGAAGCAGATGTTAATGAGCAAGGCAAACTATCAACAAACATTTAGAAGCACTACTTTACAAAACAAGTATGTAAATAATTATTCTGAATATACCATTCATTCACCAAAAGTCAGCCGAAAAATCAAACCTCGCAGCTGGCCTGCATCTCAATGCACTTACTGTAGCTGACTTATTTTAAAGCATCACCTAAATTAACTTTAACGGTCACGTGGACATAAAAACTGCATGCATAGAAAGAAAGGGGAAAAATATGTAAAACAACTTGTGAAAGTACCCAGTGGCGGCCCTAGCCTGTTTGGCGCCCTGGGCGAACACTCCCTCTACCCCCCCCCCCCCCCCCCCCCCCCACCCCACACACAAACAGACAAAACATATTATATATATTGTTTGTTTACTTGCACTGCTGTAACTGGGGCCTCGTCGTCTCGTCTCTCTATATACTGGACTGTAGCGGAGATGACAATAAAGTTTACTTTGACTTCAGCAGCAAGCAGGTGCACTGAGGGCTCTCGCGCTCACTTTTCTATAGAATTTCGAAAAAACATTGGTGCAAATTATAAGTCTGTATCATAATGTCTGGTGTTTTCGTGTTTGTTGGTTTGTTTTTATTTTGTTTTATTTTGCGAGTTGGTTATTAGATGCTGCTCCAGCTGGTCAGAGAATCCCCCGCCCTCTCCTCTCTGCGCCGCAAGCAGCAGGCGCACCTCGCAAACGGAGGGCGCCCTTACTCCCAGGAAATGGGCGACAGAAAACCGATCGGTGCCTATGCCATTCCCAATATGCGTTGGCTGACGTCGGGGCAGCATGAGTACGAGCATTTATTATTTATTTTTTTTTGCCGATGCCCGTGATGCCGCCCCCCACCACGATGCCGCCCCGGGCAACCGCCCGTATCTAAAACCGCTACTGAAAGTACCCCTTGACTCTTTCTCTCTCACACAAACCTCGTGGTTGTCATAGCTTCCCGGGCCGACATGTGGCGGTCCCTGTTGTGACATTTGGTTTCCCAGCCGGTCTGGCGCGTAATGGAGAGGAAACAGCCTCCTCTCCAGTGAGCTCCCAAAACATACTCTCTGAGCAGGAGCGGTCAGCATCGTTGAAGCAAACGTTTGGTAACGTAACGAAAACCCAAGTAGGAGGAAAAATACTGCTAGCTACTTTCTAGCTGTCCAACACCTCTGACCGTCGTAGCGTTTCTGCTTGCTGTAACTATGGCAACCGAGCAGCATATCCTGTTCAACGCTGATTGGTCAACTTTATTAAAGCTCCCACATTTCGATAGGCTTAAATTTATATTATGCGTGGCGGATAGCTTGTATTTATGCTTGATCAAGAGTTGGGAAAACTGCACTCAGTTAATACACATCATTTTTTCATCCCAGCGATTTATGCAAAACATTGAACCTCTCTCGTTTTATGAATTTGCATATCTAAATTTCAAGACGCTTCCCCACTTAAGTAGAGATGCCCATCCTGTCGTACAGAAACATCCGCTTTACCCTGCATTTAGTTTGCAAGTATCTTTCAGCCTGTATATGACCTCAAAATAATGAAATAAAACAACTGCAACTGAGGGGCCCACAACTTCAGAATTACTTAGGAATTTATAGATTTATTTGCAATTAAACAAATCATATTGTACTTCATTGCAAATGCACGTCAATATTTTTTTTTGAAAACAAGGCACTGTTATTAAAATAGCTGATAACCCAGAAGCAAAGGGTAAACCTTAAAGGCAAATGAAGTCCTTTTATACAAATAAATTACTTGCCAAGAAAAATGGCAACACTGATATCCAATGTTAAGCCATGACAAGTGGCCACAGAACTGAATCCAAGGTATGTTATTGGGAAAAACAGCAGCACTACACAACACATCACAAATGATCATTTATATACACAGGCACTTCTTTCATTAACAGTAGTTTTTAAATTACAGTTAGGCCAGTGAAATTAAAATAAAAAATTAAGAACTGAGGTCTGAAACGGTCCTACAGCATTTAGCGATCACATTCGTATTGGCAAGGAAGTCATTCCATGATATGTGTGAAAATTATTTTAGTAAAAATACTAGCTGTATCTGGCACACGCTCTAAAATAATAGTCATTAAAAATACACTCTGGAACCTGTAAAATATGGCAATATGACGTGGAATGTGCCAAAATAACTGTGGAAGGACTCAAAAGAAACATACATTAAAGAAAAAGACCCAAAAACACAAAAGCTAGAAGGCAAAGGGATACTTTCTTTGATCAACAAAGGGGCACTCAAAAACTGAGGAGTGGATGTTCTTACTTTTTTTTTTTTTTTTTTTTAAGTAAAAAAGTGATTTACTCTGACTGAGGCACTGAAATTGATGGGCCTTTGGGGTCATCGAACCGATCCATGGTGTTAATCTGCATGATCATGTGCAGACCGTACACTAAAATTAGCAGCGTAAGGAGCACAGTCACCAGTCCCATCCAAATTGCTGGGGTGAAGAAGCTTGCACAGTCACTGGCGTAGGAGAAGTTTGTGCTGTTGGCCAACCCAAAGCCCTGAATCTGTATAAAAAACAGAAAACAATTATTTAAGAAACCCTTCATCAACACACCTCTTCATGCATTGGTGTTTGACTTTAAAATTAGCAAATGCGGCACTATATTTGTACCTGGAAGTCGATAAAATTTAGCCTCCATTGAGATGAATTTGTGTCTGTTGTGTTTGTGTGGAGCAGGATATCTCCGAAGTTGGCGACAGACTGGCAATGAAAGGAATACTCTGCGGGAGCATAGATGTCACGGCTCGCGATGTAAGATGCACTGAGGTTAGCGTACTGCAGCTCAACTGCATCCAGGGAGAACCATTCTCGTGCAGAGACATTATAGAAACCCTTGCTCATTGAAAAACTGGAGATCAGCAAGAGAAGGATGGTCAGAAAGCGTATCAGTGTAAAAAGCACAATCACTGTTTAACTATTCTTTCCAAAATAGTTGTTCTAAACTCTTACATATCCGTGAAGGATTTTAAAATAAACTGATGCTAGCAGTGATATTAAAAATATAGTATATTACATTACATGGAAATAATATCTCTACTGCAGAGATTGAGAAAGTTATTTTTGCCTTTTTAGAAAACAAGAAAACTTTGTTTTTGAAAAAGAGAACTGTCTTCAAATGGAAGCCGTGATTTCAGGAATTTCAACAAAATACTTCATTTTTTGAAATGCGTTCTTACTAAGAATTAAACAGGAAGATCCCATTTATCACTTAAACATAAATCCACATTAATTTAGCAACCCTATTTATAAAAATGCCTCAAGATGATCATTTCATGAACTCTGTTGTGTGATAAGAAAGCTGTAAAAACAGTAAATTGCTTAATACTTGCACAAAGGCTTGTCCTCCTAGTTGTGTAAGTTTCTATGTTGAAACTAGACAGAAAATAGTCCTTGAGCTAAAATGTCCATAGTGACAACCCCCACTGCTCACTGCTTCCAAGATGTGTGCAAAATAAAAATAACTAAAATGCATCAGCTACAAACAAAGTGAACCAAATGACCAGCTGTTGACTCCAAGATTTTAAATGTCAGGTAAATGTCATTTTGTGTTTCAATTGTAGAACAAAGTGATCTCTTAGAGAAAGCAAAGCAACAGAACGCCTCATTCATGCCAGCACTGTGCTGCACCCATTAGTACACACTGTCACTCACAAACTTCTTTTTAAACAGGGTGTGGGCAGAAGCAGCAGCGGCTCAGCTAGATTTAAAGCCACACACACTGAAAGAACCGGTTTGGAAAAGCAGGTGTGTAGAGCATGATATCTAAACAGTAAATACAAATACATAGAAATACTATTGCTGTGGTACATTGAGCACAAAATTGAAAAGCACATCCTGGGGACATGTTAGAGTTATTAACTAATTGAAAAGGTACAATATTGAATCTTTAATAAGCAACTTTTTGCCTTACCTTAATCTAAAGCCTGATTGGTAACTAAGCACAAGCCTGAAATGAGAAAAAAATAAAACATGCAACTGATTATTTCTCTTTAAATAACAAAAAAAAAAAAACCTAAACTCATCACAGGCTGGATATTGCTTTGGGAAATAATGAAAGGCCACTTTACCGTGAGGTACTGCCATTACACAGTGATCCAACAAAGGAAGGTACATCCTGAGCAAGGTCGATCCATGGTGAGCTCGGACTCAGTCTGACAGTGAGATTTTGAGCCCACAGCATTATGCAGGGACCACCAGATACATTAAACATGATGGGAGGCTTAACTTCAGGTCCATCTGCTTGTAGCAAGGACCGACCCACTGGCTGATCAGAAATCGGGGTTTCTGAAATCACCTGCAAAGTTATCAAAATGTTGTTCATTCTCAAAAAATACCCAAACATTGAGAATGTGTTATAATGTGGCACGTTTTGACTAATTTTAAAAACATACTCGTGATGGCTGGAATCCTGTGTATATTGCAGTGTATGGGATGTTTTTTGCTTTCATTGAACTCAGAACTTTTCCAATAATTTCATCTGTTGACAGCAAAATGCATTCAAATTATACACAAATCAAAATATAACATATAATGCTGACTACAATTATACATGTTTGTAATTGTAAATGTCATATACAGTTATAAATGTTTTTAATCCTCAGCACTTAAAAACATACCATTCTCATGTAGGACTTCCTTGCATGACTTCTGTAAGCTACAAAACAATTTAAAAATAATAGACTTTAAGTATTAATTAAAAACAGATAACTGATTATTCAATATAACTTTGAACAAAACAAAATCTCACCTGCTACAATAAGGAAGATTGATGAGCAGGAGGTTGCTGACAGACGTTTTGATAGTCAGATGTGAGAGAGTGTCTGCATCGACGAGCACAGGCGAAACACCGAGCTTCTCCTGCAGCAGAGCTGCCATGTTAAAGGAACCAGACCACTCCAAGGCAGGCAGTGTCACTTTTGAGGTAGAAGACTGCATTGCATCCTGAAAAGGATCAAGTGGGCACAATTATCAGTCTGTTTGTCTAGGAAAAAACTATATTAATTTTGGACTAACATATAGTTTATAAAAACATACCTCAATGTTTTTAAAGGCACTATCCTCCTTATTCCCAAATACGCCACCAAAGACTGTGAAGTCATCTTTGCTTAACTAAATACAAAAAAGGAAATAATTCTTGAATTCAGGAAGACTTTAATAACTAAAACATTTACCAGTCCCATTAACTCACGAGCAATAAATTTAGCAGCTAAATTGACTGAATGCCATTCATAATCAGACATTATTTTAACGGAATTCTTTTTTAATGGCTCAGTTTGTATTTATCATTCTTAAAAAAAAATACAGCCTGTACAAATTACATTAATTTGGACAATTATTATCTGCTACTTCTTTCATTTTCTTTGTTTCAGTAATACTAGGAAAAACTACATTTCAAATCTTAATGTCTGTTTGAGTGACTTGTTGTGTGTATGCATGACAGTATGCTAGTGTGCCAAAATATGAGTGAACTGGCGGCTCCACGATACCTCAATTGACAACAAACTGGAATGAAATCATTGTCACGTTCATACTTTTCACGCAAGCTACATCTAAAGGAATATCTTGTTTGTGCTTGTGTAGTTGATTAAAAGTCATAGAGGATTTACAATGACAATTTCATGACGATTACAGTCACGATTAAAAATATCACATGGGAAAATATAAATATATGGCTCAGTCACAACACTGAGTGTTCACCACCACCACAAAAAAGACCCAATGTATCACAGAGGAACAGAGAAATGGGAAGTGATGCCAAAACTCACTGTCACACCACACCCAGTGTCACATGGGAATGCAGTACAACTACCCCATTTTGCACAACTTGCATATAAAATGACTAGCTTTCAAATCAACAAATGGTGAACAATTTAGTGACATAAACATATTCATTACAGGGCCAGAATCTAGTTTATGTGTCAGGTACTGACCTTGTCCTGCAAGAACAGCAGCACAGTGTGGGAGCCAGAGCTGAAGGCAGAGGTGAGGTAGGCACTCAGCTGCTCATAAGATGCTATATGACCAGCTGTAGGTGAGGCCAGTGGTGGCAAGCTAAACATAAAGAAAAGAAAAAAAAAGATGAATTGTGATATTAAGTGGTTCAGTTGCACTGACACATTTTTTGAAAATGCTGAAAATCCCAGCGGCTTTTATTATGGCTTTATGTACTTCATTTTTAAAAGAGACCCATTAGTCAATCAAATGAATCCTTTGAGTAGGCCCAAACAAACCTGTGTTTCCTGTAAAGCTGGCACATATATAAGAAATGTCTAAATAACAACAACAAAAATAAAAATAACGAATCGGATATTCATCCTATCATCAAAGAAAACTATTTTGGTATATCAACCTTGCTTTGTCCTCCTGCTTAACACACCACCTCATACAGTAGTATACTTCCACATTTTAAACTCCTGTGTGCATCATCATAAGGAAGTGCAGTACCCTAGCAAAAGTCACTGTCTGTAGTGTAAATGTGTTTGATGTTACAGCTTACTTTGCTTTTTGCAGATGAAGATCAACAACAACAGAATAAACATATCTACTAGTGCTAAAGAGCGTCAGGTTAGGGGTTAAATCAGGGAGACTCGTTACTTCTATGGGTTATTTCAAAATTAAGAAATAAAAGGATGGCCATTATGAACAAATTGTAACAAAACGCACAAGCAAATCTCTACAATTTATGTGTAAATACTCCTCTATATATTTAGCATCTAGACTTTAAACGATTGGTGTTTGCTGTAAATTTAAGTTAATTTGTAAATTTGTGTAGTAACCTGTAAATTGTAAATGCTATAAATCTTTTTCTGTCATTTAATGGTCGGGAATTGCACAGCTACAAGCATTTCACCCCCATGTCATACTGTGTATGGTTGTGTGTGTGTGTGTGACAAATAAAATTTGAATTTGAATTTGAATAGGTTGGGCAGCAAAGTAGCTAGAAGAGTTAGCATTCGAGTTAGCATACAAGATAACTTTGCCGGTAGTTAAAGTGAGTTTTGCTGAATGAATAAGTAAGAAAAACTAAATATTACCGTTCACTGGACCACATAAGAAAAGGCACTTGAGACGTGGCGCTCCCCAAGGCGAAAAAAGGGGCGAAAAGTAGAATATAAAGACCCATTAACCGAGTGGAGCTCCTCGAACCTGCCATTTTCGTTTAGACTTTTCCGTAACTCTATGCTCACGTGACCCACACCACCTGACAGTCATGTGCTGAAGAGATGACTTCCTGCTTGTTTCATTCAGCCCGAACAGCCCGCAGCAGCTGCTGACACCAATGACACACTACAGCTTTGCTCTCAGTTGAGCATTTCCAGGAGAGAAACCGCTACAGTACCACCAGCTGACCACATTGCTTAGCAGAACAACTGATTCTTTAAAGTATGGTGTGCGTGTGTTTGTGTGTGCATGTGTGTGCGTTTAAACAAATACGGCAGTCTTCCATTATTACTTCATTTATATTCATATTTTCTTTTTTTTCACACTTTCATTTAGAGCGTAGACTAATTATCCAAGATACTCTTAAGCGTTTAAGAGTTAAAGTGTTAAATTCCCTCTTTGTTTCATGTCCTAACAATTACATATAAGTAATTAAGTAAATAATAAATAGATAAATAAATCAGTCTAAACATTTATTTAATTGAAAAGCCACTCCTCAAAAAAAATAAAAAAACAACAACAATCCAACAACCCTCTATGAGCAAACACTTGGTGTCAATGGGAAGGAAAAACTCCCTTTAAACAGGAAGAAATCTCCAAGAGAACCAGGCTCAGAGAGGGGCAGCTGTGTGCTGCAATGGGTTGGGGTGATGGGAGAAAGCCAGGACAAAAGATTCATTGTGGAAGTGAGCCTGAGATGAATAATTACTAATAATTAAATAAACAGTAGCCTAATAACAGTTATGTTAATGCTGTAGTTACTTATCATTTTACCTGTCCCAAAAAGCATAATTATGCTAACATCTTACTGCTGAACTCCTATGTGATATTATCAAATGTAAGGCATATATAAACCTCAGCATCACGGTAACATAAAAAGGACAATATATTAATCATTCAGTGATCATGACTGCATAATTAACTCTGTATAACAAATACTTTTACTTTAGCTACTTGGGACTGTAGGTAGCGTTTCACAGCCAAAACAGACTACTTAAATAGGAATGTGACATTTACTTAAAAAAGAGGCCTAAATGCTTGTTTAGCCACTTTGCAGAAAGGTTATCCAAATCTTTTGCAGCACTGCTTTTCTTGTAACACCGTCTTTATTGGGAGACAGGGCTGCAGAAAAGACACTTTTCTTTAATAATATTTAAATCCGATCAAACATTACGACCCCCTGCCATACTCCTGGTCCCCCACCCCACACCCCTGTACCACCCCGTTAAAAAGAAAGAAAGAAGAAAAGCTTGGAAACACCCCTGCTGTAAAGGCCTAGTGCGTGCGCTCAGTCAGTGAAAGCAACTCCCATCCACACAGCTGTAGCAGCGGAAGGATATCGCTGCCTTCATCCACGCAACGCTGCGCCTACAACTGGGAAGGAAAGATAGAATAAGAAATTAGAGAACACAAACATTGTGGTTTCAAAATGGCCAAAAACAAAAGCCAAACTCCACAACAGCACAGCCCGTGTGCAAAATAAACAATCGCCAAAGCCGGCTCAAAGCGGCGTCTCTCGCTTTGCAGCTTGAGTCCATTGTGTGGCAGGATGGGAAATAGGGAAGGAGGATGCGCACTATTTGCCGACGCGCAGTGACATTGTTCTAGACTGCTCCACGATCAGGGCCATCTTTGGTCGTCCTCGCCGGTGACAGTGTGGACTGTGTATTCCATTGGCCATTTATACCCAATGATTAATAAATAATATTTTACTTTGAAGAGCAATTTAAAGGACCTGTGCAGAGACAGTGAGAGACAGTTACCCGGTTTGTGGACTAACCAATTTTATTTGCTTTCAATACCCTTCATTTCTCAAGGCAAAAAGAGGGCGAGACGGGAGAGGCGGTGAGACAACATGGATGAGGAATATGATGTGATCGTTTTGGGCACCGGACTCACAGTGAGTAGTCAAGCTTCGTTTTGTCTGCACAGAAACATACCGAATTGATTCTGTCAGCTTCCCAAAAGATGGTTTTAGCCAGATCAGTGGCCCGATATCCTCTATCCTAGCCAAAGAGTGGAAGCCCCTTGCTTCCCGGCGTGCGTGTCACATTAGAAATTTATCACAAGAGATGCTCTTTGGAAATAAACCGCACCAGCTGATCTGCTTGTACACGACGAGAAGAAAATAGTTCCTCGACCGGGAGTTGTTTGCTTTCCAGAGTCACAGCCGGCTCAGTGTTGTGTTACACCCAGCAGCATCTTTTAGGCGTAACCCTACAGTGTGTCATGGTCCTCTTTGCATAGGCAGGCCTCCATCCTGAGGTTGGCGCAGGCCTGAGCTCCGGTTTATTAAATGACAGAGCTTTTCACTGCTGCCACTATCGCCGCACTTTCCTTTCACTCATCACACCCTCTGCGGCAGAAGTGCGCTTTCTGTGCTATTCTCCCAGCTCTTTGCAGACACGGAAGCGGATATTCTGGTAGTTTTATAAATGGAATCAAATACAACGATGCATATCCACACAATTTTTATTTTTTATGTAATACATTTTTAATTACATTATTGTTATTATTATTATTATTATTAGTATTATTATTATCGTAGCTACGTTGTTAAGACGATGCAATCACGCATGCGTACATCTTTTCCACTGTCCCCCGCATCCTTCTGTCAGAACCTCCTTACTTCCATTTACATTCAGTGTCTAAACTAAGCAGCGTGCCTATCTCTAACGATATGCTAAGGTCTAGACCAAAATACTAGAAACATTTCTCATCTTGACAACTTAAACTACACCCCTCAATGAATGATTCAACACATCTCTAAAACACTGGAGCCTTGACAGGAGAAGGATTTATTATAGGGCTGTTTTATACCTAAGAGTTATTGATGTGATTGATGTGTTGGATAAATAAATCCGTTTTCGTGCAGGAATGCATTCTGTCTGGGATCATGTCCGTGAATGGCAAGAAGGTTCTGCACATGGACCGAAACCCCTACTACGGTGGGGAGAGCTCTTCCATTACCCCCCTGGAGGAGGTAAGGACTTCTGGGATCTATAAAACCAATCAATAAACTTTTAATGTTTCTCAGTATATCTCATTTTACTTCAAGTCCCATCTGTCACCCTTTTACTGTCTTCATTTGCTAACTGCTTTATTATCTGTAAAGCCTCAGATTCGATGGGCCTCACAGGCTTTCCTTTCCTTTTCCACAGCTGTACAAGCGCTTCAGTCTGCCAGATACCCCACCTGAGTCAATGGGCAGAGGACGTGACTGGAACGTTGACCTCATACCCAAGTTTCTCATGGCCAACGGTTAGAATCCTGTTGCTAATTATATAAAGAAATGCCATAAAAGTTAGCACGTGATAAGTACACAAGAGCCAAAGGGCTTTTCAGACTATTCAACAGGGTAATTCTGGAGCTTAATACTGTGACTGCAAAATGCTTTAATTCTTCAAGGTTGGTCACACACTAACTGCTTGTTTAGGTGACTCTGGAGACCTGGCAATGTAACCTATTTAAGTGGCCAACACCTTTGCCAGCATTAATGCTTGTGGGTGGTGTTTTACCATGTCCTGGTGTTTTATAAGCAGTGCCATTCGTGACAGGAACAAATAAAATGCTGGGACTTTTTTCTCTCCTGGCCTTTAATCTTTGTTCCAATCAGTATTTTTTCAGAGGCCATCATATTTGTCCATGAAGTTTTTCCACTTTTTTGTGCATTTCCTCATATTTATTCTAGTAATTTTCAAAACCCCCCACCAGGAATCTGATGACATTTCTGAGTTCTTACATTAAGACGGTGGCTGTTGTCCTCTTAGTGATCCATTCAAAAACTAGGGTAAAAAAGTAGCTGGAAATGCATAGGAGGAATCGACCAGACTAAGCAGGCGAAATACAATAGCTGTGGGATTTGTTAACGCGACATATAGTTATATTTCCTGTGAGGTGCGCGTCATGTTACAGCATGTTATGTTGTAGGCTTTCAAGGGATTTGTGGTTATGTTGTATATGTAGTGTGGATTTAACACAGAGCCTGTAAGATGTTGCGTGTGTTTGCCTCCCTGATTGCAGGTCAGCTTGTAAAGATGCTGCTATACACAGAAGTGACACGGTATCTGGACTTTAAAGTAGTGGAAGGCAGCTTTGTCTACAAAGGAGGAAAGATCTACAAGGTGCCATCAACTGAGACTGAGGCACTAGCTTCAAGTAAGTCACCTGAATGTTGTCTCATTACGTTTGGCACGCGATGACGTCGACAGTAGAGTGCTGAAACCTCGGTTTGAATTCACAGATCTGATGGGAATGTTTGAAAAGAGGAGGTTTCGAAAGTTTTTAGTCTTTGTGGCCAATTTTGATGAGAATGACCCCAAGACCTTTGAGGGCGTGGACCCTAAAACCACAACGATGAGGGACGTTTACAAGAAGTTTGACCTCGGTCAGGATGTCATTGACTTCACTGGCCACGCCCTGGCCCTCTACAGGACAGATGAGTAAGAACAACATCACCCATCATCAACCGTTTAATTGTTTATTTCTGCTTAATGTCACAGTTGCATGCTTTCAAATATGAGTCACAGATGTTCTTATCGGGGAATACCAAGGGTTTATTGTTATTATGTGCTTAAACAGATACCAATGGGGTTCTCACATTGCTTTTGCTCCACTTCAGCTATCTTGATGTTCCTTGTTTGGAGACGATCAACCGTATCAAACTCTACAGTGAATCACTGGCACGGTATGGCAAGAGCCCTTATCTCTACCCCCTCTATGGTCTGGGAGAACTGCCACAGGGCTTTGCCAGGTATTTTAACTTAAATTAAACTTCTGATATTTATGATGGAGTCTGTCATAACTATATAAACCACTCCTCGAGTTAACGGATCATACTCGTTTGTAATCTTAGGTTGAGTGCAATCTATGGAGGAACCTACATGCTGAACAAACCTGTGGATGAGATCGTGATGGAAGGTGGTAAAGTGATTGGAGTAAAGTCTGAGGGCGAGGTAAAGCAGATTCTGCCTTATTGTCCACAACTACACAAGTTTAACAGTATCATTACAAATTTTAAAGTGGTTACGCCTAAGGTTTATTCAGCCAAATGCACTTAGCCAGCAGACTCACATCATTACTGTCTCGTTCCCACTGCAGGTGGCTCGTTGTAAGCAGCTCATTTGCGACCCTAGTTACATCCCAGACCGTGTCCGTAAAGCGGGTCAGGTGATCCGTGTGATCTGCATCCTCAGCCATCCCATCAAAAACACTAATGATGCCAACTCCTGTCAGATCATCATTCCTCAGAATCAGGTTAATCGCAACTCAGGTGAGCAATATTTTCTATATTCAATATTTCTGCTTTTTATTCTTCAAAGAAATGGTGCAGATTTAGTCCCCTACAGATTAAATTTAGATTATTTTTTAACATCCCTAATCAATAAACATCAGACTCCATGTTAAATGTGACAAACTAGAAGTGATGAGCTCTGCAGTTGCCCTTAGCTCCATGGTGCCTTTTAGCACCTTTCTGCTAATAGTTTCAGTTGTACTGTTTTGATTTACTATCACTGTTACTCACCTGATTTAAACAGTAAAGTTGGAAAAAATAAAAGAAGGAAGGAAAATAAGCACTATAGACAACTTGCTTGACAACAAGAAGAAGAAAGACAATTTAAAAAAGTAACTTGTGCATATACTGGAGCAACCCTGAGATTTTTTTGTTTTGTTAAAAAGTTATGGAAACAAAAGCAAAGCTAAAGGAAATGAGATATGAGACACACAGCAGGTGGCTAGAAACATGACTCCAGATGAATGCTTATATAAACAGGCAACTGTTTACTCAACTGGGACGATAACGTGTCAGTGTGTATACAGCTCGTTCCTGCTGCCTCCAAGTGGACAAAAACGTCAATTAATCCAGCTTGAAGTTAACTCTTGATTTAACCATCTCTTCCTGTTAACTCCTTTGTCTGTTCTTTAGACATCTATGTGTGCATGATCTCCTATGCTCACAACGTGGCGGCCCAGGGGAAGTACATCGCTATTGTCAGCACCACAGTGGAAACCAGTGAACCTGAGAATGAAATTGAGCCAGCTCTGGAGCTGCTGGAGCCCATCGACCAAAAGTGAGTCCCACATTTTACTTCTTGCTTATTCAAATTCATGTATGTTTTTAGTTACATGGGGGGGGGTGCATATATAACTGGGATAAATCACATTTTTTTCCCCACAGGTTTGTGGCTATTAGCGACCTTTATGAGCCCACAGATGATGGTACTGAGAGCCAGGTGAGACATTTTTTCCAAGGGTAACATCCAGAAAAAATATTGTATTTTACAATATAACAAATTAATATGCTGCCACAACTAATACGGCTGAGTTGAAGGGTCAGTTGACCAGTTTGTTGCAAAGAAATGTTGTACTAGATAGGTAATTATCATTCTATCATAGACTGTCCATAGAAGATGGCTGTAGTGATGATCTAGTGATGTCACTTGTATCGTGATCTCCTTTTTGGAAGCTTCAATTTTATGGGCAACAGCTGGCCCGCTTGGTTATTTTGGACCCATAAATGGGTTGCTAACCAAACTTGGGTTAACAAGTTTGGTTAGCAAGAGGCACCCATAAACTATGAGTACATAAAATAGATGCAGACACCTGCTAATTAGTGCTAAGTTCCATACAGAATGATAGAATTCACTCACCAAATGCATAGCGCTTTTAATACAGTTAAATGCAAGATATTTGACAGTTAATTGTTTTTAAAATAGCCCAAAAGACCTTAAATAAAGCCCAGATTTGTTTCTGCTCTAAAATGTTAGAATAGGAGGCTGTGGGGATTGACTCACTTTTGAAGCCAGCTTGTATGTGCATGTGAGGCGTTTAGGTGCCAGCTTGAAATTTTAGCTGCAAGCATCAGACTGCTCTAAACAATCAGATTCAGAGTGTTTTTTCCCCTCTTGCCTCTGTATAATGTTACTATGAGTGGATATCCCTAATATGTTCATATTAGACACAGAGCTGTGTTGTGTTTAAACCCTCTGTTTTCAGTCATTTACAAAGCTTTGTTAGGAGATGGGAGATAGATCTGCTTGTTTCAAACAGATAAACTGTGCAGGTGCACAGAGGCCTGGTATGACAATAAATAAGGATCATGCAAAGGTACTTTTGTATATTTTTGAATAAAAATGTGAAGCTGGAAATGAGCACTGCAGCCTCACAGACCTGCTAGCAATGCTGTAAAATCTAACTCTTGTTATTGAACTCTTTCCTCAGATCTTCGCATCAAGGTCCTACGATGCCACCACTCACTTCGAGACCACTTGCAATGACATCAAGGACATCTACAAACGTACGACCGGGAGCGACTTTGACTTTGAAAACATGAAACGCAAACAGAACGATGTGTTTGGGGAGGATGAGCAGTGAGCTAGAGAGGGGGGCTTCTGAGAGAGGGCAAGGCTGGGAAAGGAGGTGGATGCAAAACTGGAGGCAACGGGGCTTTCAGTAGAGGGCCGGGGCTGCCTAAACAGTGCTTTAAAAGCAAAATGGGTAAAATGTGAGAGTGGTGGAGAGGGTGTGCGTCTGAGCCTCTGAGCCCGTCTTCAGCCGTTTGCCTCCACCTCCTCGCGTCGCTCTCTCTCGCCCTCTCTTGGCACGCATTCAGACACATAAATGCTCACAGACACACACATACACGCTTTTCAAATGCTCACATTCCCTTTCTCTGTCACTGAAAAGCAGGGTTGATATGGTTTTTCATTCCATTGTAGAATTTACAGTATAATCATGTCTTAACTATTATCATTAGAGGTGAATTTATTACTTGTTGTTGGCAATTTCCAAAGCATTTCATTCCTCCTGTAACATCGTTCTCCTCATATCAGAGGTTGGGTCGATGGAAGGTTGATGGCACCGAGAGGTCTCAACAGATAGCTCTGACATGAGAGATGTGTAACGGCTTAGTGTAGAATCCTCTGGAAGGGTCACCTCCAGTGGACGTGCATGCATCTTTTACACACAGTAGTATTGTACATAGATTCAAATGACACTGCGGTATGAAGGCTGGACCATTCCACGCATCACTCCTGTCAACCCTGCTTTCACTTTTCTCTTACTTGGTCTTTTACCTGTGTTTCTTCAATAGATGCCGCTCATTTTGGCAAAATCTGTTGGTCGGGCAAAAACAGAAAAAAAACAAAACAAAAAAATGTGATGAAAAGTTACATATAAATGGGCTGTTCTGTCAGCTGATAGTGCTCACTTTGCAATGCTGTTGTGTTTCCTGTGCTAGCAGGCAAGCTAATCAGTGGCTACTAACTGTCAACCCTTCCCTCCTGAAAAAGAAAAACACAAAAAAAGTTTCTTTGTTTATCTCTGTTGTGTGATGTCACTTTTGAATTTGAATAGTTTACTTTCTAACATTTTAAATTATTGAAGAGTTTTATTTCTATATGCTTGGTGCACATTTCACTGGCTGAAGTTATGAAGTTTACAGAGCAGAGGATGAAACCGTGGTCTTCGAGTTGAACATTTACAAGAAAAAGGGAACATTGGGGCAAAAAGGCATGGTGAGGATTTGTCTTGTGTTAGGTGAGGGTTTCTGTGAAGAGATCTGGAAGATTTTTGAAATGGTGAAGGATAAGAATGTATGTGAGGAGATTGTTGTCTTGGCGAAGTTTCACTTGCGGGGGAAGAGAGTGAAGACTGAAATTTCGGCTCTCAGTGGAAGCACCAGATTGTGTCTTGGTTGTTTCAACCCTTGTGTTTGTCATTGAGATAAGTCATTACCCTTGGGATTAAAACTCAGAAAAAAATTGTAGTGTGACATAGAGGGAAAAGCAAGAAATTTTCAAAAGACTGTAGCATAGCATAAGTATGAAACCACAGTTCCAAGTGCCGCCCCATGAGAGTGAACCAAGATGCTTTTATTTGGTTGTAGCCTTAATTTTGGGTCTAATTCAAATGTTTGGACCCATTCAAAACATTGACTGCTTTGTTTTTACTAACATGTAGTGGGAGGCCAGTCTTGTGCCAAAACTGGTGATTCTGTTATTGGCAAAGCTCGCTGACATTAAAAGTTTGGTGGTGTATGTTGCTCTGCAGAGCTGGCTGAACACTATAGAGAGGATGCTGTTTCCTACCGAGTCAGAGGTGTTATTGTACACCTGAGACAGTTCCTCATATCTCTACAGTGCACACTCGCAGTCAGATTGATCTGTGGCTTGGCTCGTTATGGATCAAAACAAACACGAGATGCTACGATCCATTTTACTTTACTGAAAACTGAAGCGGTTCCATTTCACTTTATCCACCGCGACCAACCCCTTGACAACTCTAAACAAAGTTATCGCATCTGGGGTGTTGACGTGTCTTATCTTTGAGCTCTATTTATTTGAATTTCGCTGACGTATCGTGGAAGGGTTTACGTCAAATGCTGAATATGCTATGCTAATAGTTTACGTTCTGATGATAAAATGGATTTAAAACGTTATGCACACCGATTTCTTTTGTTTGTTTATTTGCTGTGTCATGTGTTATGTTTACCTAATTTAGTGATCATTCCAGTGTTGCATCAGGATTTAATGATTTTTAGCATTCCTAAGAAACAGGTTTTGATGGAGGGACAACAGCAGCAGTCAGTCATAGATCTGGAGTCAAAATCGATACAGCTGTGTGTTCGCACTGTGCGTCATTTAACATTGTGTGTGCTCTTCATCCTGGAAACACATTATCTGGTGATAACTGGAATACTGTTTACTTCTTGAACATAGATATATCTGAAGCCCCCCCACCCACCCTTCCTCAGCATCAGATACTATCCTCTTTTTTATTTATTGAAAACAAAAGCCTCATGTGTGGTTGTACTGTTTAGTATGGCCTTTGAAAACCACTATTGACAAATATCCCTTGAAATTGACAAAAGAAATAGACTGAGTAGTAGAAAACTTACTGTCCTTGTTTGATCACTAGTATGTGAACAATGCCTAATGTCTTGTGTAACAAATAAAATGAATTAAACTATGAATGAAATGACAGAAAAATAAAAAGCACATGGCAAACCTGGAAAAGGCTGATTTGTGTTGCTTATTAAAGATGCAATGCTGACACGGGAAGTTTATCTATACACAAATACATACATTAATGTTTTATATACACTTGTACTAAAAATACAACTTATTGAATTACACTATGATTACAAGTAATTCTGAAAGATAGCTTTTGACTATCAAAAATTCAATCATAAAATATAAGAATAATCTGATAAACAACTTGTAAACAGGGTTGTTTTGCAAGACATTTTGGAGCATGCGCAAACTGCTGCAGCAACCATTGGATATTTTGTAGTTGCCATGCGACCAGGAGTACATTGCGTCTCTGTCATAGATACGAAGCTTGAATCTGGTTCAAATTCAGTGGTGGAGATGGAACAAGGGCACCATTCAATCCTTTGCTGTATTTACTTCTTTACAGGAAACTTTTCTTTGCAGTCTGTAATCTGTCCCACCCTTCCAGAAAGCCATTCAGGCAACTAACCCAGTTGGATCCCAGCTTTGGTTCATCCTTTTGTGATAACCTATCCACATTACCTGCTGTGACTTGAGCTGTGCAGCAAACAGACAACATGGTGGAAATGACTCGGCTAGAATTACACATGATTCACCACGTAGCTCTCATACGAATGACCCAGTAGTCTCTCTATCTCTGTCTTGGGCACCACCCAGCAGCTGCTTCGGTGGCGTTTTTGCACCGAGTCCTTCAGCGTCTTGTCTTGCAGGGTAACTGGCATTTGCTCTGATCCCCACCTCAGGATCCCTCTGGCCAGAATTTGTTCCTTCTTAACTCGATGAAGACCTTCATCCACATAGTCTTTCACCACTGTTATATTAATGTCAGCGCGTTGAAACTGGCCTGCAGATGGATAAAGGACAGAAATGATGAGAAGTAACAACTTAAACTCACTTCCTGTATTCATCTATAAATTTGAGGTATCCGATTATTATTTTTTGACACTTGATTGAGTAAATAAGCACGTTTGATTGCTCTATTTATCATTTACATTTAACACTAAGATCATAGACTGTACATAAAAGATGGAAAGTGTCTTCGAGTCTAAAAAGTAAGGCCTTCTGTAGTGTGCTACATTCTTTTGTTAAAAGTTTTAAAATCCATGTGTACAAGAGATTGTTTACATAATGCTTGTTTGGTATATTACAAAACAGTCATCATCACATCAAGTACTGGAGTTGGCTGACAAGTCAGTACAGTATGAATATGCAGCAGCCCCCATTTACACTGTCAGGTCCACTACATTATTAATGATGCATCATACTTCAAAAAACTATGATGATGAAATGCTTTAAATGGTAAAATAGTCAAATAAAATAGTAAAAATGGTCAACAACAGGCTTCAAAGTAATGGTAATAGTGGCTACATAATCTTTTATATAGAGTCTATGATTAAGCAAAGAGACATACTAACCCCAAATCCCATTAGCTCCTTAGACTACCTTAACCTGGATGACTGAGAACCTACGTTGACACTTACGGTTGCGATGGGATTTAAACATTTGTAGCATTAGTTAGCTGATGTTTAGGTTGGCAATGGTAGAAATTAGAAAGGTTGTACATTAAACTGTTGACAGTGAGGTTTGCAGGTTTTTTTCTAGTAATCAGATCAGGAAGGAGATATTGATCCTGAATATTTTTGTTTATTTGCTATTTATTTTTTTATTACATTCAAGGGAACTATTGGCTGAGATGAAGCATCTTCCAGAAAACTAAAGAAGTCCAGTTGTCTTCTTTTTTTAAGCTAGTAAGACTGAATACAACAACTCTCTTTCTATAACTGATATCACATCTACAGAAATGAAAATTGAATGTCGTGGCCAGCTTTCTTTTAAACCACTGGGCACAGTAGCCAACAGTGTAGTATTTAAAATGGTTTTGTAAGTGGGAGCTTTTTATCTGCAATTAAGTATTTTAAGTGTTTTATGCCATATGTACCAAAACAAAACAACATATTCATTTTCAGTGGAAGCTTCAGTGTACGCACCCAGAAGGCCTTGGGTGGAGTCAGAAAGCCCTCGCCCATCTGTGATGTAAAAGCCCAGGTGAGCCAACTGCAGGTAGCTTGGATGTTTATAATGATGGAACAGGACCAGGAACTGCACGCCCTCTGCCAGCTCGATCCAGCAGCTCTGGTGGTTGTCCACAGTAACAGTCACGCCTTGCCTCGTCACTGATCCCTGCTGATTGATGGGAAGCGTATCCCGCCCTTCACCTTCCAAAACTACAGCGTCCAGCGTGAGTGTGATCATGATGTCACCAGAGTTGCCCGTGACCGCGGAGATTGTGAGCTGGTCAAAGTAGTTTCGCAAACGGTCTTCAACACCATCTTTGGAGGGAGCCCCCATTAGGTGGCCATCTACAATGATATCTTGAAGAGAAAGGAGACATATGTAGACGTTTAAACACCAAAATTACAGTGTCAGATTATAGATCTTATTGCTCTGCATACTTCTCTCTGGGTCTTCCAGCAGTCTGAGGACATCATTAGCCCTGCCATCTACTGTGAAACACAGGTTTTGGTGAAGCTTTGCTAGCTGGACCACAAAATGAGGATCTCCATCAACTGCAAAAGATAATATTTAGTATATACATTAACTACTGAAATTAGTTTAAGGGCCTACTAAAGAGAAAATAAATAAAATGTTGACTCAACCTGATGAGGAGAATCCCCTGATGGCTCCCATTTTGGGTTGAGGCTCTAAAAACACAAGACATTCAGCTAAAGGACAATCCTCCTCACTCCCAAGCACTGAAACCAATGACAGGACTGTATTGCAAGCAGCATCTTTACAGTTAATGACTTTATATGCAGCTTTTGCATTCTCAAATACTCACCAAAAGTGTCAGTAATATACCCTGAAAATAAGTCAGACATGTATTGTAAAGAAACATTTCAGGTCGTAAGTGAGGGTAGAGTATTGCTTCCAATATACATTGAAAACTTACAGTTATCTTGATCGTCATCGTAATCATATTCATAGGTTGCATCATAGTCTGAGAAATGGAAACAATGTATGAAAAGCAGGTTCACTTCACACTGCACTGCTCACCAAAGGAGCTGATTTTAGAAATAACAGAATATAATGATTTAATCATGATGCTTACCTTTCACCAGGTCAATATCTATTTAATAGAAAAGATATGCAAATTATTACTGATTTATATTCTGATATATATAGTTGTCATGGTGTATTTTAACAGCTAGATAATGTTACTGAATCTAAGAACTGTGTACAGTATTTTAAAATGCAAATTTATCATTTTAAAATATATATAACACAATTTTGAAAAGCATTTGATTAATTTCCTCTTATGTTGTTTTTATAGTTTTATAGTTTAATTTTGTTTTATTTACTGTTATATTGTTTATATTTCCATTTCCTGTGTTGTAAAGCACTTTGTGATTTTTTATCTGTGAAAAGCGCTATATAAATAAATTTTACTTACTTACTTACAATTATAAAATATGTTGTTTTTGCTTCAACACTGAAAATAAAGCATTTCTTTAATTCTTTAAAGCGAACATTTCCACCAGAGAATAATTTCCCCTCCAATGTTGTCAGATGCTTTAATTTCCAGAGACAATTTTATGAAGGGGAACTATTATGCTCAATTATCACTTTCTATTTTTTTTCATCCTATTTGTCCATCCCTCCTTCTTTGTCTTTGGATGAACTCGGTCAAAGTGAGGCATTTTCTTATTTTTCAAAATTTCCTGCTTTCGATAATACAGGAAAAATGTACAACAACACAACAACATCAGCTGAGTTCTTCAGTGACCTGCAGTAAGCTGAGTTTCCTTTGCCATACTGAACCAGGAAATTGGTCCTGATATGAAATAAAGATACCCAAAGAGTGATCAGGATGTCCGCATTTAGCATATCTGACCACTACAGTATGTTCACTATGTACAAGAGTTTCATTTTGGTTTTTTTATTAAACTTGTCCATAATCTCGAGTGTGTCCTAACTTTTTAGTCCTGCCCACTTGCAGTGAACCCTTCTGTTTTTGAGGTGCTGCCAGTCAAGTTTTTTTTTTTTTTTTTGCCTTTAATTAAAGCGTGTATTAACAGATTTCAGATGGCAGATAAATTAAAGAGCTATGTCAAGGTCCAGTATAAGATGAACAGGAATTATTCTAAACTTAGACTTATGTTAACCTACTCTAGAATCCAAGAATAAAAGTACAGGGCACTACAATAGGTCCCCTTTAAGTAAATTCTATTCTTGTATATGATATAACTATTACTACTAGCTCCAGTATAAACAGGTACAAATCTATACAAATATATACAAATAGCGCTTTGACTAACAAAGCGTTTGTTATAGAGAGGAAATCCAGTTTTACCTCGTCTTTGAATTTGAATGGAAGAAGAGACATCTAGTGGAGAGACAATAAACAGTTCAATAAATGATAAACAAACAGTCTACTCCTCATCATCCACCTTATAACTCCCAGGTTGCAAAAAAAGCTTTGACTGTGAATTAAGCTCAGCACACAACAGATGAGACGAGGTGTAACCTACCCAGAAGCTGTGCTGCCTCCCACAGTTGTTCCCCATCTGTTACGCCAGGCATGGGAGCAAAGGTAGCTGACACTAGGGTGGCAATCCTCAGGTCTGTGTCAACATTTGATTTTGTGATGTTGTTTTCCACTGCTGGAGCTGGAGCTGGAGTGGGAGAGGTTAGTGTAGATGACAAGTGAGTGAGGGAAGGAGTGCTTTCGGACAGGTGAGCATATGGAGCAGACGATGTGCTGTTCTTTGCTCTTAGAGTCACTTTGACAGGAGGGAGAGCTGTCCGTGCTGTACTGGGTAGGGGGGCAGGGTTAGTTCTGACTGAACTTAGTGGTGGTGAGAGACTGGTGGTGAATGTCAGCATAGGGGTGGTTGTGGGAGTATTTGGTTTCTTGGCATTGGGCAGGGGAGTGGAGACCTTTCCAGGTGCAGGAGGTGGTGCTGTTTTTAAAATCTTTAGCAGAGAAGTGGGTATCTTTCCAGCTGGAGGAGGAGGAGACGTTTTCAGGCCATTATGGGAAGGAGTGAGCTTTTTAGCAGAGAATGGTGCAGGGGCTGTTTTCATAGAGCTCGGACTTGAGGTTGTAGCTGCTTTTTTGGATGATGTAACCACTGATGTTTTGGGGGGTTTTAGGGTATTTGGAGGTGGCTTAGGCAGGCCTGGATTTAACTTCTTATGCTTAAGGTTAGGTGGTGAGCCGGACTTCTTTGCTACACCAGCAGCTGACATTTTGGTTGTAGCTGTAGTTGTTGCTGTTGTGGTTATAGTGGCAGCTGTGGTGGGTTCTGGAGTGGTTGGACTTTGAGTTGCTTCATCTTCATCTGGCTTAACTACAACTAAAGAAGTGACTGGTGTAACAAAGTTATATTTGAGGGAGAGGTTGGTTGCTTTATCTGTTAGCAACTTTTGAGTTGCAGGATCAGTAGAATTCAGTTTAGCCAGTAGAAGCTCTTTGATAGTGAAATATGCCCAGAGGCGATGAACAAAGCTGGATATCCCTTCTAAATCTCCCGAACACTCAAGTGAATCTGTTGTCCCATTTTCTTGGGAAATAAACACGTCGTTCTCCAGCTTCATTTGCTGCTTTGAATCTATAGCTGAGACTAGCACCTTTAAATCTTTGACCCCGGTCTTAACTCTCCCAGTCACAACCAACTCAGATCCTTGGAAGTAGTTTGGAAAAAGGGAGCGGGTGACATCAAATGCTTGATCATCCAGATAAGACAGCTGTATGTCTGATAACAAAGGGCTAGCTACTTCATCATAGAAGTCCTTAAGCTGCAAGGCTGCATCTGCATCTTCATACACCATCCGGGCTACACCTCGGTTTTCCAGAGCCAGGCGTTTGAGAAGCAGGAAGTCTGCATCATCTCCAAAGGCAAGGCCAAACAGAGAGGCCGAGCCCAAAGCCTTCTTGGCATTACTGAGGATAGTCTCACTGGATGTGACTCCAATGGTTGCTTCCCCATCAGTGAGGAAAATCACCAGAGGAACACGATGAGATGAGGTGCGTCTGGAAGGGCCAGAGGATGGAGGATTGACAAGCTGGGCAGCTGAGAGCAGAGCTGCATTAATATTGGTCCCTGACACAAAGGAGTGGAAAAAGGAGAGAATTAGTTGAAGGCACAAGTTTAACAATCAGCTGATGCAATGATTCAAATTGTGTACAGTGCAGCAGTTCAGTCAGTATCAGTTTTGGACTCACATCCTTCTGCTATAATCCTCTTCACAAACTCTTTGGCTTCCCATACATTCTGCCGAGTTGCCCGCACTGTTTTGCCTTTTTTCCAAGTGTGAACCTTGTCCGAGAAGGTGATGATGTTGAAGTGGTCTCCCTCTCTAAGGTCCCCAAGGATGGTGCTCATAGCTTGCTTTGTCTACTGACAGAAATTCTTGGAATTATTTACAGAAAACCGACGTTGCTGTCATATGTGAGCAAGTTTCTTCATCTTAAGACACTTAATACAGGTCTAGCTATCCAAATGAGCCTTTGTCCACTTTACCTGCTTTATCTTATTGCCTATCATTGAGCTACTGACATCAATGACAAATATAACATCCTTAGGAACCACAGGAAGTCCCCTAGGTGCAAAGTAATGCACAAAGTAGCCATCATACACCTGACAGTGAGTGAGAAAAGAGATTGTTAAAAGCAACCTTTGCTTCTATCGGTATTACATGTTTATAGTGTGACAAAGTCAGGAATGAAAGGTGCTGACCTGAACATCACCTATGAGGTCTTTTAGATCCACATCATACTGGATGATGAAATCAGCATTAAGACCATTGGAAGAAATGCTCTTCTGTTGATTTAGAGTCGGAGTGTAGCGGACCCGAGCACACTCGGGACTCTGCTCGACATGAGTAGAGGCAGGGGCATCGGCATTAGCTGTGGGAAACATGCCATGAGGTTGGACTCAAAACCAATAGAAGAGAATTTACAAAATTTCCATCAAAGTAAGTAGACTTATTTGCATTTTTCTCACCAACCATTTAAGAATATACCATCCCTGTGTGGTATGAAATTACAGCCAGCAAAAACAAGACATTATGTTAAGTCAAATAATGCACATGTAAATATTCTGATGGCTAACCGTTCAGATTTTACCTTGAGCTGGGGTGTTGGTGACCGCTTGGCTTGTCCTAAGAGGAAGGACCTTAAGAAAACTGATGCCTGTCCTCTCTCTTATGCAGACATCTAATGTGAGGTTCTGGACAAGTTGACCGGGCCTCAGACCCAGAGTGAGCTCATAGCGGCCGAGCCGACGCTGTAACAGCTCCTCGTACGTCAGGAAGAAGGACACCCTAGCCCCTGATGGCACACTCACTGCAACACGAAACTTCTCAATTTCCCTCTCTCTGCAAAACCACAAATGTAACATTTGCAAAGTTGTATTTCTGTAAATATAGTATGATACTGCAAACATGAAAAAACTACCCCCCCAAAACAAAACATAATATTCTGCAGTTATCAAAGGTGGTAAAAAGTTCCAATTTTCCCTAAGACTGACTTGGTAGCGACAAGTCCTGCTGTTTTTCCTTGCTTCTTAGCTGTGTCGTACATTTTCCTGGCAGCAGCCCTTTCCTTCACCTGGGCCACATACACCTTGCCGCTGGAAGTGCTGATGGGAAAAGGAAAGAAGAAATACCTCTCTGTGTGACACACACGGGGATGTTAAACATGATTTGTTTTACTTTACACATCGTATTTCCACAGAAATTACAAAGCTGCCACACAAACTTGTATACATATCGAGTTCATACAACATGAAAAGGAGGTGAAGGTTATAAACAGGAAGAGTGGAAAAGAGTAATTTTCATGTAAAAATAACAATAATGGAGCGAGAGAGCTCACAAGCTGATGATCCTCCAGGGGAGTGCCACTGTGTGCTACACCCAGCTAAATCCCAACCAAAACCAGCGCTCAAAAATGAGATTAAATTCACACAGTGCACTTTCTAGGCATCGTGACCACTGCTGGCACGTGACAAGGTGCTAAATTAAGGTCAGGTCCACAGAACAAATATATCCAAAGGGAAAAAAACATCAAGAGCTAACTAAAATAAACCCGCAGCCTTGAAGCGGGTCTTGTTTGAAAAGCAGAGCAGAATGGCATGAGAGAGCAGAGTGGAAAATGAAGGTGCTTATATTTATATGTGTGGCTGGCTGAGAGGGTGAAGGAACGGCTGTACGTCAGTGATCTACACATAGAGTTCTTAGTGTTGGAAGCCGAAATGCCAAAGAACTAACGCAATACATATACCACAACTTTTTTCCTCTGGGTATTTAGTGACATACAGGCAGTCTTATGAGTTCTGAATGTCTGTGTGAAAACATTTATGAATGTACGCAAGTCTGTGTGTGACAAGGAGTGAGAGAGAAATGTCAAGAATTATGGGTGCAAGAAGCTGTACGAGCTCCAAACTCACACATACTTAAAAAATTCAAGTCTAAATCCTCCTGTGTACACACACACACACACACACACACACACACACACACACACACACACACGCACGCACACACACACACGGACAGCTGATGTAAGTGTGTGTCTATGCAGCATATCTGAACTGGCAAGGTGCCTTAGTAAACTGTATGGGGGAGAAAGGGGAACTGGGCAAACTCCTATTAACTTTTGGACTTGGGTTTACAAAGCTTGGCATTCATGTACCCTCAGGTTCCTTCTCCTCCTGACCTGCTTCCGCTCCCAAATTCAACTCCGGGCTTGCTGTTTGGCCTGCAGTGTTGACTTATTTGTCTTGTTTATATTTAGCATTTTTAAAGGAGAGCGGTTTTGAAACCTCTCGGTCATAAAATTATGCATCTACTCCAGACCAGAATTCTAGTTTCCTAGAGCAAAAATGATCTACACGTACTAATTTCTACTAATTTGTCTCAAGTTTTACTTTATGATTCAGGCCACCAATGAAAACGATTACTTTTGTTCATTTCAATTTGCGTTATTTCTCAATTGTGAGATACTCTACATATTTATATTGATACTGCTTTTTTTCTATTATTTGTATCTTGTCTTCTCTCTATATAGCAGACAAAAAGCGTTTTTTTTCTTGTCCACTCTATAATGTGGGACTTAGTAGCTATGCATTATTATATTTTAATCAATATACAGGGAACACTACTGGAAGACAGTTATTCAAAAGAGTGAGACACAGATTGGGTGCTGTTTCAGGCTTTTAAAGTAAGAGCAAACAAGTAGAGAAGAAGAAAAGGAAACAGAAAGAACACAGGCACACTAACAAAGAAATGATACCATAGGTAGCAGACTTGATAATACTGGGCCGACTTACATGGTGAAGTTAGAGATGAAAGCAGAGGAGGGCAGGTCCACCTCAAAGGCAGCCTCCTTAGTTATTGGGAGCTGGTTCCACACTGAACTCTGGACTGTAGTAACAGCATAGCGGGACACCACTGAACACTTAACAAGGTAGTCTGTCACCTTCAGCTGGAGACATAAAAAATAAGTGAATAACTTAAAGGTTGGAGAAGAAAGCAGCAAACTGAAGGATTTACAGGAGATTCTCGTCACATAGGAGCAAAGCCCTGTTTTACTGTAAAAATACAAGACGTCAATCAAATCAACTGACTGCAAAAATAGAAATAAAAATAAATAAATTACAGTTTACTGTAGATTTGCCACCTGTATGAATCTTTCCCAGTTGCCACATGCATATGAACTTACTGTCAATGTGGTATCCTTGTTTTTCTTTTTTTATATATTACTGATTCTCCTGCATCAAGCCAGTGAAACAACACAAAGCAGTTCCCTGCAGGGTGTCTGTGCCCTCCTGTTGTTTACTTAGGGACTGCTGGCGCCTACTGAGACCAATCTGGTTAATGCTGGCCACATTAGTGCAGGACAAGGCGACAGGCAGGGGGCAGAGACAGCCACATCAGGCTTCCACCTCAGCGGTATTTAGGAAAGCTGTGGTTTGCCCAAGAATTACTGTATGTTACCAGGGAACTGCTACAGACTGAAGTAACCTGAAGGAAAAATCCCCAGTGGAGTTACTGAAGATATCCTGAGAGGCAGTGGTGGTTGACTGTGAAGCTTGTTGTTCAGTTCAGGTTGTGCAACCAACAGAACAGAATGAAATCTGCACAGCTGTTAGAGCCACAGAACAGCCATTACTTAGCACTATTACAAAAAAATGCACAGACTTACCACTGGTTTTGTTGGTTTGCTTTGACGTTTTGCTCTCTGGAAAAGAAACAAGGCACCACATAAAAAAACAAAAAACAAACCACACTGGTATTTCAAGTGCATTTAGGAAATGGCACATTTTGTAAGTGTAACAAGAGATTCTTGGTTCAATAACTTGTCCAAAATGTCCCATTTTTGAATCAATCTGTACAATCTTCCTGTGTGAGGGTTGGGTCAAGATTGAGTGTCATAACAGTTTGAATCAAAGTCATTCATGAATGGAGGGGAAGTGGAACTGGAAATAAATGCTTTCACTGTATGCAGGCCCGGGCCAGGGTTGCACGGTTCGGTGTCCAATGTTAATTCAATACACTAGTCATTGCTGTGTCAATACATTACCAAATATCCTGTGTATTGGTGCGAAGTTAGCATAAACAAATAGTAAGTGTGGAAACCCCCTAAAGAGAAAGTTACGCAACATTAATTATACGGGTTACAGAAAAATAGGACTATATAATAAGATCTTTTTTGGTAATCTTATTATATAGTTCTCCATTGTGCAAACTTTCACTTTAGGAAATATAGCTTTAATAAATTTTAAATATTTCGCAAAGGGTTGACTGAGATTTACTGGATTTAGATGCATGTTTGTGCGTTTAAAATGCATTAAATATAAAGCTCTGCGTCATTAATATTGTCCTAATGCAATAGGGATGATATTTCAGAAAGCAGCATTAACTGTGTAATAAAAAACCAAAATCTTACCTGTAAATTAATATTCGTGCTAACTTTTGCGTCATAATCCTCTGATAATCCCTCTCGCATGTACAAAGTGAAGAAGACTAGAACACAGGGAACCTTTAAAAACATTTTGCCCTTAATCATTTGGACTTGGTGCTGAAAAATAAGGAAATCGTCCAGTGGTCTCACGCTGACTGAAGCAAGCAGAGCACACGCCTAATTTTTACACTTTTTGCAGTGGGCAGTCCACCCCCTCTCTCGCGTCACCTAAACTGCGGCTTTGATATTGACATAAAAATACATTCAGAAAGGAGCCAAACATCCGTGAGGTGTTGTGGAAGAAAAAATGCCAAAGAGAGTGAAGTTCATTTAGAAACCTGCACGACTTTTCACGGAAAAGGAGGAGGCCGCTTCCAGCATGCATTCATATATACTGGAAACTTTGGGGACTTAACGAGAACTTCAGGAAAACACCAAAACAGTCTCCCCTCCCCAGCTTCTCCGTAACAGCGCTCCTTAAAATAATCACAGTCGTATTTTTTTTCTAATTACTGCCAAATGTTTTCGTTTCACTCGAGCGACATTTCTCAAAGACCCATTATTTAAAAGAAAAAGGAAAAAAAAAGGAAACAGTAACATTGGTCATTAGGTATGTGGGAAGAATTTAGACTTTAATTGTTGCACGTGGCAATTAGAAGAATAAAACAAAGACTCCTGAATTTTAATGCGAATTTATTTTCTCACATATTGGAGATAATTATTCTTATATATTTTCTATGTACAACTTTTATTTATTCGAACTCACCATGCTATTTAATTTCATTACAGTAGTTACAGTCATCCAAGTATAAAGTAAATGTTTTGTTTGGGTGCTGTCCATGGTGCTGATTCCTAATTACATAACTTGATGATCAACAACACATTTTGTTATCTGTACCACAGTTAAATGTACATGAAGGCAAGGTTAAGAGTGATAATGAAAACCCATCTACATCTACAATTTTATTCTTGCCTTCAGCTCAAGACAAAGTGCATTATTACTGTCTATAAATCATTTGTAAACACTGTGTGCTTTCAGAAAAGAAAACCACATTAAGTCTGATGAGACAGAAATATTCCACAGACATCCTGAAAACAGAGCCAGCTGTAGGTTATTCCCTTTTCACTCACTCCTTGTGCTTCGGTGTTGATGCAGTCCCGTGTCTAGAATCACCTCTTCAGCTTCAAAGACCTCCTGTCTTCTATTTTCCCACATTCAGCTGTGACTGGAGTGCATCTCTAAAACTTAGTGAAGCTTATCAGTAGTAACAAATCCAGTTTCACATAACTCAGTTTTCCAGCAAACAGTGTTTATATGTGGTCAGGAACAGTCTGCAGAGCTTCCTCTGGGTTTCTGGTGATGTTGACATTCTGCAAAAATAAAAGCAACAAAAGAATCTTTCAAGACTAAAGTGGAAGTTACTGAAAAACAGAACGATGAATCAGATCTAACTTTAGTACGAGTAGTATGTAATATTACCATTTATGAATCCAACTTTACAATGTCAATAAGTTCAATGTAAGTGAAAAAGGGATAATTAAGCAAAGGCATCGTTTCTTCACAACTGCACACATATTTATTTAATCAGCACATACAAATGATACAACTTTACTGCCTACAGATGAATTATTGGCAAAGCTAAGTATTACAACAAATGTGCAGTTATGTAAACTCACCAGTGGCCTCTCTCTGTGTGTGTTGACAGCTTCAATACTGAGGAAAAATGACTCAACCTTACACCCTACAAATGAAGATGTAAGAAAAAGATTTACATAGAGTGAATGTGCGATACACTAAAGATGGGATATCATATATAATTAAGTTCTTACCACCTACCGTAGGCTATTGGTGTGAGTTTGAGCACAGTGTGAAGAGGGCATCTTAGATAAGGCAGCTCATCTTCAGAGACACAAATGTAAATATTAGAAGAAGTGTTTGTGGAATTAAAACAATATCACAAACTGTTGTATATTGTATCACATGTTTGTGCACAGTTTGGGACGTTTTTTTGTTCTACCTGCAGGTTTGTCAAGGAAATAGGCTAACAGGCAGCGCATCACAGCTTGGTGGCAAATGACCAAAACATTTTCCTGCCTCTCCAGCTCCATGATGACTGGCTCTAGACGATGGACTAGATCTTCATAGGACTGGACAAGAGACATAATTTCAAACATTTTTCCACAAGACCCAGACCCTAACCCAGGCTCATTTTATTCTGATTCTCTTAAGGTACATTTTTGGTAAAATGGTAAATGGTCTGTATTTGTATAGCGCTTTACTCAGTCCCTAAGGACCCCAAAGCGCTTTATACTACATTCACCCATTCACACACTGGCAATGGCAAGCTACATTGCAGCCACAGCCGCCCTGGGGCGCACTGACAGAGGTGAGGCTGCCGGACACTGGCATCACCGGGCCCTCTGACCATCACCAGTAGGCAAACATGGGGTTAGTATCTTGCCCAAGGATATTTGGAATGCAGCCCGGAGGCAGCCTGGGATCGAACCACCGACCTTTAGTGGCTGACCTGCTCTGCCACCTGAGCTACAGCCACCCCATTTTTCTGGAAATGGTAGGGACAACAAATTGTAGAGCTAAAAAAGAGGGGACCCAAATGAAGGAAACAGGAAGCAGGTAGACTAAGCCAAAGGCTAGCATCAATGCTGATCTGATTTAGAACAAAAAAGCAAGAGCAGGAAGAAAATCTGCTTAAAGACACTTAGTCTTTATTATTTTTAAATTTTTAAAGACTAAGTGACCTCCGACAGTGTTTGCAACATTTTGAAAGCTTGGAGCACACAACTCCTCAATTTGTTTCCTCTCTAAAGTTTTGTTAAAGCCACTCTAAAGCTTTATTTTTGAAAGACAAATATCAAAATAATTTAAATCTTTTTTAGCTCTACATTCCAAACTAAATACTCTCCCTGAATGATCAAGTCAGTGTGCAAACTGCTTCTGGTAAGCTGCTCACTGGCCAACAGAGGAAATTATTTGTACTAGAAAGATTCCAGGTGTCAGCAGTGTGTTTATTAAAATCACAGTTATGCTTCCTTGGTTGCATAAAATATATTTCTAAAACTCATTCAGAGCAGGGCTTACCTCACCCTTTGGGTACCGATAGCGATATTTGTCCTGGTCTCTTAGTGCAAATTCTTCTGGGAAATTCTCCTGAATTTCCTCATAAGTTAGTTCCTCACATACACCCTTAGTGAGAAAAATATAACACGAAAATCAAGTGTACCGTAGCATAAAAGCACAAAACCTCTAAGGTATTGAAATTTCAGTCTCTTGGAGATTTTAATCGCAGATTAAGATTAAAACAAAAATTATAACATCCACGCTAGCGACTTAGAAAAAGTGGTGATGTGAGCAAAAAGCAAAGTGTATAACTGTGCAATGGCAACATTTCCTTACTAGCACCAAGTACACAGTGAAGCTCATAGTGATGCCAGTAACCAAGATTGCAATTTATGTTTTGGACTGAAGATGGTGCTAGAGGATAAACAATGTTGCAGGTCATCTGTCAAGACACTTGATCAAATATTCATATACGTTACACTCAAAATTGCCTCTTCTGCAAACTTAAAACATTTGTGGATAATTTTATAATGTTTTTAATATACTTTGGTATATTACAGACTGAACCAAAGGGAAAAACATACTAACTGACTATGTAATCATATCAACTTGTCAAGCATTAGAAAAACAAAATAAATCATTTATTGGAATAATTGAATTAGTGTTGCTGAGGTATTATTGTTTTATAACTCACCGCATCTATCTCATTAAGAGCCTTCCACTGTTCATACTGGACTCCCAGGGCCTCTGCAGTCTGGACAGTCCTCTTCATGTGACTCGTCCACACCTTGAGGTCTATGATTTTCTGTCCTTTGATGAAGGTCGCCAGGGCACTAGCATACTAAGAGAAAGAGTATGATTTTAAGAAGCTAGTTGACCTTTTAGGAAATAGACTGGCATTTATACCACATTTTTGCAATTTTACTCACCAAATGAAATGCATAAGATTACAAACTACAGGTAACTAATTTTGCTTTTTCAGAAAATGTCAGTTCTTTATATGTTTTTATTTGTCAGCCAAATTACCTTTTGTCCTCTAGGGGATAAGCCCGTGTCTCCACCAATCCGACCTAACAGGTTGAGTTCGCTCTCTCCATGGCGGCTCAGGTAGATGGATCTTGGTGTGACGTGTATGTTCATGAGGTAGTACACTATTCTGCTCTGAATGTGGTCCTGGACCCGGTTCACAAGGTATCTACTGCCCACATCGAAGATCTTTATGTAGGAGAGTTTCCTGATCAAATTTATGGCAGTGAAGATAAAAAAAAAAGTTATGGAAGTAATTTTTATGCATTCTTATCATCACTGGAAGAAAGGTGTCATAGGTCGCACCTGTCTTTCTCATCATCTATAGGCATGTAGCTTGCCCTGTAACAGTCGATGCGCTGGGTGAAATCTTCCATGGCTTCATCTATGTCACGGTCTGCATAATCAGGGCTGCCGAATTTTACTTGCTGAAATGAAAAGAAGATTCAGGTTTAGATTAAAACATTTTTTAATTGCACAACAGCTTCTGTACATACTGAAGGCTACACACAAAAAGGTTATAGCATAGATGTGCTTCTCACCCTGATATTCTCTGCAATGATTTCTGGGTCATCACAGATGGATTCAACGAAGAACACCTGCATTCAAGAAGTCAGTTGAAAAAAGTATTTTTACATCATGAGTAAATACAGTATAGTTAGTGGTTAGCTTAAAGGAACCACATGGTAAGCGTTGATATAACTCTGTACAAAAATCACAGGTAATGACATTATTAAGTAGAAGGTCAATATGATTCTTTGGACTTGACAGTAAATACAACGCTACAATATCCAGATGCTCAGCTCCCAGAAACACAAAGTAACAGCTAGCCTGGCTTTTCTTTGAGGCATACACAAAAATATATATCCAAATAAATATTTAGGTTACTCTTAGCTTTTAAACTAAAGCAATATAGGATGTTTTTAGTTGTGCAGGATTGCCTCCATTGCTAGACTCAACCACTGCCACAGCTGAAAACAATTTACCTCACATTGACTGTGGCTGTATATGTACTAATCACCTAAACAGGTAAAACAGTATTAAGCCATAAAACCGGTCTCTTTAATGTTTCTCTTTATTTATTTCTTATTTTTTACTTTTTTTTTTTATGTGAAGAAAAATAATTATAGGATAAAAATAGGTGGACTTTTGGGCTTGTAATACACGGGTAAAAATCCTGTATTGACCTTTAGCTTACCTAAGTTAACTGGTTGTGATGCATGTCTTTGATTCATGAATATATAGTGACAGAAAATTGATGTCATTTTATTTATTCTACTCTAAACAAGACCCCCCCCCCCCCACAAATAATTGCTTTAAATAGCCGTTTAACACTTACCTTGTAGCCCATTTCCATTGCAAAACTAACAATGATTGCCCTCCTTTCTCTTGTGGTGTTTGTAGCATCAAATACCTGCATGAGACAGGACACAGGTGTTATCATTTGGTAACAGTGACACGATTAGATAGATAGAGATAGATAGGGAAAGTTTTTTCAAAATTAGAAGGACAGTTTTAGTTGTCCTCTTACTCACGGCTACTTGCCCCAGTTCCTTTGTGAAGTACAAAGCAACATCTTTGAGTGCAGCTGCTGCACAGGCCCTGGGAGAGAAGTGACACTCGTATATGCAAAGAGACAAAAACTGCAAAAATATGAATGATTGATGAGTGTCGTGTGAAAATGAAGATAAATCAAATCTGTCACACCATGATTTTACAAAATTCTCTTCAGTTATTTACATACTGTTACAAATGCCAATATTAAAAATGGCCAGTCTGTTGTTTTAAATGAGTAAACAGGTGCACCTTTGAGTAGTTTATCTTTAGCGTACTTACTTGCGAATCTTCATGGCTTCCTCATTATCAGGTTTGAAGAATTCAAAGTTTTTATAGATCTTGACGGCCTCCCTGCGGTACTGGCCCACGTTAAACACTGATGGAGTCGATAAACAGAGAAAAATTAACTGTTTCTTTCTGACACTTATATGATTAGGACTCAAGAATTCATTTGGAAAACTGACTTTTTGTCGGAACCCCGATCCAGTTCAGGTAACGAGTGAGCTTCTTGGAAATGTATGTCTTCCCTCTGGCTGGCAATCCAACCATCACAATCATTGTGGGAGAGTTACAGAACTGAGGCACAGAGGCTGAGAACAAAGTAAACACACAAAAAAACACAATGAATTCTTTTAGGTACACTTGGGACTTGTGAGCTGACTGGGTTATTCAGCATTAGAGCATCTGTTTTGTGTTCAGTGGGTCACATGCAATCTAGAACATGTTTTGTCTCTGGCTGCTGAGGTCGTTTTCATTAACAGAGAGAATAAGAGCTTCACAGTGCTGCTCAAATGTCAAGTTTACGGTTGGTGTAGTAAGTTGCATGGGTTTTGTCTGTGCACAAAACAACTGCCCAACTGACCAAAAAAAATAAAACGGACACAAAAGCAGAACAGAAATTAAATAAAACTCTTTAGGTAGTCACATCTTAGAAGCAACCAGAGAAGCACACTGCACCATACGGCTGACAGGACATAATGCCTTTAATCTCCAAGTATGTTAAAATGTCCCTGCATGTTGTTAAAGCTCAGCTCAGCTACTGCAAGAATTTCCAAATGTAACAATATTAATCTCCCTGGAAAAACCTAAATTGGTTTAGACTTTGTCACCTATTATTTATGAAGGAGCAGCAAGCAAAGGAAAACTTCATTAGGTGCCTTTATAAATGCATCTTACCTTACCAAGGAATGGTCCAGTAGTCTCAATACTACTGTGTCTCAAAGTTCAGTAATTTATAACGTAGACTGCTTTGTTGCTTGCCGGCTAGCTGTACCCCAACAGGTACCCGGATGGCCTGTGTATATGTCCATATGAGGACATGGAAAGAGTTAGCCTCCAGACTGTTCGATTATGAATGGAGTATGCAGCGTCAGCAAAATGCTCAAAGGACCATGCCAGACACTCAACTGAGAGCCAACTCAGACCTGGTTTGGTCTAGGCTGGCTGTAATCCCATCGCTGTGTCTATGTCTATGTCGCTCTCACACTGCTGTCTTTCTACGCGTCTCCCTTGAAAGGCCTGAGCTCAGTTCAAAATTAACAGGAGAGAAAGGTTAGAGTGTAAAACAGACTTGTGACTGCTGGACGTCTTGATGCTGATGAAAGCTTTTGCTGGAGCAAGAAATAAGTTGAAGCAGAGACAGAACAAACATCAGGGAAGATAATGTACTGTAATCTCATACTCAAAGTGAGACAGGCTTTTAATAAACTTACACCCTCTCCTGCGGTTCAAGTTGCCTCCACTCCATGGCACCCAGATCTTGAGCAGAGGTGTCTGTGTAAGATTTTTATGCTCTGTGGATATATTAATTGCCAAAGCCATGAGGCCTGTGAAGCAGGTCGAGGAGTTAACGACTGAGACGCACAGTCCTGTGATCTGTGTGCATATTTGTGCCTCACTGAACACTAACTACTGCAGGTCAGGTGACAGTTGCTAAGGAGAAGTAAGCTACTTGGTAGGCAGGAGGGGGAGGAACTGAGGCCATGCTGCTTCTCTGCCTCTCCATCTGTTTCATGATTTAAAAGGCTTGAGAGAAGCTGCCAACAGAAGGACCCCTCATGAGCTGAGCACTGCTGGTGCTGCTGCACAAGCTGTACAGAAAGTGCAGTGCCAGTATTCTCCTTCCTTACCACTAGATGGCAGTTTAGACCATCTGTTTAGTCGCTCATAATCAAAACGGTCAAAATTTCAAATAATTAAATAATTCCATATAAGCCAACAACAACGATTAGACAGCACTAACCACCACTGCTCTGCCTAATTTAGGCCACATAGTTCATATCAACAGTCATCAAACAGTTATTTATATTATGGCTGAAGAAATCACGATAGTAGACAACATTAGACAGACCGGATTACCCCTATGAGCAAGTATTTGGTGATGGTGGAAAGGCGGGACTCTTCAATAGTAAAGGGCTTCAGACAGAAGTGGGAGGGGCATCCTACCTTTACGCTTTCAAAGTTGAGGGGGAAGAGAAGATACAAAGAAGAGCTTTGAAGGACTACAAACAACAAAGGCAACACAATGAAGCAAAAATAATGTTTTAAAAGAAGTCAGCCACTTCCTGTCAAAGCCCAATTAAAGGTTGTGTAAGAACAGAATGAGTGTTCCTGTATGTGGTTGGAACAATCACTTTCTTGAGCAACGAATCATTCAAGCATTTAAACAGCAGCTAACTCAAAGGATAAATCAGTGTTGTGTCCACCAATAACAGAAAACAAAGCAATTTTAAATATGTATCATAAGGTATTTTTTCTAGCAGCATGTCACAAAACATAATTTAGCCCAATTTGTTGAGTTGAATCTCTGAAAAATGGCAAATATAACATAGTTTGATAGGCATTAAATAACAATGTGATTCTCACAGAGTTATTAGCTGAAAACCTGGATTATATCAGCATGGTGTGCAGTACGTTCTCAAAGAATTTCAGGAAACCTGAAAAGTGGAGGACAAAAAGAAGTGGCAGGCCTAAAAAAGTATCTACAAGACATAAGCAGCATCTCAAAGCCAGGTCTTTAAGAAATAGGAAAGAAAGACCTGAAAGGCCTGAGATAGGACCTGAGAGGTGCATATGATCAATCAGATGTACGGTTCCCTAAAGCCTCATCAGAAACGTTCGAAGGAAGAGCGGCTGTCAAGAAGCAATTTCTAAACAAGGTAAACAGGGACATTATTGTTAGTATGTATGGAGGAGGTCAGGAGAGCAGTACAGCAGTGAGTGCTTACAACCTTCTGTAAAACACAGTGAAGGCTCTGTGATGATCGGGTCTGCATTTCAGCTAGACTCTTTGAATTATGAACCCAGAAAAGTTACATTACATTACATGTAAAACCATCTAGAAACCATCTGATTGGCAAGGGGTTTGTTTTCTTTTTAGAAATAGCAATAATCCCAAACACACTGCCAATGTATTAAAAGGTTATCTGTATAGAAAAACACACAATCGAACACTGTCAGTCTTGGACTGGCCTCCTTGGGGCCTGGGCCTTATTAATATTGAGATTGCATTATGAGATCATCTTAAAAGACAACAAAACCAAAGATCTTTGAATGTCTTCAAGAAGTCTGGAGAACTATTCCTAAAATCTCCTTAAAGAATAACAAGAAAGCTGCCTAAGAGAGCTCAGGCTGTGTTGGTAAGAATAAATGTGATCACATCAGATATTTTCAAGATCATTCAAATTATGCAAAGTCTGTTTTTGCTTTTTATGCTGTACTTTCATGTTTGTTTGCACATAATTTAATAAATAAAAATAAACTAACGCACCGATTTCCCATTTTCCTAGGAAACATATAAAGAAATGTGGGGTGGCTCATTTTTGAATTGTTCCCTGTGGCTTTCAGTTTCTCTTCTCAGTGCTAACAGTAGCTCCTGATGTGTGACGTTTCTCCAAATCTCATTTCAAGTGTCGAGAAAACCTGCAAGTTTTGAGCAGAGCACTTGAGCAAAACTTTGACTATCTGAACCACAGTTAAGTCTTTGTTTGATAAAGACACAATTTTTGTAGTTTTCCCTTGATACACCAAAGTGGAGTAATTTAATACACGCTTGAGATACTCAGTCAGGTTTGGTTTGCAGTGTGCTTTGGATCATTATTCATTATTGCACTGTGATGGACTGTGCAATTAGTTTTGCCACATTTGGCTGAATCTGAACAGAGAGTATAGGCCTGTCCACCTCAGAATTCCTTCTACCTCTACTATCAGCACTCCCATCGACAATAAACATCAGTGACCCCAAGTTGTCTTTTGTGGTATTTCAAGCCTGTTGGTGTTGCTGAGCTGGTCAGTGCACCCTTTATAAGAATATATCAGCCATCCAGATTTTAAAACTCCTAAAGATTTTCCTATCACTTCTTTAGATTTACTTTTGTTTATCAGCCTTATTAGGTGTCATATTTGAAATTACAAGAAAAAGCTACAAAATACAAATCTGAAGCTTTAAATCAAGTTCAGATATTTTGTCAAATTTATCTGTCATGTAAAGTCAAAGGAACTGGTCTCACCTGCCTATGAAACCACTTGTCAATCAACTGCCAATCAATTTTGAGCCTCTGAAAAAAAGTCTACTTGACACAGTGTACTGTGAAAATCCTCCCTGCCATCATTAGCCACTCATGACATTTGCTTGTGACACTTGCACAAGTCCAAGTACTCAAACCTTAATGTCAACTACTCAAACTTCAGAGAACATCGTGACCCAGTTCTGGACCAGGTTTAAAGGGCAGCTAGCCTTGGGATAAGCTCAACAGAAGGAACATACTATTCTATTGGCTGTTTTTCTTGGTAGGAGAGGTACTTCCAAAAACAACGGCCATACAGGATTGGAGTGCTTTATAATGTTTCTTTATATTTCGTCCAACTTAAAAGAAGTCATTTAACACGTGAGAAAATTACACCAAATAGTAAAAAAATTGAATATAATAATAATCTCTCCATGATCTCTGTGATAAGGCGCACTGATCACTTATTTGTTTGCTTGTTTTAGTTTCTGTTTTAGTTTCTTGTTTACCTGTTCAAGTGCATGAGCCTTTTATTATCTCATAACCTTACTTCACTTCTTTGTTGTTCATTCATGATCAATGTATTACCTATAAACAAGGCAACCAGTGATGGTATAGATCAAAAATAAAGCAAGCTGCACACGCAATTTCTCATTGTTTGTGGGCAATTTGTATTCTTATCTTCCTTTAAAGTGGAAGTTGATTCATTGATTTGTAGGAACACATTCAATTATTTACTCATATTTATGTTGCATTCAGTATGTCCATGTTGTTGAATCACATATTAATAGAGATTTTCTTGCAGTATTTTGTCTGGATATTGCTAAGACACATGCTCTCTTTAAAGGTAGTTAATCTGTGATCTCACCTGCGCTATCATGTCTTCGGAGCCTCGTATGTTCAAGCTGGGGAAGCTCCATTATGTGCAACACTCCAACAAAACAACCAACAGACCATCAGCACAATCAACAGACAGAATTATATGGTCAGTGGCAACAGGATTACTGCTCTTTTTAAAGAACCCGAACAGAGTGCCAAAGTATTTTCAGCTCACCCCCACTCCCACTCTTCAGAGTCCTCAACATGCTGACATATGATAGCAGCACACTGGGCTTGTCCTTTGCCGTTTGCCAGGGCCAGAGTTCACAACAAACATAATGAAAGGGGAAGCAGCACTCATAGGATGCATCATAATAAGGGCAAAGGTCTTTGAGATGGTAGTTGCTGTTTTGCAAATGAAGATATGGCAGCATTCATGTTAAATTGCTATCTCTTATCATGCACGTCTGATTTAAAGTACATCAGGGAGATCATTGTCATCGACTGTGTGATATATGTTCGGCCTCACTGGGCTTGTTGGGCCACTGGAAGCAGTGGGATAATGTGTTATTTATATAAAAGCCAGACTTAAACATGAGATAAGTCTTTAAAGCCTACCCGATATTATATTATCTAATTTTCTAGCCATCCATCAATACATTTTCTTCCATGTGGGGCGATCGTGGCTCAAGAGTTAGGAGTTCGCCTTGTAATCGGAAGGTTGCCGGTTCGAGCCCCGGCTTGGACAGTCTCGGTCGTTGTGTCCTTGGGCAAGACACTTCACCCGTTGCCTACTGGTGGTGGTCAGAGGGCCCGGTGGCGCCAGTGTCCGGCAGCCTCGCCTCTGTCAGTGCGCCCCAGGGTGGCTGTGGCTACAATGTAGCTTGCCATCACCAGTGTGTGAATGTGTGTGTGAATGGGTGGATGACTGGATATGTAAAGCGCTTTGGGGTCCTTAGGGACTAGTAAAGCGCTATATAAATACAGGCCATTTACCACTTATACAGGGCAGGGTTGCGGGGGCAGCAGCATAGGAGCCCAGACATCCCTACAACCTCCTCTAGCTTGTCCAGGGGAAAACCAAGAAATTCACACGGCAGCCAAGAGATATAATCTCTCCAGCTTGTCCTGTGTCTCCCCCCGAAACACCACACAGGAGGTGCCCAGAATTCTTTCGAGGCAGTCCGAAAGACTTTTTCCATGTCCCAGTTGTGATCTCGGTAACAGGGGATTGGTCTCCCCATGGCTGCCACCCAGCCCCTATGGCACCTCCTGTGGGTGTTGGACCTACAGGAGGGTGGGCCCATGTTTTTCTGGCTGTGCCTTGCCTGGCCACATGGACTAAGGCCTAGGCACCCTAGGCCTGGCTCCAGGGTGGGGTCCCGGTAGGGGTGAACAGTTTCCTCGATCTTCTTGTCACAGGGGTTTTTGAACTGTCTAGCAACTAGAAAAAGGGCGCAGAGTAAACACATAGAGACAGACAACCATACACACCTATGGTCCGTTTAAAATCACTAATTAACCTAATGCTGTGCATGTCTTTGGTTGGAGGGAAGAAGCCTGAGTACCCAGAGAAGCCACACAGACCCAGGGAAGTGGCTGATGGCCACTCCACTCCTAAATTAGTACCTGTTGTTAGCAAAACCCTGATATGTGCTGTCAGGTGTTCATGGAGAGCTGCTAGCATCTTCAGCCAGTAGGTGTGAGTTATGCCAGGTCCTTGTCCAGCTCTTCATACCAGAGACCCATTGCTTGTCTGCTTTTGTGTTGCTGAGTAGTTCTTCATGTAGGAGGTTGCTGTGGTCTGCTCTTAGGTCCATTTACATTTTAGGCCATATTATTTCCTTGATACAGACCTCCCCCTTGCCCCACCCCACACACACACACACAAAAAAGAAAAACACTTTAAACTGTATTTCACACCTGAGAGCTTATGAACCCATGAGAAACAGCACATAGATGTTTGTGGCTTTGTCCACAAGCTTCTCTCAGTAACCCCATGTCACAGAGTGTGGTTTACAGGAAGTGTAACTGAAGTTTTCTCATATCTACTTTACATTTACAGAAAACAGCAAATTGTAAAAACACAAATGTAATCAGAATAATGTGAATAACATATTGTTGTGTTTAAACTGTCATTCTATCATGTCATTTATTATTAATTATTGTCAATTCCAGTTCAGTGTAAACTTCCTTTGCGGTGCCAACATTTATGTATTGTCACAATATTTATGTATGCCTGGATTTCCTCATCCTGATCAGACATCTAATGAGAAATTTACAGAAGACACACACTAATGGGCCTTCCCACGCACCAAGTTATCATACTGGCTAAAGATGAGAGTTATGAGTAGAACTGGCACACCATGATAAATATCTTGGCAAAACCATTTACCATGTTAAAAAACTTTGCTTTTAGGTTGGCCGATTATATAATTCGGAGGTCTTTTGCCAACATGTTACTCAGCAGGATCCCAGCGGTCATGCATTCATGTTTCTGTCCACCTGTCAAACTTTCCTAGGGCCAGTCCTTGAATAATCACTCAGCACCTCCTGTTTTAAACTTTTGTATTTTGATAAAAGGATCATCTACCCATAAACCTTTGGTAATGTAGTAATGTAGTGTATTACTGTGGGTTCCATGTGTACATATTTCTACAGTAGAACCACAGCAACGTCTCTGTGGGCTGTTTTATATTGTTTATAAAGTGCATTGCAGACCATGTTGCAGACTCACCTGATTCTCACCTCTAGCCGTGACTGTGAGCACGTATTCAAACCAAGGAAAATATATGTCAGAGCTGCTTGTGCAAAAGAACTGATGGCCTGATTGCAAGATGAGTCGATGTATAATTTTAAATGTCAGACTGAAGTTGTTCACTTTTTCTTACTTTGGTCTTTTTGATCAGTATATACAAAAGTAAATAAAAAAACATTCTGAAATTAACCAGAGCGATCAACAAATATGGAAAAACAACCCAGCGTCTGTGATGTAATCTCTAAAACGTCCATGTATTGGAGTCATTAAGATTGTGAGTGCATTGAACATGACCACTATGATGAGAAAATAAAGTGGACAGCAAAGAGCAGAGAGAGAGAGGGAAAGGGAGTGAGAGCAAGACAGAGACACAAACTTGACACTAGTAAACAGACAAAACTGACTACACACAGGTGACACTGGAGAAGACGCAAAGAGGAGAGACTAAGACTGATTGGACATGACCTTATTAATTGGTGGTCACATATTCTGTAGCATATACTGATAAACTGCATTTATCAAACAATTTTAGTTCCTAAATAATTTTTTTTTTTTTGCTTTGATTGGTTTTGCTTGTTTGTTTTTTTTAAAAAAAATTTTTTTCCCCCCTCGCCTGTCCCGTTTGGTTTTTACCATCAGAATTATTCTCTAAAGGCAAAGAAAGATGCCCAACTTTTTTTCACAGCTTCATATTTAGCCCACCATTTCAAATCAAGATATTAATCTATGTGAATTGATTATAGTTCAGTCAAGCTTCTGTGTAACTTACTTTGTGTCAGTAATGTCTGCTGTTGTATTCCAGGCCAAAGGTTTATAATATTGTTTACTATGGGTCAACCAGGACAAGTGATGGATGGAATTTTACTTTGGTCATCGAAATCCTAGACAGGGACGAGGACCAAAGTTAGAAAGTATTGCTATCAAGTAGGACAATATATTACTTAAAACGTATTTAATTTTGTAGGCTGTGGGACAGATTTACAACAAAATGCTGAGCTAGGGTGAAGGAGTGTTGTAGGCCTAATAACCAAATAATACAGTGTAAGCTCACATTTTATTCATGTGTTTCTCTCTGAAATGCAGATTAAAGAACTGCTGCTGACGAGAATAAATATATTTTTGATTTAAGGGATATATTTTCTGATGCCAGTCACTGGGCACTGTGCATGAGGTCCTGATGACTGATATGCAGGTGCAAAAGAAGATTTGTCTATAGGACAGCTGCATTATAATGGCACAGTGAACCACGCAGATCTACTCGGCCTGGGGGAGCTCCCCTCCACCTTTTTACAGGTCCCATGTCGTTAGGTTTTTACTACTGTCCACTCAGCACTTTACAGTCCATCCCTAATCATATTCGGAAGGGTATTTCCAGTCTCTTTTATAAACTACCTTTAAAAAAAAAACAAAAACGTCCTTAGCAGACCTTCCTTCTTCCAGTAGTTGCGTGAATACCTCATCCCACGTTACCACCTTCAACAAATCTCTCCCATTTCCTCCAGTTTTTATGAAATTGGTCCATTTTAAGGTAAAAAAAAAAAGTAAGTTTTTCCATTCTATATATTTCCTCCATTATTCCTATCCAATCTTTCTTTGTTGGGGGCGCTTTCTCCAGGATGTTTATCAAGTATTTGTCCTTTAAGGAGGCTGCTGATGGGATATCGCCCCAGTACACAGTACAAAAATCCAAATTTAGTTTGAGACCAGTCACCAAGTAAATTGATTCGACCAATTCACTCCAGTATGACAGGATTATTGGGCATTTCCAAAATATATGGAAATGATCTGCCATGTTTTCCCCACAGTTTCTCCAGCAGTGTCCATCTGTCAGTTGACCTTTTTGTTTGTATTTTATTTTGGGTGTTATAAAAAACCTAATAAAATTTTTCCACGTGAATTCCCTCCAATAACCCGAGCTAGTAGTTTCCATCTGTGTCCTGCATATATTTAACCAACTGTCCTCTGATGTGTTGATTTTAGCCTCCGTTTCCCATTTAATTTTGATATAATTGGTTGATTGATCCTTAAGTGATTGTAAGTTCTGATAAAGTTTAGCAATCAATTTGTTTTTAATCTGACCTTTATAAGCTTCTTTTATAACGGGGACTAGGCCTTCATTACGTTCTTCTATAGTTTTTATATTACTATTGAAATAGGACATAACTTGGAGATATCTGACAAAATCTTGGTTTTCCAAACCATAGGTGTCTCTTAATTTTTCAAAACTTTGTAATCCTTCTTTTCCTAACAATGAGCAAAATGGTCCGATCCCCCTTGTTAACCAAGTTGTATAACGTCTATCTATTTGTGCAGGGATAAATTCCTTATCATGTGTGACCCACCTGAGTTGTTTGAGACCAGCTCCTAATTTAAGACTTTCACATTCATCAAACCATATCTTTAAAGGAGTTTTAGTCCATTCATTTAGATTATTTTTCTGTTCCAAATATAATTTTTTATCTCCTAACATTGTCTGTAGTGGTAATTTTAATTGTGTCACATCTAAATATTTCCATTTTGCTTCATACGTTGGATCACACCAATAAATTAAATATCTTAATTGTGTTTGCTTTAAAATAACTTTCTAAGTTTGGGAGGGAATGTCCACCTCTTTCCTTAGGTAGTTGCAATGTTATATATCTAACTCTTGGTTTGCGGCCTTTCCATATAAATCCCGAAATCATTCTGTTCCATAACGCAAATTGTTTGGCTGGTATGTGTACCAGTATAGATTGAAAAAGGAAAAGCAGTGGTGGAAGTATATTCATTTTGATCAGGTCAATCCTATTGTACAGATCAAGTGGCAGTAGGTTCCACCTTTGAATGTTTTCTTTCAATTCCCTTATAATTGGTGAATAGTTTATTTCATAGATTTCTGTCAGTGTTTTAGGAATCTTAATACCTAGATATTTAATTATTTTATTATTCCAATTAAATTTAGACATACTTTTGATCTTTGTTGTGGGTACGTAATTGTATGTGATCACCTGTGTTTTTTGTATGTTTATTTTATATCCAGAAAGTTCTCCAAACATTTCCATCTTTAACCATAACTTAGGTAAGCTTCTTTCTGGGTCTGTGAGGGTCAGCAAAACATCATCTGCGTATAATCCCATTTTGTATTCCGTATTCCGTATCCATATCCCTTTAATTTGTTCATCCTCTCTAATAGCTTGCGCCAGTGGTTCAATAAATAAAGCAAACAGGGCTGGGCTAAGCGGACATCCCTGCCGACATCCCCTCTGCAAGTCCACTACTCCAGTTAAGCTCCCATTTATTTTTATTCTTGCTGAAGGTAAATAATATAAATTTTTAATCAGTTGAATAAAAGGGTCTCCGAAACCAAACCGCTCGATAACCAAAAATAAATAATCCCACTGGACGGAGTCAAACGCCTTTTCTGCATCAAGGCTTAATGCAATTGATTCCGTTTGGGATTTATTCATATAATCCATTAAATGTAAGGCACGTCTTATACTGTCCTGTATCTGTCTGTTTTTGAGAAATCCTGTCTGATCTTCGTCAATAATTTCTGGTATAGTATTTTAAAGTCTTTCTGCTATTATTGAGGTGAATAATCTATAATCCATATTCAGAATTGAAATTGGTCGATATGAACTGCATTCCCTTTTGTCCTTGCCCACCTTTGGAATTACTGAAATGATTGCCTGTCTCCAGGATGCTGGTGACTCCCCTCCCTCCAACACATAGTTAAAACATTTTAATAATAGCGGTGATAATAACTCTCTAAAGGTTTTATAATATTCTGATGTAAATCCGTCCATACCCGGCATCTTATTTGTTTTTGTTTTCGCAATGGCTTTATCCAGTTCTTGTTTAGTAATTTGTTGCATTAGTCTTTTGTTTTGTTCCCGTCCAATATTAGGTAAATCCAGAGAGTGCAAAAATTTCTGAATGTTTAGAGGGTCAGCCTTTTGTGTCTCTGAATATAAGTTTTTATAATAGTTTTCAAATGAGTTTTGTATTTCTTTAGCAGTGTAACACATTTTTTGTGTCTCATCATCTTTTATACTGTAAATTCCTCTTTCTTCTTGTTGTTTTTTTAATTCTCCAGGCTAATAGTTTCTTTGCCCTAGGGCCGTAATCATAATACTTTTGCTTAACAAATCTGGCTTTTAGTTCTTCTTGTCTGTCATATATATCATTTAATTTACGTTTTGTTAAATTTATCTCTTCCAATGTTTGAGAGTCTTCAACAGTGGCATGTTTAGTCTCTAAATTCTTTAATGTAAGTAGTAACTCATTAATTTGCCTTTGATTCTCTTTCTTTTTGTACGAGGACCACACTTTTTCTTCTTTTTTTTGGGAGGGGGGGGGGGGGGGTGTTTGGTTTTTGTTTGTTCGTTTGTGAAATAAAAAGTTCTTTATTTTTCAGTAATGATGGGAACAAACGTTAGTATACAAACCTAGCTTTTTGTGTTTGCATCTTCATGTGACATTATCACGGTGTGGTTTATAAATACGTTTTCTGTGATTTTCATTTAAAAATGAAATAAAGGGTTGAATGGAAAAAAAAAGGACAGCTGCATTATATTAAATAAAATATTCCAATGTATAAACCTGAAATCTGTGTGTAACAGTTGATTTTTTTTTTTTTTGCAGCACTAGAAACAACTATCACAGGCATATCAGGCATAAGACATCCCATCTCTGTCATTAAGTTTTGTGCAATTTGCTTCAAACCTTGTTAAATTATGTTTATGCATTAATTTAAAGACATTCTGCTGAAAGGAGAACTCCTACAAAGGCATATGCCTTAAAGCCAGCTGCAAAAATCCCCCTGTCCAATGCTTTAAATCATAAAAGTGACTGTTAGTAAGCCCCTTTACTTTGCAATGGTATTTTGTTCTTCTTTACATAATTTGTGTTTTTGATTTAAGGGATTTTTTTTTTGATGTAAGTCACTGGGCACTGCGCATGAGGTCCTGAGGTTCTTTAAAATGCCACCCTTCGTCATGGTATTTTGTTCTTGTTACAAACAAGAGGGTAAGAACATTTGTGGTGAAGTTAGATGCACATTTTGTTCTTTATCTTTACCACATCGCAGTTTCAAAATGTCAGGCATCTACTATCACATTGTTGAAGAGACTAGTGAAAACACTTTTGATTCTTTGCACACTGCTCTTTTGTTTTCCTAGGTCTGTCACAATTTCCATACCCACTTTTCTTTGCTAGTTTTGAAATTTTCTTTGTGGTTAGGAGAAGGAGACAGGACACACTTTTCAAGCATATCTCATTTCTTGTTATCTTCCTTTGTTGAAAACCCAGTCAGTTTGCTGTGTTTAGTTAGTCCTGTCACCTCTCTCTCTCACTTCTTTTTGATGATTTAATTTTGTTTTGCTCCTGTGAATTTTCCCCCATTCTACCTTGGTCATATGGTATACCTTGGTATATTTGGTATATTTTCTGGCTCCCTGTGTTATGTTCACTTGACTGTTTTTTCTTCTTCTGATCTCTTGTGATTTTGGACATTTGTTATCTTTTGGACTTTTTTTTAGCCATTAGTGCGTTATTACAGCTTTGTTTTGGTAGATTTTGTACCTCTTGTGTACTGTACTTCAGGTCCATAACATCTGCTAAAGACTTCAAGATGGACACAGACGTCCAAAAAAAACGACAGAAAACTCAACTGAGAACTGCAAGTTATGCCAAATGTCATTGCGCAAATGATCTGAATAAGCCACACTATGCAGTTGACTGATAAACAAATAGTGTATTCACACCCCCCAAATTGCTCATCAAAATCAGGTTCTCTTTTCTTACACGTAGTAAATGGCAGCATGACTTTCTTTATCCCCCATCTGGATTACTAAGTGCTTCTCTTTTCCAATAGTCAGCTGACCTGCAGTAGTATTTGGGGAAACATCAGCATGCTATAAACTTACTTGTGGTTTGGACAATTGTTATCTTTTGGACTTTGTATTTTTGGACTTCAGCGAGCTATTACAACTTGATTTTAGTAGATTGTGTGCCTCCTGTGTACTGCATTGGCCCACAATGTCTCAAAATTCCACAAAACACTGATTACTCATATGTGTCTCCCACTCACATATGTTTACAGAAAATAAATTCTTGGAGATACACAACACAAGATACAAAAGATATATGGAAGTGAAAACCACAAATTTTGAAGGCCTTTGAAGGCTTACCTTGGAAGCCGCCGATATAGATGACATTGGGCATGGTGGGACGAGGGAACTCAAATGTAAAGTCAACCCGCATGAGCCACAGGTCAGCCTTTTGGGTTAGAGACATGAGGCTAACATTATTTCCAAAATAACGATCACACAAGGCCTAATATGGTTGTCTGGAGACATAGTAGTCCCTGTAAAAAACCATGATGTAATGGATCATATTTCTGATTCTTTGAAAAAAATCTATTTTGTCAGAGTTATGGGAAAAGCATATAGGGATGTAGGACACTGAAGAAGGAGCGACGGCAAGGTGTGCCTCTCCACTAAAAAGCCAGCGCACATTGAAAACCAAAGGCAGCTGGAGGTGATGTGCTAACAGCACACCACCTGGAAATGTAGGATCGGTCAGAAAAAGATCATATCCAGTTTTGTTTAGGTCCCCAATCAGTGTCTTATTCTCAAAGATGGTGGAAGTAAATTTTGCCACAACTTCCTGGTTTTGTAGCAAAAGGGTAAACATATTCCAGAGTGAGCCGGCATTCTTATTAATTTCCACTGACCTCTTCAAAAAAGAGCTCATGAAGTCTTGACTCTCAACGGGCTGAGATTCTTCCTGGATGATCGTGATGGAGGTGTAATAAGGTGAGAATTCAGAAATATACCAGCTGGTGGATGAACGTAGCACCGTGATTTGATGACCTTGAGAGTGAAGAGCCTTCACAAGGACTTTCATGTTAAGCCAGTGGCTTTCATCTACTGGAAACACTAGCACTTTTGCACCATCACATGGGAAAGTCAGAGTTAAATAAATAAATAAAATTCAGTTGAATCAAATTGAGCACATGATATCTACTATAGACTTCTTCTAAAATTGTAATAGTTAACCTTATCAAACACCTGCCCATTTACACAATAACTGAAGCATGGCATTTATTTTAATTATTTACATTTGTTTGTGGTCACCTTACAAATGTTCCTAGGGTCATTCCTTCTACAATTTATCAGAACATTCAATGGCCAAATAGCTGTCACCACCAGTTACGGGATCAGAAACATGTCATTTTACCAATATTTTGATAATAGGCTCATCTACCAGTTATTTCTTGTGTCAAATGCTGTGAAATGGATAAAGAAAAAATTACGGTCTATTTCCCTGTTTCCAGTATTTGTTCTATTTTTAATTTAAATATTATTTTTTTATTTACCATGGAGGTAAACTTCTGCATGACCTCTATGCAAGAAGCAAATGATGTTTGTGGCTCAAGAAGCAAGGGACGATCATGGCTCAGGAGTTGGTAGTTCTTCTTGTAACCGGGAGGTTGCCGGTTCTCGGCCGTTGTGTCCTTGGGCAAGACACTTCACCTGTTGCCTACTGGTGATGGTCAGAGGGCCCGGTGGCGCCAGTGTCCGGCAGCCTCGCCTCTGTCAGTGCGCCCCAGGGCAGCTGTGGCTACAATGTAGCTGCCATCACCAGTGTGTGAATGTGTGTGTGAATGGGTGAATGTAGTGTGAAGCGCTTTGGGGTCCTTAGGGACTAAGTAAAGCGCTATACAAGTACAGGCCATTTTATCATGTTCTTCTTTTGCTTTTTGATCTAGGACTTTTATTGCATCATTGTTCAGGAGTTGTGTTCCTATAGGTTGAAGCAAATCCTCCTTTTTCCACATCTTCCAGATGTAATCTTTTCTCCAAAGTCCTTGAACTCTCTCATATTGATAGGAGGTGCTGGTTCTTTTCCTTAAGTGGTACAGAGATGTCGGTTGTCATTATAATTTCTTTTTTAAAAATCTTCCACTCTTCTGGTTTGAATTCTCAGAATTTACTCTTATTTTATTTTGTCTTAATTTTGAATTCGTCCTACTCGAATTATGTCGTTGTTTTCGTATTTATTTCCTGTTTTTAATTTGTCGTTACTTGTTTCAGCCTCAACTGTTATTTTGTTATTATTATCATTTTCAATTTCTTTCTCTAAATACTTCTCTTATTATTATTATTATTTTGGAAATTATCAGTATTTGTTTATACTTTATTATTACTCCGGTCTTTTTGTTAATCAATTAATGACTTAAAAAAAATCCTATCCTCAAATGAATGTCAGTGCGCCCCAGGGTGGCTGTGGCTACAGTGCAGCTTGCCATCACCAATGGTTTGAATGTGTGTGTGAATGGGTGGATGACTGAATATGTAAAGCGCTTTGGGATCCTTAGGAACTAGTAAGGCATTATACAAATACAGGCCATTTACCATTTTACCATTTTACCATGAATGAGGTGAAACGTCTTTAAGTAGCTTAAAGAAGTCCAGACGCTTCTCTTTCCAAGCTCCTTAGACTGTGATGACCTGGATAACTGAGTAACTTCACAGACATATCTTCAAATAGTTTTTCTTAAAATTGTGTTTAATTAATTTATTTAGTGTTCTTGTTCTATTTTATTTATTCATTTTATTATTATTTTCAGTTCCACCTGCGCCCACCAGGGACTGGGGAGTGACCTGCAGTATCACCCTCCCACTGGATTGAGCCAGATAGCACATGAGCTCAGTCCTCCGACGAGTTGGCACTATTTTTTCTTTTAGCTGTAATACCCTCTTTGGATACAGGGTGTCGCACTCTGATGAATAGACCCATGCTTCCTACTTCTTCACTTTCCCTTAGCGTTCTACCACTTCCAGTTTTATTGGTTGTGCAACATAAGGAAGAAAATTAGAAAGAAAAACAAAGAACTACTACAGTGAAAGACGTACATTTACCCCAATTTGCTGTTTTTATAAGAAGTACAATATCCCAAAAAGCTTTAAAATACGTTATACCATAGAATTTTCATGATGTTGCTTTCATTATCCTCTTCGATTAAGATACTTTAAATACAGTGAGTACTTCCTATTTTTACTGTCCTCAATTTTTTTTACCAATTCACTACCTCGACTGGACTTTGATACCAATGTGGAGGTAAAATGAAAAATAAAATTGTTGTATAACAATTAAGGCCTCAACTGGACTTTGGTTAAGAGAAAATTGCTTGACACTGAGACTGGGGGAGACACACACATGGAAACAAGACAGACTGAAGAGACAGAGAAAACGAGGGACACAGAGGGGGCGAGAGACACAATGGGCAATGAAAGGGAACAGAGTAGATGAACATGAACCTAAGAACTAGAAATATAAATGATTCAACTATAGGAAGAGCAAACTCATGTCACTGAGTTTGCTCTTCACTCAAACATGAATGACACTAAATCAAAGAATATCAATTAAACCACAAAATACATAAATACTGGGTCACAGTCCCAGGACCATGACATCAGTATGCTATTACAACATGCGTACCTCCCTTATACTGCATTGTTCCATAAGATCTCAAAATTCCACACAGCACTGAATGAGAACAGTGAGAATTCAGAAATGTGATTTGATGACATTGAGAATGAACAGCCTCCACAAGGATTTTCATATTAAGCCAGTGGCTTCCATCTACTGGAAATACTAGCACTTTTCCACCATCACATGACAAAGTCATAACTAAAAACGACAGTAAGAAAGTCCAGGCTGGATATGGCTCCATCTCTGCAAAACAGACAAATTATTGAATCAACAAATATTTTCAATTCAAATTATACAGTCCACCATTTTCAGATGTTCAAAACTCACAGTTTAACAAGATTAACCTGAACTAGAATGATGCATAACTCTAATCACATTCAGTCCGTGTGACCACCTGCCCAAGCCAAAGAAAATTTATATATCTGAGCTGCTTGTGCAACAGAACTGAGGACCTGCTGGTTGAACGATGAGTAAATGTATAACTATACATGTCTGACTAAACCTTTTCAGTCTGTTCAGTCTTTGCTCCCTTTACCCATGTAAATAAAAAATCTTCCAAAGATTACTATAGCTTTCGGTAAATGCCAAAAACAGCAGCTGTGACAGTATAGCTAAACAAGTATGCATTGCATTTTTTATATTGGGAGTGATTTGAAAACAACCACTACCACGAGAACGTATAGAAACAGAAACTTACGAGTAGTGTAGCACCTTTGCTTGCTCGTGTCATGTTCTTAATTCTTGCTTCTCAATTAATTAGCTATCTTAACTATTTGAACACTGAGATTGTCAGACATTCAGTTCAAACTGCCTCACCACTGGAAACCCAAGTCCCTGGCAAGACCTTACTATTTACCATCATTGAGCATATAGTGTGAAAGTTAAAAAATGGAGTTGATTGATCCTAATCTCACAGATTTCATAACTAAAAAAATCCATTTCGAACATTGGAACAGTTACAGTAACATTAAAATGCTATCCACTGCAGTTTTTGAGTTTCTTGTTCAAATTTTCTAGCCCTTAGTTTAAAATTGTTTTGTTTAGGTGTGCGTCTATCCTTTGCATTTGTTAGTTACTTCTTGATTTTTTTTGTGTGCTATTTGTATTTAGTTTCACTTCCCCATGCGTCATTACGTTGGTTATTTGCACTTGTGTGCAAATAATCCCGTAAGTAGAGATATTTATACACACAGCGCTACTTAGCAGAAGTAGCGCTGTGTGTATATATAGCTTCACTTTTCTTCTTGTTCCTTGTAAGAATACTTCATACTTCATACTCTGATAGATGCATTAGAAAGCAACTTGGGATTAGCATCTTGCCCAAAGATATTTGGCATGTAGTTCAATCACAAGAGTGTTGCAAAAACTGGCACTTTGACACCTAAAATCTCTGGAGTCTCTGGAGATGTAACAATAGAGGTAACATATGCAGATAAATGTTTTTTTACTTAAAGCACAGAGTACTATTTGATATGAATATAGGGAAAGTGCAAAGCAGGGTAAAAATAGAGCTGTCATGCAGCAACACATTGACTTCCTTTTTAACTACATGGAAAATTTTACTCCTTTTGAAATGAGTCACTACTAATTACGAGTCTTCAGTGTTCCTTAAATGTCATTGTTACACTTACTATTTTGACAAAGTTTAAGATATGCCAGGTCTCTCTTGGAAATGAGATTTTTAACCTCAATGAGATTTTTACCTGGATAAATAAAGGATTAATATAAAAAAATATATATTTTCTACTTTATTGTTTAGAATAAATTCAAATACACAAAATCTAGTTTCTTCATGTTCATACTCTTCATATTAGTTGTTGTAGTTTAAAAAACAAACACCCCCCCCCCCCCCCCCCCCCCCCCAGAAAGGTTTCCTAAGGATGCAGCTTGGCTGTGGAAAGATCACTTCAAGGATCTTCTTCTAGCATGAGCACAGACTGAGAACAAAGATCTAGTCCAACTCTCGAGCATATTTCGAGGTGTGTGGGATAAGGCTAAGGCTGGCCTTTGTAACTGATTCTGTTCATAGTATTTTATTATCAGTTCAATACAATTTAAATTTTCATAGAACCAAACGACAGCAACACTTACCTCAGACAAACCACCACAAACCAAAGACCCTTCAGTAAGAGAGAATAATTAGAATTTCTAAGCTAACTGAGTGACAGAGGGTGATGGGTTTGGTGGTTTCTTATCTCTGCATTTTGAATATAATATAGTTTATGGTGGTTCATTCCCTGGCTCCTCCAGTCTACTTGTCAAATGTCCTTGGGCAAGATACTAACCCCAAGTTATTCTCTGATGCATCCATCAGAGTGTGAATGGCTGTGAATAGTGTGAACAAGGCAAGCTGGCCCTCCCTCTGGTTTCACTGATCAGTTTTGACCGGCATGTTAATACACACATGCAGATATTTTTAGAAATGTAGTGTTTATTAAAAACACCAGGCACTTAAATCTCTCTTAGAAACGTAGACTATGGTCCTACCTACATTTTGGTATTCTGCAAACCTCAGGTGGGTTTGTTTGCATTTGGCTATAAATATTCATATTTTCTGTGTTTGTATTTTCTCTTTGTGCTTTGTCTGTCAATGTCATGTCATTTTTCTGCTGTGAAGAAAGCTGAGACTTCCTCGAGTCTTGGCTAATTTGATAGCCAAGCTTTAAATGTTTTAGAAATACCTTAAGAAGCGTGTGACAATCAATTTCTCTACATAAAATTACAGCACATTTCGATGTTCAGATTTAAATATCTGCTGGGCTCACAGCTCTGTGTACTTTAGAAATGATCACATTATTTTTAACTGTCGTTTCCGTTACTACCACACCCAATTGCAAAGTATACACAGGATGTAACAAAATCATTATCTAGATCTGCTGTAAGATGCGGTGGATTAGATGTCTGCTAGAAAAAAAAAACTGCGCACACAGAAACTGTTGATCCCCCCGGCTTGATAACCTAAGTCTCTCTCTACTTGTCTAAACCACAAGAACCGATACACAGACGTAAGAAAGCAGCAGAGTTTCTCATAAACATTGTTATATTTGAATATGAAGAAGAGGTGTCCAAGAGAGCAATCAAGTTTCCCGCTGTTGTTGCTTCTGTTCTCCTCTTATTTTACCTAGCCTGTCAGCTGAGATAGTATAGAATGAACTTCAAATCATATGAGGTGAAATCCCATTTAATGAGTTTCTTACAGCAACGACAAATCAAATTAAATGAATCCATCCATCCATTCGCTTCCGCTTATCCTTTTCAGGGTCGCGGGGGGCGCTGGAGCCTATCCCAGCTGTCATAGGGCGAAAGGCGGGGTACACCCTGGACAGGTCGCCAGTCTGTCGCAGGGCTAACACATAGGGACAGCCAACCATTCACACTCACATTCACACCTAGTGGCAATTTGAATTATCCAATTAACCTATCCCCACAAATTAAATGAAAAAAGAAAAAAAAACATGAAGGGAAAGCAAAAAACAAAACACGTAACAAAACCTAAGAAATGATCCACTGAGGCCACTGATTTCTGTACATTTTTTTTCTTATCTGTGAGGAACCTTAGAGAAATTTTTGACCAGGACATGTCCTTCAATGCACATATTAAACAAATATGTAAGACTTCTTTTTTCCATTTTTGCAACATCTCTAAAATTAGAAATATCCTGTCTCAGGGTGATGCTGAAAAACTAGTTCATGCATTTATTACTTCCAGGCTGGGCTATTGTAATTCATTATTACAATAGTACTAATGAGCCTCCACAAGGATTTTCATGTGAAGCCAGTGGCTTCCATCTACTGGAAATATTAGCACTTTTCCACCATCACATGAGGAAGTCATAGCTAAAAACGACAGTAAGAAAGTCAAAGCTGGATATGGCTCCATCTCTGCAAAACAGACACATTCTTGAATCAACAAATATTTTCAATTCAAAGAGTTTTTGGGCTTCAGAAGAACAGTATCCATACTTAGTTGGTCACATGATTGTTGGCTTTTGGAAATTTCTCCTTGTTATTGTTAGGGTCTTTAACTTCCAATATAAAGTGCCTTGAGGTGACTATTGTTGCGGGTGGTTTAAATAAAAGTGTATTGAATTGAATTGAACACAGGATCTCTAATATGGACTTCTTCCAAAATGATAATAGTTAACCTTAGCAAACAACTGTCCATTTGCACAATAACTGGAACATCAAATATATTTGCATTATCTTAAGTTTCTTGTTCGAATTTTCTAGTCCCTATTTTAAAAAATGTTTTGTTTAAGTGTGCATCTATCCTTTGATATTATCACATTTGTTAGTTACTTCTTGTTTTATTTTATGTGTTATTTGTCACTTGTATTTAGTTTCACTCCCACATGTGTCATTACGTCGGTGTTTTGCAATAATCCCGTAAGTAGTTATATTTATACTGGGCTACTTATCAGAAGTAGCACTGTGATTATAAATAGCTTCACTTTTCTTTTTGTTTCTTTTAAGAGCATCTGTGTCCCTTCATACTCTGATAGATGCACTGGACTTGGGGTTAGCATCTTTCCCAATGATATTTGGCATGTAGAAGTTGAATCACTAGAATGTTGCAAAAACAGGCACTTTGACACCTAAGATGTGAGTCTCTGGAGATGTAACAATCGAAGTGAGGGCTTGAGGGGTATGTGGTATCAGGCCTGCTTTTGAGGGGCTATCTACTCCCTATACAACAGTGTAACCTTGGTTCACATTGTTGGTGAACCAAGGATACTATGAACACTGATTCTGTTCATAGTATTTTATTATCAGTTCAATACAATTTATATTTTCATAGCACCAAACCTCAACAACACTTACCTCAGGGCATTTCATATGGTAAATTAAAGACCCTTCAGTAATAGAGACTAATTAGAATTTCTAAGGTAAAATTACAGAGGGTGATGGGTTTGGTGGTTTCTCATCTCTGCATTTTGAAGATAATGTGCCTTGACTTCAAACTCCAGCTGACACTGGAGTGGTTTACAGAGGGGTTGGGGTGGCTGTATTTGAGCAGGTAGAGCATCTGTTAATGGGAAGGTTGGTGGTTCATTCCCTGGCTCCTCCATCATTCTATCATCCATTAGAGTGTGAATGGTTGAACAAGACAAGCTGGCCCTCCCTCTGGTTTCACTGATCAGTTTTGACCGGCATGTTAATACACACATGCAGATATTTTTAGAAATGTAGTGTTTATTAAAAACAACAGGCACTAAAATCTCTTTTAGAAACTTAGGCTATGGTCCTACTTACATTTCGGTATTCTGCAAACCTCAGGTGGGTTTGTTTGCATCTGGCTATAAATATTTGTGTTTGTAAGTTGTCTTTGTGCTTTGTCTGTTAATTTTATGTCATTTTTCTGTTATGCAGAAAGCTGAGACTTCCTCAAGTCTTGAGGAACTTTCATTTTCACAAAATACTTACCTAACATCTAATAGGTGCCTGAATTAACCATGAATTAAAATACGAAAATAATTTTTATGAAACATCTATTAACACACTCACTAACTCACTCACTAACACGTAATGGCGTGTTAGTGAGTGAGCATTAAGTGTCACATTAAAATAACCTTCTCCTGTTTTAATCATTGTGGTTATGTTGTCCTGATTTAGGTGTTTATTGTGTTTGGACTTAATGCAATTCAGAATAATGAACTACATGGTCAGAGTTTGTTAAAATGTCTAGTAAGGATGTATATGGGTGTTATGCTACACTGCATGCCTTGCTTTTGCCATGTTTACCTTGTTATTTCCTCTAATTATTAATTAATGACCAGCACAAGTTGGCTATAAGTTAAAGCTCTTGCACAAGCATCAAATCCTTATGTATCAGGTCTGCATTATTTAAGCATGTAGTTTTGCTCTTATACTTACAGCATGAACAACAAGATGTGCATGCAAATGTTTTAAGAAGCGTGTGACACTCAGTTTCTATATATAAATTTACAGTACATTTTCATGTTCAGATTTAAATATCTGCTGGGCACACAGCTCTGTCGTTTCCGTTATTACCGCACCCAACTGCAAAGTATACACAGGATCTAACAAAATCATGACCTAGATCTGCTGTGGATTAGATGCCTGTAGCTTTGTGGAAAAAAAGCTGTGCATAAAAACGTGAAAAGTGAGCACACACAAACTGTTGATCCTCCACTTCTAAACCACAAAAATCGATACACAGATGTAAGAAAGTAGCAGAGTTTCTCATAAACACCTTTATGTTTGAATACTAACACGAGGTGTTCAGGAGAGCAATCAAGTATCCCTCTGTTGTTGCTTCTGTTCTCCTCTTATTTTACCTAGCTTGTCAGGTGAGATAGTATAGAATGAACTTCAAATCATAACAGGTGAGATTGTATTAAATGAGTTACTTACAGTAACGACAAATCAAATTAAATAAAAAAAAAAAACCCCAGGAAGTGGAAGTGAAAACACGTGACAAAACCTACGAAATGATCCACTGACGCCACTGATTTCTGTACATTTTTTCTTATCTAAAGTTATCAGACTCTGCCACTTTTGCAATATTTATCTGTGACTCCGTTGTTTTTACACTAAGAAGCCAAGTGTGTCTCAAAAACAGATGGACACTTTGCTCTATTCAGAGAGTGTGGCAGCTCCAGTCAGGCCTTTTGAGAAAATGAGAGATGCAGAAGAGCACATGACGACGTATCTGTCCCCAGAGACAGCAGCTAGTTGTCAAAAATGCACACGTGCTCACAATGGTTGTTTTCCCTTTTTCAGCTACACTGGCCTCATGACCTTATGACCATGTCCAAAGAGTTAGATTCTTCTGCTCAATATGTACGCACAACAAATGGATGACACTTTAACCAGGAGGTGAGGCTATAAGCTATGAAGGTTTTTAAGAAACAAACTGTTGGTAATACATGTGCTGAGTTTTGTATTATCTTTTAAATTTGTTTGCTTAACTCGGTTTTTTTTTTGGTTTTTTTTTACATGTGAAGGATTTTTATTGTTCTGCTGCACTTCTTTTCAGTGTTGCCATCTTCCCAGAGCTCTGAAATGGCAAACATATGGGCTTAATGTGGGCTACTTTTGACATAACTGAGGTGGTTATTGGAATAACCTATTAAGTTATATTTTTTTCATCCAAACACTGCCTGAAAGCTCAACTTGACCTGAGTTGCTGGTAGTATTGTATGGGCCTGATGATACCTGGCATCTAACATCTGACCTTAAATTTTTTAAGCAATAGGGGAATAGCAACATTTACCAGATTTCCCAGAGTCAATGATGTCAGTCGAGGACAATTATGGCCATAGAAAACTGTAGATGTGGGTCTCAGCAGGATCAAACGTTTATTGTTATCTGGGATTTGACTTTTGAATTTTTAGCAAAAAACAGCCGAACCCCAGTCCACCTGCTGGTTCTGTTCTTTGAAAGTAAGGTAGAAAAATATTGGCCACTCTGAAAATAAAGGTGATGATATGAAACTTTAAATAGAAATAAAAACAAAAAGAAAACAAGAAAATAAAATTAACACGAAAAACTGCTTCTTAGTTTCTTTGTAGCTTTTAATTGTTTTCACACGATAAAGTTTATTATCACATCTATTCATGCTTGGACTTCTTTGTCTTCAACAAAAACGTAATTAGACATGAACAAGAAGCCCAAACGAAGGTAATGATCAGCAAACCAAATACTACAAGGACTGCCATCACATCTAGGCAATGATAGGCATACCAAGGCAGCTTATATGACTCACTGCGTAGATGTGCTGCACCCTTGTGCCTCATGACATGCTCTATCCGGAAAAGTCAACATCCAATTTTGTCACCTCAACTATTTCAGCCACTCCCCGGGCCTTCATATGTAACAAGTTGTCCTGCTGGTCAAAAATGAGAGGAATGCCCAGAACTGGCAAGCCATGGTAGATGGCTTCGTACAGGCCATTGGTGCCCCCATGTGTGACAAAAACCTTGGTTTTAGGGTGGCCTAGTAGATCATTCTGAGGCAGCCATTCAACCAGCATGGTGTTGTTTCCCAGGGTGGCTGGTCTTTTCCCAACATGTCTCCACACAATCTTCTGAGGGAGGCTGGCAAATGCTGAGGCAAAGCTCTCTGTTAACTCAGGTCCAAGGTCACTCAGCAGGGTCCCCAATGTCACGACTATCACCCTATGTTCACCACAACTCTGGACGAATTCCTCAAACTCTGATGGGAGAGGCTTTGAAGGCTTACCTTGAAAGCCTCCGATGTAAACGACGTTGGGCATGGTGGGACGAGGGAACTCAAATGTAAAGTCGACACGCATGAGTCAGAGGTCAGCCTTTTGGACTAGAGACATAAGCTTGACACCTTTTCCAAATGATCACATAGAGGTTGGTAACATGGACTGGCAGCATAGTAGTGAATGTAAGCCATTATGTTGTGATAAAATATATTTCTGATTCTTTGGAAAAAGTCCATTTTGTCAGAGTTATGGGAGAACAATACAGGAACATAGGACAATGGAGTAGGAGCAATAGCATAGTGCGCCTCTCCACTGAAAAACCAGCGTACATTGTAAACCAAGGGAACTCGAAGATAATTTGCGAGTAGCAGTACACCTGGAAATGCAAGATGAGTAAGAAAAAGATCATATCCAGTTTCATTCAGCTCTTTAATCAATGTCTTATTCTCAAAAATCCTGCGAACAAGCTTTGTCACAGTTTGATGGTTTTCATGTACCATTTTAAAAAGGCTGTAAAACTCAACGAATGTCCATAGTGAACTTTTGCTCCGGATCTCAAGTGACGTCTTCAGGAATGAGGTCATGAAGTCTTGCCTTTCTATGTTTTGGGACTGTTCCTGGGTAATTGTGATGGAGGTGTAATAAGACGAGACCTCAGAAATGTACCAGCTGGTGGAGGAACGAATTAAAGTGATTTGCTGACCACGAGAATGAAGAGCCTCCACAAGGACTTTCATGTGAAGCCAGTGGCTTCCATCTACTGGAAATATTAGCACTTTTCCACCATCACACAAGGAAGTCAGAGCTGCTGAAAACAGTACAAAAAATGCCAAGGCTGGACATGACCCCATTTCTGCAGAAGAGACACATTATTGAATTAAATAGATTGAGTTCAATGAGTTCTTGACCTTCAGACGAACAATTCCCCTGTTGTTGAAAATGGTTCTAGTTTAAGCAAACAATTACTCAACTACTTTTCAACAAAACTGGAATATTTATAACGATTTTAATAATTCAATCCAAAATTTACATGGGATACCGTGAGGTGTTTACATGCTTGTGAGTGCTCAGCCCACAGGAAATGCCCTAAGTTTTGGGTGCAGTCTGTACATGAGAGGCCAGAGTGGGAACCCTATACTAGTAGTAGTAGTAGTATAGTGTTAGTGTAATCTCAGATACAGAGGAACTACAGGTTTCGTCCTTGTTGTGGAACACTGAACCAGGTCTTTATGCTCTTAAGGATATTCAAGGGTGTCCGGAATTTTCTCCAACCAGTCTACATGTGTTTTGTGGAATCGGACAAGGGTTTTTAACCAGACCCCTCATAATGCAACACTGGTGGTGCTTCCAGAGCAACCAAATGGCCTGTTGCCGCAAGCCATTTGGTTCCTGTACAACCACTGCAGGGGTTTGGTCCACGTTGCGGGCTGGATGGATTGATGGATGGGTGAGTGGATGGATGGACGAGTGGAATGACGGAACAAAGTTAGTTATAATTTGTATGTCTATACACCCCCCAGGCAATGAAGCATGTGGTGCAATCCAATTAGGCTGTCAGTGGTACTTCAGGTCTCGCAGCCCTTTGCCACACCTTTTGCCAGACAGGAGAAGCCAACCCCCAGGTAACTCAAACAAAGAAAGATGTATTAATATAACATAAAACAGAACTTTGACCTTGCAAGGTTAATATGTGTGCACGCCATATAAACATTGGAAGGTGTGATGGAAAAATGAATACATTTAATAAAGAAACGATATTGAACAATAAATAGAATATTTTAAAGTAGTGACTGTAAATTAAACTAAAGTGAATCAACGGGTGGTGAGGTGTGGAGCTTACCATGTATGGCATGCCATCATATTCACAAACACTTCTTATAATGACTAACTACTCCCGAAATTTTGGAGATGTTGCCTCTTTACAGATAATATAATTACACCATGACGCCTCTGCCTTTATATAGTGGGGCGATCGTGGCTCAAGAGTTGGGAGTTCGCCTTGTAATCGGAAGGTTGCCGGTTCGAGCCCCGGCTCGGACAGTCTCGGTCGTTGTGTCCTTGGGCAAGACACTTCACCCGTTGCCTACTGGTGGTGGTCAGAGGGCCCGGTGGCGCCAGTGTCCGGCAGCCTCGCCTCTGTCAGTGCGCCCCAGGGTGGCTGTGGCTACAATGTAGCTTGCCATCACCAGTGTGTGAATGTGAGTGTGAATGGGTGGATGACTGGATATGTAAAGTGCCTTAGGGACTAGTAAAGCGCTATATAAATACAGGCCATTTACCATAAATGTAACTGCTCCTGAAGGTATTTCATGTTCGAAGTAGAATAAAGGGCCATGCTCCAACTGATGTTTAGCCAGTATTTTAATCTTCTTTTCACCAGCAAACACTGTGAAAAACTATGGTGAAATGATCAATGAAAAACACAGAATCAAATTTACCATCACTAGTGTGCGCTTTCTACTGAACATTCATGAGCAATTGTAGTGCATCACAAACTATCAGTTCATATTAACATATTTTAATCACAGCTGCATTTTTCCACAACTGCACACTTCATTATGCTCAACTACATCTAGGATACAGCCGATACGCTATTGATCGACATGTGGTTTAGTGTTAAACTGAGATAAAGTGCAGCTCAAGTGATAAGGGAGTCATAACAGGACAGTTTCTTCACATATGAGTTGGCTTTATGAATTAAAATAATTTTTTGTGGTTAGGAGTCATCTGCAAAACATTTTATTTGTTTTCGGCATATTTAGAGAATATGTTGTTCAGTATTTATTTTCACCAGAGGCAAAACAATTAAATATTTACCTGCAAAATTTGCATTTAATAGTCTAAAACCTGCCAGCAAATAAGATCAGCTCAACATTAAAGTGAAGGTTTTTTTTTTACTGAAGTACCTATACATTGTTTCCTAGAATGAGGCCAGGGCACATCCTGCCCATCTGTTAAATGAATGTTTCAGTTTACACTGCTGACCACATAGTCTCACTTCTGAGTATTAAATAGGGCACATGTTTTTTGTTTGCAGTGCATACATGTTGCCATTATATCATGTGCTGTATATCAAGTGTATCAAGTAACCAATGCGTTTTGGCTCGTGGCCTTGATCAAGGTCATTTGTTGCTGCACAAAAACAAGCAGAAAGCTCTGCATGTTTTCATGCTGTAGGCAGCAATGAAGCAATTCCCCTTTTTAAAGTGTTAAAGCCTGCATGCTTAGCTGATAAAAGTAAGAAATGGGGAAGTTAAAAGAGCCCGTTATTTGATGGAAACATTGCTCTTCTATACCTTTCTGGGTTGTAATTTCAAAAGTTCAAACACTTTCATGCTTTTCAACACTTTTTTTTATGTTTTGCCAGAGCAAATATGCAATAGAGTACCATGTTCATGGTTGACCAAACTAGTAATTAGGGATTAAGCAAAACTGCCTGTTAGAGTTCTTCTTAAAACTGTGCTGTGCATTATTATTGCAAGTGGAACTAACTATTGGTCTGTGGGTTTTTTTTTTTTACACCCAAACACCCACAAAAGTACAACAAATGTATCTATATCAGCAGTCACTACATCATCAGTAATGACAGCAAGCATTCTGAGGAGGATTACTAATCACACAAATGTAAATGTAAAGAAAGGGATTAAAATTTTCATGATGCCACGCTTGCTTTGAAGTGTTAAAATCAAACGGACAGAAACCCTGCAGAGCATTATGTTCCCCCACCCTGACAGTAACAATCATTTCATTACTCCAACACAACAGGGCATAACAAGTGCAGGTTTATCTAAATTATCCATTTATTTTTAACATGTTTAACATGTTCTAAACACAGATATGTGACCACTAATTCCAACACATAATGAAAAGAATGCAGTGTTTAAAGAATGAAAAACAATGTAATGTACAATGCAGTCAGTTTTTGAAGGTGTCAGTGTCACAGTTGTGCAATGACTGCTGCTTCTCTGTGGCTTGTACCGCACGCACTCAGCAACAGCCATAAAAAAACATTTGATAAGAGCACGGAAGCGGTCTGTGAGCCAGCAATTAAAAATACAGTAAATATGAAATCAATTTTAATAGTATGCCAGTGTTCTCTCCTGATCTATTCTTAAAGTAAAAGTTCTCAGTGTAAGGTGTTTAAATAACACAAATTTCAAAGACTAAATTACATTTATTTTAGAAAAATAATATCATTAGCAACTGGTTGTTGATACTGACTCCGTCAAAATGAGTGAGGCTTATTCAGAGCAATTACAATCATGCATACAAAATAAAGACAATGTGTTTTAAACCAAAAGAGAAAATGTGTTCCACTGGCTTTCAGTTATTCACAATATACAAGACAACAGAACAAAAAGAGATAAAAGTATTTATATATATTTATATAGTAACTTGTGCCCAAACTGTTGTTGCAGGAAAAGAGAACAATAATTAACTGGATGAAGCACAGTATAATAAACAAACTCAAAGTGAATCATCTGTGCTAAACTCCTGTTAAACATCTGCATTTTGTGCCACTGGTACACTGCTGAACTCTGACACAAAGATCTGACGAAAATGATGAAGCATCTGTCTGATTTGAGCAGGAATATCCATGACATGGAGGTAAACCAGGGGGTTCAAAACACTATTCAGACACACAAGACCACGACTGAGCTGATGAGCACTAAAGACTCCCTTATCCCATTTTGGATGCATCCTGTGATTTGACAAAACTCTTGAATAAAGGCTGAGGTTCTTAAAAATATGGTAGGGGATGTAACAAACTGAAAAGAGCAAAATCAAAATGAACATCAACTTTAAGCTTCTTTGTTTCACCACCTTATCAATGGTATTAATGCGGCAGAGAACAAGAGTCACATGTCCATAGGAGCCAAGTAAGATAAGGAGTGGCATAACAAACCCAGTGAGTGTCCAGCCCACACTGTATTTTAGGTAATCCTCCACATACTCTGTAGATGTGGTATGGTAGCATTTTTCAGTTTTATTTGGTGAGTTTTTGGGGAAGAACATATCTGGAAAACTTTGAACACTCACCAACAGCCAAACCAAAACTGAAATAGCCACAGAGTTAGTCACAGTTATTCTTCCCATCACTTTCATTGGATGGACAATAGCCAGGTACCTGTACACACTTATACAGGTGAGGAATCCAATGCTGCCGTATAAATTCAAGTTGAAGCAGAATCTTGTGATCTTGCAGAAGGCATCTCCAAATATCCATTTACTGTCCATAAAGTAGTACGCTGACAAAAATGGGAGTGATGGCAGGAACAAAAAATTGGCAATTCCAAGGTTCAGAAGAAACACGTTAATGTGTCCAAGAATTTTCCATTTCTGCAGTAGAGACTTTAGTCCCCATACATTAGCTCCAAGACCAATGATGAAGCCAGTGGTGTAAATAGCAGGCAGAGTTGTATACTCATAGACTGAACGAGTCCAGTGAGTTGTATTCATTCTGTCTCCTAAGAAGACAATACATTAAAACTCTTCAGTGGCAGAGGTGGTTTTTGAGGGGCAGAGAAGGTATGACCTATTTGTTGAAAGAAAACTTCCTGTTTGACACATTTCAGTCATCTCAAAATCCTATTTGACATCTCAGAGTAACGCCTCATGCACAGATTCACACATGCGTATAATCTCTATGTAGGCTGTTTCCTTGTTTGTGCATAAAAAAGGAAGTGCCAAAAAAAAAAAAAAGATATACCCTTTTGGTTAAAATTCAAGAAAAGGGGATTTCTAAAAATAGGTGCTCTGCTAAAAATGTTGTTTGAAATTCTTTATGGTGTAAACCCACAGTCTATATCCACATGTTATTTTGTAAAAGGTTAGCAGTCAGTATTAATGTATATAACTAACAGGAAGAGAGACAAGTGAGCGAATTTAGCAGACAAAGGGCAGGTGCAGGTTAGCTGTACTGAATGCGTGGGTGGGCAGTTTTATGGCTGAAAAGAAAGGTAAAAATTTCCCTTCAGTTACGGTTTTGAATGTGAAAGTGGAAGTCTTAGTCTGTGTCATGATCCTTGGTTCACACACAGTGGTGACTCAAAAGCAGACTCAATACAAAATTCACAGGAATTATATACAAATGTATTTCTTTGACAAAAATGAACAGGAACAACAAAGGGAATGATAATATAACTCAAGCCGAGGAAACCAGAAACTGAAATGCCCTGGGAAGCTGCAACAGAAAGGGGAACAATTACCTGAGTGCAGGAAAGTGGTGAGTTAACAACTAAACATGAGTTAGAATATGGGTTACAATCAGAGTCAGACCGTGGGGCTCGGAGGGGAAGGTGTCCATGTGAGAAAGTCCGAGGAGGGAGAAATGGAGGCTCAGGGAGTTCCCTTACATGCAAAACAGGCAGGAGGACTGGCAGGAGAGGTCTTCAAATGCTGGACTTGACAAAGGGTTGTGGTGACCGGTTTAACTTGCGAGACATGGAACGTTGGATGTACGAGCAGCAGGATGTTCTTAGCATCTAACTAGACCTTCTGCCCAGGCCAATATTCAGGGGCTGGGGTGCAGCATAGTGTGCGTGTCGCTTCTTGGTCTTCTTGGTCATTTATAAAATCCCGAAGCTCGTCATTGACCAAGGTTTTGGAAAACCGCAGGGGAGTTAGTTAAGCCAAACAGCAGGACCATATACTTAAAGTGCCTCAGTGGAGTTTTATAGGCAGTCTTCCACTCATCCCCCTCATGTATCTGAACAAGGTGATAGGTGTTCCATAGATACAACTTAGTAAGAGTGGTAGGCACTTGAAGAGACTCAAAAACAGAATTGATTAGGCAGTGGGTATTTGTTCTTTATGGTAATCAATACAAGGTTGCATGCAGCGACTTTTTCCCCACAAAGAAGAGACCTGCAGCGGCCCAATCAATGTGATGATTATGTTTCTGTAACCACAGATAACCAAGAATAAGTGGGGTGTCAGGACAGTGAAGAGTGAAGAAGGGAATTAATTCATTATGGTTTACGGAGGTGATTAATTTTTACTGGTGCAGTCTGATGAGGAATGGAAGAGGTTCTAACGGCGTGAGTGTTATGTGAAGGCTGTGTGCAGGCAGGAAAAGGACCCAAAGTGCAGACTCACGACAGGCAAAAGTGCACTCCAAAACTCAGCTTTTATTGCTGGATGACAAAACGTAACAAAAACCCAAAAATGCAAAATAAACTTACACACGCAGGCAGACAGAACACACAGCATGAATGAGGGTGGATAAGGGTAGATCACGACATGGACACAGAGAAACACAGGGCTTAAATCCACAGAGGGTGCAATCAGGGAATGGGAAACACCGCTGGTATCAACTTAGGCCTAACGAGACAAAGGAAGCACAACCAGACACATTAACATGAGACACGGACTTTCAAAGTAAAACAGGAAACATAACACAGACTGAACTTACAGACACAGACTCACAGGCAGGCACTGCAACAGAGGGAACAGAGACGTAAACCATAAGACAGAACTCTAACAAAGAAACCAAAGACTAGAAATGATAAATAATATAATAAACTCAAAACTCAACGACCCAGGTATCCTAACAGTGAGTGGCAATTTTAACTCTCTTGCTAGCTTAACGTCCATTAAATTTTGCTCCACTCCATTGAAGGTCTTATTGGTGGTCACTATGGCAACAGTTAATATCAATCGGGGGTCTCGCTGAACTTAAAGCACTCCCCACCTGTATTCCTGGGCCTACCAGTGGGCTGGTTCGTTTAGGCAAACCGGGCAGCCCCCGATGCAGTGTCCTGGCTTCCCGCAGTACAAGCAGTCCACGGCCCGAAAACGGTGTTCCCTTTCCTCTGGCAAGGGAACACCGTTCACCGACCACCTACCGATGGGTTCTGGAGTAGGGGGGGATGCCAAGCGGGCGCCCCTAGCTGCGGGCACAGATGGGAGCATAGGCGGTGCAGTGCAGAACTCGGGACGCAACACAGGTCTTTGAAGCCTGGACCATTGTTCAGCTTCCCTCTCTCACGGACGATTATCAATTCTACGGGAGAGGGAAACCAATTCCTCAATGGGGCTGCCACGATTAGGTGGATCACAATTATGTTGACTATCAAAATCGTCGACAACAAATTTAATAGTCAACGCGTCGTTTGATGCTTTGTAAGATCCTGAAAGACACAGGAATAAGTAGTAGAGTGTAATAACGGACTGAAACAGAAGATGGCAGCAATGCATCTACAAGGATGCCAGCTGCCATTAAACGCCAAAAAAGAAGAAGAAGAAGAAGCAGCTTTTGGTGTATCATAGCTGTGTCCAAATTCAGGGGCCACATCCTTCCCTGCTTCACTGGGTGAATGGGTTAAATGCAGAGGAACTATTTCCCTATGGGGACTAACACGGAGCTAACATGGGGACTAACACACACACTTTACACTTTACACTTCGGGGGCGCATTTGTAGACCGATTATGTGACCGCGACATGGCAAAGGCTGTCCAAATTCGAAGACTACTCTAAATGCGGCCGACAAATGTGTCATCCTTTTCCCCAGATTTGAAGAATGGGCCGGGTGTATTCCTCACGGCTCAACCTATCCCAGAATTCATAGCACGGCCCAGCCAATTCCAGTTTCCAACAATGGCGGCAGCTACTTAGTTTTAATGCAACATGCCACATTCACTTTCTTCTATGCTTTTTCAGTGCTTTCTTAAGCTAACATTCACACTCCAATGGATACATTAGAGATCATCTTGGGGTTAGTATCTTGCCCAGGATACTTTGGATGCAGACTGGGCTGAACCACTAACCTTTCGATCAGTAGATGACCTGTTCTACCTCCTGAGCTACAGCCACCAGCAAGTAAGTGTAAAGAAGTGTTGCACAAGCAAGCATCCATTTGATTACTTCTGCAACATGCCTTTTCTGTTTACGTTATAATGTGACCATTAGGAACTATTATTAGAAGGTACAGTATACATTTTCATTTCTATGCATATATGATTCCAAGGTTTATGTATCCATAAAGTGGTGGTTTCTAGGGTATATAAAAGTAGATTTAGAGGCAAAGCCTTCAGTTTTCAGGCCCCTCATCTGTAGAACGGCTCCCAGTTTAGATTTGGGAGACAGACACCATCTCTGCCTTTAAAATTAGGCTTAAAATTTTCCTTGTTGCCAAAGCATAGTTTGGGCTGGATTAGATGACCCTGAATCCTCCCTTAGTTATGCTGCATGATTCTACTTGAGGTTTCTTCTTTTCGACAAATGCATGCATGTAGTGCATCGTCTGATTGCTAGAGTTTTGTCTGTATTGATGTAGAGTGTTTACCTTACAATATAAAGCACTTTGGGGGTGACCGTTTCTATGACTTGGCACTATGAAAATAAAACTGATTAAACTGCTTGTTCACAAGAAGTGTTTTATTCTATGACTTGAAAAGTACTAAGAAAATATAAAATATATCACGGTGGATATGTTTTGCTTTCAAATTAATTAACCAGCAGCACTTTATAATTTGATCTACTGTACAGCTAAGGCTGTAATTCTTCCAAAATTAAATTGCAAATGCAATTAAAGTGAAATTTCTGTGAAATCAGGGCATAAAATTGCAATTAAATGTCATTTTATGAAATTAGTCAAATGCTAGTCATATGCCATAATAAAAAGTGCTGCTAAACATTATGTTTTAAAATCTTCATACAGCAAACCAACAGTGAATGTCCTATGGTCTGGTTTAGCAGTTTAATTAGCAGTTAGTATTACACGCAGGTCTCTATGAGAGAATAATTCAGCATAAAAAGTGTAGACGAATAGTAATATATATAAGGTTCAAGTGTGTTTACAGGGTGACACCAGAGCAAGGACAGTACAGGTATGAGCCTCCCTCTGGTGGTAATTTAAAATATGAACACATAGTGTTTTTGAAGCATCTGTGAACTCCTTAATATTGTTTTTATTTTTTATAAATATAGAATTATACAATCATATTTTAACATCTTTTAAACAAAAGAGAACTGAAATAATCAGAATTATATTTTTGTATTGTTCTTAAAGCACTTCTTTAACCACTTTTTTAATCACATGACTATATGCTGCCACACAAAGTCCAGCTGAAGCAGGATCTGGTTATCTAACTGAAGGCATCTAATATCACTCCCATTCAAATACAGACACAATGGAGACTGCTTTATAAGATTCAGAGTCTTCATTATTCACAACCACAATTTGTTGTGAACAGATGCCGGTACAGGAGAGGAGAACAGCAGAGGGGAGTTAATCCAACAGTTCCAGATGTTTCTCTTCTGGTGACCAAAAATGTGTTGAGAAACTTTTACTCACTTGAATGAGTTTGTTTTGGGGAGGGGTCGTTGTTGAGAGCGTAGGAGGAGGAATCAGACTACAGGTGAGGGATTCAAAGTTCAGATCAGTTCCAAGGATTCAGGTAAATTGTACAGGTTAGTAATATGTTCTTGAGCCAGATGGGGTAAAGCTGGAGATAAGGAGACACAGACACAGGTTAGCACAGAGGAACAGAGGACCAACAACAAGAGTCAACAGCCACCCAGATTCACTCATCCAATAAGTGATGGACTTAGTGATGATGGATGGATCCAAGATGAACAACTGAGGAATCCAGAACCACTCCTCAAGGTATTGAAGGTCTGAGGGTGTATGCTATATGACCATAATCGCAACAGGTGGTGGGGGGTCGGCTGGAAGGCTTAAATGACTAAACAAGACAAGTTTAACCTGGCATCATTACTGTCTGTATTTCATAAGCATGTAATGTGGAGCCAGTTTCTTGGACAGAGATTTTAGAGGTATGTCTTTGGAGGATAACCAAACTTTCTTAACTTTCAATGTATTAGGTGGCGCCTAAAGGATGGACATCCCATCCGCCAACGTCCATACCGGGTTCCACAACACTTAGTGGATAAACTGCGACAGGAGGTGGAGAAGATGCTGGAGCTTGGGGTGATAGAGCCGTCCTGCTCAGAGTGGTGTAGCCCGGTGGTCATCATCTTCAAGAAAGATGGCTCCCTACCCATCTGCATTGATTTCCGGAAGCTTAATTCCATTTCAGAGTTTGATGCCTACCCCATGCCTCGAATCGAGGACTTGCTGGAGAAGATCGGAGCGGCCAGGTACATCACCACCTTGGATCTGTGCAAAGGTTACTGGCAAGTGCCACTGGAGGAGTCTTCTCGACCGTACACCGCCTTCAGGACACCTGCCGGCCTGTTCCAGTTCACGGTGATGCCATTTGGCCTACATGGGGCACCGGCCATCTTTCAACGGCTGATGGACAAATTACTACAGGGGTGTGACCCTTATAGTGCCGCCTACCTGGATGATGTAGTGATCTTCAGCAACACCTGGGAGGAGCATCTGCAGCACCTGTCCGAAGTCCTGGGAAGAATCCATAAGGCAGGGTTGACCCTCAACCCCTCTAAATGTGAGTGGGCACGGCAGGAGACCCGCTACCTTGGTTACCAAGTGGGCAGAGGTGAGGTGCGCCCGCAGTTGGATAAAGTGGAACCTATCCAGAACTGCCCTCGGCCTCGCACCAAAAAGGAAGTCCGGTCTTTCCTGGGGCTGGTTGGCTGGTACCGAAGATTTGTGCCCCAGTTTGCAACTATTGCGGCCCCTCTTACTGCGTTGACCAGCAAGGACCAACGGAATCCTGTCACATGGACAGCGGAATGTGAACAAGCCTTCAAAGGGCTGAAAACCTGCCTGTGTACGACCCCAGTTCTCAGGAGCCCAGACTTCAGGAAGAGATTTCTGGTCCAGGTGGATGCCTCCAAAAGCGGCCTGGGAGCAGTGCTGGCCCAAGGGGACCCTGGAGATGAGCATCCGGTCCTATACCTAAGCCGCAAGCTGCTGCCACGGGAGACCAACTACTTAACGGTGGAGAAGGAGGCCTTGGCTATTAAGTGGGCACTGGAGAAACTCAGGTATTATTTACTTGGAAGAGAGTTTGAGCTGGAAACTGATCATCGAGCGCTCACCTGGATCCATTCCATGAAGGACCATAACAGCCGACTGACACGCTGGTACCTTTCACTGCAGCCTTTCAGATTCATCATCCGTCACAGACCAGGCAAACTCAATGTAGTGGCAGATTATCTCTCCAGGTTGCCGCACAACGCCAACCTCCGGATGGAAGGGGATGATGTGACGGAGTTACGCCGTCCCGGGCTGCAGACAGCTGATCTGGGCGCATACATGCACCACCACCATTAGTTTCTACAATTAACGTGGCTGCGCGTCTTTTCGTCGACCGGGCAGATAAACAAAAAGGGGTGAGAGGTATATTTTGAGCAGCGCAGAGGGTGGCCAACATATTTTCCCACTTACCTTTAATAAAGCTGGTCGCGGAGACTCGCTGTGATCGCCGATTATACGGGGGTTATGCAAGCCGATGGTATGGTGTTCCGGGGTTTAAATAGTGGGTTCGCGCGCGCTTGAAAGGTCACGCGAACTGCATCATTTTTTGGTTTGTTTTTTGTTATTGTGAAACACTGTAGGCTGCCTGGAATTGGCCATAAATGTCTGTATATACATATATGTATTGTAGGAATACAGCGGGAAATAAGCTGAGGGGGAAAGATTGTTTGGTAAAAGAAATAATAAAGAGATGACTATTATGCCTAGTGGGAGGGGCTATGGGGTATAAGAGAAGGCGGTCAGGGCCTACCTGGCGTCTTTTTTCAGTGAGATGTTACAGAGAGGGTAACATGCAGACTGTGTTTTGTATATAGATGTTTGTTTTGTGTTGACTTAAGTTAGTTTCCTATTTTCTTTGTAAATAATTTTTTGTGCACCTGGGAGGCCGGCAGAATAAATTATCCACACTGAATGCTTTCTGACTATGCCTGCATTTGTTCGGGAGAAGTTTAGGAGAGGGCCCCGCGACAGAGACTTTTAACTTGGCGTGTTTCTTTTTTGTTATTATTTTTTTACGAGTTCAAAATGTGTTCATTACATAAATAAAATTCAATTTTCTCTGTAGCACTTCATGGATTTCATAAGCAACACACTATAGTAGTTTATACAAAGCGTAAAGGTAAAAAAAACAGAATATATACAGTGTTATCTTCATTTTAGATGTCAAAAAGTATTTGCGGCTCTCTGTCTTTTCTTTTCCATGAAAACTGGGTCCAAATGGCTCTTTGAGTGTTAAAGGTTCCCAGCCCCTGGGCTAGGTCTTTGATTGACAAGACAGAAAGAGCCCATGATATTTGATGCTAGTTTTAAATTGGAGCTTGATTCTAACTAAGGTGAGTGTTCCAAATTTTTTTCCTAATTTCTGACAAATGTAGAGTTGAAAACTTACTTGATTATTTTTATCAACAGACTGTATGCCTGACTGGCTGGAGGTGTTCAGAAGAAACAGCTGAAGATAACGGTGCAAAATGGGCAGGCAGGTAGCAGGTGCTTGTGTTATGTAACCAGCTTGCATGAGCATGAGGTTTGAATGGCAGCAGATTTGAACTCAGGATTGGCAAAGAGGATGTTTCAGTCAACCTTTCCCTGAGGGATGTACTGGAAACTGAGAGAGTAAGATTAAACAGAGCATGAAGCTGTCATGGTCCTGGGTCAAGCGACCCAGTGTTTGAGTTTATGTATCTTTTGTACTTCTGTTGTGCCTTAGCTTAGTGCACCTAGTTAATTTCTAGATTGCTGTTTAGTCTTGTTCCTTAGTTGTTTATGTCATCTTCCCCTGTACTAAGTCTCCCTGGTTCATGTGTCACGTCTGCGTGGTTATGTTTAGTTCATGTCTAATCTCCATGTTTCCTGTTTTACTTTGAAAGTCTGTATTCAATGTCAGTGTGTTCAGTTTCACCTGTCCTGTCGTTATGGTTCATGTGTGTCAGCTGTGTTCCCATGTGTGACCACTTCCCCTGATCATCCCTCATGTGTATTTAGTCTCTGTGTTTCATGTAGTCTGTGTCGCGTCGTCTGTGTTCCCACCCCCTGTGTTCCGTATCTCCAGCCATAGCTTTTCCTTAGTTTATGTCCAGTTTAGGTTTCTGTTTGAACTATTACTCTTATACTGCCCTCACTCTGGTTTGTTCTGTTCATCAGCCATGATAAAAGGCCCGCTTTTGTTTAATCCACTCCTGTATCTTCGCTTGTGTTCGCACCTGGGTCCACCACACACATTTCCGCACGGTCTGCCTCCGCAGATCATGACAGAAGCAACTAGTTGTGAACAAGTCCACATTAAGGAAGTCAGACTTGAATTTTGAAATAAAATTATACCAAACTTTTTTTTAGAGAATTTGGCTATATTCCATTCAACACAGTGCAAATGGCTTGAATACGAAAAACACAAAAGCCACAAAAAGGTCCCAAGACCATTTATGGGTTAAAACCCTTGATGCAACAACAATCTGGCAGCAAAAGGGAAGCACAAGTTGGTCTAAAAACATTGACTTAAACGCTTTTCACTGATGAGGAAATGAGAAACCAGTGTCACAGCTGAAGCCTGTGAAAAACAGAAGATGTATGTAGTATTATTTATTGTATTGTCTTATTACTTGTCATTTCTGTTTGTTGAAAAAACCAAAAAACAAAACAAAAAAAAAAGACCCAACTATTTATTATATTATTTATTATTTTTGTTTCTTTTCACTCCGGACCGTGTGTACATAATTTCGTTCCACCTCATGTTAACATGTGATGCAAATGACAAATAAAGCTCCTTGAATCCTTGAATACGTGTTTGAACGATTACTTCTTCACCTGTGACACTGCAGTGACTGGCGAGAGATAACAATCTAATTACAGAGACCTGCATAAAGCAGTTAAAGTGGTAACTGGAGCGCCAGGTGCAGCGCTAGGAGTCAGTATACCATGGTCCACACCCTGTGTTTGATTTTGTTTCACTTTTTTTTCTTGAGGCTGGTTAGTTTCATGTTGACTGGTTAAGTTTAAGCACAAAAATCTCCCTGATTACTCTTAGTTAGACAACCAAAGGCAAATATACCAACAAACAGTTTTTTAGTGTTTCACTACTGGAAAAGGGTTCATGTTTAGTCCACTTTTATTTGTATGAATTTTTACTTTCAATATTTCTGCATTGAATAAAGGTTTATTATCAACTGCTTACAAAACTGACAGTAACACAGTTTTGTAAATGAGGGTCACAATTAGTACAAAAAAAAAGATATTTTCTATGTCTGGTTGGATAGCCATCACCAATTTGTCAGTCTGTGTCTCGAATTCCCACAGGATCATAGCTCGGTTGTTTAATGTACGCAGTTGTCGTAGTCATAGCCTGTGCTGGAAAACTGGGGTGCAACATCATGATAACAGCTTTGATTGGCAGCTGTAGTTATGTAAAAGCTATGCCCCATGCACAGATGGACACTTCTTCCTTGTTTGAGCACAAATGCTGTTAATCATTCTGTGATTCTTGAAATGCACTACACCATACACACTCTGGTGTGTAATTTAAGAAATAAGTGATTTCTAAAAGTAAATACTCTACTATAAACATGAGGTTGACAGTAGTGAATCACCCACTGCATGAGTATGTGAGTGGGCTGAGCAGCTCCTTTAGTCAGAGACTGAAACACCCTCGCTGCAGGAAGGAGCGCTTTCGCAGATCATTCATCCCAACAGCAGTTAGACTCTATAACTCCTCAATCACAATGTCATAAGTCACTGGACACTGTGAACATCCACGGTCACCACTTCATGCATATAATGGACCTTCCATGTGTACGGACATGTGCAGGTATATATGTCTGTATACGTATACATATGTATATTTAGTGTGTACATGTGTGTGTGTACATGTCTATAAATAGGAATAGTAGTGGTACAATAGCTATATCAAGCTATATAGTTTATGTCTTCCATATTTCCAACCATATCCATAATCACATACTGTGTATGCTACCATTGTATATAGTGTATTATCTTACTTTTTTCACTGATTGTACTTATTTGTATTTTTGTATTTCCTTCTGATATCTGTACCTGAGCTGAGGTGACACAAAAATTTCCCCGTTGTGGGATCAATAAAGTCTTGTCTTGTCTTGTCTTATCTTATGATTGAAACAAAAGGTTAAAGTCTCCCTCTGGTTGGGGTTTAAATCTGAAAGCAAAAGTTCTCTGAAAGCATGATGGAAGTTTCTAAAAATGACTTCATTAATCTCATGCAAACGTACACTTATCTGGAAAAGCCGTGACATTCTACAGAACATTAATATGATTAACTTCCGAGATTAGAGTTGTCAAGGAATGAAATACTTAGAACATATATTAGAATGAACAGACTTTATTCCATTTGACAGTTGTACAGTATGGGATTAACAAGAAATTAATTAAAATAAATTAAATTAAGGTTTTTAATTTTAAACTGACCAATAAAAAAAGGAAAACAAAACAGAGGTTGCCACTACAAAATACATGGAATATACATCTGAACTCTGTGTCAGCAATAAACACAATAAACTTTACAGGCTTGAAGGTAGATTGAGTGTGAAGTGTGTGTATAAAAGTATGTATGTAGACCTTTTTGTTAAAAGTGTTATTTAAAAAAAACAAACAAACAAAAAAACCAGAATAATAGTTAAAAGAATGATATAAAATGAATTACATGATGCAGTCTTTAAACTCAGCTGTGCTTGAGAAAGCCAAAGTCAATACTGACAATACAACATCTGACAATACTGCCAGACCAGCTGCCTGAGCTGAGCAGGGAAATCCTTTACAAGGAATAAAACCAGGGGAGTCCAAACACTATCCAGACACACAAGACCACAACTTATCTGATGAGGACCAAAAACTCCCTCATCCCAATCTGGACTCATCCTCCATTTTGACAAAACTCTTGAATGAAGGCTGAGTTTCTTGAAAAGTGCAAAAAATACAGTAATAGCACTAATATGAAATAAATTATACTAATCTGCCAGAGCTCTGTCCTGATCTATCATTAAAGTGAAAGTTGTTGTTGTAAGAGGTTTGAATAATGCAATTTTCAAGAATTAAATTACATTTTTTTCAAATACATAACATCATTATTTAAAGGCTAATAGCTAGTGAAGCTAATACAGAGCAATAACAAGGAATAACAATGACATCTTGCATACAAGATAAGGAGAATGAGTTTTAAAGCAAAAGAGTAAATGCATTCCACCAGGTTTTAGTCATTCACAGAATACAAGGCAATAGAATAGGAAACAAAACATAGACAAAGGTATATATACATATTTGTCTAAACACTTGTGCCAAAACTGTTATCCAGAAAAAGTGAGTGATAATTAAGAGAATGAAGCACATTGTAGTACATAAAGCAGTCTTTAACTTACTTACTTTTGCATGCAAAGTCATTATTTACTGTTAAGATATTGCTCTGTTTGCAGTTTGTGCCACAGGCACACTGACATAGTTTGACACAAACAAACGAGTAAATGTCTGACGAAACCGCTGAAGCAGCTGTTGGAGCTGAGCAGGAATATCCAGGACATGGAGGTAAACCAGGGGGTTCAAAACACTATTCAGACACACAAGACCACGACTGATCTGATGAGCACAGAACACTCCCTTATCCCATGATGGATACTTCTTGTTGGTTGAAAAAAGTACTCTTGAATAAAGGCTGAGGTTCTTAAAAATATGATAGGGGATGTAACAGACCGAGAAGAGCAAAATCAAAATGAACATCAACTTTAAGCTTCTTTGTTTCACCACCTTATTAATGGTATTTTTGCGGCAGAGAACAAGAGTCACATGTCCATAGCAGCCAAGAAAAATAAAGAAAGGCATAACAAACCCAGTGAGAGTCCAGCCAACACTGTATTTCAGGTAATCCTCCACATACTCTGTAGAGGTGGTATGGTAGCATTTTTCAGTTCTATTTGGTGAGTTTTTGGGAAAGAGCACGTCTGGAAGACTTTGAGCACTCACCAACAGCCAAACCATGACTGAGATAACCACAGAGGTACGGACAGTGATCCTTCTCTTTGCTTTCAGTGGATGGACAATAGCCAGGTACCTGTTCACACTTATACAAGTGAGGAATCCAATGCTGCCGTATAAATTCAAGTTGAAGTAGAATCTTGTGATCTTGCAGAAGGCATCTCCAAATATCCATTTATTCTTCATAAAGTAGTAGGCTGTTAAAAATGGAAGTGTTGGCAGTAATAAAAAATTGGCAATTCCAAGGTTCAGAAGAAACACATTAATGTGTCCAAGACTTTTCCATTTCTGAAGCAGAGACTTCAGTCCGCATACATTAGCTCCCAGACCAATGATGAACACAAAGGTATAAATAGCAGGCAGAGTTATCTGTTCATAGACTGAACGAAACCATTCAGTCGTATTCATTCTGTCTCCTAACATGTTGTCCACAAAAAGTGAAAACCAGATGTACATGTTCTTCCTGCTTGTGACCCTGCAAGTTTGAGATACGTGTGCAAAATCTCATGCATCCATTTCCTTGCTTGTTCACAAGAACAGCTTGTTATTGTCTTTTGAAAATAATAAAATTGTGTGTGTTAGAGTTGATTTTTTTTAGATTGTCATTTGTGCTAAGATATATATAACCATTGCTTGTATGTGTTTTGATAAAATGTTTCTTCCATATTAGGTTCCCTACATAAGATGTAGGAAGCTGTCTTGTTGCTACAAGTTTCAATCGTATCTTTAGAAACCACAAGTTCCTGTTTTTAAAAATAGTCGGACTGCTAACTTCTGTTTTTGTATAGAGCGATTTGAGAAGAGATCGCGCCATGTATGGTGTGACAGGAGATGGCACACACACACACACACACTTGCTCATATATGCTTGCCTTAACTGTTATGTGGTTAACTGAACTGTGTGTAGCTGCTTTTTATTAATAAAAGGAGCCATAAGGGAAGTCAGGTTTGAAGCTAACTGAGTTCACATGAAGGATGAATAATTCTAAGACCCTGGCCGGACTTCCCTTGCAAGTGAAACAACAAAGAGCGCTGTGTTGTCTTGCTTTGTTTGCAGTTTGTTGGTCTCTGTTTCAGCGGGGTTTGTTTGAATAAACCCAATAGTGCGGTGTTTTGTCTGTGTTTTTCTGTGTCTCCTTTTTCGCATAGGTAGGCGTGTGCAGCAATTCACCAAACCTGGCACACCTGTCATTCATTAGACACTTAGCGTTCTTAAGGAGCTGCCCGACAGGGCTCTAGTGTCGCAGTATTGTCCTTTCTGGAGTGCCTCTAAACCGGCCCGGTTGCCTACTGGAGCTTGTGGATTTATTTTGCTTGTGACTGAATGGAGTTTTGTTTCCTCCCCAGGATTTTTGCCTCTCTGTTTCTCTGTTTAGCCTCGTCTGGTTCGTTTCCTTCCAGAGGTTTTTGCAGACAGTATCAGACAGCTCTACACCTCTCTCTATAAATTCTGGTTTATGTTTGTTCTCGGTTTTGGGCAAGACCCTCCTAATTCTCATGTTCCTCTCCCCTTAGATCGAGTGCGTTACTAGTGTGTGTTTCGTCCCCTGGACGTCCTGGCTCCACGTTACCATTTACATTCTGTTGCAAATACATTGTTTCTGAAATTCGCCCTCCACTGTTTTTTTTTTTTTTTTGGTCTGTCCCATTTGGTTCTTTAGCCGTCAGAATTGTTGTCTGAAGGCCAAAAAGGATACCCAATGGATTTACTTTACCAAGTGAATCATCATGGCCTTGCCGTATTGGTCCATTTGATCGACCTTTGTTATTATTATTTATGTTATTTTATTTTCAGTTCTTACAGACGGGACAGACATGACTAGGGGATAGGAAAGGGAGAAAGAAAGATGAAGGAAAAGAAAAACAGAGGGGAAGAGGGACAGTGAGAAAGGGCACTTAAAAAGAGAAAGCGAGAGAGAAAAAAACTCCTGGATCACCCATTGAGAGAAAAAGAAGAGAAAACAAGAAAAAAAAGAGAGCAACACAACACCATCGCATTAATCTAGCTAAGTGTAAACAGCAGTAAATACTAAATATTGAATGTTGTGGTGCAGCACGCAGGACCGACAGCGCACAATGTGCTTTGAGGTAGCAGCCAAGAAAGGTGTAGTTTATGTCTATGGACAGTGAACACCCGTGTGCACACCTGTGTGGATCAGCGTGCTTGTATTCAAAAGGTTTCCCCATGTAATGGTCTGCTAGAGGGTGTAGGGAGCCATAGCCCCGTCCCCCAGGGCATGAAGCAGGAATGGAGGAGATCCAGATGCCAGACATCCAGAGGCCCCAGAGTGCGAGAGCCCAAGGAGGACCACTGGAGGGGCAACCGTGCCACCCTCCTGGGAAGAGCTGAGGAGAGCCCCAGACGAGAGGTCACCCAGCAGCCACAGAGCAGAAGACAGAGGGGGCTGCACTGGTGTGCCCGCCGGCTCTGCCGGTAGCCAGCTGTGCCAGAGTGAACCAAGCCGCAGGCCCAGAGCCCGGAGACCCGAGGGCTCCCTACGCCCTGGAAGAGGCCTGACCGACCAACAGGCGCCAGGCCCTGCCAAGTAGCCACCGGGAGTGAGCTGGTACATACCTGAGCGCCCAGCCCCGGACACCAAGAACCACCAACGCACCGACCCCTGAGGGCATCAGCCACACTGGTGGAGGCAGCTACGGTTGTAGCCACAGCTGCCCTGGGGCAGACTGACAGAAGCGAGACTGCCATATTGCGCCATCAGCCCCTCTGGCCAACACCAGTAGGCAGTAGGGTAAAGTGTCTTGCCCAAGGACACAACGACCAGGATAGAGAGGCCGGGGATCGAACCGGCGACCTTCCGGTTACAGATGCGCTTCCCAATCCCCTGAGCCACGGTTGCCACATAGACACCAATGGACATTGTACACACAATCACACTCCCCAAACATACTCTATACCCCGGGTCCAGGTACCCTCGCCCCCAGAGGGGGAAACGGCACCTAGACCCAGGAGATGTTACCCTTTCCCCTGGGGTGGAGGAAAGCAGACCGCCCCGGCTCCGCAGCAGTAGGGAGGCCCCGCATCCCAGATCCCAATCGGACGGCCAACACCTCCTCCCAGAGGTGGGGTTGAAGAGACAAACCGTCCTCTGGACACCGTTAACGTGCCCACCCTCATGGCCCTATATGTATGTGTTATGTGGATGTCTAAGTTGTGGAATAAAATTGAGGCACAGGTGGCCAGAAGGGGACGAGGGGGGGATGCCTCCCCTGCACCCTGGTGACACATCTGCACCCCAAGGCCCTACTTGTGTGGGTAGGTGTGGTGGAGCGGGAAGAGGGAGGCAGTCGGGGATGGGGAGGAAAAGAAGGTAGGGGCAAGAAGCCCCTCCCTGGCGCCAGCTGATCCCAGTAGGCACCCCTGTCCTCTGACACCCACCAAGCCAAGGGGGCCCAGGCCCATCCAGACCGGGGCCTACGACAGCAGCACCGCTAAGCCCCACAGGACCCGGGGAAGCCCACCCGACCCCACCGCAGAGGAAACTTTACCCACCCCATCATTCAATCATCTCCCAGACTACACAGGACAATAGAGACCCAGGTTGAGTTTATTCTCCACCTCTCCTATGTCTCTTTAATAAAGTTCCTTCATCGCAACTCTGTGTCTTCGTGTGTTCTGCTCTCTGAGTCCACTCGCATTTTCTCATAACACTGATTTATTTACTTCAAGTATTAATTAATTAGTTAATCACTGATTGTTAGAAGACAACTAACAGTAGCCACGATTAAGACTAAAGTCTGGGAGGTGTCCTTTAGATCTAAAGATAATATTAATTACTTTTTATGTATTTCCAAATAATATATCATGATTGTGTTCAACTTATTTACAAAGGGCATATTTTATACAGTGTTTAAATACAGCCTATAGAAAGGTTTAGCTTTGAGCTCAGGTACACTGAAGAAAAAATCAAAATTATCTTTATCATAGTAATTTTTTTTTAAAACTAGGCTATTGTTAGGTCTGTACTCGCAGGCCTTTGTAGCTCAGAGACATCCCCATGAACGAAGCAAGACAATCAGAGTTCAGTCCATTTTAACTTGCGAGACAGTCTCTGGATCCCGTCAATCGTCATTCCCCGAGGGGAGTTCAGACGGTATCTTACTGGCCTGGCTTCAAATTCACGTTCCAGGGCTTTCTTCAGGCGCCCCAGGCATCCTGGCTGTCGACAGATTTTGGTGTGTCCTCACCCTCTTCGGTGGGGGCGATTTTGGGCTCCGGTTTAAAGGACCAAATAAATGTTAGGTCTGCGTTCGCAGGCCTTGCTAGCTCAGACACTTATCCCATTGGACAAAGCAAGACAATCAGGGCTCAATCCATTTTGACTTGCAAGCGAAGCCAGTCGGATCAGGATCTTGGAGCTGAATGCTCCTCTCTTGATCCGAGCCAGCTCCAAAAAATCAGCATCCTCTCACAGCCTTTTATTCAGTGACAATAGTTACACAAACACCTCGTTGTAAAACCCATATGGTGTGTCATGAAAGCAAAGACACTGTGTGTGTGTGTGTGTGTGTGTGTGTGTGTGTGTGTGTGTGTGTGTGTGTGTGTGTGTGTGAATTCCTGGTGGTCATAAAAGGATCGTCTCCCCTCACTCTGTATATGGCTGAACCTCTTTAATGATCCACCATATACAAGCATAGGTGAGCCCATAAATGGCAGGAAGTAAACATTCCTTGCCAAATAAGCAAACCAGAATCTTACATAAAATGTGCCTGCAGTTAAACACTATAGCTAATAGCTTCCCTCACCATCCTAGATGTAGAGGAGGGACAGAAAAATGTTTGAACATGCTGTTCAGGACAAGGTTTACAGTTTACAGGATAACATGATACCTCTTTAGCAGTCCCCAGTAATGAGCTATGCTAATTATTAATGACAAATCTTATATGCAGTAGATAACAACTGGTAAATATTGAAAAGTTCATTCATAATGGCCATGAAATGTGCATCAGAGGAATCCACCTAAATTTCACAGTGGCTCGTATGGCAGACAGGAAATCCAAAGGTTTTCTACAGAACACAGAGCTACAAGCTGGCACATGACAGAACAAAAACAAGTTAAATCTTTCACAGGAACTTAAAGGTTAAGAAGAACCATGATTATGTTGTAGAAACTGGAAGTTTGGATGTTATTAGAACAGAAGATAATGAAACAATCTGGTGAACAAAATGACAAATGAAGCAACAGCCCTTTATACCAGCTATGGCAAATATGGTCAGTGAAGGTCGCTTTAAATCTGAGGATGTATGCTTCCAATATTTTGCACAACAATTCTTAAATGTCCAAGATTTTAAACTGACCAATAACAAAAAAGAAAACAAAACAGAGGTTGCAACAACAAAATACATGGACTATACATCTGGACTGTGTGTCAGCAATAAACACAATAAACTTTACAGGCTTGAAGGTAGATTGAGTGTGAAGTGTGTGTATAAAAGTATGTATGTAGACCTTTTTGTTAAATGTGTTATTAAAAAAACAACAACAGAATAATAGTTAAAAGAATGATATAAAATGAATTACATGATGCAGTCTTTAAACTCAGCTGTGCTTGAGAAAGCCAAAGTCAATACTGACAATACAACATCTGACAATACTGCCAGACCAGCTGCCTGAGCTGAGCAGGGAAATCCTTTACAAGGAGGTAAACCAGGGGAGTCCAAACACTATCCAGACACACAAGACCACAACTTATCTGATGAGGACCAAAAACTCCCTCATCCCAATCTGGACTCATCCTCCATTTTGACAAAACTCTTGAATAAAGGCTGAGTTTCTTGAAAAGTGCAAAAAATACAGTAATAGCACTAATATGAAATAAATTATACTAATCTGCCAGAGCTCTGTCCTGATCTATCATTAAAGTGAAAGTTGTTGTTGTAAGAGGTTTGAATAATGCAATTTTCAAGGATTAAATTACATTTTTTTCAGATCCATAATATCATCAGCTAAATGCTAATAGCTAGTGAAGCTAATACAGAGCAATAACAAGGAATAACAATGACATCTTGCATACAAGATAAGGAGAATGAGTTTTAAAGCAAAAGAGTAAATGCATTCCATCAGGTTTTAGTCATTCACAGAATACAAGGCAATAGAATAGGAAACAAAAGATACATAAAGGTATATATATATTTGTCTAAACACTTGTGCTGTTAGAAGAACTGTTAGAAGAAGGGGAGTGATAATTAAGAGAATGAAACACATTGTAGTACATAAAGCAGTCTTTAACTTACTTACTTTTGCATGTAAAGTCATTAATCACTGTTAATATATTGCTCTGTTTGCAGTTTGTGCCACAGGCACACTGACATAGTTTGACACAAACAAACGAGTAAATGTCTGACGAAACTGCTGAAGCAGCTGTTGGAGCTGAGCAGGAATATCCATGACATGGAGGTAAACCAGGGGGTTCAAAACACTATTCAGACACACAAGACCACGACTGATCTGATGAGCACAGAAGACTCCTTTATCCCATTTTGGACGCATCCTGTATTTTATCAAAACTCTTGAATAAAGACTGAGGTTCTTAAAAATATGGTAGGGGATGTAACAAACTGAGAAGAGCAAGATCAAAATGAACATCAACTTTAAGCTTCTTTGTTTCACCACCTTATCAATGGTATTTTTGCGGCAGAGAACAAGAGTCACATGTCCATAGCAGCCAAGTAAGATAAGGAGTGGCATAACAAACCCAGTCAATGTCCAACCCACACTGTATTTCAGGTAATTCTCAACATACTCTGTAGAGGTGGTATGGTGACATTTTTCAGTTCTATTTGTATGAGTGTTGTTTGCAGAGGTTTTTGGGTAGAACATATCTGGAAGACTTTGAACACTCACCAACAGCCAAACCAAAACTGAGATAGCCACAGAGAGAGTGACGGTTATTTTTCCCATCACCCTCATCGGATGGACAATAGCCAGGTACCTGTACACACTTATACAGGTGAGGAATCCAATGCTGCCGTATAAATTCAAGTTGAAGCAGAATCTTGTGATCTTGCAGAAGGCATCTCCAAATATCCATTTATTCCTCATAAAATAGTATGCTGACAAAAATGGGAGAGTTGGCAGGAACAAAAAATTAGCAACTCCAAGGTTCAGAAGAAACACATTAATGTGTCCAAGAATTTTCCATTTCTGAAGTAAGGACCTCACCGCCCATCCGTTAGCTCCCAGACCAATGATAAAAACAAAGGTGTAAACAGCAGGCAGAGTTACATGTTCATAGTTAGAACGAAAGAAGGAAGTTTCATTAGTTGCTATTCCTGACATGTTGTCCACACAACCTCTCTCCTTTGTAGCAGAATTAAAAGTGAAAGAAGTGAAGGGACAGCAAGTGTATCTGTTGTTGCTTGAGTTTGTTTAACAGGTCTGAACCTTTGGAATGTGGCCTTCTGTTCCTGTGGCCTTTTGCTTCCTATAAACCTTATCTTTATTCCTGTAATTGTAGCCCGTCACTCCATCATGGGTGTAACTTTGTGCTGAACATGGGGGGGGGGATTATTATATTCCATGTTTCAGTTTAATCTGCTTTAGGGTTTTGTTCTTAGATTTTGTGTCTTGTTCCCTCGTCTTTAGTGTAGGTTTAGTTCAGCGTCAAGTCTGCGTCTTTGTGAATTGCTTCCTGTTTTATTTTGATGGTCTCAGTCCTATGTCAGTGGATTCAGTTTTACTTCCCCGTGTCTTTTCAGCCCTAATTTCTCCCAGCTGTGTCTCCCTCCGGTTTCCCATGCCCTGATTATTACTCTGTGTATATAAGCCTGTGTTTTCCTTTGCTCACTGTCGCTTTGTGCCCTCAGAATTGCATGTGTGTTCTTGTTTAGCGTTCTCAGTTTGGTTTATGTTTTGTTTCATGCCAGCAGTAATGCTGAGATTCTTTGAGTTTGCCATTGAGTCTCCACAAGTCCCGCGATTGGGTCTTCCATCTCTGCCTGCCCGCACACAGAGCCCTGTTTCTTTTTGCATTTTATTTTCTTCAACTCATCTCATGCATCTAACTCCTGGCTTGTTCACAAAGACTGTTGATTATTTTATCTTTTTAAAAACACGAAAACATCAGCGTGGATACCTTTTTTTTATCTTTTGTTGTTTAAGTAATGAAGTAACAGTACTTTATGACATATAAAATAAAATACAGAAAATAAAGGCAAACATGTGTGGCTTTGCACTTCCTAAAGGCAATGAAAAAAGTAACACAAAACAAAAAACAAACAAAAATAAAACAACATCAGAACATATCACCAATAATGTATAGATAGGCTTGTGTGAATAAAAAGGGTTTAAGTTTGTTTTTGAATAAACGCACAAATCTTATGTCAGCAGGCAGCTTGTTCCAAAGAACAAAACCACAATGACTGAAAGCACTCTTAGTAGACTGAGATCTATTTCCGGGAACAGGTAAAACATCTGAATCTGATCCTTGAGAGGTCTGACTGAGCTGTAGACAGTGAGCAAGTCAGAGATGTACTGGGAATGATGGTACAGCCCCCACAGAGTCCTGATCTCAACATCATCGAGTGTGTCTGAGATACATGAAGAGACAGAAAGATGTCACAAGACCAACTGGGGGCAAGGAGCCTCTACTATACTACATGATATTATGATATTGCCCTTCTCTCCTTTTGGGTGGCAATACTTTCTTCTTAAAGTTTTTTTTTTTTTCTGTACTGTTGTGGGATCTTTACCTTACAATATAAAACACCTTGAGGCAACTGTTGGTATTGTGTTCATTTTTTGTTTAATTTCCAATCATGTAAACAATATACAGAAGTTTATTTAGGAAGGAAAAGAAAAAAATGCTATACAAAACAAAGCAAAAATACAATAAACATATTTCTATTATAATTTAGATACTACATAAAGTACAAGTTATTGGCTGATAGATTATTTGAATATGTACCACTTCTAGCTACTATGTAACACCATGATTTTTACATGGAAATTAAAGGATCTTTACTTATGTATCCCACCTTTATTTATTTATTGCATTTGGCAGGAGGTGCTGTAATCATGCTACAGTAGTTAATTTCAAGGATCACAAGATATTTCAGGGTCATCTGGTCCAGCCCTAACTATATGCTTTAGCAAAAAGGAAAGTTTTAAGCCTAATCTTAAAAGTAGAGATAGTGTCTGTCTCCCGAATCCAAACTGGAAGCTGGTTCCACAGAAGAGGGGCCTGAAAACTGAAGGCTCTGCCTCCCATTCTACTTTTAAATACTCTAGGAAAAACAAGTAAGCCTGCAGTGCGAGAGCGAAGTGCTCTAATGGGGTGATATGGTACTACAGGGTCATTCAGATAAGATGGGGCCTGATTATTTAAGACCTTGTATGTGAGGAGCAGTTTATTGTGCTGAAACACAGCAAAAGAGTTCTGTGTTACTGACGGCTTCCATTACAATAACTGGCCTGCGTTACTTTTGTCAGGGATTATTTTGCCTGTCACCCGTTTGTCTGAGCCGCCACTGCCACCTACTGCCGAAACTAAATATCGCCCTAATATCACATCAGGTGGGAGCAAATGAGCTTTTTGCTCTGTGCTGATGCAAACTATTGTAACAACAAAAACAAAAACCAAAAAATGGTGTGAGAAAAAAAGGATTCTATTTTTCCCAAACTTTTTTCACATGTTTGCTGTTATCAGTATATTTCTTTTGTACTACTAGTATACTTATCCCTGAGTAACAATTATGGTTACACATACTAATGACATCTGTTCAATGAAACATTTCCCACACTATGTTACATTCAGCAAATTAAAACTCATAGTAGAAGCTAATCATGATTCATGTTGTGCCAAGTAATTTTTCTTCCTCAAGGTTAATGAACAAGTTACTATGAATTTTCGACTGTAACCAGACTCAATATTTGGACAACAATACACTAAATTTGTTTACATATTAAGGCACTTTTACAGATGGTCATCACCATCATATGTTCAGCCACACCATTCTGTCCATTGTCTTTTGGTGGTGTGTTTGCTCCTTTCTGCTTGTCACAATGTTCATGTTAACCCTCTGGGGTCCAGGGTATAATTGGCCGTTTTTGACTACTTTTGATTTTACCTCTATATTTTACTTTTAAAAACTGTTTATCTTGCTGTCCATGGTATCATTATTTTAAGCACAACCTCAAATATCAGAAATTTGAGTTATTTTTTTCATTTTGACATACTATATTAGAACAATTGATCTAAATTCAGACAAAGAAAAATACAAATCAGAGTAGAAAAAAAGTTATATTTTTTACTGTAAAAACCACAAACATGTTTAACAAATAATTTTCATAACTTGAAATGCAAATAGAAATGGTACATTTCTGAAAATTATGCACAAGTTTTTCAAACAAAGTTATATGGTACTATTTACCTAAAATGCAGCCATGGCCTCAGGAGTTTTTTATATAACCATTTAAAACTATTTACAAAACAATCAGGTGTTTTGCATCAAATAAGAATTTGTGTCCACTATAAGACAGAGGAGAACACCACAGGCCTAAACCCTGCAGGTCTGACAACAGGAGGTGTTTCAGTCCTGTTTTCCATGTGGAGACGGTGTTTACACCAGAATCTTCCTTTGGTGGGTTTTTTGGAGCAAATGTGACATTCACTTGTATAACTGACACACAAAACAAAACATTGACTACACAACACGCTAACTATAGCCTCCAAACACGCTACACGTCACTAATGTCTCACATGTGAAAACTCGCTCTCTCTCTTTCTTTCACTCACTCGCTTTCTCTCACGGGCATCACTCCTAAAATTTCCCCCTCTTCCTAAACAACCAAGTCCCACATGTTGCCATATCATTTTTTGATTGGTTGAAATGGCACACTTTAACACCAAAAGGGAAGGGGTGTTTTTTCGTTTTCCACTCGCCAGCAGAGAGTGTTTGCTGGCGCTGTCCTTAGAAAACACAGTTTTTACCATTTCTTCCCGCTGTAAACACCACTGTTTTGTTCAGAAAAAACATTGTGTGTATTTTTCTTCATAACTCTGCTTTTACATGGCCTATCGACACAATTTAAAGACTGGTATATAGTCTGACCCAAGGTTATATGGAGTTTCTGACTCGCTGCATTTTGTAGCTGTTTCGTCTTAAATTGGTCATGTGATCTTGACGTGCCGTCACATCCGTCGACCCCAGAGGGTTAATGTCTTTATTCTGGATCAGTTTCTTATTACTGTCTCTCACACCTTGCTGGTATATATCTTCAGGCCACCAAGGCCTCCACAGTCCCTGGGTGCAAATAGCTCCCGTTTTAATATTGTCCATATCAGCTTGTCTGACTGTGGGTTGTCCTAACACGTCGTATGTCAGCAGTTTGGGCTGTTGTCACTCTCTCTTGGGGTGTTTGAGGACAGGTGACAACCCTTGTTCACTGCTCGAGTCACTGTTTCCTTGCTCATCTTGTTGTTCATCTGATATTTGCTCATCTTGGGACTTCTGTTGGTTGTAATGTTGCTCTATTGTCTGCAACTCAGGTTCGTGTACCTATTCTGTTGTCCTGTAAGAAAGGGACAACAGGAAGGGGATTACATGAAGAGACAGAAAGATGTGAGGAAGCCTACATCTACAGAAGCGGTTTGAGGCTTTCCCAGTTGTTGTTCACCCACCTCAGATTTCAGGGTTTGAGGGATAATGCTGGTGGTACTATTTTGCTGTGGAAACCTTCAGACAACCTCACCCTCATCTTCACTCTCTATGTCCTTGTCTTGCTGTAGTAGATGTTGTTGAACTTCTCCCCCCCCCCACCCCCACCCCCTTTTGTCTTAGGCTTTTACATCTTTTGTTTTGCTCCTGTCTGTGTGGTTTTTCTACAGGTAGGCTGTCACATGCAAGCAACAGGTTCCTGTGTACTGTGCGGCTTTTTCCTCCCCTCTCTGGCTTGATCTCATAAACTGGGATGTCAGGGCTTTTTTGATTCACCACCACATATACTGTGTCCTCCCAGTGTGACTGAAGCTTGCCTGGGCCTCCTTGCTCTTTGAGGCTGTGGAGCAGGACACTGTTCCCTGGGTGATGTTGAGCTCCGTAGATCTGACAGTTTATCTCTTGAAGCTTCTTTCTGGGCTGCCATAGATGCAGTCTCATAGGCCTCCTTCATTCGGGGTTGCCATTTTGTCACATACTCCACGTAGCTTAATTGCTGTTCCTGTGAAGGCAAGTTGAACAAGATGTCTAAAGGAAGTCTCGGAGTACGGCCAAACAACAAAGAGTACAGGAAAAATCCTGTAGCCTCATTCCGAGTGCAGTTGTAGGCGTGCACTACTTTTGCCAGTGACTACTTCCAGTCTGCCTTTTCAAGGTTAGTTAGTGTTCTCAACATGGACAATAAAGTTCTGTTGAAACGCTCCACTTGCCCATCCTTGTGGATGATATGGGGTAGTGTGAGAACCATGCAGACCACAGACTTTTTTGCAGCTGGGAAAACATGTGATTCTCAAATCCCCTGCCCATGTCATGGTGGATTCGTGCTGGGAAAGCAAAGTTCAGAGCAAAGTGATTGAAGACCTTATCCATATATACTATAGGACCTATAGTAGGACAGGAATTCTAGGACCCAACTCAGTTCCCCCACTGTGGATGGTGGTTTGTTTCTGAGAGCTTGTACAGAAACTATTTCCACTGTGTCCATGGTATATCCCTCTTCAGACACCATCCGACCAAGGAAACATACCTTTCTCTTGAAAATGTCACATTTCTGTAGGCTGAGTTTGATACCATGTTTTTGGTATCTCTGTAGGACAGCTCTGATGTGTTCAAGATTAGTATCAAATGAAGGAGAGTGGACTAGGTTGTCGTCCAAATATGGCTTACAGATTACATCCCGCAGGCCCCTTAAACAGTCCTCCATGCTCCGCTGAACTCTGCGGGGGCTGAGCTGAGGCCAAAGGGTATGCAGTTACACTGGTATAAGCCCCAAGGTGTGATGAAGGCTGTCAGGGTCCAGGAACCCCTGATGGTATGCTTTCCCCTGATCCAGAACAGAGAACCAGGAGCTGCCATGAAGGGAATCTAGCATGTCCTGAATTCTGGGAATTGGGTGCGTGTCTGGTACTGACTTCCGGTTGAATTCCCTGTAATCACAGCACAATCTCAGTTCACCTGACTTTTTCTGAACGCAGACAATTGGAGATGAGTAGGGTGACCTGGACTCTGAAATCCATCCATGGTTCAGCAGATCTTGAAGATAGTCTTTGACCTCTTGGTGCAGAGGTTTTGGCATGGATATGTAGGTCTTTTGAACAGGTGTTGTGTCATGCAATGTGATGTGCATGTTTAAGCTGGGGATGCACCCAACATCTTTATCATCATAAGCAAAAGCATGACATTCCTCTCTTAACAGCTGTCTCACAGTTTGTTGTTCATTTTTACTGAGATGGTCCATCTTAACTGGTGGGTCCCACTGAGGTGGCTTATGGCTGGAGGAGGGTGTGTTAATATCCTCATTTACCTGTATAGGAGACTGTGAAGAAATCTGCTCCACCGAGTCTTGCATCTTTTCAGGGGTGATGGGGTACACTGCTTTTATTTCTTCCAGATGTCCTAGAACAGTGTGAGGAATTAAGTTGACAAGACCCTCAGGCAACTCTGATGGTTCATTTGGGACAAACAACAGACTCTGTCCTGAAAACTGCGCTCCAATATGTGCACGGACATATGTCGTGGTAATCTGTTCAGCAGCCAGACATCGTCCTCTCTTTCCTGCCAGTACTGTGCCCAAACTTTGGCTTTGGTCTGGTGACTGCAATAGTTTTAGCACTGATTTAGCAGTGTTTACCAATACTGACATGATCTGGCAGATTTTTTGAATGTTGCGTGATCTTGGTTGACACTTGCCCCATTTACGCACAACTTCCTCTATTACATTAAATCCAGTAATGGGCAGTTGAGCAACACTGGGGTCACTGGATACAAGCATTGGAGCTAGAAGACAATTTTCAGGGTTACAGTCCAAATAGAATTCTGTCTCTATCCACCCATCATATGGGATTTCACTATCATAAGCTGCTAAAGCGACAGGAGGTTCTGTTCCCAAAACCTCAGCAAGTGGCCTGAGGTGGTAGGTGTTGTTTTTGCCACTCATTCTTAATAAGACTTGCCTGAGCTCCGGTGTCCCACAGGGCCTCTACTGGTGCCTTATCCAGGTGACACTGAACTGTACATCTTTTCCCAGTGAGACTGATGAGCTTGGTTTGCTGTTTTCAGGGTATATAACCATTAGATGTGTCGCTTGTCAATTTGTTGCTGTTTGGCTCTTTGGGGGCAGTTTCAGTGTGTGTAGAGTCATTTTGTGGTGCTTGTTGATGCGAGATGTTTTGCACAGAGACAGGATTTATCTGGGACCTGGATGATGAGTGGGCTACTGTGGGATGTAGCTCAGTAGCCCGCTCCTGTTTCCTGTCTAAACCCTTGAGACAGGTGACCCTCCTGACCACAACGGTAGCAGTGTCTACAGAGGTCACCAAGCTGAGCCTCTCTGCACATTTGACAACCTCTTGCACGAACACATAAGGAACACATCTGAGACTTGTTCTCGATGCCCAAAATACTCAGGGGTGCCGCACTGACTTAGTCAAAACCAGTGAAATTTTGTACAGTGGGATTACAATTACAACAAAGATGCATGCGTGTAGAGCTGGTTTATTTAAAACATTTTTAAGATTTCTAACATATGGCAAACTTGTTAAACTTCATCAGACTGTGTCACAGGGATTCTGCCACTCCTTGATTTCGGCCAATTAAAGATCTGGCGAGTTCGCTGGAGCAGCTGTTGGAATCGAGTAGGGAAATCCTTTACATGGAGGTAAACCAGGGGAGTCAAAACACTGTTCAAACACACAATTCCACGACTTATCTGGTGAGCCCCAAAGACTCCCTCATCCCAATCTGGACATTTCCCCTGTTTTGACAAAACTCTTGAATAAAGGCTGAGGTTCTTGAAAATATGATAGGGGATGTAACAAACCGAGAAGAGAAGGCACAAGATGAATAATAACTTTAAAACTCGTTTTTTCACCACCTCCTTTATGGTATTTGCATGACAGAGAACAAGAGTCACATGTCCATAGCAGCCAAGTAAAATAAGGAGTGGCATAACAAACCCAGTCAATGTCCAACCCACACTGTATTTCAGATAATCCTCCACATACTCGTTAGAGGTGGTATGGTAGCATTTTTCAGTTTTATTTGGTGAGATTTTGGAGAAGAAGATATCTGGAAGACTTTGAGCACTCACCAACAGCCAAACCAAAACTGAGATAGCCATAGAGTGAGTCACAGTTATTCTCCCCATCATCCTCATTGGATGGACAATAGCCAGGTACCTGTACACACTTATACAGGTGAGGAATCCAATGCTGCCGTATAAATTCAAGTTGAAGCAGAATCTTGTGATCTTGCAGAAGGCATCTCCAAATATCCATTTACTGTCCATAAAGTAGTACGCTGACAAAAATGGGAGTGTTAGCAGGAACAAAAAATTAGCAACTCCAAGGTTCAGAAGGAACAGATTAATGTGTCGAAGTTTCTTCTTTTTTTGCAGCAGAGACTTTAGTCCCAATCCATTTCCTCCCAGACCAACAATCATAACAAAGGCATAAATGGCAGGTAGAATTTTGTGTTCATGGAGTTTTAAGTTGCCTGAAGTACAGGATCTGTTATTCATTGTGCTTCTAAAGTAAAGTCTGCACAATCTTCCCCCTTCATGGAGAGTTCTATGTCATAAAGTGAAAGAAAACACACCCTTTTTTATTTTTTTACAATTTATATGTCATGTTCAACCTTGAAACCCTGCACACTGAAGCATAAGACTGAGATCTAAAGTAAATGCAACACGTCTAATAGATATGTATGCAATCTTAATCTTGCCTTTGGGCCTTGTTTGGAATGTGAAAGTTATGAATTAAAGTTGCTACTACCCTTTGTCTAGAATTGTAACAGGCTGCGAACACATTAGGAAACTCAGGTGTTTAAACCTGTGATAATTCTGAGTTTCTTGTAATAAAGCAATGCCTGCATGTTGTTTTTTGAGCTGGTTAAATATCTTTGACCTCTTTCCCCTGTGCGTAATGATGTAATGATGTAATGATGAACGCTGCGTGTTCCGCTTAGATGGGTGAAGAGAATGGAAAAACATCACTTGTTTGTAAATAAAAAGAAGAAAAATGTGTGGCGAGAGGCTCCATAAGTCTGATTATGTGTGAGCATATTAACTAATATGACCAGGAGTGTATGAGCTTGAGTGTGCGTGACCTATATGTCCCTGTGAGGCTGTGGTGAATGTGCTCCCGTTAATCACATATGTGTGTGTGATCATGCTGTGTGAGTGTGTAGAAATAGAGGGTGTTGTTTGTGGTTGCATAGGGAAACAGGTGATCCATGCAGTGAAAGAAAGAAGGGCGTAAAAACAAGCAAGGAGAAGGATGAGCTGGAGGGATGAAAGAGAAGACAGAGAGAGAGAGAAAAAAACAAAAATTAAAAAAAAAGTAAAAGTAAAAATAAATAAAAATAAACCGGAAACATTCCGGTTCAGGTGTTAGCGGAGAGTGACGGTGTTTTAGCTGTTATGGAATAGCACTGAATTAGCGTTCTGTGATTCTGTGACTCTTGAAATGCACTACACCAACAATTTAATACACACCCTGGTGTGTAATTTAAGACATAAGAGATTTCTAAAAGTAAATACTGTACTGTAAACATGAGGTTGACAGTAGGCCGACAAAGAATGTCCTTGTCCTTGTCTAAAAGGCTAGCAGTCAGTATTAATACATGTAAATCTCATTTTAGCAAATGGTATTCGGTTCAGTTCAATACTTTCGTGTCTTGGTTCGATATTTTTTCGATACAAAAAAATGTTCATGCCTTTTTAAATTTGTAATTGATTAAAATTATACATGTTTCTTTTAACTCGAGAAATCACTCATATGTGGAAAAGCTATACTGTACCCTTCTTCTGGGGTATATTCTCAGCAGCATATTAAACATATCAGGCCCCCTTAAAAGGAACTACTCTCTGAAGAACCTCCCCTCACACTCATCTTCTGGAGTGCTAGCACTTAGTTGTAACGGGGCTCAAGTACTCTCAGCCTTTCCTGAAACCCGTTGTTTTCTACAACAGAAAATAGTCGCATGTCGACAGCTATAAAAGTAGCCATTGCCCTGTTTCTTTTGCCCTCTAAGAATCATGTGCTAACGGCTGTCTCGGGTAAAGTTTGTAGCATGCGTGCTTGTCTGTTTCCACCGATGTAATTGAGCATTGCCTGGCACGTCCGACTTACTGTTTTGTCCACGCTTACCATCAGGGTCATGCTTCACATGAAAACCAAAATAGTTCCAAACGCCAGATCTCAATGATGGTAGAGGAGGTTCAATTTCGGGTAGCGTTGAGGCAGTTGCCATGTTGCAACGAGCTTAACTTCTGTCTCGCTAGCATGAGTGAATGCGTATGGGTACTCAGTGGATCTGAGCTCGACAGTGCAGCCTAGGCAGAGTAGTCGAACGCAGATCCACTGAGCTCTCAACACAGACAGCATCGTCAGAGGAAAAGTTGATAAAATAAATTAAAAATTCAGCATTGCTCAATACATATGCGTGCCGAACCAAAAGCACTGTATTGAACCATTCAATACAGATACATTGTAGCACCCCTAAGATATATATATTCATTCCTTCTAGTTAACATTTCACTTATGATTTTACATTATGCACTTTTATGCTAATTTAATTCCTTGTTTGTTCTGTATCTGCTGCTTCTCCCATGTATCAGTGACAGTTATCTGCTTGCATACCTAGTACTTGCTTTGGTCCTATTTCTATTATCTTCCTTTTACTCTCTATGTTACTTATTAAGCACCTTGGTATACCCTTGGTTTTAAGTGTGCTTTATAAATAAAGTTTATTATTATTATAAAACATCATAAAACTGCTCACCCAACCTGTCGGCAGTTTTATGATTGAAACAAAAGGTTAAAGTCTCCCTCTGTTTGGAGTTTAAATGTGAAAGCAAAAGTTCTCTGAAAGCATGGTGGAAGTTTCTAAAAATGACTTCATTAATCTCATGCAAACATACACTAATCTGGAACAACTGTGACATCATACAGAACATTAATATGATTACCTTCCCAGATTGGAGTTGTCAAGGAATGAAATACTTACAACATATATTAGAATGAACAGACTTTATTTCATTTGACAGACTAGTTGTACAGTATGGGATTAACAAGAAAAGAATGTGAAAGTAAAATTTTGTCTTTAAATAAAAGTCTTTAAATTAAATTGAAGACTTTAAATACATTTTTTTAAAATAGTCAATTAAACATTTTACATTTTTAAGTTCAAAAAGATGGAGAGAAATACATAAAAAAATATTATAGTTAGAAATCCATCAATTACTTTCTTAGAAAGGATAACTCTTTACTGTCATTTACAGTTCAAAAAATGTTATGACTTATAAAAATAATGAATCTAGGGTGTGTGTGTGTGTGTGTGTGTGTGTGTGTGTGTGTGTGTGTGTGTGTGTGTGTGTGTGTGTGTGTGTGTGTACCCTTGCCTAGAGCAGTATACATCAAATACTATACATTAGAATTCCAGAGCAAACTAAAAGCCAAATATTGTGTATCTTATGTCAAATATGAATCACATGTTCACTGCCAAGATGACTTATAGTAGGCATGAAACAAAAGTTAATGTTGATTAAATTTCACCAACACTGTTCTACTGCTATACAAACGCAATAATCCAGCAGATGTTTTTTATGGGAAATTATTTTGCTGTACACATAACCTACACAAATCTAAAGAAAAGTGGTTACTAACCTGAAAACTGTGTCAGTGAACATAAAATAAATGATACTAATCTGCCAGCGCTCTTTCCTGATCTTTGCTTAAATTAAAAGTGTCACGGTCCTGGGTCTGTGACCCAGCATTTCTATGGCAGGTTAAGAAGCAGTTCCTTGTGTTAGTTACTATAGCTATTCCTCTGTTTAGCATTTGTTGAGATCACCTTAGCTTTCTTATCTGGTCTTTAGTTTCTGTTGTCTTGCCTCCAATCCCCTACGCATGTGTAGTCATGTCTCAGTGGTTGTTTATATTTTCAATGTGACAAAAAAAAATGTTGCTGTAAAGGATTTGAATAATGCAATTTTCAATAATGCAATTTTCAATGCAGGGCAACAGAAGAACAACAAACACAGAAACAAAGCTTTTTTATTTATAAATCCATTTGAGCCAAAACCGTTATCCCGAAAAAGATAGTATAGACAGTATAATACGTAAAACAGTCTTTACACTCTACTCTAAAAGACAAAGTCAAAGTCACTAATTACTGTTAAGATATTGTTGTGGTCACTGTTTGTTCCACGGGTACACTGCCGTATTCTGACACAAACAAACGAGTAAATGTCTGACGAAACTGCTGAAGCAGCTGTTGGAGCTGAGCAGGAATATCCATGACATGGAGGTAAACCAGGGGGTTCAAAACACTATTCAGACACACAAGACCACGACTGATCTGATGAGCACAGAAGACTGTCTTATCCCATGATGGATACTTCTTGTTGGTTGAAAAAAGTACTCTTGAATAAAGGCTAAGGTTCTTAAAAATATGGTAGGGGATGTAACAGACCGAGAAGAGCAAAATCAAAATGAACATCAACTTTAAGCTTCTTTGTTTCACCACCTTATTAATGGTATTTTTGCGCCAGAGAACAAGAGTCACATGTCCATAGCAGCCAAGAAAAATAAGGAAAGGCATAACAAACCCAGTCAATGTCCAACCCACACTGTATTTCAGATAATTCTCAACATACTCTGTAGAGGTGGTATGGTGACATTTTTCAGTTCTATTTGTTGAGTTTTTGGGAAAGAGCACGTCTGGAAGACTTTGAGCACTCACCAACAGCCAAACCATGACTGAGATAACCACAGAATTACGGACAGTGATCCTTCTCTTTGCTTTCATCGGATGGACAATAACCAGGTACCTGTACACACTTATACAGGTGAGGAATCCAATGCTGCCGTATAAATTCAAGTTGAAGCAGAATCTTGTGATCTTGCAGAAGGCATCTCCAAATATCCATTTATTCCTCATAAAATAGTAGGCTGACAAAAATGGGAGAGTTGGCAGGAACAAAAAATTAGCAACTCCAAGGTTCAGAAGAAACACATTAATGTGTCCAAGAATTTTCCATTTCTGAAGTAAGGACCTCACCGCCCATCCGTTAGCTCCCAGACCAATGATAAAAACAAAGGTGTAAACAGCAGGCAGAGTTACATGTTCATAGTCTGAATGAAAGAAGGAAGTTTTATTAGTTGCTATTCCTGACATGTTGTCCACACAACCTCTCTCCTTTGTAGCAGAATTAAAAGTGAAAGAAGTGAAGGGACAGCAAATGCACTTGTTGTTGCTTGAAGCCCTAAATGTTGAGTTTCAGGTTTCAGAGCTGAGATAAACATCTTTGCATCATCCCGTAACCCTCTGATTTGTTTTGATAGATCTGAACCTTTGGAATGTGGCCTCCTGTTCCTGTGGCCATTTGCTTTTTTATGAACCTTATCTTTATTCCTGTTATTGTAGCCTGTTACCCCATGATCAGTGACAAAACCCTTTTAACTTTTACCTTTTTGTTCTTTGTATGTAATTAGCAACCCTTCCACTACTCTCTGTTACCCTTCTGGTATAAATAACAGTGGTCTGGTTTACCCACTCATACCCACTCTCTGTGTCTGTAAATCCATCTTATAAAGGTATACTTTGATAAGCACACCACCACAGCAAACAAAAGGAAAAAGGACCTGAAGTCAGATTTTTTTCTTCAACACATCTCATGCATCTAATTCCTTGCTTTTTCACAAAGACTGTAGATTATTTTATCTTTTTAAAAACACTGCATGAAAATATAAAATCCATCATTGTGGATAACTTTTTTGTCTTTTTTGTTTAAGTAATGAAGTAACAGCACTTTATGATATGTTAAATAAATAAAACTCAGTGTGCTTAACACAGAAAATAAAGACAGATTTGTCTTTAAACTTCCTACAAGAAATGAAAACAGTAAAACCAAAGAAAAAACAATAACTGAAAGCACTCTTAGTAGACTGAGATCTATTTCTGGGAACATGTAAAACATCTGAATCTGATCCTTGAGAGGTCTGACTGAGCTGTAGACAGTGAGCAAGTCAGAGATGTACTTGGAACGATGGTACAGCCCCCACAGAGTCCTGATCTCAACATCATCGAGTGTGTCTGAGATTGCATGAAGAGACAGAAAGATGTGAGGAAGCTTACATCCACAGAAGATCTGTGGTTAGTTCTCCAAGATGATTGGAACAACCTACCAGTCGAGTTCGTTCAAAAACTGTGTGCAAGTGTGCCTAGCAGTATATGCTGTTTTGAAGGCAAAGGGTGGTCACACCAAATATTGATTTGTCTTAGCTTTCTCTTTTGTTCATTCACTTGATGAAAATAAAAGATTAGCACTTCCATTTTTGAAAGCATTCTTTGTTTACAGCATATTTTTTTTCACCTGCCTAAAACCTTTGCACAGTGCCGTATGTATGGATTTATTATGTGTTGTGCATTGTTTATGTTATGAAACGGCTGTGTGCAGGCAGGAAAAGGACCCAAAGTGCAGACACTCAGAGGCAAAACGTGAACTCCAAAAAGGTAACACAACTGAGACTCCAAGGGTGGCGGGCGGGCTGCACAGCAAGATGAGGGTAGATCACAGTAAAGACACAGAGAAACACGGGGCTTAAATACACAGAGGGAGCAATCAGGGAATGGGAAACAGGAGGGAAACACAGCTGGGGCAAATCAGGCCTAACGAGACAAAGGAATTAAAACCAGACACATTAACATGAGACACGGACTTTCAAAGTAAAACAGGAAACATAACACAGAGACGCATGTCTTGACACAAGGATACAGCAGACAGGGGAGACAGCAACTATGGATCACAGGCAGAAAACCAGAACACTAAAACTCTAACAAAACCCACACAGAAAACCTAAACTAAGAATAAACCTATAAACCATAAGGCACAGCTAGAATATAATGAAATAAACTAAATCAAAGAACCAAAAACACAAAACACTGGGTCGACGACCCAGGCACCCTAACAGTTTAGTCTTCTAGCTTGGTATTATTTTCCACTGCTCCCTACTTTAGTTATCCACGTTTCTATTTCCTAGTTCATTGTCTGATTTGGTTGGTTCTCTTTCACGTCCAGTCTGTCTCTGTCTCATCTGTGTGTACGTGTGTCAGTTGTGTGTTGTCAGTTTGCTCATCACGTCTTTCATCTCTGTGTTCTCTGCTTGTCTCTTCCTGTTTTACTTTGTTAGTCTCCGTCTGCATGAGTAGTTCTTAAACCTTTGCAATATAAGTTAAAAAAATAATCTATAAATCTTAAATCAACATGAACACTTCAACACAAGACCAACTGGGGCAAGAAGCCTCTACTATACTACATGCACTTGTGTATGATATTGCCCTTCTCTCCTTTTGGGTGGCAAAATTCTAAAAATTATTTATTTTTTCTATACTATTGTAGGATCTTTACATTATAATATAAAACACCTTGAGGCAACTGTTGGTGTTGTGTTGATTTTTTGTTTAATTTTTGATCATGTAAACAGTATACAAAAGTTTGTTTAGGAAAGAAAAGAAAAAATGCAATACAAAATAAAGCTAAATACAATAAACATATATAATTTAGACACTACATAAAGTACAGGTCATTATCATTTCAGCATATTTTGCCACAAAGGTAAGATAATGACATTACTGTTTAACTATAGTGTTATGAGGGTCTTGGTGGCCTCTCATAATAAGCCAAGGGGTGTGGGTGAAAGCGTGTCATAGATATTAGCTGATTAGATGATTAGCTGTACCAATTCTAGGCACTGCTGTCTATGTAACATCATTTTACCAGGATGCTTTACATGGAAAATAAAGGATCTTTACTTATGTATCGCACCTTTATTTATTGATTGCATTTAGCAGGAGGTGCTGTAATCATGCCACAGTTGTCCATTTCAAGGATCACAAGATATTTGCATCAGAAATAAAATATTGTTATTAAGTGGCTGCTAATGTTGACTTAGTCAAAACCAGTGGAATTTTACACAGTGTGAATACAATTACAACAAAGATGCATGTGTGTAGAGCTGGTTATGTAAAACATTTTTAAGATTTCTAACATATGGCAAACTTGTTAAACTTCATCAGACTGTGTCACGGGGATTCTGCCACTCCTTGATTTCGGCCAATTAAAGATCTGGCGAGTTCGCTGGAGCAGCTGTTGGAATCGAGTAGGGAAATCCTTTACATGGAGGTAAACCAGGGGAGTCAAAACACTGTTCAAACACACAATTCCACGACTTATCTGGTGAGCCCCAAAGACTCCCTCATTCCAATCTGGACATTTCCCCTGTTTTGACAAAACTCTTGAATAAAGGCTGAGGTTCTTGAAAATATGATAGGGGATGTAACAAACCGAGAAGAGAAGGCACAAGATGAATAACAACTTTAAAACTCGTTTTTTCACCACCTCCTTTATGGTATTTGCATGACAGAGAACAAGAGTCACATGTCCATAGCAGCCAAGTAAAATAAGGAGTGGCATAACAAACCCAGTCAATGTCCAACCCACACTGTATTTCAGATAATCCTCCACATACTCGTTAGAGGTGGTATGGTAGCATTCTTCAGTTTTATTTGGTGAGATTTTGGAGAAGAAGATATCTGGAAGACTTTGAACACTCACCAACAGCCAAACCAAAACTGAGATAGCCACAGAGTGAGTCACAGTTATTCTCCCCATCATCCTCATTGGATGGACAATAGCCAGGTACCTGTACACACTTATACAGGTGAGGAATCCAATGCTGCCGTATAAATTCAGGTTGAAGCAGAATCTTGTGATCTTGCAGAAGGCATCTCCAAATATCCATTTACTGTCCATAAAGTAGTACGCTGACAAAAATGGGAGTGTTAGCAGGAACAAAAAATTTGCAACTCCAAGGTTCAGAAGGAACAGATTAATGTGTCGAAGTTTCTTCTTTTTCTGCAGCAGAGACTTTAGTCCCAATCCATTTCCTCCCAGACCAACAATCATAACAAAGGCATAAATGGCAGGTAGAATTTTGTGTTCATGGAGTTTTAAGTTGCCTGAAGTACAGGATCTGTTATTCATTGTGCTTCTAAAGCAAAAGTCTGCACAATCTCCCCCCTTCATGGAGAGTTATATGTCATGAAAGTGAAAGAAAACACACCCTATTTTTGTTTTTTTTGTTTTAACAATTTATACGTCATGTTCAAGCTTGAATTCCTGCCCACTGAAGCATAAGACTGAGATCGCAAGTAAATGCAACATGTCTAATAGATATGCATGCAATCTTAATCTTGCCTTTGGGCATTGTTTGGAATATGAAAGCAAGCAGCATATTGTTTTTGTATTTTTACTATATTTTTCAATAAATCTAAAAATGAACATCCTCACATTTTCACACAAGTTCTCAAAGTACACAAAGACACTTAAACCAAAACAAAGAAATGCAGAAATATAATATTTGAGGCCTGTCTGGTGGTGGCATGCAAGAGTGGGCAGGCATGGAATCCTAAAATTCACCAGGTGTTGCAAATGCTTTTGCAGGATAGTCAGTGTCAACAAGAACTCGTATTACTAGATGTAAACGGGAAGCTTAGGTCTCTTCCACAGAACAAGATTAAATTATTTGGAAAAGAAGATGGGGGAGGAGATAGACTGATAGTAGGTGTATCAGCTGGCATGTGTGGGGAAACCACAGTAAACAAGTGGTGGAGAGGTTGGAGGGAGTGCACAATAGAAAAGGTGAAAACTGAATCCTTCAGTGACTATAGTTGCTATGAGGTAGTGACCTGATAAAAAATTATTAGGTTTCATGATTTTGACAGACCTCGCTTTTCTTGTTCACCCTGACAACTTTGTGCTTTTTTTGCAGTCTTTCATGGCTAAACAACTGTAAATTATCACTTTTACAGTTGCCAAAATATTTATCAAAATAAAAAATGATAGATTGTTTTTAACTGTTTAACTATTAGTTTCATGTGAATCAATATTACTTATTCTGAATCAGTAATAGATTATAATAAATCAGTAATGTTTAAGGTTTTGAAATGAAGCTTATTCCCAAGTTCAATAAGAAAGTTCTATGGCCACACATGTGTCAGCTCCTGGGTGCTGACGCCTAAATGTAAGCTTTATCAGACTTTCCCACGCTGTCAAGCCGCTTGTGTCATCACTGGTTGTTGTGTGGTGTTAGTTCAGCAAGCATTACACACACACGCAGGTAGGAACAGAGGATTACCGGAGTTGACTCCTTTCTTTATTTTTCTTTTTTCTTCTTCAAAACCACAACCAGAACAACATACTCACTAGCGCCCTCTAGCGCTTCTGGTAAATGCATCTACAGAACAAATGCAATAGTATGTGTGGACACAACACTGGTCTAGTCCAATCACCTTCTCGCTGCTTTCTCCAAGCCAATCGGCATTCATGGTGCATACTTTAGATTTACCTGTGAATCTCTTTCTCTTTCACAGAGGTCCTGCTCTAAACCCTGTCACAGCTGGGGTTCCGTTCTGCTCGCCGTTGGAGTCAAAGTCATGTTAATTGTTTCTAATGATCTGTCCTTATTGAAATATTCACCAGGTGTTGCAAATGCTTTTGCAGGATAGTCAGTGTCAACAAGAACTCGTATTACTAGATGCAAACAGGAAGCTTAGGTCTCTTCCACAGAGCAAGATTAAATTATTTAGAAAAGGGGTGTATCAGCTGGCATGTGTGAGGAAACCACAGTAAACAAGTGGTGGAGAGGTTGGAGGGAGTGTGCAATAGAAAAGAAAAAACTGACTCTGTGTGTGTGTGTGAGTTGATTAGTCAGAGAAAAATATTAAAATATTTTATTACAAAGAGTTCTGAGCAATTTTTCAGTTGCCATCTTTAAATATTTACAGTGGGGCAAAAAAGTATTTAGTCAGCCACCGATTGTGCAAGTTCCCCCACTTAAAATGATGACAGAGGTCAGTAATTTGCACCAGAGGTACACTTCAACTGTGAGAGACAGAATGTGAAAAAAAAAAAAATCCATGAATCCACATGGTAGGATTTGTAAAGAATTTATTCGTAAATCAGGGTGGAAAATAAGTATTTGGTCAATAACAAAAATACAACGCAATACTTTGTAACATAACCTTTGTTGGCAATAACAGAGGTCAAACGTTTACTATAGGTCTTTACCAGGTTTGCACACACAGTAGCTGGTATTTTGGCCCATTCCTCCATGCAGATCTTCGCGAGAGCAGTGATGTTTTGGGGCTGTTGCCGAGCAACACGGACTTTCAACTCCCGCCACAGATTTTCTATGGGGTTGAGGTCTGGAGACTGGCTAGGCCACTCCAGGACTTTCAAATGCTTCTTACGGAGCCACTCCTTTGTTGCCCGGGCGGTGTGTTTTGGATCATTGTCATGTTGGAAGACCCAGCCTCGTTTCATCTTCAAAGTTCTCACTGATGGAAGGAGGTTTTGGCTCAAAATCTCACGATACATGGCCCCATTCATTCTGTCCTTAACATGGATCAGTCGTCCTGTCCTCTTGGCAGAAAAACAGCCCCATAGCATGATGTTTCCACCCCCATGCTTCACAGTAGGTATGGTGTTCTTGGGATGCAACTCAGTATTCTTCTTCCTCCAAACATGACGAGTTGAGTTTATACCAAAAAGTTCTACTTTGGTTTCATCTGACCACATGACATTCTCCCAATCCTCTGCTGTATCATCCATGTGCTCTCTGGCAAACTTCAGACGGGTCTGGACATGCACTGGCTTCAGCAGCGGAACACGTCTGGCACTGCGGGATTTGATTCCCTGCCATTGTAGTGTGTTACTGATGGTGACCTTTGTTTTTTGTTTTTTTTTGCCTGTCCCATTTGGTTCTTTAGCCATCAGAATTGTTGTCTGAAGACCAACAAGGATACCCAATGGATTTACTTTGCCAAATGGATCATCGTGGCATTGCCGTATTGGTCCATTTGATCGATCTTTGTTTTTATTATTTATCCATCCATCCATTCGCTTCCGCTTATCCTTTTCAGCGTCGCGGGGGGCGCTGGAGCCTATCCCAGCTGTCATAGGGCGAGAGGCAGGGTACACCCTGGACAGGTCGCCAGTCTGTCGCAGGGCTAACACATAGAGACAGACAACCATTCGCACTCACATTCACACCTAGTGGCAATTTGGATTATCCAATTAACCTATCCCCACAAGTTGCATGTCTTTGGACGGTGGGAGGAAGCCGGAGTACCCGGAGAGAACCCACGCAAACACGGGGAGAACATGCAAACTCCACACAGAAAGACCCCGGCCTGATGGTGGAATTGAACTCAGGACCTTCTTGCTGTGCGGCAACAGTGCTAACCACCGTGCCACCGTGCTGCCGTTTTTATTATTTATTATATTTTATTTTCAGATGTTACAGACGGGACAGACATGAGTGAGGGATAGGAAAGGGAGAAAGAAAGAGGAAGGAAAAGAAAAACAGAAAGGGAGAGGGACAGTGAGAAAGGGGGGGAGAAAAAAAATCTCCTGGATCACCTGTTGAGAGAAGAAGAATAGAAAACAAGCAAAAAAAAAAAAACCCAAAGCAACATACTAAACACAACACCATCGCATTAATCTAGCTAAGTGTAAACAGCAGTAAATACTAAATATTCAATGTTGTTGTGCAGCACGCAGGACAGACAGCTCACAATGTGCTTTGAAGTAGCAGCCAAGAAAGGTGTAATTTAAGTCTACGAGCAGTGAACACCCGTGTGCATACTTGTGTGGATCAGCGCGCTTGTATTCAAATGGTTTCCACATGTAATGGTCTGCAAGAGGATGTAGCGAGCCATAGCCCCGTCCCCCAGGGCATGAAGCAGGCATGGAGATGGTGACCTTTGTTACTTTGGTCCCAGCTCTCTGCAGGTCATTCACCAGGTCCCCCCGTGTGGTTCTGGGATCTTTGCTCACCGTTCTCATGATCATTTTGACCCCACGGGATGAGATCTTGCGTGGAGCCCCAGATCGAGGGAGATTATCAGTGGTCTTGTATGTCTTCCATTTTCTGATGATTGCTCCCACAGTTGATTTTTTCACACCAAGCTGCTTGCCTATTGTAGATTCACTCTTCCCAGTCTCGTGCAGGTCTACAATACTTTTCCTGGTGTCCTTCGAAAGCTCTTTGGTCTTGGCCATGGCAGAGTTTGGAGTCTGACTGTTTGAGGCTGTGGACAGGTGTCTTTTATACAGATGATGAGTTCAAACAGGTGCCATTCATACAGGTAACGAGTGGGGGACAGAAAAGCTTCTTACAGAAGACGTTACAGGTCTGTGAGAGCCAGAGATTTTCCTTGTTTGAGGTGACCAAATACTTATTTTCCACCCTGATTTACAAATAAATTCTTTACAAATCCTACCATGTGAATTCATGGATTTTTTTTTTCACATTCTGTCTCTCACAGTTGAAGTGTACCTCTGGTGCAAATTACTGACCTCTGTCATCATTTTAAGTGGAGGAACTTGCACAATCGGTGGCTGACTAAATACGTTTTTGCCCCACTGTATTAGAACTGCATTTGCATTGCCGCTGTGCAACATGTGCATGCAATATGAGAACAGAAAAGCAAAGTTTCGTTAGAGAATAAATTAAATATATTGTCAAAATATTTTGTTTTTTATCTGGTTTAAAGAAAAATCTGTTTTATATGATTTATGTTATTTTCTTTCACTAGAACGCACTGTGTGAACTCATGCGGTCTTCTTTTAAAAAAGATGCAAGTACAAGCCATATGAACCCATTCACAAAGCAGTTGTACTCTATGCTCTTAGGTCTTTTTATCTGTATACACACACTTATACACCAATGACCCAGGGGCTGCTTGTGAGTGTTTTAACTACTAACCACAACTTGTTAATGATTGCACTGAAAAATAAATCATGATAATCATCTCCCAGTGCTCTGCCCTGACCTTATTGTGTGCAAGTGTTGCTGTTGTGATATATGTGAATAAATGTGGATAAGAGTATATTTACATCAAAAATCTAATGTCATTAGGAACTGGCTGTTGATTTTTTTTCTCAGTCACAGCTTTAGTCATTCTCTGTTGACATTAGCTTCCTTTCACAGATCTGTCATAACACAGACACATGGAGCTGTTTCCTCTGAATCCATAGTTTATTTAAAACATTGTATAATATAGTATAAAAAAGAATGTAATAAATAAAAAAAAGGACAGCAAATGAACAGTGTAGCTGTTAAGCACAGCAGTAAAAGATGAGATCAAAGTCAACAATGAACTAGTCTTGTGTATACTGTGTCGCCTGCACACTGCCATATCTTGATACAGTCAGACGATTTAACATATGACAAGATCGCAGGAGAAGCTTATTGAACTGAGTAGAAATATCTGTGATATGGAGGTAAACCAGGGGGTTCAAAACACTATTCAGACACACAAGACCACGACTTATCTGATGAGCACTGAAGACTCCATTATTCCATGTAGGGCATTGCCCCTTTTCTAATAATCCTCTTGCATGAAGGTTGAGGTTCCTAAAAATATGATATGGGATGTAACAAACTGAGAAGAGAAGAATCAAAATAAACAACAACTTTAAGCTTCTTTGTTTTACTTCCTTGTCAATGGTATTACTTTGGCAGAGAACCAAAATCACATGTCCATAGCAGCCAAGTAGGATAAGGAACGGGATGCAAAACCCAGTGAGTGTCTGTCCAAGACTGTATGTCAGGTAATCCTCGACATACTTTGTAGAGGTGGTATGGTAGCATTTTGTGGTTTCATTTGTTTTGGTGGTGTTGTTTGTGGATGTTTTGAGGTAGAGCATGTCTGGAAGACTTTGAACACTCACCAACAGCCAAACCACAACTGAGATAACCACAGTGTTACGGACAGTCATCCTTCCCATCGCTTTCAGTGGATGGACAATAGCCAGGTACCTGTACACACTTATACAGGTGAGGAATCCAATGCTGCCGTATAAATTCAAGTTGAAGCAGAATCTTGTGATCTTGCAGAAGGCATCTCCAAATATCCAATTACTGTTCATAAAATAGTATGCTGACAAAAATGGTAGTGTTGGAAGGAACAAAAAATTGGCAATTCCAATGTTTAAAAGAAACACATTGTTTCCAACTTTCTTCTGTTTCTGCAGGATCGACTTCATCCCCCATCCATTAGCTCCCAGACCAATGATCAATACCATGGTGTAAATGGACGGTAGAATTTTGCGTTCGAAGTCATATTCAACAGAAGTACAATTATCAGGCATTGTGTGTCTGTACAACCTCACTCCTCTGTGGCAGAATTACAAATGAGGCAAGTGAAAGAAAACAAGTTCATAGAGTGATCGGTCATGTCCCTGCTTGTAAACCAGCACCGAGAAGCTGGAAAGAGATTCCTAATAATTGTGCAACACCTTGTGTATACATGCTTGTGAAACTGTCTGTTTGCTTGCTAGCGCACAAATACTGTTTACCTTTCTATTAATGCACCACACAAAAGCATGTTTGTTATTGTATTGTTATCATTTGTGTCATTCAAAACATTTTTTTAACTAAAACTTTCAGAAAAGATCGCATTTTCAAGTCCTAGACATTGAATGTTCATTATAACTTGGATTACAAGGTTATTTTTATTGCATGTAACATTCTGTGTGAAAGTTAGTTTAGCATATGAAATGCAGATGCATATTATTATTTATCAGTAAACACTTTGTTTGACAGCAAAGCTTTGTGATCTAAACAGATGGGCATCTAATAACCTCCGTTTGTGGTTGTTTTGCACACGATGGTAGCTGTATTTTAAACCATTTATGACCTAAAACATCATTTTACATAAGTAAGTATGTCACGGCTGGCGGAGTGAGCCGTGTGGTGTGGAGGAAAAGGAGGACCCAAAATGCGGCAGTGACTGATGATTCGAGTGACGTTTATTTACAAGGTGGCAGTGGCAGAAACAGGCAACGAATCGTGAGAGATTACTAACGGAAACCTAAACTGGGAGAAACTAACTGACAAACCTGAGACCATACGAAAGGGGTGCGGGGCAGAGAGACGCAGACTAAGGAACAGGATACCAAGAAACACAGATGAACGCAGTGATACATGGATGAATGCAGACGAGCCGACAAGGAACACAGACCGACACCCACTAAATATACACACACAAGGTAATCGGGTATACATGAATACACATGATGACTGGAGGACACAAGCTGAACACAATGATAACAGACACAGACCTTCAGAATAGAGAAGGAAATCCAGAACACGAGCCTTCAAAGTAAAGCAGGAAACACACAGACTGATTTGCAACACAACACGGGGACATGAACAGAGCACCAAGGACAGACACAGGTAGGGCTGAATATACACCAAACTTCAGGTTCAACCCTAAACCAATACAAAATCAGAATAAACACAAAACGCTGGGTCAACGACCCAGGACCAAAGTATGTCATTGCCTGGGAGTCTTGATGGGTTATTTGTGATTTCTGATTGTTGTTGAAAGTTTTCAGTTTGCTTTTAATTATTATTCCACAGCTTTAGTTTTAATTACTATTGTAAATGGCCTGTATTTGTATATTCGATCATCTTCTTTGAATTCATTCATGTTTTTGTTTTCATGGAGTCTCCATAGTTTTTCTTGTCACTTGGTTTAGCTGTTGTCTCTGTGTTTTTCTACTGTTGCCTGTATTCCCCTGTTGTGTTATTTCCTGTTATTTTTGTAGTCATTTATGTCTTGTGGGGGGATTTTGTTGTTGTTGTGGTGGTGTTTTTTGCTTATGGACTCTTTGCTTATGTTGGGTTTTTTTTTAATGAACTACTTTTTTCTTTTTGTTGAACTCACCTAGAAATCTGCATTTAGCTCCTCATCATGCAATACATAATAGAGGCGGAAAGAAGGCACAGCAAGCTGGATAGAAGAAGAGGATTGAAGTGAGTGGGCAGAAGACGTAGTGCTTAACAGATCAGAAAGGTAAGGAGGAGCAAGGTTCTCAATGGCCTTGAAGGTTAGCAGAAGAAGTTTGAATATTATCTGGAATGGAGCCGGTGTAGTTCCTTAAGAACAGTGGTAATGTGCTGGTAGGAGGGGGTTCTGGTAATAATGTGGGCAACGGAGCTTTATACCAGTTGAAGCTTATGAAGGGATTTTTGGGGGAGACCACGGAAGAGAGAATTACAGTAGTCAAGGCGGGAGGTAACGAGACTATGGACAAGAATGGACATAGGATAGGACATAGAATGGGTGGAAAGAGAAGGACGTAATCTGTTAATGTTGCGTAGATGGAAATAGGCAGAGCAGGTGAGATTATTGATGTAAGATTTAAAGGATAGTGAACTGTCTAGAATGACACCAAGGCTCTTACCCTGAGGTGAAGGGAAAACTGTGGAGTTATCGATAGTGAGAGAGAAATGATTTGCCTTCAAAAGGTTGGATTTAGTACCAATAGGAAGGATTTCAGTTTTATCCTCATTAAGCTTTAGAAAATTACAGTTGAACCAGGATTTTAATTCAGTTAGGCATTCTATAAGGGAAGAAGGTGGGAGGGAGGAATCAGGCCTGGAGGAGAGATATAACTGGGTGTCATCAGCAAAACAGTGAAAGTGAAGATCAAATCTGAAGAAAATGGTACCATGAGGGAGGATGTATATTATGAAGAGAAGAGAGCCTAACACTGAACCTTGGGGTACACCAGAAGTGACTGGGAATAGACTAGAAAGAAATGATTTAAGTTGAATAAAATGGGAGCAGTCAAGAAGATATGACTGGAACCAAGCTAAAGGTGTGTCAGAGATGCCAAGAGACAACAGAGTGAGAGATAGTGTTGAAGGCTGAGCTCAAATCCAAAAGGATGAGAATGTTGAGAAGACCAGAGTCGGCTCCGATAAGAAGATCATTAGTCACTTTAAGTAAAGAAGTTTCTGTACTGTGACATGAGTGAAAACCAGATTTAAATCTCTCCTACATGTTATTATTAACGAGGTGTGAATGATAAATAAACACTTCTAAATAAAAATAACCCTGATTCATTTATTTACTGATTATTCTTTCTGTGCCCCTATTTACCTCAGATAACAGATATCTCCTAAAATTTTGACTAAAAGCCATATTTTTGACTGAGAAAAACATAATCCCACCACTTTTACTTACCACTGGTGTTTGATGAGGTTCCTTTGCTGGAATGTAGCATTTTCTTTATTCCAAACATGATTCTGCTAATTTAAAGCAAATAACCTGCTAATTATAACACATTTGTGAATATCTTAACTTTAATAACAAACTATAAAGTAGTATTGCTTCTGATAAAACCTCAGAGGCTTTAAACCTTTATTAGGAGTGTATTTACTTCGCTGTCTGTGGTAAATGAACATCTGTGTAACATTTACTGGCATGGTGAGAGCGGAAAAACGGTGTTAGAATGATTTTATATGAGATATCCTGTGGCATTTACAGAGGATATCATAATTGTCTGCAGTGCAGTTAACTGTTTCACAAAAACTCTTGTGTATTCTTGCAATCTTGAATTGTATTCTTGAATTGATTTACCATCTTTAAAAATATTTGCAAAGCTGATTTTCCTCAAATATTTGGAACATTTATCTTCAGTTGCTGAAAATGTGTTGGGCTTTAAGGGAAGTACATTAAAACATAAATGAGATCTGGACAAAACAGTTTATTTTACTTTTAAACGACAGACTTTAAAAAAACATCCACTATGCACTTACTATCAAAAATAAGGGAAATCTGAATAAAAAGCCTTTAATTATAGTTAGACAGCAGAACAACAATGAGGAGGCTTGAATTCAAATGCTTAAAGTATAGACATACAGTATATACAACATAATCAAAACTGACCTTTACTTTCAGCGTGTGTACATACATGTGACATGCTGTTAACATTAACCTTCTATCAGCAGTGAAGCATGCAGCATCATATCCTGTTTGTTCTTCAAACATTCAAGCATCACAAATGCAATAACTCGTCTTTCAAGTGTTTTTTAAGTATTATTTTTGCTTTTTAGTAAAAAGCAACATTTTTGTGTTTCTTACAAAAGTCTCAGATGAGTCTCAGATGAGGCGTACTCCTCATGTTCATCGGCACATTTCAAGTATCCGTGAGGTTAGAGGTGTACAGACTAGTGACAGCTTGGCGAGCTTGTTGGAGTAGCTGTCTGAGCTGAGAACAAACATCTTCACTTACATGCAGGTAAACTAGAGGATTGAGCGCACTGTTCAGACACACAAGGCCACGGCTTATCTGATGACAAATATAGACTCCATTAGACCATTTATGACATGTCCCCTTGATTACGCTTAGTCTTGACAAGAGGTTGAGATTTTTTAATATATGATAGGGGATGTAACAAACAGAGAACAGAAGAATCAAGATGAATAACAACTTTAAGCTTCTTTGTTTCAGTACTTCATCAATGTTATCATTGTGGCAGAGAACAGCAATCATATGTCCATAGCAGCTGAGGGTGATGAACAGGGGGATGCAAAATCCAGTGAGTGTCCGTCCCAAACTGTATTTCAGGTAATCTTTAACATACTCGTTAGAGGTGGTATCAAAACACTTCTTAGTATTGTTTATGGGTGATTTGGGGACGAACATGTCTGGAAGACTTTGAACACTCACCAACAGCCAGACCATGACTGAGATAGCCACAAAATGAGTCACAGTTATTCTCCCCATCATCCTCATTGGATGGACAATAGCCAAGTACCTGTACACACTGATACAGGTGAGGAATCCAATGCTGCCGTATAAATTCAGGTTGAAGAAGAATCTTGTTGTCTTGCAAAAGGCTTCTCCAAAGATCCACTGATCACCCTTGAAGTAGTACACCATCAGAAAAGGGAGTGTGAGCAAATACAAAATGTCTGCAAGTCCAAGGTTGAAAACGAAAACAGAGACATTCCCCAGTTTCTCCCATTTCTGCAGCACTGACCTCAATCCCAGTCCGTTAGCCACCATGCCAGTGATGAATACTAAAATGTAGACAGGTGGCAGGAATTTTTCTGTAAAGTCAAAGCTGATGCAAGAAGACTTGTTCATTGCGTCCTTGATAGCAGTCGGTACAATTCCTCCTCCTCGATGAGTGAGCGCCTTCACTGCACAGATCAAAGCACACACACATTTATACACTTCCTGAGTTGCATCTGTGGGCTATGAGATAACTGACTCACCTCTTTCACTGAAAACAGGAAAATATAACCATGCAGAAGTGGCAGTTTTCACACGTTTATACACTCTTTTGTTTGCTCTCATCCTGACAAAGCCATATGAGAAGTGAAAAGTGAAATAAGTTCAGCTCTAGTTTTTAGCCTATGCTTCCACAGTCTGAATCTCTGGGTTTTCAACATTTATCTTATGCCTGTTCTACAGCGTGGTTCTGTCCTGCCTGTTTAGCAACAATGAGACTGCTATGCAACAGAAAATGACCACACAATTAGCTTGTAAAAGCAGTTTCAAAACTTAAATTAACAAACCAGAAAATCATTTGCGTGGATGTTACTCTAACACATTGTTGGGTCTGTCTAGCACAGGCCCACCGCTGGAACGAGACAATTTAAAAACACAGCAAAAGCATTGAACACCAAGTAGGCAAAGTTCTTCTTGTTACTCATGCATGAGGGAGACCTGCCTGGAGCCAAGTGTCGTTCCACCACTTGACCTCCGTCAGACTCTCAGCCAGGTTCCCCATAGCACTCCTTTTATTGTGGTTACATGAATATGCATAGGGTCATTAACATATAACATCTTACATAGGTATACATGTGAACAAAGAATACTCAATACTCACACATACTGTGTGTGTGTGTGTGTGTGTGTGTGTGTGTGTGTGTGTGTGTGTGTGTGTGTGTGTGTGCGTGCGTGTGTGTGTGTGGTCAGAGTGTGACCCCATAAAGACTTCCCTAAACCTGCTGGTCTGGAAGTCCAGCAGTTCATCTAAACAAAAGGCACTTAGCCTAAAACAGATATAGCTACGTTTATCCTACCATAAAACAATAAGAGAAGGTACGACCTCTCCCATGCTCCCAGAGTGCTCTCTAATGCACACAAAGTTTACAGACTATCAAGGATCAAACCTCTACCAATCTACAACTAATTATAAAACTCTAAGCATATATAAGTAGATATTTCTAAGCATAAATGACAATCAACAATACAAAACCTAACACACATACTGCCCATATTAATACTGTTGCAGCCTTACCCCAATGGTAGCAGGTTCCCCCAGCAGCACACTGCTCCCCCATCTCCTTTGGGACCTGTGCAGTAGCACCGTGGGCAGACACACATAGGCCACAAAAATCTCATACTAAAGCAAATGTTTTTCATTAGTACCCACTCGGATCGACCAATGGGACTAATGGGTTTTCCATTAGGTCATAGTACCTGGTACCAGGTACCAGAGAATCTGGTACCAGGGAAACTGTTTAAATTGCTTGGAATCTGGGTTACAAGTAATCTAAACAGATCCTAAGATGTAAGTCGTCAGACTGCATGCTACCAATTGACTGGTCACTAGAGTCATTCGATGAGTCATAAGAGCGACTGATTGTCGAAAATCAAAACTGACATTTTTGAAACTCGACAACACAAGAAATAGCTACTTGAAATAACACCGTGTTCCCCCAGGTGTGACGAAAAGCTACAGACTGAGCATCAGGTATATATTCACTTCAATGTCCGCCTTTTTTCTGTTAACACGTGTTGTCGTGGTTTTCGGTAGGGAAAGAGACGACACCTTGTAGAGCAAACAACTTCGACCTTTATTTGTCACTTCCGGTACCCAACACACTTTCAACATAAAACTGGATATACTTAAACAGATAACACCACATCCTCCTTTCTCAGAAAACAACAACTTATTGAAATATTTACTGCGTAAGGGAAACTGTACTTTCGTTACTTCTTAGAACCTATTGCAGAAACATAGCTACTCTATTTTTAACTCGAGAAGCTTTGCTTTATTTAATCTCACAAGTTCAATCTTTGTGGTTTTATGACAACTCTGCCAGCTCTAGTTCTGACAAGACCTGGGACTTCTGTCTTGGGAGTCAGAGTTGTAGACGTCGATAGGTTGGGAGCTGGCAGGGTATTTTCTCTGGGACTGACGGGGGTAGATGGGGTCTGTAACTTTGGTGTGGACTCTGGCAATGGCTGGAGGTGACGTCTATTTCTCCTGATGGCTCCTGAAGGAGTCTCAACCATATAAGAGCGGGGTTTGGAGTGAGAGGAAATGACAGTCCCTTCACGCCTAGTGTCTGTAATCCACACTGGTTGCCCCGGTGCGAGTGGAGGAAGTTCAGTCGCCCGATGTCTCCTGTTGTACGCATCACTGTCCCTCGCCCTTCTCTCTCTCGCTTTTGCCAACACTGTATTCTTATTGGGCAGGCTGGGATTGAGTAGGGAAGGAAGCTGGGGAACTGGCGTGCGCAGTCTCCGTCCCATCAGTAGTTGCGCCGGGCTATATCCGTTAGCCAATGGTGTTGCTCTGTAAGCTAGGAGTGCAAGATATGGGTCTTTTGCCTTCTTTAGCAGGTTTTTCACAGTTTGGACATGACGCTCAGCCTCGCCATTGCTCTGTGCAAATCTAGGACTGCTTGTTACATGTCTGAACCCATAGGTTGCTGCAAAGTCTTTGAACTGTTGTCCTGAAAACTGAGGTCCGTTGTCAGTGTAGAAAAGCTCTGGAATTCCATGTCTGGAAAAGACAGATTTTAGGTGTACTATAACATCTTCCGATCTGGTGGGGGTAAGTTTGGCTATTTCCACGAATTTCGAGTAGTAGTCCACCAAAAGCACATAGTTGCTGTCATTGAGTGTAAAAAGGTCTGCACCAACTTTTTGCCATGGCCTCTCCGGGAGTTGGCTTGGCATTAAAGGTTGTACTGGGTTAGTACGCTCTTTGATGCAAATGGTGCAGTTTTTCACAAGTTCATTTATTTGCCCACTCAGACCAGGCCACCACACTGCCTCTCTGGCTCTCTCTCTGCATCTAGACATTCCCTGGTGCCCCTCATGTAGGGCACTTAGGACAGAGTGGCGCATAGCAGTGGGGATTACTAGTCTGGTGCCTTTCAGTAGCAGATTGTCATGTACAGTTAAGGTCTCTCTGTGTGGCCAATATGCTTTAATTGGGCCTATGAGATGGCTGTATTCTGGCCAGCTGCTCTGACAAAAAGTCATGACCTCTGAACATATGCTGTCGGTTTTTAACTGTTCTTTTACCTGTGTGATGTATGTCGAGGTAGCAGGCATGCATTTGACAATTTCATCCACATAAATATTTGTGTCTTCCAGAAATTCGGCTGTAGCTTTTGAATCAGGGTCTTGGTTAACGGGTGCACGTGACAGTGCATCTGCTGTGAGGAGTGCTTTACCAGGAGCGTGTGAGATGGTGTAGCTGTACCTCATAAGCCTTAGGCGGAATCGTTAGATCCTGGGTGGAAGCTCGGTTAGGGCTTGCTGGCCTAACAGGCTGATGAGTGGCTTGTGGTCAGTCTCTAAGGAGAAGTGTCTCCCGATGAGGAAATCTTTGAATCTTTCACACTCCCATGTTAATCCAAGCGCCTCCTTCTCCACCTGTGCATATCTCTGTTCGGGGGTAGGTTAGCGTTAGCATTGTAGCCGCCGTTAGCTCGCTGGTTCTCTCCAGATCCATCTCCTGCTGTGCTTATCAGCAGCGCTGGTCTCATTTCCACCCAGTTCTCTGGTCTACCTGCAGACTCAGGATTTCAGACTCACCATTCACCTCGCCCTGCCTCTCATGTCAATCGTGGCTATCTGTCCCCTCTGGACCCCCTGGAGCCTTGATCCATCTCACCCACATATTTCTCCTTGTGTTCCATGTGCCTGAACCTTTCTCAATCCCCTGGTTTCCCATGGCACCTGTTCATAGTTTCTGTTAATATCCAAGCTAGTTTAAGGTGATCACTCCTCTATATATATAAACCATGTAAATATCCATCCATCCATCCATCCATCCATTTTCATCCGCTTTGTCCGGGGCCGGGTCGCGGGGGCAGCAGCCTAAGCAAAGAGGCCCAGACCTCCCTCTCCACAGCCACCTCCTCCAGCTTATCCGGGGGAATACCAAGGCGTTCCCAGGCAAGCCAAGAGATATAATCTCTCCAGCGTGTCCTGGGTCTGCCCCGGGGCCTCCTCCCGGTGGGACATGCCTGGAACACCTCACCCAGGAGGCGCCCAGGGGGCATCCTTGTCAGATGCCCGAACCACCTCAGCTGGCTCCTTTCGATGTGGAGCAGCATTTACCATGTAAATAGTTTGTGCAATTCAGTCTACTTCCCTCATGTTTCCAGTTTGTGGCAGTAAGAGTCTAAATGCGAATTGCATTCTAAAACCCACTTCAGTGAATAATATGAATCTACAAAGAGTCAAAGAGACTATAAAATGTGAACTATAGACCCCTGAGTCATTATCATTAAACCTCTGGTTGCTTCATTTTTTCTATTTTAAATCAGATACTTTAAAGGTTTTAGTAAAGTTGCATTATCATGGTGAGGCAAAGTGCTTTATGTCCCTGTGTGTCATGAGCAGCTATAAAATGCCTTTTCTTAAAGGACAAATTGGGTTTGAATTTGAGTTACAGCAGGCTGTCGCCACTGCAACACAGCCCACAGACAGCAAATAACAGGAATCGGACTCACCGTCCACCCTTGTCTACAGCAACCACCTAGCATGACCTAAAAAACATTGTCTTTCCTCATAACTATCAAAAATATGAAATGATTAGCAAACAGTGAATCTGTTACAGCTGCAGAGAGCTATGGTGGTATCTTTGGAAGCTGTTTCCATAGCTAAGAGCCAGGCTGCTCTTTGTTAACTTTAGCTCTGCTTTCAATACAGCACTCCCAGACAGGCTAATAGTTAAACTGCTGGATATCCTACTTCCTTCTACCACCTGCTGCCTGGATCAGAGACTGTCAGACTGTGTCCAGAGAGTTGGAGTGGGGCCTCATCTTTCCTCAGCCCTCAGCCTTAGCTCCCCACAAGGTTGTGTACAGTTGAGTCCCCAACTGTACACTCTGTACACACATGACTGTGTTAGTTCCAACCCAGACAACGCAGTCATTAAGTTTGCAGATGATACCACCGTGGTGGGGCTTATCTCTGGGGGAGACGGGACGGCGTACAGAACTGAAGTTCAGAGGCTGTCACATTGCTGTGTATACAACAACCTGGACCTCAATGCCACCAAGACAAAAGAACTGGTAGTTGACTTTAGAAGGAGGAAGTCTGGGCTGCAGCCTGTCAGCATCAACGGGGAGTGTGTGGAAAGGGTCTCCAGTTTCAAGTTTCTGGGTGCGCACATAGACACAGACCTCTAATGGAGCTCAAACACCTCTGCGGTTTTGAAGAAGGCCCAACAGAATTTCCACTTTCTGAGAATCCTCAGAAAAATGGACCTGAAGAAGGAGCTGCTGATTATCTTCTACTGCTGCTCCCTTGAAAGTGTACTGACATACTGCATCTGTGTATGGTTCTCCACCTGCACCACGGCACACAAAAAGGCACTTCAGAAGGTCATTAATATGGCCCATAAAATCATTGGGCATCCTCTTCCGTCCCTGAAGGACCTGTACAGCACTCTCTGTCTCAAGAGGGCACGCAGTATCCTACGGGACTGCACACACCCAGGACACCAGGTGTTTAAGCTGCTGCCGTCTGGCAGGAGATTCAGGCTGCTGAGGTCCTGGACAAACAGACTCAAGGATAGCTTTACAACAGGGCAATAGCCCTAATCAATGCAAACAGCGGACCTGATTGGCCACCTCCCTGGACTTGTTTGGGGGGGTAACAACAATGACAATAATAATACTTATATTTACAAAAAGAAGAAGGTGCAATAAAAATTAATGTGCAATAATAACACTGTGCAATATAGATACATTTATTCTTCATTTTATTACTAAGTTAAGTTACTGTGTCGTGTCGTGTTGTATGTAGTGCCGACGTGGGACAGTTTTCCAATTTGATTGTATTATTGTACTATGTGTGACTGTGCAATGACAATAAAGAGTTATCTGATCTTATCTTAAATATATATATGATATGACGTAACCACGGAGACAGGGTCAGTCATGTTAGCTAGCAGTGACTGTTTACAACAGTGAATGGGATGATTGTGTGCACAGCCTTCACACACCGCACAAGGTAAAGACATTACTCGTTCAATTTTGTTTTTCCTTTCTTTCTGTTATTTACTTTCTGTTGGCCGTCACCTCAGGTTCACCATTACAGCCTACAAATGTACACCGTCTAAATATTAACACATTTGAAAGATAAAGTTGTTTACAAACATTCATGTCTCAAAAATAAGCACAGCTGTTCATGTTTGTCAGTGTAGTTTTATTTGTAAGAAAATTATTAACTTCATATTGTGTACCCAATCAAAGAACATTTGATAAGTCTGTTATATTCCTGTGCCCTATGTGAACTGGAATACATATATATCCTGACAATTATAGTTGAGCAAAATTCAGTTAAATCTTGAAACAGTAGATACAGGTAGAAATGGGATCAGAATAATCTTTGCATAGTCAAAAGTGGATACCTCCTGTTTGCATTCCATCATATTAAAAAAGAAACTACAGCACACTCCATGTGATTTTGCATCCACTTCCAAATTGTAGTCAAGCAGCCCAGTCTCAGAAATAGGTAACAGAAATGTCTCTAATGTAGACCTGTACAGTTTAGTGTAAGCATTAAAAGATCATAAAGGAAACTAACATTTATGTCAAACGAATTTAAATAAAAAATGAACAGGCACTTCATAGATGTTAAAAGAAAGGAACTGAAAACAACACTTTTAAAACAGTATTGTGGGGTGTAGGTGGTCATCAAAATAGAAAACAGAACTGAAAAATTTCCAAAAACAAACATTAGCATGCACTAACAGTTATCTTTGGAGGAAGGTGTGGGTCTCCCATGACAAGATAAAAACAATTTTCTGGGATACATAAATTTCATAATGTATGTGTCATGGTACTGGGTCGTGTGACCCAGTGTTTGAGTTTTATGTATTTTTTGTAGTCATTTTCAATCTAGTTAAATTCTAGGTTGCTGTTCAGACCTTATTTCTTAGTTATTTCTGTCATCTCCGCCTGTACTCAGTCTCCCTGGTTCCTGCGTCTACGTTTCATGTCTATGTGGTTACGTTAAGTTCATGTCATGTTTTATCTCCATGTCTATGTCTCCGTGTTTCCTGTTTTATTTTCTAAGAGTCTGGTGTTCTTTGTTCATTGTAGTTAGTGTTACTCTCCCCTGTATTGTCATTGTGTTTCATTCGAGTCAGCTGTGTCCTCATGTGTCTCCACTTCCCCCGATCACCTCATGTGTGTATTTAAGTCCTCAGTCTTCCTTTGTTCGTTGTTGCGTCGTCTGTGTCCCTCCCCTCTAGTCAAGTTAAGTGTTTTTCAGGATTCTGTGCAGTTCATGTTTGCCATTTGGTTTATGTTGTTTTTCATACAGCCGCACGATGAGGCTCCGTGCAGGTCATGTTCATGTCTGTTTCGTCACGCCATTTGGTTCACAGTTTCCATGCATCTGCACAGCAAACCTGTAAAGCATCTCATTGATATGTGAGGAATGGGATATGATAACAGATGTCTGGTCTCACATCAATAAACTATAAATACCAGGAGATAGTTATATTTTATTATATTTGTATTATAGTTTATAGCTGATAGATATTGAATTTACTAAATAGCTGGATGAGCATGAAAAATATGTCCAGAATTTAGAGTTGGATGTCGAGAAAATAGCTTCTAACCAGTTCCTCCGTTACTGGATGGCTTCTCAGTAAAGGAGTCCAGTAAACTTTACGGTTCTGCTTTTATTCACCAGGAACTATAAGGGAAGCCTTTCAGTGCCTCCAGCCTCCTCTGAAAGACTTCTGTTCCACAGTTTTCCAGTTTGATCATTTTGATGTTCTCATCCTGTGGATAACAACATACATGGATGGAGGTTTATTGTTAACTTTTGTAAGGTGTATTTATTTAACATATCCAGCTCCAACCCCACTGTGATCCTGAACTGGATAAGCACTTAAGAAAATGTGTGAATAAATGGACATACATCAGCTTACTATATTTATCCAAACAGACTGGACCAATAATGCTTCACTGAATTAGAGATTTTAATAATCTCGTCAATGTAAAAATGTCTCATGCTGATATACCTGCAAACCTGACAAAACTGTTTTTCAGACTACATGTACAGTGGGGCAAAAAAAAGTATTTAGTCAGCCACCGATTGTGCAAGTTCCCCCACTTAAAATGATGACAGAGGTCAGTAATTTGCACCAGAGGTACACTTCAACTGTGAGAGACAGAATGTGAAAAAAAAAAATCCATGAATCCACATGGTAGGATTTGTAAAGAATTTATTCGTAAATCAAGGTGGAAAATAAGTATTTGGTCAATAACAAAAATACAACTCAATACTTTGTAACATAACCTTTGTTGGCAATAACAGAGGTCAAATGTTTACTATAGGTCTTTACCAGGTTTGCACACACAGTAGCTGGTATTTTGGCCCATTCCTCCATGCAGATCTTCTCGAGAGCAGTGATGTTTTGGGGCTGTCGCCGAGCAACACGGACTTTCAACTCCCGCCACAGATTTTCTATGGGGTTGAGGTCTGGAGACTGGCTAGGCCACTCCAGGACTTTCAAATGCTTCTTACGGAGCCACTCCTTTGTTGCCCGGGCGGTGTGTTTTGGATCATTGTCATGTTGGAAGACACAGCCTCGTTTCATCTTCAAAGTTCTCACTGATGGAAGGAGGTTTTGGCTCAAAATCTCACGATACATGGCCCCATTCATTCTGTCCTTAACACGGATCAGTCGTCCTGTCCCCTTGGCAGAAAAACAGCCCCATAGCATGATGTTTCCACCCCCATGCTTCACAGTAGGTATGGTGTTCTTGGGATGCAACTCAGTATTCTTCTTCCTCCAAACACGACGAGTTGAGTTTATACCAAAAAGTTCTACTTTGGTTTCATCTGACCACATGACATTCTCCCAATCCTCTGCAGTATCATCCATGTGCTCTCTGGCAAACTTCAGACGGGCCTGGACATGCACTGGCTTCAGCAGCGGAACACGTCTGGCACTGCGGGATTTGATTCCCTGCCGTTGTAGTGTGTTACTGATGGTGACCTTTGTTACTTTGGTCCCAGCTCTCTGCAGGTCATTCACCAGGTCCCCCCGTGTGGTTCTGGGATCTTTGCTCACCGTTCTCATGATCATTTTGACCCCACGGGATGAGATCTTGCGTGGAGCCCCAGATCCAGGGAGATTATCAGTGGTCTTGTATGTCTTCCATTTTCTGATGATTGCTCCCACAGTTGATTTTTTCACACCAAGCTGCTTGCCTATTGTAGATTCACTCTTCCCAGTCTCGTGCAGGTCTACAATACTTTTCCTGGTGTCCTTCAAAAGCTCTTTGGTCTTGGCCATGGCGGAGTTTGGAGTCTGACTGTTTGAGGCTGTGGACAGGTGTCTTTTATACAGATGATGAGTTCAAACAGGTGCCATTCATACAGGTAACGAGTGGGGGACAGAAAAGCTTCTTACAGAAGACGTTACAGGTCTGTGAGAGCCAGAGATTTTCCTTGTTTGAGGTGACCAAATACTTATTTTCCACCCTAATTTACGAATAAATTCTTTACAAATCCTACCATGTGGATTCATGGATTTTTTTTTTCACATTCTGTCTCTCACAGTTGAAGTGTACCTCTGGTGCAAATTACTGACCTCTGTCATCATTTTAAGTGGGGGAACTTGCACAATCGGTGGCTGACTAAATACTTTTTTGCCCCACTGTATGGAGCGCCGTTAGTAAAGTGAAACATGCTGAAATTAACGGCAACATTTTTCCACATTTAGCTCTAAATCTAAATGTTAAATCTAAATGTTACAGGAAACTGAATATTTAGCTAACATTTAGCAAATTTAGTCTCCATTTCACAATCGCCGCAGCACATGTCCAGCTAAATCGCTGGACATGCTGTTAGGCAATCTAACATTTAGATTTAAATATAATATTTAGATTTAAAATTTAGATTTAACATTTAAAATTGTGTTTTAAATGTAAGAAGTTACAAATATTTTACTAAATGTTGTAAAACATGACTTGAAAAAAACATGTTTTTGTAAGGTTTTGAGCTAAATGTAGAAAAATGTTGCCGTTAATGTCAGCATGTTTCACTTTACAAACGGCACCCCATATATATGCAGCTGTCCTCCTATGTCAGCTAACACGTTGACATTTATGTCACAATTCTGCATTTGTCTGTCTGGGTTCCTATTTTTAGAATTCTTACTTACTGGAGTTCCCCCATGAATGAAATCAGTTCTTCAGGTGACTCAGCAGTCCCACAGTGATAACTGAAACTTTACTGTGAATTTGTGGCAGCGATGAATCATTTTACTGGTAACTTTATTAACTAGTAACTTAATTAGTCATGACAGAAGCTAATATTTCTGTCCTAACATTGTTTAAACAGTAACTGCTTTATTACAATATAAGGTAACGTTTACACCATAACGTTAAGCTAGCACCTTAAAGATGGTAAAACACGTAATAATAGGTATGTCCCAGTTCATAGGTCAAAGGACCCGGCCTTTGCGGTCTGCACGGGCTGTCCTTCAAAGACCGAGAAGGCTGGAAGTGCGAGGCTGTGAAATGGGACAGTCGAGCCTTCAGATTTGCATTACCAGCTGTCTCGGTGGAGTTTAATAAACTCAGCCATCTGCTCCTTGCTCACTGATATATAACAGGACACTGGAGTAAATACTCGACCATCTCACACTTCTGTTTAATAGTTTTCTGTTTGACGTTTATTCAGCTGTGTGAAAACTATAACTATAACCAGCTATCGAGCTAGTCGGTAACAGACGTCTCAGAAAACGTCGAAGCACTTTTGCAAATATGTGATGTCTTAATAAATCGAACAGATATTTGAAGTTTACACAGCTACATTCTCACCTGAAAATATGCTAAAAGTGTATTTTGTGACCCAGAAACAGTAATAGGAGTAATATTGAAACTAAGTAGCTGCCGCCATTGTTAGAGACTGGAATTTGCTGGGCTGCGCTATGAATTCTGGGATAGGTTGGGCCACGAAGGACACACTCGACCCATCCGTCAAATTCAGGGAAATGAAGGACGCATTTGTCAGCCGCATTTGGAGGAATCTTTAAAATGGGACAGCCTTCGTCGCCTGGCTGTGACGTAATTGGCCTTCGAATGATGCGGCCTATGAATTGGGACATACCTTTTATCTACAAATGCATCTCAAAGCTGTCTGTGAAGGTTCTCCGTCATCGAGGTCATCGTAGTCTAAGGAGCATGGAAAAAAAAACATCTGGACTTCGTTAAATTGCTTGAGGACGTTTCACCTCTCATCCGAGAGACTTCTTCAGTTCTAGGGTCAAATACTGGACTGGGGCTCTGTGACTCTCCACCATTTGACCCTAGAACTGAATAAGCTTCTCGGATTAGAGGTGAAGCTAAACCAAGTGACAAGAAAAACTATGGAAACTACATGAAAACAAAAACATGAATGAATTCAAAGTAGAATAATAATTCTAACACAACTCAGAATGGAAGAACATTAATAGAAAGAATAGTAAAACTCAACCTACAATAATAATTAAAACTAAAGCTGTGGAATAATAATTAAAAGCAAACTGAAAACTTTCAATAACAACCTGAAATCACAAAATAACCCATCAAGACTCACAGGCAATGACATATTTAGGACTTATGTTAAATTATGTTTTAGGTCATAAATGGTTTTAATTGCAGCTACTGTTGTGTGCAAAATTGCAGAATCTCCATAATAAATTTGTCTAAAAGTCATAGTTTTATCAAGAGTGAGTCTTTTTGACTGGGAAAAACATAAACCTGCCACTTTTACTTATCCAAAATGTCTGATGAGGTTCCTTTGCTGGAATGGAGCATTTTCTTTATTCCAAACATGATGCTGCTAATTTAAAGCAAATGACCTGCTAATTACAATACATTTGAAAATATCTCGACTTTAATGACAAAGTATAAAGTAGTATTGCTTCTGATAACAACCTCAGAGGCTTTAAACCTTTAGGGGTGCATTTACTTTGCTATCTGTGGTAAACGAACGTCTGTGTAACGTATACACCCATGGTGAGAGCGGAAAAACTGCGCGATCACTTCTTAGAGAGGAAAATAAATATAGGTGTTACCATAATTTTACATGAGATATCCTGTGGCATTTTAGAATAGAATAGAATAGAATTCAACTTTATTGTCATTGGACATGTCACTAGTACGAGGTAACGAAATGCAGTCAGAGGATATCATAATCGACTACATTACGGTTCTTTCACAAAAACTCTTGTGTATTCTTGCAATCTTAAATTGTATTCTTGAATTGATTTACCACCTTTAAAAATATTTGCAAAGCTGATTTTCCTCAAATATTTGAAACATTTAATTCAATTGCTGGAAATGTGTTGTACATAAAAAACAAAAATGAGATCTAGACAAAACAGTTTATTTTACTGAAAAATAAATAAAAAGACAGAAAGCATCCACTATGCACTTACTATCAAAAATAAGGGAAATCTGAATAAAAATCATTTAATTATAGTTAGACAGCAGAACAACAATGAGGAGGCTTGAATTCAAATGCTCAAAGTATAGATATACAGTATATACAACATAATCAAAATTGACTTTCAGCGTGTGTACATACATGTGATATGCTGTTAACATTAACCTTCTATCAGCAGTGAAGCATGCAGCATCATATCCTGTTTGTTTTCACACATTCAAGCTGCAAACCTCCCATGCATGACACCATGCAACTACATCACAAATGCAATAACTCGTCTTTCAAGTATTTTTTAAGTATTATTTTTGCTTTTTAGTAAAAAGCAACATTTTTGTGTTTCTTACAAAAGTCTCAGATGAGTCTCAGATGAGGCGTACTCCTCATGTTCATCGGCACATTTCAAGTATCCGTGACTGAAGTTTGGTTAGAGGTGTACAGACTAGTGACAGCTTGGCGAGCTTGTTGGAGTAGCTGTCTGAGCTGAGAACAAATATCTTCACTTACATGCAGGTAAACTAGAGGATTGAGCGCACTGTTCAGACACACAAGGCCACGGCTTATCTGATGACCAATATAGACTCCATTAGACCATTTATGACATGTCCCCTTGATTACGCTTAGTCTTGACAAGAGGTTGAGATTTTTTAATATATGATAGGGGATGTAACAAACAGAGAACAGAAGAATCAAGATGAATAACAACTTTAAGCTTCTTTGTTTCAGTACTTCATCAATGTTATCATTGTGGCAGAGAACAGCAATCATATGTCCATAGCAGCTGAGGGTGATGAACAGGGGGATGCAAAATCCAGTGAGTGTCCGTCCCAAACTGTATTTCAGATAATCTTCAATGTACTTTTCAGAGGTGGTATCAAAACACTTCTTAGTATTGTTTATGGGTGATTTGGGGACGAACATGTCTGGAAGACTTTGAGCACTCACCAACAGCCAGACCATGACTGAGATAGCCACAGAATGAGTCACAGTTATTCTCCCCATCATCCTCATTGGATGGACAATAGCCAAGTACCTGTACACACTGATACAGGTGAGGAATCCAATGCTGCCGTATAAATTCAGGTTGAAGAAGAATCTTGTTGTCTTGCAAAAGGCTTCTCCAAAGATCCACTGATCACCCTTGAAGTAGTACACCATCAGAAAAGGGAGTGTGAGCAAATACAAAATGTCTGCAAGTCCAAGGTTGAAAACGAAAACAGAGACATTCCCCAGTTTCTCCCATTTCTGCAGCACTGACCTCAATCCCAGTCCGTTAGCCACCATGCCAGTGATGAATACTAAAATGTAGACAGGTGGCAGGAATTTTCCTGTAAAGTCAAAGCTGATGCAAGAGTTGTTCATCGTGTCCTTGATAGCAGTCGGTACAATTCCTCCTCCTCGATGAGTGAGCGCCTTCACTGCACAGATCAAAGCACACACACATTTATACACTTCCTGAGTTGCGTCTGTGGGCTATGAGATAACTGACTCACCTCTTTCACTGAAAACAGGAAAATGTAACCATGCAGGAGTGGCAGTTTTCACACGTTTATACACTCTGTTGTTTGCTCTCATCCTGACAAAGCCATATGAGAAGTGAAAAGTGAAATAAGTTCAGCTCTAGTTTTTAGCCTATGCTTCCACAGTCTGAATCTCTGGGTTTTCAACATTTATCTTATGCCTGTTCTACAGCGTGGTTCTGTCCTGCCTGTTTAGCAACAATGAGACTGCCTTGCAACAGAAAATGACCACACAATTAGCTTGTAAAAGCAGTTTCAAAACTTAAATTAACATACCAGAAAATCATTTGTGTGGATGTTACTCTAACACATACTGCCCATATTGATACTGTCCCAGCCTTACCCCAATGGTAGTGTGTTCCCCCAGTAGCACACTGCTCCCCCATCTCCTTTGGGACCTGTGCATAGCACTGTGGGCAGACTTACAAAACAGAGAGAGGTCCACAGTGTACCCACAGTATAGCATGCATTTCCATTCTGCCCTTTGTCTTTGACACAGATGGCAGCAGATCTGGTGCAGTGCTAGCCCAGGTGATACCCGGCGGGGAGAAAGTGGTGGCATACCATAGTCGGGTCTTCAACAAAGCTGAATGCTGCTATTGTGTCACAAGGCGGGAGCTGCTCGCAGTGGTATGTGCCATACACCACTTTAAGTACTACCTCGGGGGCCTCCACTTTACGGTCAGAACTGACCATGCTGCCTTGCAATGGCTCATGCAGCTAGCACGCTGGATTGAGAAGCTGCAGGCTTATGATTTTGAGGTTGTACACAGACCTGGGGCCCAGCACAAAAATGCAGATGCGCTTTCCCGCAGACCCTGTGCCCAAGACGGATGCCACTACTGTGAGAGGAAGGAAGCTCAGGAGGAGGACCAATTGGTGCCCGATGTAAAGTGTGCTGTGACAGGGGTAGAGGAACGGCCATCGCCTCTGTCAGTGCGCCCCAGGGCAGCTGTGGCTACAATGTAGCTTGCCATCGCCAGTGTGTGAATGTGTGTGTGAATGGGTGAATGACTGAATGTAGTGTGAAGCACTTTGGGGTCCTTAGGGACTAGAAAAGCGCTATACAAATGCAGGCCATTTACCATCTGGTCAGAGGCTGGTTGCTGTGGATGCAACAGAGTAGAGACATCAATAGGAGGAGGATGCTGACATCAAACCAGTGCTTGGGTGAACTGAGGAACAGCGACAACCCCATGTTGTCACGGGCCACAAAGGGACTCTGGTCCATGTTTAATGCCTTGTGGCGGTACAATGGAGTGCTGCAAAAGGGCTGGAAGGAACCAGCTACTGGCAAGATGAGGTGGCAGTTGGTGGTCCCGCGGGCCCTGCAGGAGATGGTGCTTCGCGCAGTGTATGGGGCCCCAGGGTCTGGCCACTTTGGTGTCACCAAAACACTCCGCCGCCTCCGGCAGGAATTCTATTGGGCCCAACATAGGCGGGATGTAGAGGAGTTTTGCCGCTGCTGCGACAGCTGTACAGCACAAAAGTGGCCTACAGCCAAATCCCATGCCCAACTGCAACAGTTTTCGGTAGGGTACCCTATGGAGAGGGTGGGGATGGACATTCAGGGTCCTTTTCCCCGCACAGAAAGGGGAAACCGCTGTATCCTCACAGCTATAGACTATTTCACAAAGTGGCCAGAGGCACACAGTTTACCTGACCAAGAGGCCAAGAAGATTGTGGATGCTCTGGTGGAGGGGATGTTCAGCAGATTTGGGGTGCCTGAAGTAATCCACACGGACCAGGGCAAGAACTTTGAGTCCCGTGTGTTTGCAGCCATGTGCGAGAAACTAGGCTCCCATAAGACCTGTACAACACCCCTCCACCCACAGAGTGATGGTCTCGTTGAGAGATTTAACCATACACTGGCAGAGCAACTGGCGCTAGTGACGGCTAAAGGGCAGGGATAGCTCAGTAGGTAAAGTGGTCGCCCCATGATCGGAAGGTCGGCGGTTCGAATCCACTTAACGGCTACCCTGAGGTACCCCTGAGCAAGGTATCGTCCCTACACACTGCTCCCCGGGCGCCTGCTTAGTGGGCTGCCCACTGCTTCACTGAGTGAATGGGTCAAATGCAGAGAAAAACAAGTAATTTCCCCATGGGGATCAATAAAGTATCCATTATTATTATTATTATTATTATTATTAAACATCAACGTGACTGGGACACTCATATTCCCCTGGTCCTCATGGCATATCATTCAAGACTCCACTTCGTGCTCCCCTGCCTCTTGATGTTGGCCAGGGAGATCCGGACTCCAGCGGAGATGATGATGGGCCGACCCCCCGATGCTGATGGGGATCAATCAGGTCCTGACTATGCGAGGAAGCTCCAGGATCGCATGGAGTCAGCTCATGACTTTGCTAGGAGGAAACTGATGAGTGCGGGGGTGCGGCAGAAGAGGAACTACGACGTCCATTCCAGAGGCCGACATTTTGACATCGGGGAACTGGTCTGGGTGTACAACCCCTATAGGAAAAAGGGTAGATGCCCTAAGCTGGACAGTGACTGGGTTGGACCCTGTAAGGTTCTGGAACGCCTGTGGGAAGTGGTGTATAGGGTACAACTGCCCCCAAGGGGACGGAGGGTCGCCCTGCACCGGGACAAACTGGCCCCCTATTGGGGCGCGGCCACTTCACTGGGATAATAGGGTGGGCCACGGACAGATCTGGACTCCACCCCTACAGACTCCACCACCATTGTGACACACAATGATGGTGGCCAGTCAATCAGATCAGCTACCAGTGACAGAGAGTCTGGAGGAGAGCATGTGTGTGGTTGGCTGAGAGTGTTTGGGGGGCGGGTGTTAGAGAATGTTGTTGTGGGTGTGTGCGGAAAAAAGGAGCGAGAGTCAGGGGGGGTTGTTTTGATTCTGGAGACTGCATTTTTCCCTGTCGTTTTGTTGTTGGCTACAGCCCACAGTAGCCTTTGTTACTATTCTTAATAAACACCGGTAACCGGAACACCGATCGTGTCTGTCTTCTGTCGGAGGGACGCTACAAGATAATTGGACTTTTAATAGAGATCACGTTCACTTTTTTCATTTCAGAATGTATCTTTATATTCAGCTGCTCATGAACCCACAACATCCTTATATCCACCACTGTAGCTTTCTAAGCATACTAGGTATTTTTAAGTGAGACTGAAAAAAACCCTTAAAGGAACAATAAAGAAATATAACACATTAAGCCAGTATCATAATAAGAGTTATTAAAAGTTAAATTTATCCACAAAGCTGCAAAAGGATTTTCTTGTTGATTTTAGTGTGTATATTGGTGTGCTACAAGCAAGTTTTAACAGCTCATCAGCAGCAGAAAGTCATGACAGATGAAGTGACATAATTAAAAGCTACAGTTTGAACAATGTAACTATTTATACAAACATAATAACCACAAAAAGCACAAAATCCAGTGGGAGTAAAAATACAGGGCATACTTTAAAAAAATCACTGTACACGAGACACCTCTTTACAGTTATTTACATCAGAATAATAAATGAAAGTGCAATGTAATCCCATTATGCCACACACACACACACACACACACACACACAAAGTTCAAAAGTTAAAAGCTGCATTGCTCACGTCAGAGAATATCTAGAAATTGTCATTACAAAAGTTGTAATCGTTCTGTGGGTTATGTCTTTAACAAATACATATTTCTACATCACTGAAAGTTGAATTTATAGACACAAGTTACAAGTTAGAAATAAAAAAATCAGTCTTTAAAAGTATGTTCATGACCAGTTGACATCATGGTCAACTGTCTTTAAGTTATAATATAGATTTTAGGTGACATGCTTCTCTTTTTACAGGCCAGATTTCAACAATATTGGATGAGTTTAATTTGATCCATTTTCCCAAAACTGAATTATAGTATATCTACGTAGTGTTTAACTTTAGCCTAAAGATTTGGGAAAAGTCAAGATGTTTTCAGTGATTTTAAAATATTGCTTTTGATATCCAAGGCGAAACATTATTGGGAATCACTGTACTGAACAATTCTGGGAGGAAAAAAGAAACCAAATCAGTGCACATCTGAAAGTTATTTGTAAAAGTATTTCTAGAACTTACTTTGTGAGTTATACATGTATATTACAGTCCCTAGCTCTCCTACATTTATGTTTCTTTTCTCCCTTTCTTGTAAAACACGTCTACTTGTTTTCTATTGACTCTCAGATGAAGTCACAAACTGGCAGAATGATGCTTTCCAGAAGTTGTGAGCTGTAAATAAGTGCAGACATATTCATCCAAAATCACAGTTTTCTAAAATAATAATATTCTCTTTCAGTGTCCATTTGTTGTTTACGTCAATCCACCTGGGGATACTTTTATTGTGAAGCCATTGAAACATTCACTGAAGTCTATAGTTTTAGTGAGTCCGTGCTCTTACACACTGATCAGGGTCTGTATCCCCACAGAGCGGGATTTGTAAAAGGTGCATAGGGGCAGTTATTATGACAGGCGCATGACTGGATCATCATTACAGCTCGTTGCAGCAGTCTGCCAGTGGGACATCGGAAGGTCACCTCAGCAGTGCTGGTTTGGTAAGGTGTGCAGCATCGCGAGTCAGTGCACTGACCACAGTAACGGACTCGGTAGGCATGAGTGCTGTAGCAGCCCTGGTGAACTAGCCGAATGGGTCCCGGTGACGTGTAGCTGGCCTTGCAATTTCCTTTCTGTCCCCACTGAAACAACAGTGAGAAGAAGAAAAATCAGGTAATCAGTGTAATGATTCAGTAAGGCTAAAGATTCAAGATGTTTAGGTAGACTTCATGACAATATGCATTTTTTAATATATTTTATCTGCACATCAGTAACATAGGCCTACAAAACCTCTAAAAAATCTCTAGAGCCTCAAAGCCTCTAAAAATAATTGATGGTAAAAACAGTGGTTAAAAAAAAAGGTCAGTGAAAGGTTGTAGTTCAGTTAGTTAACGAGTATAAACATTGACTGCAGATTTACAGGAAGGCCGACTCCACTCTGCTGCACGAAAGTGGGACCCACAGTTTTTCAGTGACTAGTGGGAACTACTTTATAAAGTCCCTTTTAGTACTTTTAACACTGAAATGTTTAATTTTTTTTTAATGTAGTCTGGGTTTAGAGGAACCCCTCCCCCATCTGATTGATGAAATCTGTTTCAGTATCATTCTGTGTCAAAAGGCAGACGAGAGAAACGAAACAAAAAGTAGAATTGTTCTGTCACAGCTTCATTGTGGTGTCTAACTAGACAGATTCTTATCATTGTTTTCGTAGTTGCCTTAAAATGTCTTTTTACCTTTTGTGATATTGTGTTAAAAATGATGACATGTCTCTGCATACTTTGTGTGACCCGGTGAACTTTCTCGTTACAGTTTTGAAAGAAGCTATACGTGAAACTGAAATCAAAGGTAAAACCTGACAGTACGTGTAAATGTACACATTTACAGGATGTGGGTTTTGTTAGCGCTCACCATGGGCTTCCTTGGGGCCGGCTGGAAAGTGTGGCAAGGTCGCACCTTACACAGGCGAGTTTCTATTTCCAGTTTGCATGCAGGATTCTGGTTAGAAACCCGTGTGGAGACCCCCGCCCCACAGCTCTGGGAACAGGCACTCCACTGGGTGCTCTGCTCTACACAAGAGGAGGCAGGCGAAAACTTGTTGTTTTGAAGGTGATGCCTCTGCAAAGATGGCCATAACTGATCCGGTTTCATTGCTGGGTGGGGAGGGAAACCAAACAAACCAATGAGTACAATAAGAGGAAAATTCATGTCCAACGTTCATGTTGCGTTAAGTAGACAAATGTGATTCTAGTCTTTGTGAAAATTTAGCACTTATTAAACTTCTTATTAATTAATCAATAAATGTATTTATCTATTCATTTACTTTAATAAAGCTTATTACCTGTTTTCTTAGCATATAAACTATATAAAGTATTGCAATTATCTATGCATAGTGTGTTACACCCACTACTCCAACACCATTGTGAAGTTTGCTGACGACACAGTGGTGTTGGGTGCCATCTCCAACAACGATGAGGCGGCCTACACGGACGAAGTGAAGAATCTGGCATCATGGTGCCAGGACAACCATCTCCAGCTGAACATTGGCAAGACCAAGGAGCTGGTGATGGACTTCAGAAGGAGTCAGCACAGAGACTACAAGCCCATTATCATCAATGGAGCTCCAGTGGAGAGGGTGCAGTCCTTCAAGTATCTTGGTGTCCACATCTCCTCAGACCTGACATGGTCTGCCCACATTCAGGTCCAGACCAAAAAGGCTAGGCAGCGCCTGTACCACCTACGACAACTGAGGAAGTTCAGGGTCTCTCCAAAGATCCTCAGGATTTTCTATACAGGCGCTGTGGAGAGCATCCTCACACAGGACATGACATCGTGGTTTGGGAACAGCTGTGTGAAGGACCAAAAAGCTCTCCAGAGAGTGATCCGCACAGCAGAACGCTGCTGCAGGATTGCTCTCCCCCCGCTTCAGGACACCTACACCAGGAGATGCCGGACTAGAGCAGCGCAGATACTGAAGGACCCGTCCCATCCTGGCAACAAACTGTTCCAACTTCTGCAATCTGGTAGAAGGTTCCGCATCATCCGGGCAAGGACAGAGAGACTCAAGAGGAGCTTCTTCTACACAGATGCCGTTCTTCATGTGCCCTGATGGGCTGTTTTTATTTTAATCTGGGCAACTTTTTTTTTTCATTTATAGTAAGTGTATTATAATGAGCAGCTTTTTCCTTTACGGTAGTCAATTATCACATGATACTGCTCAGCCAATCAAATCATTTAGCACGGGGAAAACAGCTTACTGAGTAGACGTGATGCAGAACAGGAAACTGAGAGTAGAAGGGGTAAAGCTGAGATGATTTATATGTAGAAGCTAAGAAGAAAAAACAGAAGGGGGGACTCAAACTACACCTTTCATTATTTTTAAATCAGTTTATTTGAAGACAACTTTATCAAAAGCTCTTTCTCATTATTGAATGCAAACCTTATTATGCTTGGAATTAGCAAAGAACTTTTTAGTATTATATTATTATTAGAATAAGATAATAGTAAAGATTGTTGAAATACTGTTGAATTGTATTTTCTTTTGTGTGACAGTTCCTGACTATATACTGGCATCGATACAACTGTGTACTGCATACTTCAAAATATATTGCATTTACTTAGAGTGTGGGACTTTATGATGTTGTGGACCCTTGTTTGAGGAAATTTTCTCAGTGGACCTCCTTAAATTTCAATTGAATATCCCTGCTCTTGCTGAAGTGATTAATCACTGTGGGATCCTGCTTTGAGGTGGCCTATTGCTAACTACCTGAGCTGCTGAGCTACACAAATACTGGAAATGCATCAAACCTTTAGATCAAATTCTAAATGCACCAAAACTAAAACAACAACAATCTGAGACTGCATCATTTCATCAATGCTGACGATTCCCTACCTACCATACAGGAATTTAGTCCTGAAACCAGGATATCTAGATGCAAATGAGTTTGGCATATTTTAGGGAAAATGAAAACCATCTCTCTAAGTTTTTATTTAAATTTGTGTCAAATCTTGCCAACTGCAATAATCCTTCCAACTCTAAAAGTTACTTTTAAGTTGGGCAAATCCCCACGTTTGCCAAAACGTTCATGGAGATCTTTTCATAACTTCTGAATAATCACACTACCAAACAAACAACTACCAGTGCGGAACTGTTCACAATCTAAGCAGCTGACTCCTCTCATTACCTCAGCACTTACATATTTATGGTGATCAGCCTGCTTATATAGCTTCCTCTTAATCCAGCTTCCCAACAGAGTTTGAAAACCTTTATTTTAAAGTAAAGTAAAATGGATCCTGTTTGGACTTTTTCACCTCTCTGGTTCTTTTTTTTTGCTCACATCAAATTTTAAAGCTACATTTAGTGCATTTTTGTGCAAATAAAAGCCACAGAACTAACACATAGAAGTCATAATAACCGGCTAACTTTCAACGATGACACAGTAGGTTTTGTATCGAAGCACAAAATGTTCCTTTGCTGTTCTCATAACTTAGTTTGAGTCAGACAGTGTTTGGAATTCCAGATGTTTTCAGACTGGCTTCATTTCCCCAACACCCATCTCATGTGCTCACACACTCCCCCTTTAATGAAGTAATGAGGTCTTGACATGGCTTCATATATTTAATTGTCACACAGCTTTGGTTGTTGTTATGAAACTGAGAAGCATGGTGACTGAGGGGAAAAAGGATGTTTTCACCCACAAAAATGTGGTTTATATTTGGATTTGGGGAGTTTTCCTTTGGCTTGACACACCCCGTTTAATGCACAAATACTCCAGTAAAAACTTCCAGACATGACCGCCGGTAACAGAGCTCATAAAAAGGAATGAAGGATTATATTACATATGGATTGATCATCAGTGAGGAGCAACTAAGACTCATACGCTACATGAACATACGTTTGGCACTAGAATCCAGACACTGGAAAATATGTTGTAGACATCCAGCTCTGATGTCAGGAAAATTTAAAGGAATCATTAAACATGTCAGGCTAGCTCTTTTCCCCACCTGTAAAACATCAAAATACATCTGTATCAGAGAGTCATGCATCCATTACCTGTAATTGCATCCTGAATGACCGTGTTTTCAAGGTTTTCACACACCCATTCCTTGCAGCATTTCCCAGGTAGTCGGATGTATTGTGGGTTGGGACAGTCTGGAGTGGGAAGACGAGCATTCAGTGGACAAGCTGGCACGCAGGTCACCCCGCCCCCCCTGCAGCGGCAGTAAGTGTCACAGGAGGGCTGGAACGACTGCCCCTCCTGGTAAAAGATCCCACTGACCTCACAGCCCAGATCCTTCTGACCTGTTAGAAACACAGACGTTGTCTTTGCTTATCCATTGATGTGGAAACTTAATCAGGAAATGGACAGATTAAGTTAGGTGGAAGAAGCAGAAGAAAACAAGAGAGAGGTGAGGACACAGGAGCTGCTGTCCCTGCAAGTGCTTGCATCACTTTATGGAAAAGCAAGTCTCTTCAGTGAGACACTGTTAAGTTGTTTTTCATTTGGAGTGTTGTCTCTGCAATTTATCATGCTCATGGGTAATTATTACAGGAAATGTGTCAAGAGCAGTCCTGAATCCACTCAGCTAAGCAGACTCTAACATTAAGTGTCAGTCTGTGTGTCCCAGTCATGCAAACTGGCTGAGGCTCTATCTACTCCCTCCCTATGTGTCCTCCACCCTTATAGCCTACCCACACAGACATGGGCCTGGTTGTTTGCTTGTTAGAAGTGACACTCACTGACACACTCCCCAGGTAACCCAGGGAAGCTGGCGCTGTAGTCGCACTGAAGCCCTCGCAGGTTGTCACAGGGAAACATCTCAGTACAGGACTCGCCTAGTTGCCGGGCACACACCTGGCAACACCGGCAGCCATCCAGCACCAGGGGTACTCCTGTGGGGCACTGAGGGACAGGATTGGGGCAAAGGCATGGCCTGTCACACAACTGGCACAGCACCTGGAGGAGCAAGAAAAATAAGTTAGAAGGTATGACAATACGACAAAACCTGAAAAGATGAGAGAAAATCATCATAAATCAGTCTTCTGATGTTATGATCATTCCAGTACCAAAATTATTACTCTCATTCCTTAAGAAAAGAAGCAAAGAAAATATTATAAGCATTCTCAGAAGCTGAATCGGTATCCAACGCAATAAAGCACTGCTTCCAATTACATGTGTCTGAAGGAGCCAAAACACAGGCGAGGTCTGGCCAAGTCCACTTTCACTTTACAAGAGAAGCCTTCAAGGTTTTACAACAAAGTTACTGTAAAGAAATGCAGTCAACAACTTTTCAAATACATAACTGCAAAAAAACACAGGTGGGACTTCTTATTCATATTTTACATCATATTCAAGGGAAAAAATGTAGTCCCCCCTTTTATGTTGTAAGAGTTTTCTGTCTGTATTTGTGATGTTACCATAACACTGAATGTCTACTGGTTTCTAACAGTCGGCTACACAAAACGAGGAGGTTGATGACAAGTAAAGTGTGATTTCACTTCAATTTCTGGCATTTGATCAACCAAAAAAAGACATTAACAACTAGGTAAAAATAAAAATATTAACAACAGTCTTGCTTGTCTAATACATCACCTTTTCTTGATGGATGACTTTAATCATCTCATCTTTATTTCAAATCATTGTAATAAAATCAAGGCAAATGTCGTCTTTCTTTCAGAAAACATTAACAAATACTTTAAAAAGGAAATGTGTTGATCAATGAAGGAAGAAAACAAACAATTCAGCATTACATACCTACAATACTCTCTGATAAAAGTCTCATTCAGAATCGATTACTGTAAATAAGCTGGAGGAGGCCTCACCTGTGTAGTCACACACAGCAGTACAGCCAAAGCAATCACACAGTCACACAGTTGTCGGTCCATGGGGGCTTGTGTTGCTGATGGAGCTCGGTCTGTCTCAGTGAACTGTGTGACGGTGTGGTGTGACCAGTGCAGCTGTTTGCTAACTGCTCCTTCTTGCACCGCCTGACATTTATAAAGTCTGGACGCTGATGTCACGGGCTGACTACTGTGTAAACAGCAACTGGACTAGTATCAGATGTTTTACATTCCTCCTCCCTGCTGCCCATTTCCACTTCCATACACACACTCTTTTTCCTCTCCTCCCTCTCTTTCCAGTCTTGCGGGGTTCTAAGTTTGCACAGCTTCACATAAGCTAAGGAGAGAAAAATACATTAGCAAGGTTGTCAACAAGTCAAACAACTTCCAGGGCTTTTGTGGTAACAATTCTGATTTAAGTGGAGAAGAATTTATGTAGCTTATGTTTACATAATCTGCTGGTCAGTCAGATATAGTTCATCTTTTCACAGAATGAATATAGAGCAGATATTTTCACGGTTTTTCATACCCAGATCCCTCAAATGCTTGTGAAGCCCAAATATGTTGAGTAGTCAGACTTAAAAGAGACTTAATCCTTCTCTTAGCTGTGGTTTCCATGGTGTAAAGGTGGCATGTCTGAGGTTTGCATGAATTTGAATCATTGTGATCTCTTGTGAGAGAAAATGAATGGGAACCTGAAGGCAAAAAGCAGAAAGAAAAGTGGCAGATGAGACAAATTCAGTTTAGCTTGAATACGAAGTACATGAAGTACTAACCAGGAATTTGAAACGTGAGGCTTATTTGAAATCACTATGATGGTGTTGTTCTTAAACATCATAATTAACGTCAGGACAGGACCATCACTGCAAGCATGTTAATGTGATGTAATACCTTTGTGACCTGTGGAAAAACGTTTTGGCAGAAACACTTTAAATCCAAAAACCTTTCTGATGTCTATTGAGGTGATATAAAGAGCAACAAAAAGTTAGTGTAAGAGTCAGAATGTGGTGGATAAACAATTCCATTTCATTTGGGAAACTGGACAAAAAGGTCAGCGGTGATTTTTGTTGACTTCCTCTTTTTCAATATTATTTTCATTTTCAGTTGCAGTTTCGTTATGTTCAAGCAAACAAAGCCCAGAAGTTTGAACTAAAATAAACATTTTAACAAATCCCAAATGTGTTGGAAAGTCAACTTCACGCTCACTCACACCCAACACAGTTTCAAAAAGTTTTAAGACTAGTTTTAGATGAAGTATTTTTCATCATTTACAAAGCTGTGACATCACAACAACCATTTGGTCAAATTCACCTGTGAGACTTGAGCAGTTTTAAGTCTTATGTTCCAGGAATGACACCAACATGGTCATAACAGACTGTAACAAATGAATGAATATGGAATTGCAAAAACAACCAAAACAAAACTGCAGTGAGCCAATATTCAGAAATACCCATTTTAGAAAACACAGCCTCTCAGCAGAAATAAATATGTTTACAGCCTAACACAAAAAGTCACTTTGCATTTTAGCTGCACAGCTCAGGTCGAGTGGTTTAGAGATAAAGAAGAGTTGCTTTGGACATATGCAGAGGATGGACACTGGATGCACTAGGCCAGGGATCTCGAACTCCAGGTCTTGAGGGCCGGTGTCCTGCAGGTTTTAGATCTCACCCTAGGTCAACACACCTGAATCAAATGATTTGTTCATTACCAGGCCTCTGGAGAACTTCAAGACATGTTGAGGAGGTCACTTAGCTATTTAAATCAGCTGTGTTGGATCAAGGACTTCAGGACACTGGCCCTCGAGGCCTGGAGTTTGTGACCCCTGCACCAGGCAAAGGATGTTGACTACAGAGCTGTTAAGCAGGAGGAAAAGAGGAAGACCCCAAAGAAGGTTTATAAAATTCAGGAGGCTATGCAGAGGGTTAGATAGAGCTGGAGGCAGATGATCCATCATGGTGACCTCTAAAGTGAAGCTGTATCACAGGGTAAGCCCTTTATCACCCTTGCTAACTCTAAACCAGGGGTGGGCAACTCCAGGTCTTGAGGGCCGGTGTCCCTGGAGGTTTTAGATGTGTCCTTGAACCAACACAGCTGATTTAAATGGCTAAATGACCTCCTCAACATGCCCTGAAGTTCTCCGGAGGCCTGGTAACGAACTAATCATGTGATTCAGGTGTGTTGACCCAAGGTGAGATCTAAAACCTGCAGGACACCGGCCCTCGAGGCCTGGAATTGCCCACCCCTGCTCTAAACGGTACTATCCTTCACAAAATAAACATCAACATTTCTGATAAGACTTAGACCATGAACTCATTAGGAACCTTTCAGATATCTGTACAACAAGATTTTATTTTGAAACTGGAAGTTTTGCCCCTGTCAACCATTAGAAAGAATCCAGTTTTAAGACACTTCCCCATTAATTAGGGCTATAACTCGTGTTACAATTCACTCTGAGAGGACATGAGCAAGCAAAACCACCAAGTTACTGGTTAGACATGATTCATAACCACAATCGTTACATCATGATGGCAGTAAAATCAGCAGATTACCAAAACAATTAAAAAACTGTTTAGTAACCAAGTTGGTTTCAGTTTTATTTCTCCAATCCTTCATGCCAGTGTGGTGATATTTCCCTGGGTAAGCAGGAGCTTTGACCTGTTTCTACAGCAACGTTAAGAACATATCTCACAAAAGTGACATTAAATTAAAAAAACATTTTTTACCACTATTATATACACAAATTATAACAATTATTCGTGTTGTGGCCACATTTGTAAAAAAAATATAGCAAAAAGATTGCAGACAGTCATCAATTGAAAGTAATTCATCATTATAAAAGAATTCAGTCTAAGGTAAACTAGGAACAGATGACTAAGATTCAACAGTACCCATTTCTCACATGCCTGGACGGTTATGCTAGATGAAAATCAGTGATTCATCAGGAAGAAATCACTATGTGTGCTTAATTTTCATTTGGATGTTGAAATGTTAAGTCTGAATCAAGAAGTTTTGTTTTGATTCTAGAAATAAATATAATTTGTTTTTATAGCACTGTTACACAAAATATAACAACAACACAGTCAAAGCCACAGCGTCCCTTGACCTAAACAAAAATACTCAAGCCATTGACTTAAATAGAAAGCAAGCCTTTCATTAGAAAACAATTCAGTCAGAGGAACACTAGGAATAGATTCCTAAGTTTCAACATCAGCTTTTTCTCACATTATATGGGTGGGCAAGAAAGACATCCAGTCATAACTTATAAATAAAAGGAGACAGACATAAAGATAGAGAAGAGGAAAGAATGTGTGTAGCTTACAGGTGGACTCCAGGTGGCCTGCCAGTATGAACATACTGCTGGGGCTCAAACTGAGCTTTCTCTGAAACTATGCTTTCCTGGCCGCTACCATGTGCTTTCCATGCCCTCCAGAAATGACCGAACCTGGAAGGATTGCATTGTAATAGCTGCTAGCCCCACTGTAACATGCAGCAAGTTTAAGCAACTAAAGCCATAAACATATGTATAAAAAGTAGAGGAAAAATATGAGGTTTAAGCTGAATATGGGCAGCAAGTTCACAGACTGTCCGTCAAGCTTCATTATTCTTGTTCTTTGATCAAACATGTATGAAAGGGATGTAGTCAGCCAGTATCAGACACAGTGAAATCATATCTGCCAATTTAAACTGAGACTAGCAAAAAAGCCTCAACACATTTTTCCAAAGCCTACAGATGTTGGAAATGTCCCAGACAGTGAAGTATCACTCTCAATCGCAGTGAACTCCTTTGAAGAAACCCCCAAATCCAAATCCTGCACAATAACCCCCATTCAGTTTGGGCGAATATTGTTTTGGTATGTGACGGTATGCAGGAAAGTCTTTTGGATTCCTTGTTGATTTATGAATGCAAAACCTACAGGGCAAAGTAATGAAAATATTATTTGTCCTATAAATGTTACTAAAGAATTCATTGATCTGTGTGCTGAAAGAAAGCCCGGTCACTCTACCAAATCTGTCACTGTGAACCAGAAATGTCTAACACATGTTCAGGGAGAGTTGTCCAACAACCCCAAAATTCCTCAGCGTGCAAGTAATACAAAATACAAGGCAGGTTTAGTCTGTGGTGCAGATACTCTGTGCTGATACTCTGACATTGTAAAGTTCTTTAATCATATTTACACATGTGAAAATCAAATGGGCATGATTTGTCTGAAATCAGACAGTACCCTGCACTCATTAAGGTTAAAAAGCGCTTCCACATTATTGTCTGTGAAGGTTCTCAGTCATCCAGGTCATCGTAGTCAAAAGAGCTTGCAAAGAAGAAGAAGCTTCTCGGATGAGAGGTGAAACTTCTTCAAGTAACTTAAAGATGTCCAGACGCTTTTCTTTGCAAGCTCCTTTGCCTTCCACATTATTTTTTTTTTATTCTTACTTGAAAATTAATCAATTTAAATATCTGATTGGCAGCTGAATATTGTTTTTCCATGTAGACGACACATCACAGAACCTGTTACACGTGTTTATTCCCATTAAATAACTAAATTAACAGCTCAGAAAACGTGTGGTGGAAACGGTTTGTTTGCTCTCTGAACAAATGTATGATTTGTTTTGTTTCTTATTTATGAAAATGAACAACTTTAAAACACAGCATTCAGCATCAGGAAATATAATAACATGTGTATATGTTAATATCACATTTTAATGTGTATGTAAATAAACTGCACACTGAATTTGTTCTTCTTCCAAAAATAAGTTTTTGTAGCATCAACAGTTGACCGAGACAATATTTAGCTCTGCCAGTTTGTGGGTTTGGGTGGTGCCAACTAGCTGCCTGTGGCTGATTTAAGTGTCTCAGAATAAACATGGTTTGTGCTGTAAAAGCCCTGAATAATACTAAAATCTTCTCCCAGAACAACATTTGTCACGTATTCAATGAAATGCAGAGCACTTCAATTGGTGTCTAAGGTTTTGGCTCTTAGAGTCACTGAAAGTTTGCACTGGCAGGTTTGTCTCTGCCACATCTGCAGGTACTCTTTGAACAAGGTGGGCAAATCAGCCTTGAGTGCTGGAACTTCCACAAATAGCAAAAACATCCGACTTGCTGTCTAGTCATAGTTGACTTTACTAAGCTATACTGAGTCATTATTCCAGGATCGCCACCACACCCTGCAGAGGTCACAGACTGAGCAGTCCTCCATCCAAAACAAAATAAAACCTCAAACTGCCTTTTCTGTTATGTCTGATTCCTTCGGCTCTGGTGCACCTCCCCTTAGATTGTCAATAACACCGTCTTTCAGTGATGCTGAAAAACTTCTGAACACATTTCTAATTTACTGAATGAAAACTCAAGGATGCAGAGCAGGGGCTCATGAAAAATACAGTTGTCAAAAACATCTTTCTAATATGTTTGTTCAGAAGATGCTGGATGATTTCAGCAAATGCCTTTTTTTCTGGTGTATGGTTCATTAATAGTTTTTTAGGTGGCTATTACCTGTCTTGCTCTCTTTCTATCACATAAACTATGGATGAATGAAATACACAGTCCTGATTTCTTTCCTAGTTGTACGACCACATAAGTTGTTCCCACCAGCCACGACTGCCTAACTGGTACAAATCTCAGAAGCAGCCAAAAAGTGCAGCTTAAAAAAATACTTTCATAAACTTTTCAATACGAAGAAAACAGACAAGATGAAGGGGTGAACATTTAAGCAGATGTAAAACGTTCCCAAATATTTATTGAAGTGAAGCACAATAAAAGTGCTTTCAGCCCTCAAGTCCATGTGTTTCCTCTGAAATACCTTCTGCAGAGGAAGTGCCACAGGTGCAGTGCACAGCTATTACATGATGTAATGTACAACTTAGATTGAATAAAGAGGTCTACATCTATCCAAAATAAACAACTGAGACATGATTTAATTCTGCCAAGACACTTAGCCAGACACTAAATAGAGTAATTACCAAAGTTCCACACACCAGTATCTAAAAATGTCCTAAGACAGAACTGAAAACCACAAAATGAAAACCATACCAGTGAGAAAGAATTTTGATGTATGATTTAACATGATAATATGATAAATTCAGTCCAGATGTCAGGAGGCACCGTAGGACACAGACGCACACTTATAGTCAGTACTCTTCCAACATGAATTGCTCTGCTGGTTTTGCTTAAAATTATACCTGAATTCCAGGCATTCCAGCACAATGTGTGAAAGTCGAACAGAGTTGCCACAGGAACGCTCGTAGCAGGCGATAAGGACATCGTCAGGTCCTAAGGTCACTTCCTGACGTACACGGGGCCGAGGTCACTGCCGTGTCCACTGCGGAAAAAGAAAAGCACCGCTCGTCTAGACACACATCCACACCCACTCACCATGACTGCTTCACTGCGTGGGTAGAGGTGGAAACAACTGTCTGTGCAATGACAAATCACAGCTCTGCACAGCTCCATGTGTCAGTTCCTCGTGAAATTATAATGGTCCATGTTAAGTAATATAATGGCAGGAATCACGTGTAGACTCAGGGCTATCCCTACTCTGGAAAAAATGGTGGCCAGATCACCATTTTTTCCAGAGGGAAATATTTCTACTATTGGATGGATTTCTGTTACGTTTCTGCACATGTTCAAGATTTTATTGAATTCACCCATGCAGTTTTACTCATATATCCAAACATTTGCCAGGTACATTTTTCAGGATCCTGAATTTTTCTGTAATAAGACCATAAGACTGACCCTAAATTAAACAAGCAGTATGCCCTTACAGCTCACCTGGTTGAGCAAGCAACCCATAAGAATAAAAGTATGAAACTAGGCAGAGAAAGCATGGGAGAAACTCTATGCGTGTAAGGGTTGAAGTCTGTTAAATAAATTGAGAAAAGCAAAGAACAGGTGGACACAGACACACGCCTTGATCAGTTAGAGAGATTAATGCTTGAGTTCCCTAAAATTATTTGTACCTTCTTTCATGTTGCTTTCAAGATGACGCACCAGCTTCCCATCAACCACAGCTCTGTACTCTGTGATTAGTGTTGCCAAAGAACTTCTAAAAACATAAGAACTTGTGCCCGCCTAACTGTTAGTTTCCTAGCATAAACATTTATCTTCCCCTGACACCACCTTGCAATCTTCTGCCTCTTTGATATTTCACCTCTCATATAGAATATATTCCACCTTTGTGTACATTCCTTCACTCTTATACGTCACCTTATGTACCTCACTCTTCATGAACTCGTCACCGCAGCCAATTTCATCCTATTTGCAAAATCTACTTCTCTCTGCCCATCCACATTTCTTTTCTTGAAACCATACCTACTCACCACCTCCTCAGCACCTCTACACCTTTCACACACATGTCCAGTTAATGTGCTCCTTTTAACTGCCCTGAAATCCAGCTTTTTGGCAGATATTCAACGTCACCCCAGCTTCAAAATCTCCTCATCCTGTTTGACTTTTCATCCACAACACTTTTCACTTGCTCTTCTTTCAAGATCCCCCTACTCAAGTTCTCTTCTTGCCTATGCCAACTAAATATTCTGAATCCACACACACACACACACATATACATATATACATATACATATATACATATACATATACATATATATATATATATATATATATATATATATATATATATATATATATATACATACATAATCTCCAGATGCTTGCCTTTCTTTATCTCTTGATGTCTCTAACATGCCTTCCGCCGCTCATATTTCTTAGTCTTAAGCCAACAGTAAAACCCTGATGGCCATGCACCATTTCATTGTTGAAATCAAATATTTGATGTTTGCATGTTTGATTTAGCAAAGATTTTATGCTCGATGCCCTTTATGACACATACCTCCCTATGTTCTTGGGAATGACAGCAGGAGTACACTGGCTTGTGGCCCCTCTGTGGCTGGGTTAGTTTCAGTAAGGCAGGATTTATAGCAGTGGCTATGAATTAAATGACCAATTCAATTACCACATAAACTAGCGACTAGGTACCTGTCTACCCAGCATCAGTACACTAGCACTCTATTGCCAACATACAGATTTAACTCAAAGCACCACAGAGTTGCTAGGATGGTTTTAACCTTGTCTTGCTTCCTTATGTCCTATTTTTAGGTGTTAGATTTTCCCCCTTTTCCACCAAAATTACTTACATATACTGCTATCTCATCATCCTCGTGTCTGCTTACTTTTTTCATCTGACCCTGGGTTCAGAAGGGTGTTTTTGGAGAGCTGATTGTAGCAACATTAAATAAAAATATTCTGCTGCATTTGTTTACTCACCTAAACCAACAGCATATCCATTTCTGGTTTCATTTACTAAAAATAAATAAGAACAAATAAATATGGAACAAGGTCTCAATTCATGATGGCAACCACATCCTAGCATGGCACTCAGACTCCGTATTTTTAGTTGAAATTGTTGCTAACTTCAGTTAGATACAATCTGCTGCAGCTGCAGAAGTTTAAAACACAGAAAGACTGTATGCATGTATGTAAAGCATAATTTAGAGCTGTGGACTTATCTCATGTTACGCAATATAATGATAATTAAAGCAAACAATACTGAGGAACAGTTGGATGAACATTTAGCAGGAGTTCAGGACACATTTCCAATGAAATGTTTAATTTACTTTTCCGTTCGACTTCAGTTGTAAGATAAACAGTCTAGTCTTCTCTAGATCTGCATCGACAGCTAGATCTTTCACTGATGGCACGCAGGCACCTGTCTCGGTGCGTGGGAGTACTCAGACTGAGCTGTTTTCATTGTGGTAGTTCAGAAGCCGGTGTCACAGTTCCTTATCACAAGGCGATTAAAAAAAATATTTTGATTTACAGAGAGGGCAATGCAGAATAATCTGGCTTCTAAACCTGAAAGACTGGTTTTGAATGCTCTAAAGTGTTGACAGTTCTTTGGAATACTTTTTTCACTTCTCTGTTTGTTATAAGTTATATCTTATTATATCATTATATCTTACCTGCACTTAGTTTATGCTGTACCAGCGGTCAAAGGAGTAATCAAAGTTTCTGTCAGTTATTTCCAGAAAATGCATCTGAAAATTGGACCCTGAAAATTATTATAAAAATTCCAGCTTTCATTTCTTTAATATACGTTATAAAATAAGATGATTTCTTTCTTCTTTTTTGTGCCTATTGTGAAGCGTTCTAACTATCGCAGATGCTCTTGAACCACTATAAGGCGAGAGAGACCTCTAGTGGCCAGAGTGAGCAGTTTGCCCTTTATCTTTTGACTGATAAAAATCAGCTTTCTCATATCCGGACAGGCAGAGATAAATGCACAAAAACACAAACTCATCAGCGTTAAATTGTCTAACTTTGAAGCTCAGGCGTAAAACTTTTTTTTCTGACAAAGCTGATGACCCGAGTCATTCCTCTGTTTGGATCAAGTCATTCACATTTGTCTAGTCACTGTACTGGGTTTGGTCTATGTGTTGTTTGTGGTTTCTCTGTACTTATCTTTTGTCTCTGCACTTTCCCCTCACCCTGCACTGCAGATGGCTGCCCCTCCCTGAGCCTGGTTCAGCCCAAAGTCTCTTCTTAAGAAAAACATTATGTAATGCCAGCTCTGCATTTTGTTATAATTTAATCATTTGCAAAAACACCAACTAGTGACAATGTAACATCTTTGCTTTATGGCAGAAAAATAATCGGACCACTGAGCTTTTCCTTCTTACATTTAACAAATGTTGGCTCACTGTCTTATCAGTGAGGTTCTTTCTTAAGGTTGAATGGTCTTTATCTTACAATTAAAAAAACACATTGAGGCAACTTTTGTTAAGTTAGCTTAACTGAATTAAATACATGGTTCAATTTATAGATCTAAGTTCAATTTACAGATTTCACTTTCAGGGTTCTGGTATTTCCCTTATCCACAGGCAGAGCTGAGGCATGGCCAGAAGTGACTAAAGCCACAAGTGTGCCCATCTCACCCAATGGTAAGAACAAGATGAAGTCTCTGCTTTGATACTAAGGTGCCCATTAAGCAGTGATGCTTCCAAAACAAGTCATACTTGTTCTGTCTTTTTGTAGTTTCACTGTCATGAACTTGACTATGTAGGTCCGTTTTGTTTGGTTTGGTTTGGTCTTTTGCAGTTTTTGAGAATTACTTGGTCTGCTTTCCTTCCTGGGAAAACAGAAGGCAATGATTTACAAATCTGATAAACCCATATTTTTTTTACAATGGAACATAGAAAACTTATGAAGTGTTTAAACTGTGACATCGTATTAAAAACAGCTTATTTTGAATTGGATGGCAGCATCATGTTTCAAAAAGCTGGGATGAGGCAAGAAAAGGCTAGAAATATAAGGGCTGCTGCAAAGAAACTGCTGGAGCAAAACTTTGCAACTAATTTGGTTAGCTGACAACAAGTCATTAACATTAGAAGTTTTGCTGGTTGACTGCTACAGCTGTCTCAGGGCATCCTGTGCAGTTAGCCTCGTGGTAGTAAAACTAAAAAGAAGAATGAAAAATGCTCCGCTCTTCTCCTCTCTGCTCTTCTTCCCTTTTCTGGGAGGCAGTGGGGAGGTAGAGCGTACAGCCCGATCCGGCGGGGAGGTGTGGGAAGCCAGATCGGGCGCCCCCTTCTGGCTCTCCTCTCTATTCTCTCCTATCTTATCTTATCTTACTTGTCTCACTCCTCTCTGTCACCTTTTCTGTCCCTTTGAAGAAATGAGGCTCCATAAATGCTAAAGAGGTAAGTATTTCTCAGCTGCAGTGAATAGATAGAATAAACTGTAGAAAATTAAACAGGAGAAAGAAGAAGAAAAACTATTTTAACATAAACCATTGACACACTCCGGGGCCTGATCAACCCTGGCAGGGCCTCCTTGGATGAGGGTGTCTAGTGATAAACACCTGATGAATCTAAAGTCCACTACTGACGATGTGTCCCAAATTTTAACAATTTAGATCAGATCTCTAATCCCTAAACCTAACCAGGGAAATGGCAGGCTAGCTTGGGTAAAAGAACAAAGGTTGAGGCACACAATGATGTGTGCTGCTGGTACTCTGGGCTGCTTTCCTCACAACAGCCATCCCTCAAGATTTTCTCCATTAAAAGCAATGCATAGTCCTGGATTGTAACAGCTAGTCCTTTACTGAATCATTACTGGGTATAAAAAGAGCATCTTAGAGAGGCTGAGGTTCTCAGACGTAACAATAGGCAGAGGTTCATGCATCTAAGATCTGAAGATGCAAACTGTTTCAGAATAATGTTCCTAAATGTAAACTTGCAAAGAGAGAGAGAGAGCCTTTATTTGTCAGTTGGAGTTGCCCACACCGAGATGACAGACCTTGCCAACCGTACATACAATACAAAACATCACATTGGGGAGACAGGTCAGGCTAGGTAGCAAGGAAAAACACAGAAATTTGTAAAACAAAAGGTCAGACCAGGAGAAAAAAAGAATTTCTGCTCATACTGATCCCTAAAAGGAGTCAGCATGAGGAGAATACAAAATACTCCAGCACATAAAAAACACAAATGTCATCACATCTTGGTGATGGTGTGGCGTGTCAGTATCAGTGCACATGTGTGTGTGCGTGTCAGTAGGTGTGTCCTGTGTTCAGCCTGAGAAAGTGTCCTTTCACCCATTAGGCGAAGCTCCACAGTCCGCAGCCTACGCAGCTGGCCTTGAGGGATCGGGCGAGAGAGACAGTTCGTTTTCGTTATCATATCTCTTGGAAGAATTGCTGTTGTTCTCGTTTGTTCCAACCTTCAAGAGCATCCAGCTGGTGCAGTCAGGGTGGGGGGGTAGCCGAATGAAAGATGATGGATATGTTGTTTTGGAGCGAACACGCTGCATCAATTTTACAGTTGTTCTAGCATCCATCACTGGTGTCCAGGTTTATCTCCCGTTTAAGAGCTGTAAGCTCCTCCAAGATCTTTCCCATAATACATTCAGTAGGAACAGTCTGAGCGCTTAACTCTCTTCCCACATTTTCAATCAAAGTGGCCAGTCTTGTGGGGTTTTGAACTGCAGACTTTAAATATCAAATAATCTACAGTACGTAATATCCACAATATTGATTTCTGGTGAAATCACTGTTTGCAAGGGAAAAGGTCAAAAATCTGTATCACATGCCCATCACTGGGTCCTCCAGTTGCACTGCATTAAAAACAGACACGATTCTGTCATGGAAATCTCTGCATGGCATCAGGGACACTTCCAGACATCAGTGTCTATGAACAAGGTTCACAGTGCCATCCAAAAATGCAGGTTAAAGCTCTATCATGAAAAGAAGAAGCCACATGTGAATGTGACAACATTTGTGGTCGCGTTATCTGAAATTGAAAATAATTTTTCTTTCTGGGTGTGAGCAACATATGCTCACATTTTTTTCAGGCATGTCTTGTGTAATGCATTCAATACAGCTGCATGGCTTTGCAGTAGAAGGGTCCAAGTGATAACGTTGACATTACAACAACTGAAAACAAATTTCCCACGCATGGGACTAATAAAGGTTATCTTATCTTAAAACTTTTGACAAATCACGAAATGAAAGATGCAAAGAAAAGCAGCAAGACTATCAGACAACAACATTCCTCTGCCAAAATCCAGCAACTGGTCTCCTCAGTTCCCAGACATTTACAGACTTTTGTTAAAATAAAAGAGAATGCTGCACAGAACATGGGCCTGCCGTGTTGCTGACATCAAACTTAAAAAGACCTTGTTTCCTTCTTTAAAATTTTTCTCATTATTTCAATGTAAACATTTTGTTTCGCTTCATTGTAAAAAAAAAATAGGGTTTATGATCTTTGCAAGTTATCAAAGTTTTTTTATTTAAGCACTATTCCAATTTCTTTGCAATCAGGGTTGTATTTTTTGTAATACTTTTGAACATCTGCAACATGTGGAGATGAATTCATGGAGATGAAATGTAAATGTTTTCATCAATATATCCTGTCACATTGAGGAATGTGGTCATGTTTGCAGCTTTCCTTTGCATAACATCATGTGAGATTTGTGAATGTGAGAATATTTGTGGGAGGAGAAACCCAAACAGCAAATCAAATGTGTGCCAAAGACAACACCCACCCTCCTTCTCCCTCACCATTGGTGCTGCCTGGTGTAGTTTTGAAAACTCAAGATCACCAAAATGAGAAGCAGCACCTTCCTGATGGCAGGACTAAAACTTCACAACTGAACAAGGCCTTTTGAAAATGTACCAAGTAGTTTGCATAGTTTATGGCCAGTCTATACAAAAGCATATAACACCACATGGTAGAAAGTAAATCTACCTTCGGTTTGAGTAGACATTTTAGGTTATGTTTCACTGCCACCTGCTGGAAATTTGCTGGGCTTTCTATTGGCAGCTATAACACCTGTCCAGTCTCTGCTGCACAGACTTTGCCATCATGTCCAGTCACAATGATTTTGGAAGTGCACTAATGAGTGTATAAATCCTGTCTGTTTCCAAGTGACGCCCAGCTGTGAATGTTCACTGCTGATCTGTCAGTTTCTCTTCCATTTTCTGTTCTAAACACTGGATAAGATTTACCCACTTGTTTCTGTTAAAATCAATTTAAACAGAAACAGTTTGTACTGAACTAAAGAAGCAAATAAATGTTCTCCAAAATGACTAGAAACAGCAAGCCACAAGCACATCTGTTAGTAATTATCATGTTATTCAGAGAATATGTGAAGTATTGCAAGATTAAAGCAAAGTCATAAAGTGATATTTATGACAACTGCAGACTCTGGCGTTTTGTGGGAACAGTTTGGGGGAAAACATGTATCCTGTTGACAACATGTCCGTGGTGCTGTCCATAAATAAAAGGTTGTGTAAGCTGTAAAAAGAAAGAAAGAAAGAAAGAAAGAAAGAAAGAAAGAAAGAAAGAAAGAAAGAAAGAAAGAAAGAAAGAAAGAAAGAAAGAAAGAAAGGAGAGACCTCCTTTTGAGTGAGGTCCTGGCCAATATCACCTTTGGACTATAGTAAAACATCACAAAAACTTTTGTGGCTGAATGAAATCAAATCTGTGTAGTTTGTAGCATCCACTTAACGGCATGTCTGAATCTCATTGATTAAAATGACATGTACCATTTCCAACATTACTGTATTTGTCAAACATCAAAGCAAACTTGTCCTTTTTGATATCCTACAAGGAGCAACAAAAAGCAAATATTTAAGATATGTGTAGCCTCTTTCTTTCGATATGAATATTTGTTTATTCTTTAAGACAAAGACTTCTCTGTTTCTTATGATGATAATAAGAAGATAAAAAAGGAAATGGGAACTGTCGACCATGCATGTTTTTCTCTCATTTCTCCTGTGCCTGCACAAAAGGCTTTTCAAAACATTTTCTAATCGACCTCGCTAAAAAAAGCTTCATGTGTAAGGCCTTAGAAAAAACTCTCTGTTAAAGACACATCAGATTTATAGTTTCACATCTGTAGTGCAGCTTTTTTAAAACATGATGCCATTGTCTCTACATTAATGGGGCAGATGAGCTAACAGCTGTTAACAGTTAACATGTCAGACTTGTGTTAACCAAGAGTCAGTCCAGTTCTTGCACAATCTTCCTTGTCTTTATTAAATGCTGCACTGTTTACATGCTAATAAGCATGTAATGGAGACTTATTTATGGAAGAGGAAAAGAGTGAAGGGAGGCACTCAGATATTTTTTCACACTGGCTCAGTGGAATGTTTTTTAAATTGAAAATGGATTCTTTGTTGATGAAAAATTGTAGGATTGCTCTGAGCTACAACCACTTGTTGATGCTAGGAAGTGAAGAGAGGAACCTCTGTGTACGCTCGGTCTTGAAGAGGCTTTAAACAGAAACTGTGTCTTCAGCACGGGTGGATATAACAAAGTAACTCCAGTATTGCTTAAATACATATCTGTATAACCTTTTTTTTTAATGAAAATGATAAGTACAATTTCTGATCATTCTACAGTTGTTTTTAATGAAGTAACATTGTTAGTGTATGGCTTTGAGTACTTGTTGCATTAGTATTTTTACTTGAAGTATTACATAAAGGACGGGGATAGCCACTTCCTCCACCACTGGTTTTCAGTGATAAAAAGGTTCTTGAGAAAACTGCTCACAGCAAGACGGACAGATTATCTGGACAAAGAAGGACTCTGGAGCTGCTCAAATCTAATTTTCCAGCTTTAGGCCTCACAAATAAAATTCTTCTGGCCCGTTTAATTGGAAGCAGGATATTCAAAACCTCAGCAAAGAAAACTGAATTACTATCTCATAACAAAAATGCTGATAATTTATAATAGAAAAAGAACAAGGGGCTCATACAGAAATGTCACTATTATGAATCATTTTAGTGTTTTTTTGGCAGCAAACAGAAGGCTTCTGTGGATTGAAAGTAGAAACTAAGTGGAGAGTGGTCACATGTGACTGGCAATGATGATTGGGCTGATTTCAGGGGAGGTCAGCATTGGTTAAAATGCAAAATCTGCTGCCAAAGCAGATTGAAAATATAGCACGCAAGTTTGACATTCTGTTCACAGCTGTTTGGACTCAAGTTAAAAGAGGATGTGCTCACTGTGTTTAGATTCCCATGGACCAAAATGTTCTTTGTGTAAAAATTTTATCTCTGTGATATGAAATCTGAAAATACAAAAATAATGCTTCCCACTGCCATATGGTGCCATTATTATTGTTTCCCAACTAAAACCTAAAGATAAACTACACCGGTTTCAGCCCTTAATTCAGGTCTGAGTTCAACACTTTTAATGCTGACAGAAAAAGAGTCTAACCTGTTGTTGGGATTAGGAGGTTGTGCACTTTCCACGGCCAGCTATTTGAAGCATTTGAAGTAGGCCAATGGTCTTTGAGGTAAACGGATTCTTTTAAAAGCTCCAAAGTGAAGTTTATTGCAACAAAATTAATATTTTTGTTTGTGATTATTGTTCTTTTCTGGGGTCGGTGATCAGAGATTTGAATAAATGCAAACGAAATCGCTGGTTTCATATTATTAGGCCAATTAGATGGCTACAAAGCTCCCATCACATGGGTGCAAAGCTGCTGCCACAGACAACAGAGCCATTAATCCTTCTGCTCGCTGTTGTTAAGGCTACGCATGTTTAATGCACACTAAAGCGCACAGCCTGTTGCTGATCTGCACACCATCACTTCTCACTTTGTAGTCCAGCAAAAAACAGCCTCTTGGCGCTGCTTTTTGCATTTGGGAGGGGAAAGAAGGCGTGTCCCTGAGTCATGCATATAATAGCAAGGCGAGCGGCGATAAGCTTCGGTTCTCCACTCGTCAGCTCTCTGTACACCAGCAGGCTCAGCCACAACGCTTTCTCTACGATGGCCGATCGCTCATCTGAACAAGTAGTATTCAGCAAGCCGAAGGTATGTTCACAGCTCAGCCGGCTCACTGTAGTGTGAGCTTTAATAATTCAAGCGGTTTCTTTTTCAATTTTCCATGGTTTTACGCCCGGTACGCCTGCTTTGACACTGTTTGGGAACCATATTGTGAGAACCCCCTCGACAAAAAAGGACTCAAAAGAAAGGTTTAAAAATTAAACATAAAATAAAGTTTAACTTTTAAAAAAAAAAACCCAACTTCCTTCCTGCTGTCGTAATACCCGCACTCAAACACGGAAAAACGTTATTTTTCTTGCTTGGAGTTTGAAATTTGGCTACCCTCCTTTAAACGGACAAAACCTGTTGTATGAATGAAAGGAGCCGTGTGCAGCACCTTTCATTTCAATGCTTTTTTGCCGCAAAGCAAAGAAATTGGGGAAGGTCTCAAAACTTGATCGTGGCAGTTAAAAATTTATGAATTAATGTCCGCTCGTGGCATAAAAGGCTTAATGCGCCGGATTCTATCCTCGCTGAATAATAAACAAACGAAACACAACTTTTACATTATTTTCCTGATATAGCTTATCAATAATACTTTTAAAGGGATGATACTGACAACCGATGACCATAACAAAGTTTAACAGTCAAATAAACGTTTATTAGTCAGACAGTTTGACATGCAAATCAGGCACACAGGCAAGAAGTGTATATTGGTGCCCTTTGGAGCCTGAAACCTGTTACCTTCTTAGAAGCAGAGAAAAAGATGTGGGTTCTGTTGCCATGTAGTGTTGAGGTCACGTGATGTTGGCTTGTGAAAAATTTGTAAATGGAGATAACCTAACCTTAGGGTGCGGTGGCTGCTGGAAGAGATAATCTCATTACACACTAATATGCAGTTGAAGAGCTCATTGTGTGCAGCAACAACTGTCACCGGTTCACCAAACAGGTTTTACTGTATATGCTGAATGCATCACAGTGCTGTAGTTCAGGATTAGTGCGGTATGTGATCATTGGGTTGTGTTTGCTAAACTATGGTTGTGTTAAGCGAATTAACTCCACCTATGAGGCTACATGACTTGTTTTGTTGCTTAGTTGGATTACTCAAAAAGAGTTTAATTCGATGTTTGGCCCAACCTGGAAGTTCTGGATCTGGATTAAAGTTTCAGTAGTTGCACATCACATCTAAATGAGAGTGAAAAAAATAAATGGGAGAAATGTTGTCTTCATGTTCCTGGGTCCAAGAATTTAATCTATGCATAGTGTCATATTTGGCAACCTGACATATGTATTTCCAATAATTAACTCCAATCACATAAAGCTGAAATACAGCCAATGTCAACAAAGAATAAGCTATGAGTGTTGAACAGTACTGTTATGACAAATTTTCACATTACTTTTTCTGCAGACTGGTGCTTAAAATTTCAGGAAGTTTGGTCAGACTAGTTTCAGCGGGTTTCTTTGCTGTCTTAGGTCTGGTGTCTGCTAATGTAATAATTAATTTCTTAAAGAAATGGCTCATAACACATACATCATGACACTAAACATTTTGCATCTTTGCATGTCTTATTTTATCAGACCACCTGTTCTAAACCAAACATATTCAATGTACAATCCTGTAATGCAAAGTAGCAAATGATCACCACTGATTGATTATTTTTGTTGATCACACAATATTTGCTTCATCTATAAAATAGCAGAAATCTGTGAAAGCGTTTCAGTAAGACTGAATACTGTGCTCTCATTGAGCTTCTGTTATGTTTTAATGCTGCACAGCTGCATCACATTAAACGTGCTAAGGCAAATAGAAACATAAAGTTTTGTGCGATGACAGAAGTCAAATGTTGCTTCAAAATAGACCCAACTGGAATCCTGTCCATACCTCTTTTTAACTTCCTATTTTAGGATTGCCTAATAATTACAGAGTAGATAAGTGGTCATTTTCTTAAAAAGCAGCTTCACAAACAGCTTGTTTGTGACACTGGTTTGTATAAGGCACACAATGTGCTAGAGGAACTGCTATTTTCCTGAAAGAAAGAAATCCCTGAACTTGAACTTGATTACCCAGCTGTCTCCTGTCTGCATCAGCCATGTGGATGCAATATTGCTGACACGCTCGGCTTTTGTGTGGTGTTGTAGGCAAGGGACATCAACAACCTCAAAGATGCACACGCATTTCTGTGGTGAACATTTGGATAGAAACATCTGCTCTTTGGTTACCATTGTCACACCAAAAAGGATGCAGCTACGGAGCTGTGTAGACAGTTCATGTAATAGAAGCAAATCTTGCTCCAACTAGCAATTTTCTACTAAGTTGTTGTGTTTCAATAGGATATTACTGGACTCTGAAAAAAGTCCTTTCAGTCTTTTCAAAAAGTGCAAGGTTGTGTCATTGAAGATTTTTTGCAGGCGGAAACAGATCATAGTGAGAAATACTTAATTCATCTCATATTTGGGAATTTCTATGCAGTTATACAGTTAAGTGGTTGAAACTTTTTAAATTTTCAGTTTCTTCTTTGATGGGTGACACACCTGCTCTGAGGAGTCTGACACCATGATTGCAGCAGAAATACCTGCATATCTAGCTAACAAAACTCTTATGTAAAAACTTTCAGCTTCATGCTAACTTTCAAAGTCATGCGTACTATACAAAAAAGAGGAAAATATGTATTAATAATAATCATGCATACTTTATTGATCCCCATGGGGAAATTACTTGTTTTTCCTCTGCATTTGACCCATTCACTCAGTGGGCAGCCACTAAGCAGGTGCTCAGGCAGCAGTGTGTAGGGACGGTACCTTGCTCAGGGGTACCTCAGAGTAGCCATTCAGTGGATTCGAACCCCCGACCTTCCGATCATGGGGCAACCACTCTACCTACCGAGCCATCCCTGCCCCGTTCATGTATATATAATACATGATGGCATTTGGTGGTTATATTGTTATTTATTATGTTTTGGCATGACAATATAAAACAGAAAAAAAACATAAAGCTGTACATGTAGAGCTGGAAGCTAATAATGTGAAACACTTTAAGCAACTTGTAAGTATTAATAGTTGCTAATTTTCTGTCTGAGTTAATTTATGAACTTTAATCTGGAGCCTTCAAAGTACCAGAGTTACTGAAAACTGAGTAGTGTTACTCATTTTTCTAAAGTGATCAATAGACAAAGACAGACTTTGTAATCTTTGGAGACCACAGACTGGGACACAATGAAGGCTGCTTCTAACAGCTTGGACGAGTTTACGGACACTGTCACCTCCTATATCCACTTCTGTGAGGACAGCATTGTGCCATCACGCACCAGGGTGAGTTATAACAATGACAAACCCTGGTTTACCCCTAAACTCAAAAAGCTGTGGCTGGAAAAGAGTAAGGCGTTCAGAAGCGGAGACAGGGACTGCTACAGAGAGGCCAAGTACAGGTTCACTAAGGAAGTGGACATTGCCAAACATCAGCACTCTGAGAAGATGCAGCAGCAGATCTCAGAGAATGACTCGGCCTCTGTGTGGAAAGGTTTTAGGAATATCACCAACTACAAGCCTAAAACCCCCCACTCCACTGATGACTTGCTCTTAGCCAACACCCTTAACGACTTCTACTGTCGTTTTGACGAGCCATCAGGCAGCCTTCACACCTCCAACGACCCCAACAATAGAGGCACTTTGGACACTCATTCCCCCACCTCTCCCCCCTCCATAGAGCCATCACCACCTTCAAACTGTTCACCTGCAACACCCGCCCCCTCACCCCACACAAAAGAGGATTTCACACCACCTCCTCCGACCACAACTCTTCATATTCATGAAGCAGATGTGAGGAAGCAGTTTAGGAGTCTGAATGCTCGGAAAGCTCCCGGCCCAGACGGTGTGTCTCCTGCCACCCTCAGACACTGTGCAAACGAGCTGGCCCCAGTGTTTTCTGGCATCTTCAACTCCTCACTGCAGGCATGTCATGTGCCTGCCTGCTTCAAGTCCTCTACCATAATCCCTGTCCCCAAGAAACCTAGGATCACTGGACTAAATGACTACAGACCCGTGGCTCTGACATCTGTGGTCATGAAGTCATTTGAGCGCCTAGTTCTCTCCCATCTCAAGACCCTCACGGCCCCCCTCCTGGACCCCCTGCAGTTTGCATATAGAGCCAACAGGTCTGTAGACGACGCCATCAACATGGCCCTACACTTCATCCTGCAGCATCTGGACTCCCCAGGAACCTACGCCAGGATCCTGTTTGTGGACTTCAGCTCTGCCTTCAACACCATCCTTCCAGACCATCTCCGAGGCAAGCTTTCCCAGATGAATGTGCCTGATCCCATCTGCCGGTGGATCACTGACTTCCTGACGGACAGGAAGCAGCACGTGAGGCTGGGAAAGAATGTCTCGGACTCCCGGACCATCAGCACCGGCTCCCCTCAGGGCTGTGTTCTTTCTCCTCTGCTCTTCTCCCTGTACACCAACTGCTGCACCTCCACCCACCAGTCTGTCAAGCTAATCAAGTTCGCAGATGACACCACCGTCATTGGGCTCATCTCTGACGGGGATGAGTCTGCCTACAGGAGGGAGGTTGAACGTCTGGTGTCTTGGTGCAGCCACAACAACCTGGTGCTGAATGCCCAGAAGACAGTGGAGATTATTGTGGACTTCAGGAAGCACACAGCCCCACTCCCCCCCATCATCCTGACTGACACCCCCATCACCTCTGTGGACTCATTCCGCTTCCTGGGTACCACCATCACCCAGGACCTGAAGTGGGAGCCCACCATCACCTCCGTCATCAAGAAAGCCCAGCAGAGGATGTACTTCCTGAGGCAGCTGAAGAAATTCAACCTGCCAACACGGACGATGATGCAGTTCTACACCGCAATCATCGAGTCCATCCTCACCTCCTCCATCACCGTGTGGTATGCTGGAGCCACTATCAGGGACAAACAGAGACTGCAGCGTGTTGTGCGCTCTGCTGAGAAGGTGATTGGCTGCAGACTCCCATCTCTGCAGGACCTGTACACCTCCAGGACTCTGCGGCGTGCAGCCCGGATCTCAGCTGACCCTTCTCACCCTGGACACAGTCTGTTTGACCTGCTCCCCTCAGGCAGGAGGCTCCGGTCCATTCGCACCAGAACCTCTCGCCACAAGAACAGTTTCTTCCCCTCTGCTGTTGGACACATGAACAATAACCACATGACTGTCCCCGCCACTAACACATGACCCTACGCTGTGTCACTGCATCATTTCATGTCTGGCACTGATCACCACCTGCACTCATGTATATATCTTTCTACGTAGCACTCATAATTCTTACTCTCATGTATATATGTTTGGCACTGATCACCACCTGCACTCATGTATATATCTTTCTACGTAGCACTCATAATTCTTATTCTCATGTATATATCTCATGTATATCTCATGCACATATCTTTCTTTCTACATAGCACTTTAATTCTTATTGTCTGCACTGAAGCACCGCAGCAATTTCCTAATGTTGTAAACCTCAACATCTGGCAATAAAACCATTCTGATTCTGATTCTGATTCTAAAATTGGGATTTCATGGTTCTGTCACAAGTTTCACAGGCCAGCATGGCAGCACACTCAAATTCATAACATTTGATGCAATGGAAATACTGTGCTGATGTTGTTTTTAACATTACTTACAGCTTAGGCTTGTTCTTAGACAGAAGTATGATAAGAAGGTTGTGTGGCTTAACCGACATAACTTCATTTAATAATGCATAAAGCCTCTTTCTGTCAAGCGCAGAGCTACAGATAGGATATTGCAGATCTGTATTTTAACAGCTCCAATTAAATCATTTCTATTCATTGTTATTATTGAAAGTTCTGATATGAAAAATTATTTAGAAAACCGCACAGAGATTTGCCATATTTCCAAACCCATCCTTTAACAGGTGCCAGTGACATCAAGCCTTTGAATTCCCTTTTATGTTGGAAACATGGTTTCAACCATATGGGATGAAGCCAAGCTTTTCCAGGTGTAAAAGATGCAAACCCACAACATCTGGCATTTTCCAGGGAAACAGTAGGACATCAGAAATCCCGGCGCTCTTAAATTCAGCTGTCCAGGGTTTAATAAGTCTTTTCAGAGCCTGACACTTTTCTCTATAATATTTATTTAATGTGAAATATCAATTTCTAACGAAGCAAAAAATGGTGAATAAACATTCCAGCTGTCAGAATTTGATGATTTTGGAGCATGAAAGTGAGTACATCAGCTTTTCCCACTGAGCCCTGCTTGCTTCAGAGCAATAAAAACATGAGCTTTTTTTTTTTTTTTACATGTGCACTGCAGCATAAACCTTTGTAAACACTGATAGAGGCGCACATGAGAATACAGCCAATGTGAGATTAGTGCTAATAATCACAGTGTGCATGTGGTTACCATGTGTTCTGCCTTCACCCTACCTCATCTTCAGATAATGTCCTAAACTGTCCCAAGTTTCTCTAATTTTAAGCTTTGGCAAAAACAGTGTCCTGTGTCGGTTCCCACTGCTCAATCAGAAGCGGATTAAAGCATATTAACCAGTTGATTAATGCAATAAAAAGATTAAACTTCTATTGAAACAAGTTTCAATAACCTTGCCTAGTTCTTTGCTCATCATCACTTCTAACCAGAGGTTAGAATTAAATGTCTGTGGTAGGAAAATTTTCATTTGAACCTCGCTGTGACAACCAAGGTCTCAGCTGTTAAGGGAGGGGCAGAGATTTATCATTTGTCATCTGGTTGGAAAAATCAGCACTCACAGCGATGGAAGGAGAGCCAGAATACTTATTGTGACCCTTCGTTGGCACTGCTGGCCTTTTCACCACTTGTTGCTCTGTCATGCATACTGCATTCACGATGGGCTGCAGCCAAATCACAGAATTGCAACACACCCCTGCTCTTGCTTGCTGCTCCACTGACATCATATTTGTCTTCTATAAACTCCACCAGGTTTCTGCGTGGAAGTATTTTTGATAATCAGTTTATTTGGCAACAAACTTTCTCATTCACAGGTTGAGCTGCACGTGCACCTGGATGGAGCCATCAGGGTGCAGACCATTATGGATGTTGCCCAGTGAGTTAATATATTTAAATTGTATTAGTTTTTTATTATGGACGTTTAGATATTAACTGTCATGGCAGGTATTTTGGATGATACAGGCCAAAGAAAATTCTCCGACTTTATTTTGAAAAGGCATTTGGCCCATTAGGAATTATGCTTTGGGAAATTGTAATATGGAGCGTGAACTAGGATGCCAGAATGTTTTTTACATAGTACCAAAATCACTGACTCTTGATATCGTTTTTATTGGTGAAAATAAACTCCTTTATTAGAAAGTAGTTTTAAATCACTGATATGGTCAAGGTAGACCATTGAGTAAAAATCTTAACATTATATTTTGTTGACAGGCCACAGACTGAAATTAGGATGGCTGTCGAGTCGCCTTCTAACATTACTGCACGGTGTAATGCAGGGGTGAGCAACTCCAGACCTCAAGGGCCGGTGTCCTGCAGGTTTTAGATCTCACCCTGGCTCAACACACCTGAATCACATGATTAGTTCATTACTAAGCCTCTGGAGAACTTCAAGACATGTTGAGGAGGTCATTAAGCCATTTGAATCAGCTGTGTTGGATCAAAGACACATCTAAAACCTGCAGGACACCAGCCCTTGAGGCCTGGAGTTGCCCACCTCTGGTATAATGTTAATTGCATTATATTAGCGTGAGCATTAGCCGTTGCAAACATGGAGCATAGTTGATTTCATCATGTCACTGCCTGCTGTCTCAAAAAAGAGGTAACTTGTATTTGAGGAAAACATATGCCTGTCTGTAACTTCCTTTCTTATCAGTGAGTCAGGGTGGAGTTATTGTCAGAGCTGCTCTCTAGTTGCCATCTTTCTAGTGTAGTTTTTGCAGTGGCTTGTGGGCATTTTTCTTCTTCAGCATGTAAGGGTATTACAAAAACATTGGCAGGTGTATGCTGTCCATGTCAATTCTGAACAATGTGAGCCTCGGTACATACGCTGCTGACACTGTCTGCGTTGTTCCTTAAAAATTGTAATATCAAAAGATTAGTTCTGGTGACATGCCTAGTGTAGATTCATTTATGAAAAAAATGCTACGGCAGCAGTTGTGTTATTTTCCAAGAGAATAAGTGCAGAGCAAAATTGGTAATTTCTTAGCTTTATTGTTAGAGGCTCATACTCACTGACATCAAACACACAAGGTAGCCGTGCCCTGAATCTTAACTGCTTTGAAATTTTTAAATTCCAACCAGAAGAGCCAACTGCTGGCAGTTTGAAAGAGTGGAGGTTTAAGTCACTTATGCAGTGGCTTTACATTTTATTTCAGGAGGCTACAAGCTTCCTTTATGTACAAGCTATATTTTTTATGACATTTGTCTACCATTTGTTCCTAGTCAGGTAGTTCTCATCTCATTTGATTTGGCAAAATAGCAATATACTCCATCTCAGAAGGCTTGGGTGATGAATATCAGTCACCAAAACAGTCAAATGTTTTTATTCAGATTTTTAGTGGTTTATGTCACACAAATTACTGCTGTTCCAAATTTCTTTTAAACAAAGTACACAACTCAGTTAAAAAAACATTTATAAAGGGTAAAATTAAATGCTTACATTTCAATGCAGTTTTTACATTTTTCTATTTCCTTTTTTTGCCCTATGTTAGGATGCGTGGTAAAACTCTGCCTGTGAATACTGTGGAGGAGATGAAGAAGAGGATCATTGTGGAAAAGCCTGGCACCCTCACTAGTTTCTTGGAAAAGTTCAACGAGTATATGCACGTAATTGCGTAAGTGCCACATTTCAGTTGCATACTTAGCTAAGGTGTTTCCCTCTTGATCAGCTGACCCTGGGTGCAAAGAACGAGTTACTAATAGCCTAGTTAAGCAGTTTGTTATCACACTGACATGACAGATTTCCCTATTATGTAGCTACTACAGTCATAGTGCATCCAAAGTCTTTGAAATCAGGATGTGTGGTATAGCTGTGACTGATGATACTGACCTGGCAGGATTATGCAATATAATTGTGCACCATGACAGGGGGTTGATTTTAAATGTCAGACATACAGAAGAGGAACACATTATTACAGAGCTCAAGTTCCACTTCAGCAGCCAAATTAAAACTAGAGTGAAGTTGTTCTCGGTTCCTTTCCAGTGTCACTCTGTCTTATATTTAGTTCCCGCAGTAACTGGCCTCAAACATTTAAAAAGACCGAGTACAGGCCTTCAAATGTTCAATGGCCATAAAAGAATTCAACAATGACGGTCTGTATAATGTCTGGAATGCTTCATGCAGTTGTGCTGAATGGACTCTTCTGAATCAAGGCGCTTAAAGCCAGGACAGCTTCAACAACACAGGGAACCTGCTAGGCTGAGTTGAGCTTAGGCCGAATTGTTGTATGAGCTTGGCAGTGATGAGGCTGCGTGTGTGTTCTGAGGGGGTTACTGTGAGGACACTGCAGAACATGCATTCAAGGCTGGTCAATGAGCTTTCGCTTTCATTGTAAATGCTGGAAGCAGCGTTGTTTGCAGTCACATGATGTGCAAGTGAAAACGTGCTGCTGGAAAAGAGGGAAAGCTCTAATTCTCTCAGTATTCGCCCAGAATGAAAGTATTGTATTGTCATGCAGAAAATTATGAAACTATTTCATCTGAAAAGAAAGTGTTTTACAAATTCCCCTAACAAACGAGACTCCCTGGATTGATCCCAGGAGGAGAAACAAATTCCTTTGACGTTGTGTCAGAAAGGGCATTCAACATTTTGGGGTCCTTAAAGTCCTTGTACTTATGCTTCTCCAATGTGCACTGGATCTCCTACAGTGTGTCAACACCAAGTATTAAACATAATTTCAATAAGGTGAGATCACTTGGAAGAATTTGTACATAATTTAACATGTCAGTGTAAATGATAAAAACGTTTTGCTTATTTCACCTGGTTTTAAATTGTAGAAGAAAGCCGAGAGGATCATTATGCACAACATGGAATAGTTGTCAGTGTCAGCGAATTTAATCTAATACAGATTATAAGTCAATCAGCAAAAAAAATACGTCCCGTATCATAGATCATATCAATAACACTTGAGCTAACTCCTAGAAATGCTTATACTGCGCATTGTGAAAGACAGTAATGTATAGATAGCTGGTTAGGAGTGGCCAGTGCTTTTGCTTTTTTTTTTTTTATCATTGAGATAAGCTTATCAGAGCTAATGGGCATTTTAATTTGTTCTGTGTTTTTCTGTTTCAATTCTCAGTGGAGACCGAGAGGCCATTAAAAGGATAGCCCGTGAGTTTGTTGAAGACAAAGCCAAAGAAGGAGTGATTTATGTTGAAGTTAGATACAGCCCACATCTTCTAGCTAACAGTGGAGTGAAGCCAATTCCATGGAACCAGGAAGAGTAGGTATTTGGTTTGCACAGCTCAAATAAAGGATCAAATAAACTTCTGATTCATTTACTGGAACGTTTCTTATTGTCTTTGCTCAGGGGCGACCTGAGCCCAGATGAGGTGGTGAGACTGGTTAACGAGGGCCTCAGCGAGGGGGAGAGAGAGTTCAAAATCAAAGCCAGGTCCATTCTATGCTGCATGCGCCACATGCCAAGTAATGAACTGTTCATGCTCCTGTCTGCTCACACAACCTTGTGAGATAAGGTTTCTTGCTGTACTGTGTTCTGCCTTAGCCACTGCCTCAGTTATTGTTTTTAGAAAATAAAAATAAAATGAACACAAGCGCCACAGAAAAACGCAACATGCTAACTTAATTTATACTATATAGATATAGATATGCAAACCTTTCGTATTTCTTTCAAATGAATATGCTACAAATTGTTGGTCTCCAATGAGCACTGTATGAATGTCTGATGGACTGTTTTAAAAGCATTTTGAGCTCATAAAATGAAATTGCTAACGTGACTGTGTTAGTTCAGCTGATGGTTAGCACTGCACTCACATCCAGAGGTTTCTGAGGACAAACCATCTAGGTGGATGGAGCCTTTCTGTGAGGAGTTTGCATGTGGCAAATCCACTATCGTTCAGAGCCTGAATGATAGTGGATTTGCCACTATTTGGTTATTTAAAAATCGAATATATGAGCCAATATTTTCTCCTCTCAGATACACAATATATTGACAGATTTCCCTAAAATTTGTGTAGATGTTTACGAGGTTTTACAAAGATCTTAGAAAAATGACAGTGCAGTGTAAATATATTTTTAAAAGACCTGGATTACTTATTTATTCTGCTTGGCTCTGCCTGGTTAGCTGATAAGTTTGTGGTGTACTAAATGTGCAATATAAATGTGCTACACACAAGGAAGCTACAGAATTCCCTTCTGGCAGACAAACTAAGGGTGGTTCCCATGTCTGCTTTGCTTTATTATTTTATTTATTGGCTGTCATTAATAGTAATACTAATACATCAACAAGTAGCTAATATCAGCTGATATATTGGCCTCACTGGGTGATTCAGGTGCTTAACTTTTCCCACAGTCAGGTTATTTGGTCATTCTAAATTAGCTGTATGTGTAGATGGTAGTCCATCCCTCTGTGTCAGCATCATCTACCTCACCCTTGGCCCAGTGTCAGCAGACATACTCTCTATCCTGTGACCCATTTATACGTCCCAGAATCATGTTACAAACAGCGTGTGATTTAGTGTGGTGATGTTATGGGCATTACTGTCTGAAAAAGACCAGGGGTACTCAAAACATCACAGTTTTTGTGGTGTAGTATTTAGGTATAACTGGAGACCCACAGTTTGTAAACTATTCATTTTTCTACATCAGTCACAAGCTGTGATAAACCAGTAACATGTGCAGGGTGTTCTGTCACTCCTTGACAGCTGAGATAGGCTCCAGTCACCTACTATTACTGAATTTGATAAACCGTTAAGAAAATGGAGGAACTGATGATCATAGATAAACGTTCCCTAATTAGCACTTAAAAGGATATCTGAGGGTAATGAGAAAGCCTCAGGTTTTGGTATTTTCTCTCAGTGGTTATTGATTAAATAGCTCCAAAGTAATTAGGATTAATCCTCAGAAGGATTTGATCACTGAACATTTGTTGAGGTTTTTGGCCATCAAAGAAAATAACAATATTACTTGTATTTAGAGGCAAGAAAACATCAAGGATTATATTAAAAGAAAAAAAAAAAAAAAAAAGCATTAAAGATCCACAGCTTTCACAGGAGAGGGCTAACGAGTGCTGCTAGTATCTGCACAAGTACACACTTCAAACTGCTGTATCAGTAATTCTAACTGAGGTAACATGAGCAGTTACCGTTAGCAGCAGCAGCACTGATCGTAGAGATGTGTCCTTTGCTCTACTCCGTTCCTGCAGCTGTTTCCGGTATAACCGCCAAGTGAAACTCATATCTGCCATCGTGCATTTTCTAGTACAAGTCTCACAAAAACAGGCTGAAGCTGTTTACATTTTATTTTCATTTGTGACTTTGTGAACGGGACATCTGAATTTGTTATGGTTTAGACAGCAAATACAGATGCATTACCAGCTGTTGCATGCAGGTAGAGTAGTTTATGCTTAAACACGTTACAGTGCGTACTTACGTAACTTTGGATTTATGTAAAAGTAGAATAGATATGAGTGAAGTAATAACAGACAGGATGTGACGCACCAAGTTGAGGAAACACTTTATTGCTTTCGTGCTGAACATTAGATAAGAAACAGTGTTTTTGCAATAATAATAAAACCAGGAGATCAGCATGGAGCAACCACGTTTGTATGTTCAAAGGTTACAAAGGTCACATGTTGCTGGCACTGGTTTCACATTGACTTTACAGACTGTTTCATTAAGAACAAAACCTCTGTTATTATCAGCCAGGTGAATACAGTTATGAATGTTCATTAAAGTTGTCTTGAACTTGTCATAAAAGAAGATTAATCATGTCGTCACATTTATGTATCATTTAGCATGTGTGCTATCAGTTAGCAGGACCAAGCTGTTTGGTAACACATGTATGTTTTAAATTCTCCAGGCTGGTCAAAGGATGTTGTGGAGCTGTGTAAGAAATATAAGGATGAGGGAGTGGTTGCCATTGATTTGGCAGGTGATGAGTCTCTCAACTGTGAAGCCAATCCTGAACACAAGGAGGCCTATGAGGTGAGCTTGTTGAAACACCAGTATGATGAACATCATCCATCAGAAGGAACTTTAAATTGTCTTTGTTTCACAACAATGCTATATAATCCAGCCTCACCCCCTTCAGCTGTAACAATAAAGTATTATGTCATTTTTGAGGTCATAAAAATACCTTTACAGTTGTAAAATCTAAAAAGAAATGCCTAACTACAATACCTTTAAAAAAAAACACCTTTACAGTCGTAGAGTCTGTCATACTCCGAGTGGCTACGGCCAGATAAATATAGCTGCTTTTTTTTTTTGCATCATTAACTTTCAGGCATCCTTAGAGTATTGGAAGCTTTATTTTACAGCTGCATGGAGAGAGACGTTTGTGGGATCGTAATTTTCCACAGTCAAAATTCATAACCGTTGGATGCATTACCATGAAATCCTTTGGGAACCTTAAAATAAATGGTCCCTAAAGGATAAATTCTATTGACCTGCATTTTAATGCAACACTGTCAGTGAATGATGTTCATTCCTTACATGGTAAGATGTCTTACATACAGATTTAGGAGAAAATGCTTCTCAGATGCTATTTTGGTCATGCCCCGACTTTTCCTCTAGCACCACCGGATGTAAACATTTTTGCACATTTTAAATGTTTTTAGTACTTTTTAAGAAATTGGTTTGGTGCAAATGTATTTCTAAGTCAGACTGGAATAAAGACTTTATCATCTCACAGAAATATATGGTAAAAACTTCAGCTGGTACAATATTTTTGTTTTACAACAATTTACCTAATAAGATGCCTGACAGCCTTGATCGTAGTTCCTAGTTAGCAAGCTCGAGCATGCACAGACACTTAACTAAGCCGGTGATCGTGGTTATGTTTACACTTTGCATTAATGTTTTAGCAATATCACTGTGGGCGTGTAATCATTGTGGATTTAATTGGTGTATAACTTCTATGGAATGGGGGCTTTATGACATCGTTAGTCTATTTGCTGGTCTGCTGAAATATCCTGACAGCTGTAGGACAGATTGACATATAATCTGTTTTTCTTTGGTAATGCCCTGAGTTTGCCTTCTTCTTCTGGTTATAGGTAAAATGTCTCAAACTATTGGCCCTGGTTGCAATATATGATAAAGACGCTCTCCTTAGAATTGATCACTATGATTTTCTCTGCCCTTTTAACTATCACCAATTTTAGTTGCATATTTAGAGGAGCACACAGTAAAATGTAATTTAGATTGTGTATTTTATCATAATCCTAGTTTTCTTTTGACGCTGCAGCTAAGTACAGCCGCAGAGTAAATGTTCTCAGTGAGAAAGTTGTATTTATTTACTGGCATAGACCACTATATAGAGAATTTATGTACTGATGCATATCTCTATCCAGCAAATATGGGAGAAAAATCTAATTTCCCCAAACCAATTTCCTCTTATGCAGTGAAGCTTGTCAGAAAAATCCAATTTCTTTTTCTGCCAGCCAGTATTGATTAATTCTGGGAACACCACAGTAAGTAATCAGTTTTCCCTGTCAGACCTTAATGAAGGAAGTAGATTAATCACTTAATGCACTGAAGTGCTGGATATTTTACATCAGTTAATTACATCAATTTTACATTAATTACATTCTGAAAGACAGGAGGGGTTATGATTACCAGCATGGGTAGGTATCATATCATAATTTGTATTTCATACTTTTTTAGTATGAAAACAAAAGAGTAGCAATAATAATAGAGCTAAATACTCCTAAAGAGATCTGACTGTGGTCGTTTGTTTTGGTATTCTGTTGTTACTGTCAGTGATGCACAGGAGAGAAACTGTAGCAAAAATCTGGCAAATAGAATACAAAAATTGGAAAGGCAGGAAAAACAAACTTGGTGGTGATTAGAAATCAGAATCAGAATCTCTTTATTGGCATTGCACACTAAGAAATGAAGTGCAGTACCCTTTAAGGTATAAACGTTATATACAAAATAAATAAAACAAAATATAAATAGGGAAGGCTAAACAAAAAGACAGACATTCAGAAAATGTGCACAGCAGTGCCTTCATATCCTGTGTCATCTGATGACAGCAGTTCAAACACATTATGATGAGTTACGTCAAATATTTTGAGCTTTTCTGAGAAGTTCCTCCAGAGAGTGGGAACTTCACAGCAGCAACCTTTAAACAACCTTTAAATGAGAAGTAGGTAGGAACAATTAAACACACGTGAAACAAATGAGGGCATTCGATTGCAGAGGCAGAAAAAAAGAAGAAAATCATAAAAACTTCAAAGTAAGAATCTAAAAACACAAATAACTAGCAAAGACTAAGGCATGAAAACACAAAAGTCTGGGGGGAAATAACACTAGAAATTATTAATAACTAATGGGTACCTCAAAAAGAATCACAATTTCAAACCCTTGAAGTCTTTTTGAGTCATGTGCAGTTAAACATTACAGTAAATAATGAGTTTAGCCTAAAACTTGTCCTCACTGGATACTTGAATCATTTACTAAGCTGCTGTTTTAATATTAATACCCCCCCAAACACAACGTGTTGATGTAGTAATAGTATAAGAAAACACTACATGAACTTTCATCTGTGAGCATGAAAAAAATTCCTTTCAGTCACTGCCTCGGCTTGTGCGTCAATGAAAGTAATTCACAAGCTAGTTGTAAACCATGTTGTGCAATTCCAGTGCAGCATCTGCAGATGTTGCATGGATTTTGTTGGCTGGCTCATTATGCATTAAGCATCAACAGAAAGTACAATACCATCTGAATGACTGAAGCATTTCTGTAATGTTATTCAGTGTAAGGTAAACAGCCTGCATGCGTATATGCGCGTATAGATAGGTAAATAACACAGTTGCAGCTGAAAGTTGCATGCACTCGTCTTGGATATGAATGTTTGGGCTTGCAGTGATTTCTGTGAGCTGTTCTTTTTCTTTGGAGTCATTGCACAACATCCAGAAAAAAAAACCTGACTAACTTCTTGAGGCCAAGGCCTCTCAAATTTCTGTTAATGCTCGTGATCAAATACAGCTGGGCTTGTTTTACCACACTCATTGGACTGACAAACACATACAAATGCATCTAGTACAACTAATAATACCCAAATTTTGTTAAAAGTACCTAAGAATGCTCATGTTGACCAAACGCTTCCAACAAACTTCTGGCATAATAATCTAAGGGGTTTTGTTTGTATTTTCCAACCCTGTATACAGAATTTTTATTTCAGACAACCCCAAATAACTAAAACTTTGTGTCTCAAACTCTGAGTGAAGATACGTGGTGTACAATCGTTAAGCACTAGAATAATTCACAGAAAACCTTTCAGTGCAACTGTATGTGCATTAAGTAAATCTACAGTTTACATTGTATTCATTGCATACATTTTATTTGTTACATTTTTGTCATTCTTTGTTTTTCCTTTAGAGAGACATTGTTTTTCTAACATCTCTTTATGACGAGCAGTATTTATCACTATCTGCTGTGAAATGTATATACAAGCCCCCACACTGTACGTTAATTATTAACGAGTACCAGAGCTGACAGAACAAAGTCCTCCCTAATATTGAAGGTTATCTTCATATGTGATCATTAGATGCATGCAGTATGAGCTGATTAAGCAGGACACACTCGGTGTGCCAGAGGTTGTAGATGCTAAAATGAAACCAGATGTTCAAACCAGAGTAATGCCATCTCTATATTTAGTTTACTTCGATGACAAATTAAACATTCATTTTTATTTCAATGTGTACCCACTGGGGGAACGTTTATTAAAGTTTTCACTTCTGCCAGAATAAGTGTGTACAAGAACCTGTCTACATTATAAACGGCACTCAAGTCAGTGGTACACATTACAGATGTGGAAACCAAATGTTTGGCTGAGCTCTTTGATTGCTGCTGCGTTTCATGATTGATTTTGTTCCCAGGAAGCAGTACGCTGTGGGATCCACAGGACAGTTCATGCTGGCGAGGTGGGGCCGGCCTCTGTGGTGAAGGAGGTGAGCTGTTCAACAGTAACTTGAGACATTTGTGAACAGGCTGGTGCAGCCTACTGATTGTTTAACCGTCCGTAAAAGCACGTTTAAACAAAACAGTCAAGCCACATGTTAACAACAGAATTAAGGGCAGAGGTCCAAAGAAAACAAGAAGAGCATAGCTCTATGTCCGCTGTAGCCCAGCTGAAGGTTAGTGTGAAAACAAATTGGGAGTGCCTTTAAATTGCTCCATACGTACTGTGTGCATTTTAAGGAAGTAAGCAGCTCAACTATGAGACATTTCTGAGTGAGGTGGTGGAGTCATGTTAGTGCTTATATATCCTAAAATACCTGTAAACTAAACGATCAAGCCACACAGTGACAACAAAAAGGGCGGGCATGTCAATAAAATAAGTGTTTTATATTTAGTGTTGCCCATTTGAAGCCTGGTAAAAGAATACATTTAACACTGAGTAAATACTATATATGGGTAAAGGACGACACAACAACGGACATGTGAAGGTCCAACAACATAACAAACATGTGAGGCACACCCACGGCCAACCCTGAGAGGGCCCCTTTCCTCCAGCAGAGAGCAGACAAATTTTAGCACAACTTCTTCGATAGCTGGTTCATTATCATTGGAGTATAACTGAAATAAATTATGCAACACTAACTGTAGACTGTTGGGCGACTGCGGCTCATGTGGTAGAATAGGTTGTCTGTCAATCAGAAAGTCAGGGGATCAGTTTTCTTGGATCACTGTGATACTGAGCCTTATGTTGTCCCTGACACATCCATCGTGTGAGTGTGTGTGAATGATAGATAAAAGCATAGAGGTATAGATAAAAGCACTGCATGAATTTGTGCGAATGAGAGATGTAGCAGAAAGTGCTCAAAATGAGTAGAAGTACCAGTCGAAATAAAGTGTCACAGCTGCTGTCACTAATCATGCAGTAACTCGTTATTACTCGTTATAAGTTATTGTACAAAACCCTGCCCCTCTATTTAGATCTGTGCACATTCTTACTGCGTAGACAAGATATTTAAATAGAGCAAACTTTCCTCAAATGCTCACTTTGGGTCACACATCTGCCGCTCACCCTACACTGAAGCTACAGAAGTGTTCTCAGTTTCGTTTGATGTTGTCTAAACATCTACCTGGTAACACGGACTGCATCCTTCGCAGCTGTTGCTGACTGGCAGCGGCATGGTTCATTCAAACTCCTGTGGGGCCTACAAGGGTATACTTAAGAACCCAATATAGGTCTACATACTGTGCTTATTTTTTAATGTCCATCCAAACTTCTGTAGTGCATAACCACTTTATGTCTGACTAAAATAAAACGGCTGCTCTCTAAAGAACCCATCCTTTAAACTGACAGTTGAGCTATGGCATAACATCTGAATGTGCCTCCAGAAATAGCTTGAAGGCACTGCTGACATGTGCAATTTTCTACACTTTATAACCTTTCACCTCTATGTTATGAATTTCTGTTTCAAATTTAGGCTGTGGAAGTGCTGAAAGCTGAACGTGTTGGACACGGTTACCGCACTCTGGAGGACGACGACCTGTACAAAAAACTGCTGGCTCAAAACATGCACTTTGAGGTAAAGAACTGTGTGAAATTCTCAGCATTTTCATTATAAATATGAATCATACGCAAAGTTATCTAATCTATTAAATGTACTTTGCTCTTTGATCATATTGCTCATTACAGACAGGAAATGAGATTGTTCTACTAGATAATTACATTGATAAGTGGACTGGAGGGCTACTAAGTATCTACTTAGCGACAGTGATACACTGACCCCTAGTGGAGAATTTGATGTTTGCCTCTTTGTCAATTCCTTGCATCCTTTCCTGCAAGTGGAAGAGACACTTTATAAAATCAGACATTCTCATAGAGCTCTGTTTATTGTTTTGCTGTAGCCTCCAGCTGTATTTTCTGGTCTCAGATGTCAGCTGTTGATGATGGTTTATATATTTAGGCATACTGCCTTTAGATAAATTCACAACATGGCAGAATGTGACAAGGACACAATATTTGTGTCCTTTTCATGCAGTTGATCATCTTAAATAAATGAAACAACATATGAACACAAAGAAACCTTATCTTTAGAGTGCTTCAGCTACATATATACCAGCTCTATGTCATGGCTCTTTTATACGTCATGGGTAAGAAGATTTCTGCAAAGTATATAGCTGCGGATCCTCAATTTTAGCTCTTGCAAGAAGTTCCTCTCTCCTCCGTCCTTCAGATGTAGTTTAGGAATGAAGACATCCTTTGAGATGGGACACTCAGATTGATTTCACAAGTATGAAGTTTTGAGGAGTTAAGGAGGTACAGAATAAAAAGAAAAGACCTTGGAGTAGTCTCTGATGCCTTAGTGCGGCACTTAAGGGATCTATGGCATCATTAATTCCAAGTGTGCTTTTCCTGCCACAAGTCAAAATGTCTACTGTGAAAAAGGTGTTTTAGAAACACCTCATCTTGTGTTTACATCCTTTTGTTGTAAGGAGAATCAGGGAAGCATTGAGGCGACCTTTGTCGTGATTTGGCGCTATATAAATAAAATTGAATTGAATTAGAAAAAAAAAAAGACTGGAATATTTTGGCCTCTCAGTTTTGCCTTTGCTGTTCTGATTGCAGACGTGTCCTATTTCGAGTAAGCTAACAGGTGCCTGCAACGCAGACTTCACCACACACCCCGTCATCACGTCAGTTTCTGTTTTTTTTTTTTATAAAAAAATTTCAATTATTTTATTTAAATATTAACTAACTTTGGGCATCTATTCATTTTCGTACTATTTCTTTCGTGCAGGTTCATGAAAGACAAAGCTAACTACTCTCTGAACACAGATGACCCTCTGATCTTTAACTCCAACCTGCATCACGACTACCAGACAGCACACCAACACATGGGATTCACCGAGGAGGAATTCAAACGACTGGTGAGATCAAATGCATGAATAATCATAGCAGTAGTTCACAGGAAGAATTCATTTGAATATGGTTTGAAAAGAAGGCAGGGGGTGTAATTGCAAGGTATATTGCATCGTTAATTGAAGCAGGGACCAAACCTTCCATGGAGAAATAATCCACTGTTCACCGAAGAGCCTCAGACGCACCAATTGAGCTTCACATCCAAGTTCCACCAGGTTTGGAATAATTTTCAAAGAGCTTATTAAAAGGATGGTGACACTGACATTTTAATTGGCTTTTTTCCAAGAGCGAACTTAGATCAATGCTCATTTAATCTTTATAGCAGATTGTGAAGCTACATCCAGGAAACAGCTAGCATAGCTCTATAGAGGTAACGAATATGAGCTATAAAGCTCAGTAATTGCAACATTGTGGTTAAATAAAGACTAACATAATGTAAAAAGGGCACATTTTGATTTTACTGGAGGATTAATTGCCAGACTATTTCCTGACCGGGAACAGTGACAGAAGAGAATGCCTGTCATCACTGGGAGTATGACAGGTGTCTTTTCATGCCATATTGCACCAGGATTCACAGAAACTCTGGTCCAAAGTCACCAATTGTGGAGTTACATTTAGTTTTTTATTTTATATATGATAAGCAAGCATAAGTATTCAAAAGCACAACAGTGCCATTAAGCAGTAAGCTGCAGCATTCTGCATCGTTTCTGCCTTCATCAATCTCATCTCATCAATCTTTGCTGATTCAGGACATTTATTGCAAAACTAGCAAATGCAAATTGTGTTTTAAAGATTAATGCTTCAGTAGCTCCATATATTTCTCTGTGCATTTATCATATAACATCTGTATATGAATTTGAAGACGCACAAGACACTGTTTTTCTCCTGTACCTCTATATTCACTGCACATACATGAGTATGAAACTTCTAGCTTACTGTTGATGAGAGTGTGACTAAGTTCCCAGATTCCTGAACCATTCCCTAAAAGTTAATTCCCCAGCTCAATGTGAAATCTGTCTTGTGTCTTACAGAACATTTGCTCTGCACAGTCAAGCTTTCTACCTGCCAAGGAAAAGGAAGAGCTGCTTAAAACACTCAATGAGGCCTATGAGATGATCCAGAGCACTGCCTTTTAACCCTGACCAGTAATTCTGAGGAGAAACCTAAAGCAGGGACAAATCACTCTGAGACCTTAATCTTCCATGTGATGCAGTGGAACATGTTTTTAGTCATTTGTAACCCAACAAACAACATACACAGAATACACAGAATACATCAGATATGCTGTTTACCAATGGGAAGCATCCTTCATCTTACATACCTGTATATCATCTGTTTGTGTATTTAGCAACATTGCATCTGATTACAAGGTGCAAGCACAAAAACCACAAAAATCAGAAACTATACATAATTTAAATTTGGCTGTGCTTTTTTTTTTTTTTTTTTTTTTTCCCTTCTTGCACATCTCTAGATCGCTTCCAGCACCACTGCTATTTTTATATTGTTCCATAGAAGGCCCATTGTGTACACTTGTGACTTTCACCACAGACCTCCAACAGAGAGAAAACATCAGCTGTGATGGCACACGTGGCATTAAAGGCACAGAAGTTTTTTTTTTTTTTTTAACACAAAAAACACAAAATCTTCACTCAAAACCAGCCCTGGTTACCAGAATTGGCTCCCTGTGGCTTCATCTGCCTCGTAAAATGAAAATCTAATTGAAGGTGTCTGGGCTAACTCTAAAATGACAGGGAGAGGAGCTCATTCATGGTGGAGCTACTCTTTTGCATTGAACAGATCTCACTGAGGTGGTTCAGGCAGATTCAGGAAACACCAGATTGTCTCTCAGTTGGCTTAGGAAAACACTGGAAGCTGTAGGAGGAGCATATACTGCAGTGGTAGGAAGACAAGGGGACAGAATAAGATGTCTATGAAGGAATCTAAAAACAGCAGCTGTGCTGGAAGTGGTAAAGAGATGCAGAAGAAGATAACCTTGAAAGGAAGAATACCCAAATGTACACTTGGGTTTTTTGGATTTTTATGGGCCGGATCCCAGATTTCTTTTTAATCATACTTAGTATTTGCATAGCTTTAATGTGTTAGTTATGGGTGCTTGTTTTGGACATAGTCAGGGTCCCCTGCTGTGTCCAAAAATATAGAATGAAACATATTGTGTTATATCAGAACTTTGGATATACAGGGTGAATCAAAAAGAATCATCCGATTTCAATGTGCTTTAATTCTGCAGCCGTTTACTCCAGACACGTTCGCAAAAGTGTGGGAGGAGTTTGACTCTCGTACGGACATACGCCGCATGGCCCGAGTACGACACATTGATCACTTGTGAACGTTTTGTATGTAAAATTTTATATTCAGCCATATATTTTAAACTTTACTGCAAGCGTCTATGTCCATTGTTTAAACGAAAATAGCCTTTTGAAATCGGATGATTTTTTTAATACATCCTGTATTTATCATCTTGTGTTTACATCCTTTTGTTGTAAGGAGAATCAGGGAAGCATTGAATGCACAATTACACTTCTAAGTAACAGGTTTAACACATAACCAGACTGGAAAAGGAAAAATAGGGGAGGTTATTTGTAGTTCACACCTTAAACGTTCATGTTTGAAGAAAACAATGACATGAAGGATAACTGAAAGCAGTGGAGGCTAAGAACTGCAAAATATAGTTCACTTTCAATATCCACTGTTCAGTTGCAGGTGAAGTATCGTAATCCAGTGTTAGAGACATGTGCTTTTTCCCTTGTATGTGCAAAACTTCAGGGCGTGTCAGGCGAACACAGCTCAATACCAAAAGTTTAGCCTTACATGTGTACACTAGGTGGCACACTACTGTTACCTAGATAGACAACATCTGACTATGGTTTTGCATTTGATAACTACTCTCTTTACTCTTGTTTGATGTATGTATTTATTAAAAAATTTTAAAAAAGCACATCCATTTATAACCACATTTATGGAATTTATAAGAAAACAAAATAAAAGCTACTATAAAATGTTCCTGCTTGCCATCATTTATTTTCTGTGACAGTTTAAATCAACAGTAACTTTAAATATCTTTCAAAGGAAGCCCGATCATTAATATGAAGTAAACTCTGTGATCTAATCATTTATCAAAAGCCTCGTAACCCCCAAATATTGTAACTAAAGATTTCTTTATTGTATGAAGAGATAAATGGGAGTAAGGGGCCAAGCTATGTGGAAATGTAAACATTAGCTTCCTGTGGCCACTAAAACACACAAAAGCAGCGTTCAGTTTTATTTATGGTTCTGGTGCAGCTTAACCCCGAACTCATTAATCCCGGTTTGGCTGAGAGTCACCACCTTCACAACTTCTATGCCTGCTCTGGTTCAGATTTTAAGTACGGCAACCTGCAAAATATAGTTAATTATCAACAAAAACATAAAATACAAACGTTGCAGTAATTCATAAGTATTTTATTACACAAAGAAAATTGCTATCACAAAGTTATCACTGAACATTTAGCAATAAATATGAATTTCCATACACGACAGTAAAATGGGGACTATGTTGGTAAATATATAAAGAAAAGACTCGACGGTGAAACTGAACACCAGGATCACAAACACACACACATACATAGAAAGAAAATGACAAACAGATGATAATGAATACCCCTCCATGACAGTCCCACATTAGGCTGGAGCAACATTTCGAGTGTTGTTATGAACGAATTCTGTTTAGCTCAGTCCATCTCCGCAGACCTTAATCCAAAGTTTCTGTGCTTTCTTCTCTCGTCAGGAATATAAATAACTAACAGAGTATAAAGCAAAAGCGCAGCATCTCAGCTGTCAGTTCTACTCTGTTCTGTTCCCCGTGGTACAATCGGATTCAATAAAAAGGCGAACATTTGGAGCCCCCGAAGCTCCAAAGAGGCCGGCAGTGAGCGAAAGTGTCCTCATGTCCAGTCAAGAGAACCAATACCAACACTCTCCATTTCCTTACTCCATGTCTCTCTACTTTCACCTGCTTCCTCTCTACATTTCTCTGCCTCCCTTCGGTCTCTGGCTGAGCTTAGGATGGGCCTCCGCTTCCCTGGGCAGCTTGGCTATTGGAGCCCTCCGCCTCTGGGGCTGGGGAGGACCCTGGGTCTCCTCCTGCCAGGTCAGGGAGAAAAAAAAAATGAAAGATACTTTTAATTTCACTCTAAAAGAGATACGGCAATCCAAGTAGTAAGAGAATCCTGAGGAAGGAAATACAACTTCCTTCAGCAGCCCAGTGTTAGTATGCTTTGACTCTTCTCACAATATCAGCATCCTGTGGTTTGATTTATCTCGGTCATTTAATTGTCAACTTATGGGAAAATTGTCTTTGACTGAAAACAAAACCAGCAAGAACAACCGTGTAACACACAACAATGCAGTCTGGTACAACTGACATTAAGACACCTTCCTCTTAAAAAGTAGACCTTTGACTAAGACCGAAGGATGCCACAACGATGTGTCACTGTGCTGCAGTTACAATTAATTTAACACCGAGACAACAATCAAATCTCACCGAGACCACAAACTGAGTGAAATTGTGTTTCTGTGGTATATTTTGGTGCATCTAGTACAGGCGGTGTTTTGTCAAAGAGATAAGACTTTAATGTGGCTTAGATCAAAGTAATAGCCTTGCACAGATAAGCAGGAATTCTTCTCAACTAGCTTCAGGATGATGAATTGTGGTTAAACTGTTTTTTTTTTTCAGAGTAGAAATCACAACAGTTCTTTCAGCTCCGGTCTGGCAGAAAGAAGATTTGGCAGATTAATGGTGCGATTCTGGAAGAATTTTACAGATATCTGTGAGAAACAACAACAAAACAAAGGACTTCTAGTAGTGTGAAATCTTCATGTAGCTCAGGCCTCTATAACATTCTCACTGCTGTTCTCCAACAGACTCAAAAATAGTTTTCCTTCTCAGATTTAAAGCCATGTCTTTATTTTATTTGCCTGACTGTAATCACAGAGGGATGGAGAAAATGTGACTTTTCTTTACTTTTAGACTTTAATTCATTTAAATGATTTAAGTGGCGTCTCATCAGCATCAATTAATCTTTCTTACAGTCAACCAAATACCCAAACTGGTCTAACCACAGACTCTAACCTTGTGCCTCATGCGTACTCGTTTTACACCTCTGAACATCATTTTAAAAATTCCTTTAAAATTAGTTAATAATTAAAATACAACCTCAGATGAGCAACATAAAAAAACAGCATGCTGTGATTTATTAATATTAGATAACAAAAATGAAAATACAGAAGCCAACATGATAATCTTAAAGAAGCAGTTATTTCTGTGCATCAGTAAGGCCATATCCAAACACTTTGAATAAGTCTATCATTCTACAAAGATTATTCAGCAGAAAAAAATCCAATATGTTGCCCAGGAGTGAATGTCCCAGTGAAATAACCCCAAGGTCAGATTGTGCAATGCTCGGAAAAATTACAACCCCAAGAATTCCATTTCAGTCATTTCAGACAGGTCTCAACGAGCCTTAAAGTTCATGACAGTACAATTAGAAATAGACTGAACAAGTACGGTTTGTTTGGAAGGGTTGCCAGGAGAAAGTCTCTTGTCTATAAAAAGAACATGGCATCTTAGGTTTGCAAGATTGCTTCTGAACAAACCGCAAGACTTCTGGTTTGGACAGACGAGACAAAAGAAGAAAGGTTCAGCCATCGTTGGCAATCAAGTTGAAACTTGATCATGCATGCCTGCACTTGCTTCTGAAAGTGGTTCTACAGGCTATCGAATCATGAGGGACACTTACGGTAGTTCTTCATGCACAATTCTGCATTTCGGCTCAGTTTTTGTTAAAAAAAAATAATGACATGGTGCAATGTGTCATATGTTACCGTTCATATGAAGTTGTATTATAATGATTTAATACCTTCTAAGGACCTATTGTTGTTTTTTTAAATATTATTATTTGGGGGGGGTTTTTTTTGTCATTATGTTCCAAATTAAGAAACCTACATTTAATGTTGTAAAACAAATAAATAAATAGATTAATCTTGCTAAACAACTGATATCTATGTAGCGTTAACAACTGGCTAAGGCTCCACAAACAAATGAGCAATCCCAAAGTCATGTCCATCTTTTACATACAGTCTTTGGATTTTATACTGTCGGCCAGTATTTGCCAAGCAAATTCTTTGTTTGTAATATGAAAAACTATATGCTTATTTTCTCTGATTTGCTTTCACACTGTATAACACACATTCATTCTGATGTGGCATTACTGACCTGCAGCCTTCAGGTCCATCTCTGCCATGTCTTTGGTAAGTTCACTGGTGCTGGTCGCTACTGACCCCTCTCCTGAGATGTCGGGCACTGCGTTCCTGCGGCCTGTGCGATCACAGTTGATGAAGTCTGAATACGACGTCTCCACATCCATCATCTGCCCATGACCAGCGCTCTCATTACACCTGCCAGAGGGAGGAGGGGGTGTCAGATGGCTATGGAAGTGTTGCAAGAAGCAAATAAATCACTGTGTTGTCTCCTTTCAAAGCCGTGGGTGTACTTTTTCCACTTTATCCTGTGCATTTCTACTTCGGTATAGCCAACAAGACATGTAAAATACTGGTAAGTAAGTGAAAAATCACTAAGAATAACCAAAACGGAGAAAAAAAGCAGCTACTTAGAAACAATTCTACAGTGGAGGGATCACCAAGAGGAAATTAATAAACAGATTAATGAAGGTGTTCGTAATTGCAATTTCTATTTTGGTATACAATTAATGACACTCTTAACATCTGTGCTAATTGGTCATCCTAATTACACTGGGGAAAGGGGGTCTCACTAACAGTGGGGCCTGTCGACTAGAGTTAATTTGTCTGTCTTAAACGTACTTACAAAAGAAAAAAGAAAGAAAAGGGTGAAAGCTTGAGAGAGTGCCAGTCAATGTGGAAAACAAGGGTAAAAACCTAAACTCATTAAGAAAAAACCCCCAGCAGGGATGTGGCCAGAAAGAGTCCCAGCAAAACAAAACAAACAAAACCAAATCAAGCTCCCATTAGCTTTTTATTCCTCTTCTGCTTCCTGTTCTCACTCCATACTTAACTAGGTCATGGACACCGCCAACCACTAAGACACTACAGAGTCAGTATTCCTCAGAGACAAGAACAATAATAATACTGCTCCAGAAAAGAAAGTGATAGAAAAGATAAGAAAGTAGTCCTCTGATGCAAACATGGGGTCACGGAAACCCAGAGACTGCCAGCAAATGCCATCACAGCTGCTGCTCTCCTACAGCTTTATTCCCTGAAGGTCCCCCCACAGGCTAGCACAGAGAGCAAAGACCTCTCTGCTCTGTATGTGCAGCATACATGACTACATCTACAGACTTTAACTCTCTGTTGAAGCATTGTTAAGTCACAACTGAACAGCTAAACAGCAAAGCCATGAATCTTTAACAGACTTGAGGGCGAGTTGAGGAATGAGAGGGGAATAAAAATGAGCTGGCAGACGCAGAAACGACACGCTGACCTGGGGCCAGTCTGTTCCCAAACTCTTTCACTCACATTCCTTTTGTATCGTTCAAAGGGTCCCGCAATTGTTTTCTTTTCTTTCACAGTGCGTGTGCACCATGCCAAAAAGGAAGCACCCAGGGTCGTTCACTGAGAGGTCAGTAGCAGCTGCAGATGTAGGCAATGCTGACTGGGAAATCTGCAGTGAAGGGCAGGCTGTAAGCCCCCGTAGGTAAGAGCAGTACCTCTGAAAATGTCACTGAGTTCTGGACTACTGGCATTTCCCTGAGTGCTTCTACCAAACACAAGAGCCACTCTGTATTCACGACAGCAGATGGTGGTGTGATCCTCTGATAGATTGCTATCTAGATAGCAGAGCTATACAGTCATTGGTGACTAAAAATCTCCGTGGGAGACCAGTGTCTCACAGGTTCATTAGTACACCTAAAGTACCACCTTTTCCTGGAGCCCAAACAATCGAGGCTTTCATTAACCACCAATTAATCTTGATATTAGCAGGAAAACATCTGTGAAATTTCTGATTTTTCTTTTCAGCAAGTTCAATCCTATACCTTTATTTCTGGATTACACTGAACAAAGACACAAAGAGATATTATACTAGTGCTAATCAATCACACACAATAAAGAAAACAAAAAACAAAACACTGACGGGCAAAGTGGGAAACATAATCTAGTAGCAATGTAATGTTCTGATGGGAAACTTCAGGTCCAGGAATTCCCTTTAAAGTGGACTATTATGCTACTTTCTTTTCTTGGACTTTACTAAAGAAACATTGTATCTCACAATCACCTTGATGCAACACATCACCTTATCCAATGTTTGAAGCTGTTGAGGCCCATCCCCCTTCACTTTCAGGCTACTTTCTTCTGATTGAATACCCCTCACAAACAGAAGGTCTGAACAACATATGGGCGGGGTCTTTCACCTTGCTTTATCATGTTACGGCTAGCCTATAAAATAGCCTGACCTTTTTCTATATGCGTGTTTAGGAAGGTGGTTTTAATCCTGTGGTAAATTTATGTAAGTGCCATAATATTCAAACCTATCCTGAGATTGTAGTTTATTGGGTAAAGGTGCACAACTGGGCACATGTTATACTGTGTAGTTAACACTGTTTAAAAATGAAACAATAAGTTTAATTGTTGAAATTAAATTGCTTAACAAAGTAGCAGTGTTTCCAGTTTTAAAGAGTATGAACTGAATATCTTCTTGGTTTTGAATGCTGACTGGGAAAAAAAGGAAGACAAATTACAGGGAGAGGAATTTTGAAGGAAAATTCCCACTTCCTTCAATGGAGCAAACACCATACACAATAGAGGCATAATGACAATGCAAAATGAAAACACAGGCTACAGCTCCAAAAACTATCACCAAGAGCTGTTAGTACCTAATAAAATCAAGGGACGCTAATTTACTGTAAACTCTTTATTGTTACAGCCACTTAAGAGAATGTTTGTTATTCCAATGAATATTCAAAGACGATGTGTGAAAAATATTTGCGTGCTAGCTTGTTTTGTTGTAAACTCAGGGCAAAACGGCTTGCGTGGATCTGACATAAGGTAACAAAATACTCCGAGCCAAGAAGCACTCTGTCTCATAACCACCCATCCACTTTCTTAACCGTTTATCCAGTTCAGATTCACGGGAGCCTATTCCAGCTGTCAGCTGTCTCATAACCTCCCCATAAAAATGCAAATTGTTGTTTTTATGTTTTTAAGTCAAACGTGATTAAACCAACATGTTATAATACGTCAGGAGTGATATTCTGGACTAGTGAGCAGATGCACCAAAGCAAACATGAGACAATCTAGCCTCTCATCTAATCCTCTGCAAAAAAAAGAAAAGAAAAGAAAAGCTAATAGACAAACCAGCATATCAGTTTCTTTAAATTGTAGTTGATGCTCTATGAAGACAATGATTTCACATCACATTATAAAACAATCACTCAGGCATGCTCCTAATGAGTGCAATTTCTACACAGAATGAAAGATTTTAATGGGAGATCTATCGAACAAACAGCGAACACTGACTGTGTGTTCAGTGCAGCAATGACTGAACTTGTGTGGTTTGTTATGCCTTTTTCTTCTCCACCAGCCCAGTTGTTATATGGCTTATGGAAGTCTCATTTAATTGCCATTTGTTTGTTTAATTAGTTGGCTTCCTTGCACATGTGGATCAAATCCTACCATGAGATTATTAACAGGTTTCCATGGAGGGATGACGATGATGATGGTGATGATGCCTTCTGCTCTTCAGCTGGTGTTTACACTCTTCTGTGCCTGACTGTCTGGTCTCAGCTGTGATGGAAGCGGTTTAATGGTGGTGCATCTCACTCGATACCGATATCCACACAACCAACTGCGATGATGAACTTGTTTTTGTGGCGCTGGCTCGACTGACTGAAGCAGTGGAGCTTGCGGCTGTTGTTCACATGACGCGATTTGTATAATGCAAATGGATATGGAAAGTTACTAAGGTGCAAGGTATTGTATAAAAAATAAATACATTTTAAAAAAAGAACTTCAAGAACCTTTCTTCTAAAAGTAGTTAACTACAGGTCTTGTTTGATTGGTTGCATGCAACCAACCTACTTTAAAGGTGATGCCTTCAAAGTGCTCAATCAAAACTAAAGCATGTTCATCCTAAACTTATAATAAATGACAATCAGCAGCAAACCTTCATGTTTACAAAGTTGAAACTAGCAACTGTTTGGCATTTTTGCCTGATAGATGAAAAGTCCAGAAGATAAGCAGACCTGCCCCTTATATCTAGATGGCCTTTTAAAGATACACTGTACAGTACGCTTAACAAATCCACCTTCCACACAGATTTGATTCATCCCCCGCTTTCATGTGGAAATGTCAACAGTACTAAATTCCAGGAATTATGACTTATGGTGCTCTTAAAGTGCATGTCCTAGTTTGATTAAAAAGGCGCCTTTATGCGAAAACCCAGGGCAAGTACACAGAGGGAAACTCTACACTGCTGCAGCTGGAAACACTGCCACCAGACAAATGTCACAGGTGTGTGTGTGTATATACACTTGAGACAATATAACAACTCAACACTCCAAGGGAAATTGCCACATCCCAGCTCACAAGCTGAACTCCTCTCTTTCCCCTTCTTTTTCCTGCTCTGCATTGCATCTGTCAACAGTTTCTGATGTAGGCAATCACTTTCAGGGAAACATGCCAATTCAAATTCATATTCCTGCAGTATTATCCCACACACACAATACACTTTAGCCTATTGTGAATGAAAGAAAAGGCTGAAGAAAACATGTACAACAGCAACATCAACTGTATACAGAGAGGGTTCTGACAGGTTTAAACATGAACTGTGACCACACTGGGTGAGGTGACATGTAACCGGAGAGGTTGGGGCATGTAGATATTAGAAACAAAAGCCTTTGAGTTCACTATGGGAATATGAGTCAGCACAGTTACTTATGCTGGGCCCATTAGAGAGGCAAGATCACTTCAGTCCCAGCGGAGCCTTTTAAGCCTGATTTGTGTGTAATAAGCTTGTATTATCTGCCATAACCCACACAAAGACCAACTTCTTTGCTGATTCTGACATCCATTAGGGCCATCTACCTGTCCAACTTCAACTCAGTCAACTAGTTTTTGAGAAGTCCTTGAGTAGGCAAAAACTCTCCATATCACAGTCATCTGCCTCATCTTAAAATTTCCACTGGCCTATTTCTGGTGGTTTAGAGTTAATAAAATCCAAACAAATGAATCATGTTAACAAGAATTGTTTGACTAAACAGCTGGTTGACTGACAGAAAATGTATTTGCAATCTAGCAAGGTTTAACAGAGGAATACGTTCAACTGTTTTTGTGAGAATTTGATGCTTTTATTTTACTGTAAAACAGTAAAATTAATGTTTTGGGGTTTCGACTGCTCGCTGGACACGTCGGGGTGTACAAAGACATCAAAATGATCCTTCTGTGTGTATTTGTTTAACCCTCCAACAAACGAAGATTAATCTTGAAAATAATTACCCAAACGAAAGCTACAACAGAGAACACAATAATTACTATATTAACAACACAATGCCAGTCTGAGCTTCCCAGATGCCTGCGAGAAGACTTCATTTTATCCAGAACACAACAATTTTCAGTTTACTGTGATTATAAGCAAATTAAAGAAGCCAATCCTTCTAATGTAGAAGCTGAGTCTGTTCAAACTGCTTGAAATATATAGCATTTCAATTTCTGCCAGTTTGTCACTTTTCCACATTTATAAAGAACCACAAACATCTTCTTGATTTGAATCTTTACTAGCTTGCAGTTCCACATACTAAAACTTTGTTTTATTTACGTACAAACAGTGCATTAAAACAGGTGACAGAGAATTAACGTCAAGCTGTCTCTCTTACCAAAGTAATCAGAGTTGCTTCATCTCCTCTCAGGTCCCTGCACACAGACACAAAGTATTTAAGACAAACGCTCCTGAATCGGTTCACCCTCCAGTGCAGAGCGTTGCACTCTGAGAGCACCATAACACTAGTGTGCTCAGCTCTTTGCCCTCCTGCTCGCCGCCTCTCAGCCCCCTTGAAATGTGGTCTGGGCACTGTCTATTCACATGATGTCAGCAGCTGCTTGCTTGACAACAAGCCCACTCCAAACACAAAGGAGCTGTATTTCCTCATCAGGATTAGCATTGTTGTTCCTCCCTGGTCTTCCTCTCATAAATAAATAAATAAAAGCTCTGTCCATTCAACTTTGTGTGTATGTGTGCCCCATATCCTTCCTCTTCTTATAGGACCCAGGCTGGGTGGGAAGACCTAATTTCCCCTGGTGAAGTGACTATTGCAACTTGGCAACCCATTAGCTTTTGCTCTTCAGTAGCCTTTTACTTGTGCACTGGGAAAAACTTTCCCTGCTGAGGAGACAATAAGACGCTGCTGTAAAGAGGTTTTCAGCACCTCTCTCTCACACCGGCACTAAAATCAGAGGATTACGATTAAGTCACAGTAGAAGCCTCCATCTTCTCTGTCAGACATGCAGAATTATCACTGATAACACTGGATACTCAATGCAATTTCCCATCTCCTCTCCACTGAGCGGAGATACCGAGAACGATCACTGCCACTCTCATATAATTGCCATCCTAAATGAGCGTACTGAGCTCCCACGCCTTAAGGCATTATGAATCAGCTGAGGAACCGGAGATAAGAAGGCTGACCAAGGCTATTAGCATCAGCTACTGTGGAAGAGTCATGAGTGAACTTATGAATAAAACAAAAAGGAGCTGCATCTTCAGAAAGCTTCAGCCAAATCAAAAATCAATCTCACTCGGACAGATTATCTCAGCAGGCAAGCAGAAGAGCAGCTAAGTTGTGGTTCCCCACTTCGTAAGCCTGAGCACTTCAAAGATCAATTCCCAGCATTTGTTTCTCAAGAGAGATCAGTGCTGGAGAAAAACACACATATGAATGGCTTTGCTCCAAAATGAGTTATCCACCATTAAAAATGACTCCAACTCCCACACTGACTACCATCATATTCCTCTAAGAAGAGCTACAAATTAAAGATTTTACTATGAAGCATTTTGCCTGTACAAAGACATGAAAAAAGGAAAAGGCGTTTTCGAAAAACGCTTCACAGCACATTGCAAGTAAGGCTGCAACTGCAGATTATTTTCTTGATTAGTCAACTTGTCTGCAGATTCCATTTTCTTCCAATTATCCGATTTAGGGTTACGTTGGGCCTGCAGGATATTACACTTGCAATTGGACAAGAGGTGCACCGTGGACAGATCAGCAGTGTATAGCAGGGCTAACAGAGACAGATGACCATTTGTGCTCGTATTCACACCTACCTTAGAATCACCAATTCACCTATTACCCTAACATATTGATTTGTGGTATTGTATTTGATTTAAAATCAATTAGATTAGAATTTAAATAAAATTCCCCAAGCATGTTTATTTAACTCAAGTCAGCTTTAAGAGATCTTTTTAGACTCTAAAAATACAGTCTGCACATTAGAGAGGCAGTCATACAGGAAAGATTCAAAACTTGAATGAGATTTGCACAGACCAGGACTGAAAGGCTTGGTCATCACCGAGCTTCACTTAAGCATCAGTAATATTGGGGCCTGTCCAAAAGCCCAAAGGATACTAATAGATGATATCCACCCCAGCCACAGTCTGTTGCCTGTCTGGATGTTTCTTTGTTTGAATGTGAAATTACGGAACTCGTCCACCATACTTAGACTATAACAACTGTATTTTTCAGGATTATCATTTAAGGAGCATTTTTCTTTGTTTTTTTATCTTGGACAGGTGACATGTAGAATCTTTAAAGTAATTCTGAAAAAACAAAACACTGAAGTTGTATTATCCCAAGATCAAAGCTCAGTCAAAACGTATGTGAATAAGAGTTGTCCGTTTGTTATGTCTTAAAAAAATATAGAAAAAGAAAGAAAAGAAAAAAAACCCTGACCCTATTTGTTTTTAGCAGGAGTCAGATCGACCATCTCTTCCCCTGCCTGAGAAACTTCAAGCTGCACTGGCTTTCAGGGAATTAGAAGGTCAGAGTTTCAGCGAGTTACTAAACCAACACAAGTCTTGGTGGTCAGAAAAAAATCAATCCGAAACGTTACAGGCATCCTGTGTGGTTAAGTATGAGGTCTTCTTCATTTTGTTCTCCAGGATGCCAGGATCAGTGTTTCAGGTGGGCTGATGGTACGTAATGACTCAACATTCTTCCTTCTTAGTTGTTGAGGTCACAAGACGCCAGCATGTCGCCACAACAGATCAGTTAGCTCAGCGATCCCCAACCTTTTTTGCGCCACAGACCGGTTTACGTCCGATAATATTTTCACGGACCGGCCTTTAAGGTGTCAGGGATAAAAACAACAAAATAAAACCAGTACTAGTACAAAAGAAAGAAGACTTATTTATAGCACATGGGAAAAGGCCCAGGGAAACAGAGTTAACGGCAAAAACGATAAAAAAAAATGACGATAAAAACCCTGAAAATCACACCCAAGCCTCAACTCTCGTGGCTCGGTACCAAACGACTCATTGACTGGTACCGGTCTGTGGCCCGGGGGTTGGGGACCGCTGACTCAGCTGACTTTCCAACAAACATGGTTGACATCATATTGATTGGCCCGATATTGATGTTGTATCCACAAACACATCCAGCAAGAAATATTTCTCACAGTATTGCAATAAAGGAAACGTGTTTTTTAAATACATTTGATTAACAAGAAATTTACTAACTGAAAGGTTGTGAACAGCCACACAACATCCACCTCTCTTACACAGAGTAGTATTACAAGATTTTATAGGGTTATTTTTGTTGTTTTAATCTAAAACACTATATTCTGCCACAGGATCTTTACCCTACAATATAAAGCACCGTGAGTTGACTGTTGTGATTTGGTGCTATGTAAATAAAACTGAATTGAATTGCCTCTCTGGACACATATCTAATCAGTGTTGGTCAGTTCACTTGGTGAGATAAGAAATAGACTTCAGAGACAGAAGTCACTGTTCGAGTCTCCCTTGCAGCAGCTCTGGGTCCCATTCTGAAACTTGTATGATTAAACCCTTTGGTTTTCTTAGAAGCCAGTGCCTCATAGTCACAGTAACATGATCGATCACTGTGTGTGTAAACAATACTTCATTTTATATAGACTAGTTGACTAAACAGAGGAATTGGGGACCTTAAAGATTAAATAGTTGAATTCTCTAAACATTAGGGAAAGGTGCTTCCATGTTTCCTTTGCTACAGGATACACTTGAGCGCCACTTGTAAGATAAGCCACAATTCAATGTGACGCACCATTTGACCATTTATGGAAATAAACCATTGACGCAAATCATGTAAATTACTGGTGAGTTTTGCATCTTGTTGTGCAACTTGCTAACATGTAAATACATTTTGAACTTTAACGTATTTGTGTAAACCTACAGTATATGTGAACAACAATGCAGCATTGCTTCATTTTATTCTGCTTGTTATGAAGTCGTTGCCTTGTGCAAATCTCCTGATGACATTAGAAAAGTTCACTACAAATAAAAATACCGAGCTATACTGAAGTGAAGCGATGGTTCTAATGCAACTTGGTTTGCATTAGTTTTGTCTTTGTTTATGAATTTTCCTCCACCTTTTGTCCTGACCTCATGCCCTTGTCTATTGACGTAAAGGACAAGTGGTTAGGAAAAGATCTGGATGGCAATGTTTTTGGCTGTTTCACTGCAACCTTTGATGCCTTCTGCCATTAGTGACTAACACAGCCTCAGGTTTCTAGTACTGAACAGAGACAAGCCCATTTGCAACCAGAAGCAAAGTTGATTCAAGGGACACAACCTGAGGACATTTATCAGAGCTCCCACTAGAGCAGGGACTTTATTTATCCTCTTTTCATACACAGTCCTCAAGTACATGTGTAAAGTGGAATTCCCTTTCAACTAGCCATTTTCAGTGTTTTCCGACCACCATTACATCATACTTCATTTCAGATTGTGCACCAAATCCTTACTAGTCCTTCACAGTGAGCACACTTTTCATCTCAGAAAAGGAATCTAAATCAGTTTCCTAAAATGCTGAGCTATTCTTTTACACATTTATTTATAACGTCATTCTGAGGTAATCACACCAAAGCCTTGCATGATTTCCACTTATTTTATCAAACATAAGCCACACTAATTACTGCTGCTCAAAAAGTAACAACTGCTGAAAAGGGAAACCCTTTATATAACGTGCTTTTGCTGAATGTGTCTAATTAAAGGAGACAGATCTCCTCTAACTCGGCATTAAAATGTCAGTGTGCTCACACCAACTTAAATAGATTTTTTTTTTTTTTAAATCTACTCAGTTATTTCATCTGCTGAGCAGATGGCAGGGCCACATAATAAACAAGACTAAAGAGACAGACAATACTTCTACTATAGACTGTGTCCTCTTCTGTTAGCACAGCTCACTTAGCAACAGCTGGGGCAATCGATACTCGTTTTAGAGGAGGGGGAGCCGGTGCATCATGATATTGCTGTGTCAAACGATACCCATCCACAAGAAAACAATGGGATCACATTTGCCTCTCTGGAGGTAAGTAAAGGTTACGTTACCAGAGATATTAAATGTACAACACAGTACTCCAAATAACCTGTAATCAATGAGTATTTCACAGGCAGTAGAGAGAAGTGTCAAGATATATGAGACAGTCTGCTGTAGCAGCATTTTCTGCCTCAGGCTATAGGGATTCCCCTGGTTTGTATTTGTGTGTGGGTGTGTGTCAATAGGATGGGTGTGACTGATTCCCATCAGCCAACCATGATTCATAGCTGAGTCAGGAGCAGGTGCTTCAACTGGACTGTAAAATGAGGCTATGATTATGGCCCCCTTTCTAAGCAAGGGGGGAAAAAAATTCTCTCATCTCAGTTTCAGAGTGCTGCAGCAACTGTTCGCTTAGATTCTCATCTTTCATGAGACTGTTCATGGGCAGTGTTGTCACAAAAACGAATTTGTCAGGAGAAACCGATTTTATAATGAATGACTATCAGAAGCAAACACAGACAGCACTCTCATCTAATACAATCAAAGCAAATAAAAGAGACGACTGCTCCCTGAAATTTATCTCATCTGAACAGTTACCGTCTTGTTTACTTAACAAGACAAAATAATTCATGACTATATAAAGCAGCTCCGAGGGGGATTTGATTTGTTAAGGACTTAGTGCGGCTATACCATCTAAAAAATAGCTGAAAAGAATATTTAGTGAAAATATTGTAAAAAAATAAAAAAATAATAAATAAAAGAAAATAAAAAATTAGTGTTAAAAATTGGTGTTAAATATATCATGTTCCCACACCTTGTATATATTTCTGTTCACTGAAATGTTACATTATTGGGTTTTTGCAGTTCAGTCAACCAACCAATGAAATACATGCTGTTTATATTCCGTTACAGGGGTGGATGCTCACATTAAACATTTATAATAAGCATATTTACAAGTAAACATTGTGAGCCAAAAGCTCAGGCTTCAGACTGCTCTAAATGTTCAGTTTCAGACAGTTTTTTTTACACCCTTAGATCTGCATGATGTCATAGAAAGGAATATTCCTAATATGGTCATCTGGAGCACACAGTTTTGGCTGTAAGCACAGAAGCCCCACCTACGTGCCTGCATGTATGACAGGCAGCCAATCAGAAGAAGGTTGGCTTGAACGAAGGGGGGAAGGGAACTAAAACAGCTTTTGTGCAGTGGCTGATTTAAGGAGCTGCACAAAGGCCTGGTGTAGTAAAAAAATAAGGATTAATAGTACTATTATTAGTAGAACAGTTCCCTTTTAACATTAAGTCAGTTTGGTTGTTTGTTTTTTAAAATTTGATAATGTCAAGTCCCTCTCTTTTTAATCACTTTTTAATCTATTAAGCAAGAGGATAATAATATGACAACAAGTGATAAAATAATGAACTGCACCGTTGATTTTAATACCTTTTTCTGAAAAAAATTAAATAAATAAATATAACATATTTGGACTACACGGTTACAATTGTTTATCCAAGCAGACGTTCTCATCTCCCTAAATGTGAGGATCTGACATTTTTCTCTCAATGTGCTTGGGTTCCTTGAAATTTTGGAAATATTCATTTTTACAATAATAGACGGAAAAGCTGTAAATCTGCGTGAAAAAGAAATATTTAACCAAATGTAATGCTTGCTAATGTAATGTTTGGAAATCTGAAACACTTAGGAAATCAACAAATTTCAGAAAATGAATGAGCAGCAGCTTTAATGATGATTACAGCTGTTAAATCAAGGCAAAAATCTTCGTGTCTTTCTTCTAAGATGCCAAGATTTTCTTCTTTGTTTGTATTTGACATAACTTATGAATAAATATTTTTGGTCAAAACAAATTAGATTTAGTGTGGGTGGAAGCAAAGACAGCTCTTGTTGTACGGTATGAGGAAGATTCACGTATAATCACAAAGAAGACTGAATTTGGGCCACTTCAGCTGGAGATTAATTTTGTAACTCAGTCAATTAATCAATTACTTTCTTCAGCTCCAATTAGTTCCTGTCACCCCATTACCATACGTCCTCAGGTGTGATTGAGCCTTCTTTCTCTGGAATCCAGAGGGTATGCAGGGAAGCGTGGTGTTTAACTGCTGTGCAGGTCTGTGATTTTCCTCCCACTGTCCGTTCCATCTTTTCTAATTCTGCTGCAAGGTTGCCCATTTCTATTTCTGTCCGCACATTTAACAACACGAGACCTCAACAGGAAGCAGGTGGTTTGTTTGCCTGTGTTGTTTATGCCCTCTCTTTTCCCAGACTCTCTGCACACACACTGGAGGCTGAATAAGACCCTTGAGCTAACGAGGAGGAGGAGGAGGTGGCGGCGGCGGCGGTGCGGCGGAGGACGATGCAAGGACAAGTGGTAAGTGAGGGGACTGGAGAGTAGGTGGTGATGAAGGTGGGGGGGGGGGGTGAGAGGAAAATGATGAGGATGAGGTGAGAATGGAAAGCAGATGAGGACAGAAAATCCATGAGGTTATTGAAAGGGGAAAAAAAGGGAGGATGAGAGAAGCAGAAAAGGAATGCATCCATGTTTATTGTGCTTTTAAAAATAAAGACAGAATCCCTCACAGGCTCCAATGTTTTCATTACTTTTTTTTTGAGAACTTGAGACACACAATACATCCTGCTCGTGAGCTGCACACATTTGACCAGTTTGTAGCAGAATAAATGGCTACTATACCAATATATTGGCTACTTCCTAATGCACCACCTGTTAGAGGGATTTTACCCACAACTCCCTCAACCCATTAATCCTCTCTCTTATAAAATAACAAAGACCAGAAAATGACTTACAGTCAGGCACGTCTCAGTCCCAAAGCCAGAAATGTGATTATACCAAACACAGCTGCTCTTTATGCTGCACTGGAAATAATTTGAAGAAAACGACTCGCTCCTCTCACCTGCCCCGACAGCCCTGCTGCGTCTGAGGTTTGCCAAGTAATTCCACTCAGCTACATCATCACACTTTTCTCCCACAAGTCTAGGAGGATGTGGGCATCATGTGATTCGATTTGCTGAGTTGACGGAGATACAAAGGCACATATGTCACCCTCCTCGTGAGCAAACACGCCGATACAAAAAAAGGAAAGAGCAGAGGCAGTCATTGCACCTTACTCCATATCATTCATGATGGTATACAGAAAAGCTTTGGTTTTTACAGTGTGCAGAACAGTAACCACACACACATACACACACACACTCGAGTGCCAAAAATTGCAGTTTTTCTAATGGCCACTTGAGGGTGGCTTCAAAATTGAGCAAAGTTTGTTAAAATTCCAAACTTTACAACATTAAAAAGAACGTTTAAAGCCTGGTACAAAAACATTTTGGCCTTTATGGATAATACAGATAGTCCAGGTGTATAGTTTTCCCCTTCACAACACTACACGGTGGGTGAATTCTTTTCCATCCATCTGGAATCTGAAGTTATTGACAGATGTCCTAACAGACGGAGATGCAGCGAATCGATGCTGCACCTGTGTTCGCTAAACTGAACTTCTCAGCAGTGTTTGTGGTGTTGGTGCCTTTTGTTGTGCTTCAGTTCTGGTAAATGAAATTCCAGTACTTTATTCGTCTGTAAAGTTTATGAATGTAATTTGCTAGTGCTAGCTTATAATTTAGCACTCCACCCCACATGGCATCCAAAAAGCAGAGTCCAGAAATCACAGGGTATGAATTCATAATAACAGTTTTATCTGCATTATATAGAGTTACATATGGGCAAGTGATATACAATACTTTAAGGAAATACAATATTTCAATATTGAAATATTTCAAGGAAATTTGTGATAATTATATTTACGACAATACAGAAAAAAATAATACGAAAGAAGATTTTATTGGTGATGGCAGCTTGCGGGCAGCAGCATCAATTACAGCAAACAAAATTACGTGCTTTTTCCATCCTTTTCTAATGGGCGACTGTCACTGATGACAGACTTCATTTAATGTGAATCTATAGGCACAATGTGTCAGCAGTAGCAGGAGCAGCATTACACCGTTTAAGTAGTGACTTAGCATTATATACAGTGACACATCACACATCAAATAAGAACAAAACACCAAGGAGCTCCTTTTCCCCCCTCTTACAGCATTATTCACAGTAGCGGATTCAAGCAGTGTGAGAGATTGTTATGAGGCTTAGGCCAAGTCTTTTTCAGGCAATTTAGTTACAATTGCCAGTCTTTATACATAAATTTAAGTGCTTGCAATAACTAAAGTAACAACCTTCCAACTATTCAGGAGCCTCCACAATGAAAGCTACATTCGGCTGCTCTGTTATTCACAAGGGCTCGCCGTCATGGGTAGCTCCACTTGTCTGATTTAGCAGATTTTTACAATGGATGCTTTTTCTGACATAACCCCCAAAGCAATTGAACAGGCACTGAACCGGGGATCTTTTTCTTGTTAGGTATGCCACTACACTCATAAGCCTCCACTATACTGTCACATAATAAAATTAAAAGGTTCAAAGTTTTGTCTTCTTAGGATATTGCATCTTGGGTTGAGTTGTTTTTGGGGGGGTTTAAACCAGTTCCTTAAAGTTCTCCTTTTCCACCATGTAATTTCAACCCACTGTTTGCTCTTCCTGGTATATGGAGTGTAACTAGAGAGTGCTCCAGCAATCCTTGGCGGAGCCATTTGTTTATTTTTGGGCCACACATGACTAGCTGCTTGTATTTCTCAGCTGCCTTCGTGGTCTGATCATCTTTTTTTTGCCTGGGTGCCGAAACAAGTTTGTTGTTTCCACCGTTAGCAGGAACAGCTTTCTTGCATTGTTTGACGTTGTTGTAGAAGCCCTCTTTTTAGGTACTTGGTCATCATCAGAGGCTGATGCAATGGAGGCCATCGCTCTCAGAGATGCCGGGGATCGTGTCATGTGCGCAATGGGACAGTAAACCCATGACACTTTACATCATGTAAAAATATATACCAGTATTACTACAGATGATATGATGTGGCGCAAAATATGCAGCAGTGGAACAACATCAGCTTTAAACCTCAAAACTTGCCATGGCACCATTACCATACATCAAAATATAAACTTAAAAGCTTCACAAAGGAGCTTCATGTAGGTCTTTAGATTAGACTGACCAATGTAAGTATGATGCACATCTATAAAAGTGTATGGATGGAATTTCTTGTATTACAATGACTGTAAACAGCAAAACAAAGAAAAGGGTTTTTAAACTGTAGAGTAAATATCACAGTAATAAAGTATAGTAGTGGCTTTATGATGAAGCTTTTTTTTTTTTTTTAATGTGAAAAAGTGACTTTTTTTCAAATTTTTTAACCAATTCTGAAACTTGTATGAGCAAATTTAATCTCTCAAAATGTGCTTCTTTCATGAAAAAAAAGTAACAGTAACAGAATAACTAGCAACTGTTTCAAGAGGGCCCTTGTACCAGTTGGTGGTCTCACAGTAATAATGTTCTGCAGCAAAAACTTGCACAGATTTTAGAATATTTTCTCTGTTACAAAAAAACATTCTGCCTCCTTCCTGCCTTTATTGGTGAAAGTCAGGCAATTACAGTGGTTGTATGAAATTAAACATACTATTACATTCCAATACAGTCAGCCAAACATAAGCCCTCTGTTAAATTATAAAAAGGCAAGCTAGTCCGATTTAAAATACGAATACTGTATGTCGTGTTAGGTTGCTTGTCTGACAACAGAGAGAATTACGTGATCATAAGTCCACGCAAATATTCACATGTCAGAAACATTTGTCCTCGACCTATCCCTCTGGAGCCAACTCATACAGAATGTCCATAACTCCCGTAACTCTTACGCATTTTTCATAATTTTCACTGTTTATGGCTGTAGTCAGAAAATTTTGAATCACAAACTCACAAGAATACAATGTGTCAGACAAAACCATAGTACATACATTAAGTCACAGTGTGCGATCAAGTGAACCAGGTGTTTGATGCTGTGGGCACTCCAGCAGGAAAAGCTTTCTCTGTGTGGACTATTCAGAGGTACAAACAAGGTGAAAGAACACATCAGCGTGTGCGTGTGCGTGTGTGTGTGTCTGACAAGCCGCAAAGGGAGGGGGAGCCAGAGATGACGGAGTCAGTTTGTGCATGATGTCTGGACTTGTTTGGATAATTAGCACACCACCTGACTGATATATTCCCAGCATTTATAGAGACAGCACAAGTGCAAGTCCAGCACAGCGTCCGCGATAACTGTCAGTCCCTTTATTATTAATATAATTTTCTTTGCCTTATTTTAATATATATTAACCCTTAATTAACAACTGAGTTTGCATTTGCCAAATGTAGCACAATGCCTCTAAAGCACAGATTAAAGAAACAGCAAGAAGGGAACTACAGCAGGCAGCCCAGGAGGAGATCAGTAAGTATGAGAGGAACTAAAAGGTGTGCCAAATGTAACTTTACTTATTTTTTTTGTACTGACCACCTGTCGCACAAAATGTCTTGCACAGTTGTCGGTAAAAGTTTGACACTAGTCAGGCCTCATATACCGCTTTTTGACAGGCCATTAATCTACGTATTAAGCAATTAATCTTATTTGGTTTTATTCTAACAAACAATTGGCAATGGGGTTCATTAATTAATGGATCACCATTTTTATTCCCTTCCACGTTTTTCCAAGTAGCCTCTTATCAACATTACTCATTGTTTCCTCTCCTCTGGGACTCAGATGAAAAGCTTTTCAGAAACAATAAAATATTTTAAAGCAAACAAAGCCTTAGAAATACTGACGTGGATCAAATAAAAGCATAAATCAGATAGCAAGCTTCTGACTCCCTGTCAAAATCCAAAGATCATGGTGTTCTTTTTACTTTAGGGGATTTTTGCCTTCTCGCCATTTTAACAGTTCAACGATTTCAGCACTTTATTCCGATCACATGGAATTTGAAACAGGCCACTCCATCTAAAATGATTAAAGTACATTTTCATTTTTCTATGAAGGGGGTTTCTCATCAAATCATCGCTCCACCGACCTGCTGGGCCAAAAAAAAGGGACGCATCAATTTTACTTCCACATCAGTTCACGTGGATGGGAATCCATTTACATAATAAGGTTTGATTAAAAAGTCCCCTTCCAACCAGATTAAAACTGTGTTTATTTAACACCTCAGACCTATCTGTGATGCTGCTGTGCTGTAGGCCCACATAGCTGAAGTAAGAGGGTGTAACTCAGCTTTGCTACATTAAATCAACAGGCTTAATGCTGAAAAACAGATGTGTTGTTTTAAAGGCGACCCTGCCAAACTATGTCATTAGTCTGGAAGTTGAGAGACATTAGGGAATAGCTTTGGGGCTTTTAATAGCAACAGATATGCAGTATCAAACCATTTCCTCTAGCCATGTATCAGATAGACAGAGGCGCACAGGTGTAGCCTATCCCAGCACACTGGTTTCCAGTCTTTACAAGGCTTTGGACTCAGTTGTTGGAGTCAATTTTCAGTTGGGATGAAAAACCACAAGACACGTAAGCATTGCTTCACCAATAGCTTCTTGAGTGTGACACACTCTGACTGGATGCGGTTTGATTGCACTGTGGACAGTTTGTTTTCAGAGCTGTTACTGTACATTTCAGCAGTGACACGGTTTAACAAAACAGATCCATTGACCCTCTTTAAAAAAAAAAAAATAATGCTGCAAAATAGCTGCCAGTTGGCTCATCGAGTACTCATCATTGACATTTTTGCCCAACAGCAAAACGAGGCCATGTAAAGCTGGTGAAGCTGTTTAAGGACACAGCCTCCATCGCAGTCCAGAGACGACATCAAACGGTGGCAATGCTGTGAGAAGATTTGTACATTTGTGGTTGTGATTTCTTAAGCATCCACTTCCTGTTCTTCTGTTAGTCAGAAATGGTCTGACTACATTTTTTAAGGCGCAACATGCCTTGTGACTCTATGAGGAAGTAATGTTTTATAGAAAAGGATAAAACTGATTTTGGAATAGAGCACTGCTTTTTAAATTATATTTTAATTGCCCCAAAGTGGCTGTAATTTAGATTAAAAATAAAAATAAAAATCAAATGGCAATGTAAAAACAATGACTATGAAGGGGGGGTGTCACTGACAGCGATTTCTGGTTCCCGCCCACGATTCTCTTTCTGGGCAACTACAGCTATTTTCAGTTAAAAAATAAAATCTCTAAAAACCTACAGTAGACCAACTGCTCATCACCAAAGAGCTGACAGATGTGTTAAGGGGCCAGCTGCTGAACATTTGTAAAGCATTTCGCTGAAGTACCAGAGATTTCCCTCAGGAGTTGACTGAAACCAAATTCAATGAGCAAAAATGTTAATATTTAAATTACTGTACAAGCAGGAGGCACCTAATGAATAATTATGAAGCTCTTAAAGTATCAGACAGATAAATAAGGAACTTTTTGACAGCTAGGTTTCAAACAGTTCCTTTGTACAAACTGAAAGTCTGCCTGTACATTGAAAGCAAAACAAATTTTAATAATGCCAATTAAGGCTTTTAGCACCAGGCAAATTCCTGTATTTGTTTCAGAGTTTTGAGAAAGAATTATGCATCAAAAGCACAAGTCTTTTTGAAAGCCTATGTTCGACACCGCAGACTTAAGGCGATAATGTAAATCTTTGCTTTTGAAATGCATGTTTGGGGATTTGATCAAAAGAAGACCGTGCCAAACAGAAGAAAACAACCAAAGACACAAGTTGTAATCTGAAGCTCCTTCCTCCTTCCAGAGGTGCATTTGGCTGCATTTATTTTGTAGTGAAACTCTAATGTGTCCCTACAAGGAAGCAAAGGGAAAAATATGTCATGAATGCAGGATGTGGGCGTCCTTTTTTTAATCTTGCCCTTTGCTCTTTTGCAAGTCGCTGTTGACTTTGTGCTCCATTGGAACAGCCATGGCATAAATATTAGTTCTTTAATCATTTGTCTGCTAGCTCTTGCTAAACAAATGTGTCACATGACTGGCACAAAGACCAATAATAACTGGCCCTTAAACCTTCTAGATGAAATGGCCCTGAAGTAAGAAAATCTCAGCGCAGTGGTGAGCTGAACACACATGACAGGCATGACTGGAAGCAAAGCTAAAAAGCAAAGTCCTGTGATTTTCCACTTGTGTTCCAATTGGCTTTTTTTTGTTAAGTGTAAACAAGGTATTTGTTTCTGTTGGTCTTAATGCCCCATCCACCACCCCCCAGTTCTTGCATCTCTGAGACTGAAAAGGCATCATTAGACCCATCAGTGAACAGCCCATGCTTCATTGGCAAGGTTTTCCAACATCACCATAACAGCTTTTATGACATGTGACCATTATGCACCCTGTGGCTATTTAAGATAAGATAAGATAACCTTTATTAGTCCCACACGTGGGAAATTTGTTTTGTCACAGCAGGAAGTGGACAGTGCAAAAGTTATGACGCAAAAATTAGAATACAATAAGAATAAATACAGTACACAGCTGTACAGAATAGAATAAAATAATATACTATATACAGTAGAATAAAAATATACAATAAGATAAAAATAGAATACGAATGCTATATACAACTGAGTAAAAATACAACGATGCCAGAAAAGATTATTGCACAAAACATATCTATGCTTGAGTCATCAAATGTACCTGTAAATCATCATCGGCACTGTCTCCACCATCATTATTAAACATTACCAAGATAATTAATGATTTCATTTAGCACTGCCAGCAAGATAAGACTTTCAGAAGTGCTCGGCAACAGACGACAATGTGAAAAGAGCAGTGACGGGAAAGGAAAATGACATTGAATGAACCATGTGGGTGTTGATCTGAAGCGCTCTTCTCCTACAAATCCTAGTTTGTGTGTGGGAAATGGCACATGCTGGATTTGTGTCCATAAACATCATTAACCCATGGCCCAAGAAATGAGGTACAGTCTGTGATTAATTCAATTTCAATTTTTAAAAAAGGAGACATTTGGCTTTGATTATGTGGAAGGACAAAATAATAGAAAGACATCTTCGGCAGAAGCATCTTCCTGTTTGTCACACAAGACACAAAAGAGTGATGCACTCATTTTCTCCTCATGGGGAAGCCAGGAAGCTATAAACAGAGTCACTTATGGCCTCCGTGCACAGGGCAAAGAATGTGGTTCGAGGTAAGCGCAGCTGAACTGACAAATCCCCACAAAATATGTACACATTAAAACACGTGATCATACAGGGGGAAGCATACAAAAATAGACCAAGAGCACTGTGTTCACTTAGTATTAAAACACTGAGTCACTGCTATGGACTCAGATACAGGCTGTTGCTTTTGTGGTCCCTGTTATCTTAAACGTGTTAGGAAGGGTTCTGGGCAGTGGGCTGACATCTGGCAGACGTTTTGAACCAAATCACAGAATAGATTACGTGCTTTAGCTAAATGGAGCAAAGTCCTGTCCTTACTGCAAAGGAAAGCCTTGAATGTAACTTCTTTAGAGTTCCATTTAAAGCACCACAAAGACATAATGTCTTAACAATAAAAAAAATCTTCAGGAAAACAGGTTTAACCTTCGGACAAGTGGAATACGACAAAGCTGTCCAGACAGAAAAGGAAAGAGTGATAGAAACAGCCACACATCCCACCCCATGCCATGTGTGCTTAATCAGGCGCTGAGCACAGGGATATAGGAGTCTAAATGTTCTTAGGCTAATCATGTTATAGTTGGCAGCCCTCAGCAGAGACAGATATGATTTCTATCTACTGGCATATTTTAAAGGAGCAGAATGGTTCTGAAAGCTCTGGCCATACAGCACTGCAGACAATCATAACTGCACCGGCCTGACCTGATTACTCATGATTTAACTGCTTTCCGAAAAGCCCGTGTCACAAATTGGAAGATGTGTAACCCACTAAAAGGCCTCCCAGGACAAGTCTTTCTAACAGTCAAATTACAAGGACGTGTAATCCTAATGGTAAGTGGTCTGCCTTTTCTTCTACATGCCTTTTTTGTGTGTAAATTTGATTGAAATGCATGAGCTCTGCAGGGCTCTGTCCAAGGTCAGCAGGGCATGTGTGTCTCTCCAGTAGCGCAGGGTTTCCTAGCATCTCTGCACTCTCTGTTCTGGCTGTTCTCCAGCCCCCTTGGCGTTTTTGATAGATAACAGACCATGTATGGTTAGCTGGTACAAAGGGAGGAGAAGAAGCAGCAGAGAGCTGATCCAAAGAAAACCACATGCGACATCAGTCTCTACAGACTGTGCAGGATTTAATCTTAAACTCTTGAGGTGACCCAGTTCTTTGGGACGTGATATTTTTAAGGAACATTAACATCTTAAATGCAAAAATCTCATAATTACTATTTGTATGTGTCTAGCGTTACCCAACATAAAATAGTTTGAAATCATCTGTAAAACATTCTCTGGCTGCAAACTGAAATGTTAAGATTTTTTGGTTCTCTTCGCATTATCTTGTAGTATGATTGCCTTTACTTATGACTATTAATCCATTAAAACAGGAATAATGCACAACTTTACTATTCGATCTCTCCAAAAATTGGAAAATGCAGTAGTGATATGCAACAGTTCCCTTGAGGAAAAAAGGGACAAATCAGTGCAGGCCAAACACTGCTTTTGCAGTTTAAGCTCATTCCTCTGCTTACCCACTCGGGCTCTGACAATAAAACAACTGGTTGTGCTGTATTATTTTGACTTAATCACAACCCCTGGTTTATTATTATGCCTGGATTACTGTGCACTGGGCTCGGGGAGCACTTTTACTTAAAAGTCACGCAGTAGACAGTGAAGCAAACCACCCCAGGCAGGCGAGAAGCCAGTGTTTATTTTCACCAGTGCCCATGCCCAGTAACACTGGCACTTGCCCAGCAACACTGTAAAGTGGGGGGTCCCAAGCTGATCCCCAACAGGATGCTGATGATGATGCTTGAGAGCACCATCTCCAAGCAGCTCTGCTTTCTCTTTCCTATTTTTTTTAAAAAGGAGAAAAACTGGACTGGGATTTTTCTAATTCACTCAGCAGCCAGGTTATTTGCAAGCAACCTCCTGTCAACGCTCCCACGTTATTCGATTGAGTAAGGAAATAGATGACGAAGTTGATCTGGGAGGTGGGTGATCTGGGTGCATTGACAGAGTAGAAATAGCCCAGTTGATGAGCGAGGAGGTGAAGGCTTTCAACAGCAATCCTGTCTGTCATTAGCTACACTGAATGCAGCAGCTAATGTGTGGGAGGGACGTGGATGCCAGCCCTTTAAACTGTACACACACACACACACACACACACACACACACATGCATGTAAAGCACGCAGGCGGCCAGAATAATAGACACACTTGAATGCCTCATTCTGTCGAGACAAAAATGTGAAAATCTTTAACAACCGCAAGATAACTCAACACAAAATAAGCCCTTGTAGAAGTAGGCGTTCGTGTGTATACCGTTTGGATGCAGTGTGTGTACAGTGGACACGCACAGCTCTGCAAATCAAGATGTATTGTCTAACGCTGGTCGCTGCGCTGGCTGGAAAATGCCTTCCTAACATGATGTAGAAGGCTCGCTTCGTGACTCCACAGCTCCCTGCGGCTGGTCACTCCAAACATGAGCGTTCTTTGTTTTGTTTTTTTTTACGCACGCAAACCAACAATAAATAATACATTTTTAAAGCAGCAGCCATAAGAGCAACATCGCCAATACAAAGAGCGCCACTAACCTTGGTCGGGTCTCCTCCTGCTATCCACTTGTTACAATGGAAATCTAACACCATGGATCTCCAGTTAAGTTTCCTGGCAGTCGGACAAAAAACGCAGCGCGCCGAAGTGGGCCGAAAGTGAAGCAGGATGGTGTGTATAAAAAACACAACCCCTGGTGAAGAGAGAGTGCGTGGCAAAAACCTGCGTGATTTTTTTTCTTCTCAGGGTACTGTCGGCAAACAACGGGGAAAAGGTTGTGTCTTCAAACAGCTGTTTTCCAAAATGGAGTTAGTCGTGTCTGAGCCAATCACAGCGAGCCTGTGGAGGCTCCCACTCCTCCTGTGGGCTGGAGCCAAAACCACACTGCGCTCCGAAGATAAAACACCCACAGATTAGACGTCTCTCTCTCTCTCTTTTTTTTATAAAAGGAAGGGGGGGTTCTTCTAGCTTTCATGTCACCGAACCTTTATTTAGCTGCACATCAAACCAGCAGACACCTCATGGGATGAGATTTAGGAAAGCCCCAGATGTTTTTCATGCTATTTCTTAAAGTAAATACTGCGTGGAAGGATTATTAGTGATGCAAACTGTCTAGAGGGTATTGTGCATGTAGACATACAAACATTCCCGGCTTCAGCTTTTGGTGTTGAGACAGCTGATTTTTGTTTTTTTTATCTGATCGTTTTGGGTGATGTAGTCTGCGGTAGCGGTGCACTGCATTACATGTGTTTTCCTTTAAGCACCTAATAAACTGGCACTACTTTGGGTGTTCGAGAAAATTAAAATGACTCTGCAGGCCAGTTTAGTACTGCACTTTCATAATGGCTCAGACGGTTAAATTACTGAATTTCATCTTCCCCCATGATGCAGCTGCAGCGTATTAATATGACCTTTGCATCTGAGCCACATACCCAAGCAAATAAATGAAAAATAGGATGCAGGTGTGGTCCCAGCCCTTACTACTCTTTTTGGTTTTTCGACCAACTGAGCAAAATTTGTGCAATTTCCTCATTAATTCTTTATCATTTGTTTAAAATTAATAACCTAAAATGGCATTTAAGAAAAATTAGTATTCTTACAGTCGCTCCTAATCATTTGGATATTTAAAAATAGCTCTTGCTCGGCCATCAAAACTGAATCTCCACTCATTTCTCAAGTATTGCTTGTTGTCCTGTCCAGGTAGTCAGAAATAATGTATGACATTGTTTAAGTATACTTATTTTAATGCAAAACTATAACAGAAAAATATATTACTATGGTGCATTACAACCTAGTCATGGGTCCGGTGTAATGGATTAAATAAAAGCACAAGTGATAAGCTATAGAAAATAGTATTTTAGCTTTTAGAATGAACTAAAAATAAATTTAAGGTGTGCAAAACTAAAATATTTTTTCTAACCAGTGGGGTGTGGATATATCTTCAGCACTAAAGTGTTGTCAAACTATTGCCAGATTCTCAGTTTTGTTTTTAGTCAACACTTCTCTGCAGTTTAATAACCTAAAAACAGAAAGTGACTCAAGCTCCATCCGCAACAATCAATAAAAAACAATACCTTCAAATATTTTTTGTAACCTTTGAAAGCTCCGACTGCTTTCACATCTCTCAACGACTAAACTGAGCATGATATGCAAAATCAGTGCAGTGCCCCTTTAACTGTCTCACTCAGTTAACCAGCGTCATGGAAACAGCAGAGCAACAATAACAGTGTGGGTTGTGCAGAGTTAAAATAAAGTTAAAATGATGAAAAAAATGAGAAAATTATGAAAGAGAGAAGAGAAAAGAAATTAATGAGTTCTGTGTTCTCGTTCCAGATGGCAGAGGTACAGCAGCAAACGAGCAGGCTCACAAGCCACAAGTTATTTTGATTTTTACTGAAAGATATACTTCATTATTGTCTAAAATACATATATATTCTATAAACTAAATCTATAAATCCCAGACTAACCTAATAAAAAATTAAGAACCAGTTATGGTACAGTAGCATATTTAAATGCCATCTTCATCCTCAGTGTTGCTCTACTGTCGCTAAACAGGATGTCCAAAAAATGTACTCATAGCACTACATTTGCTGCTGTAAGGAACAAGTAGCGTTTACTTCTGAGGTACCATTTTAAATGTGTAATATGTATTTTATTTTGAAAGTTCACTCACTGCTGACCATCTAGACCCAGCTGCTGCCGATATGGTTGACATCTCAACCTTTTTGGTTTGAAAAACAATGTGCAAGTGTGCTTTGATGCAAGTTTCCACTCATTGATGTGGTATGTTTCTAGAAGTGTTACTCTTGCAACAGTGCTGTGTACATAAACCCTGCTGGACTACAACATTTTGCTCCGCCTGTCGTCAATATCCTTCAGCTATCTCTCGCAGTAATTCAGTGAGCCCTCACATGCGAAGTCATAGTCAAGCTAGCCGCACCCCCAGCCGCACCTACAATGTTGTTGCACCGTTCTTACGCATATTACGGTACGGGTGCCGACTGGCTTAGAAACACGAGAGTCTTCTGTATCCTGGCATTTGTCACTATTTTACTAATCAATCCACTTCGAATTTTGAAATATTAGAAATATATATATGAATGAATTGATGTTCTTACACGACACTTAAGTATATAATAATAACTTAAAAAATATATTTTCTGACTACTATTTTTGATATTGTCTGTATTATTAATGTTATAACAAACTTTAAGAGGTGACGCAAATATTTCACTGGATTCTTACTCTGGGTTACCCTCACTCTTTCCCCTCCAGCTCACAGCCCAATGAACTGTAAGGTTTCAGAGAAAATTAATAGTAAACTTTACCCAAATTTGAATATTTTCAACTTTGAGCTGAGCCAATGCAGCGTCGATCCTCTTCAGTTTGCTTACCAGCCTTGTGGAAGTGCAGCATGCTGAAACAGGTAGATAACTCTGACAACACTGCATTGGTTGGGTGTATTGAGGGTGGGCGGAAATCAGAGCACAGGAATCTGGTAAGGAACTTTGTTGAATGGTCCAGATGAAATCACCTCCTCCATCTGAATGTCAGAGATGTTGGCTGACTTCCGAAGGAAAAAACTGGGACTATGCCCATCAACATCATGGTCGTGGAGGTCGAAACACTGGACAGATACAGGTACTCTAGCACTCACCTGAATGACAGATTAGACTGAAAGACCAGCAGTCTGGCACAAATCATGTGACAACTTGATAAAAATGTACTTAGACGAATGGAAACTTCAAAATGCTTCTCAAATGTTAAGAGTTTTCCAAAAATATAAATGTAATGGCAATCTGAGAAGAAAAATGAGTACTTTGTATGTTCTTTTCTGATTACAAGCAATGGAGTACTTCACTGTCCTAAAGTTAGTGCACCGAAGCAAAAGATCAGAATGCTTCTCCCAGCGCTGCTTTTGTGGCGTCTTTGGAGACCCATGAATCCAATATGGGAAACTCAGCTCAAGACAGATGCAATTATGTTGTGAAAATACCCGCAACTTCCCTAGAGCCTGCAGCATGCCAACAACAGCATCCACATAACAAACAAGACACAAATAGCATGTTCTCTGTTTGGCTTTTCCTTTACTGTCTTCACAACAACAAATATCCTGCAACACAACACAGCTTATAGTCAGACATGCTTAAAATAAAAATACAAAAGACTGAACAAAAGCAAGTTAGCTTTACCGCAAGAAAACAGATGCAACATTATTGCACATTTCTGTACATGGCCTGGTGTACAATTTGGCAAACTGGAGGTCTGTAAAGTCAGGCCTCAATGTTCTATATTTCCCCGTGTGACCCCTGCGATCGGGAACGGCCCTGTGTTAAGACTGTGTGATGAAACACAGGCAAACGGGTTTCAAAAAAATAAAACATAAGGCAGATTATCTGAACTTAAAAGACAATCCTCTTAGAAGAGTCAAGCCAGGAAACGTAACCATCAGCTAAACAAAGGCTCTGAAATACTCTGAGTTACATATTTGGCTAAATCTTTTTTAGGTAAATCTATGACATTGTCCTTTCTCTTGTCCTTTATAGCGATGAAGTATAGCCACTCTTATGTAAGACGAGTCCTGATGAGAACAAATATGAGTTTTGGTGCACACAAAATTGTCAACCAAATCCAACATCATTTAAGGCAATGTACTAGATGGTAGCGCACGCAGAAACCTAAATGCTGTTAAACTGGTAAAAACGTGTACACTGAAAGCAGTTTTTCCCATGCTGTAGGGAGCCTGCTATCAAAGATTGAGGACAAAATCCACCGTGTTCATATGATGCAGAAAGGCTACGAGCCTTCATTGCTCAATCATCCAAATAAGAGGATGACTTCAAGAGTTACAGCGTTTTTCTCCCCAGGCAGCGTTTCTGTGCTACTCAACAGTGAAGGTCCAATATCAAAAAAGCCATTTTCAAACATGCATTGCAGCGTGGGGCTTTTCTGGGACTTAAGACTGTGTGTGATGCACGCTAATAGCAAACTGGCTGGTCTTTAAACTGCCAGTTCCCTGGTACAAAAAGTGATGTCAGATTGCAGCAATGTGTGAATAATGCAGATAAAATTGTGAGTGGGCATCATGTGTGCTGCCGCCTGCACGCTCTAACCTGGCAGCACGCTCGCTGAAATCAAATAGTATTTCTAGTACTGCGAACAAACCTGAAGCAGACCATTTCAATACTGTAGAAAGCATCCCAGCCTAAGACTCCTGAAGCTTTTAAGTTCATATGTGAGGATATCTCCATGTGGAATGTGAATTAAAGAGAGGAACATTGGAAGACAACCTATAATTGTCAACTAAATGTATCAATCCAACCACTTTCTTTACTGCATTTCAAATTCACAGGAGTTGCAGGGTTGCAGAGAGGGTTGGAGATTGCTCCAACTGACTTTGGCAATACATGCACAGGGAGAATATTAAACCCCTTAATATTAAACAAGGTTTGAACCTGGAGAGTCTTTTGCCAATGTGAAACAGTGCTGACCACTGCACCACCCTAGCTAAACACAAAAGGAGGACTGTGGATTTGGTCCCCGATCTTAAAATAGGATTTTAGAGAAATGGCAAGCAACACTGATCCTTATACAACCGTTGCAAGAGCTTGGTTCGCCTAGCCGGCAATAAGTCATTCCCAGTGGGTGATGGGCTTCGCCAGGGCTGCCCTTTGTCACAGATTCTATTCATAATTTTTATGGACAGAATTTCTAGGCATAGCCAAGTGGCGGAGGGTTTTCACCTGGGTGGTATCATCATCTCTGCTTTTTGCAGATGATGCAGTTCTGTTGGCTTCATCGGGTGATGGCCTCCAGCTTGCACTGGAACGATTCGCAGCCGAGTGTGAAGCGGCGGGAATGAGAATCAGCAGCTCCAAATCTGAGGCAATGGTCCTCAGCCAGAAAAGAATGGAGTGCCGAACTCCAGGTCAGGGACGAGTTCGTACCCCAAGTGGAGGAGATTATGTGTCTTGGGGGTTTGTTCACAAGTGATGGGAGAAGGGAGCGAGAGATCGACAGACGGATTGGTGCTGCGGCTGCAGTGATGCAGATGCTGTACCGGTCTGTTGTGCTGAAGAGAGAGCTGAGTGTAAAAGCAAAGCTCCCAATTTACCGGTTGATCTACGTCCCTACCCTCACATATGGTCACGAGCTGTGGGTAGTGACCGAAAGAACAAGATCGCAGATACAAGTGGCAGAAATGAGCTTCCTCCGAAGGGTGGCTGGCGTCTCCCTTAGAGATAGGGTGAGAAGTTCAGCCATCCGGGAGGGGCTCAGAGTAGAGCCGCTGCTCCTCCACATCGAAAGGAGACAGTTGAGGTGGTTCGGGCATCTGACAAGGATGCCTCCTGGGTGAGGTGTTCTGGGCATGTCCTACTGGGAGGAGGCCCCGGGGCAGACCCAGGACACGCTGGAGAGATATCTCTTGGCTGGCCTGGAAATGCCTTGGTGTTCCCATGGACAAGCTGGAGGAGGTGGATGGGGAGAGGAAGGTCTGGGCTTCTCTGCTTAAGCTGCTGCCCCCGCGACCCGGCCCCGGATAAGCAGAAAAAGATGGATGGATGGCAAGAAAAATCTGTTGTGAACCAATATTATAAACCCCACCGATAATCAGTTCTTAGAGGTCATCAATATTGGCTGAACATGCATCAATGTATGAAAAAAAAAAAGCATCTTAACCAGTACCTGGAGCTGCCTTAGATGAATGATTGAATGCTGGGCCACATGTGAACAACAGTAGACTATACCACCTAAGTGCTGCTTACTTAGTAAAATAAATCATGTATAATATTGGCAACTTGCCCTGTAAAAGTCTACACACGTGTTTCTTAAATGAAACAGAAAATGTCCTCTCAGTGATGGGAGCTCTGCGACTACAGCGAACATCAGTAACAGTAGTAAAGCTGAGAGCGCAGCCCCCTGAAGGTGTCGTCATCATGCCCGCTGGCCTGCTCTCCTTCAAAGAGCATGGACTCTGGAAGCACCACGCCCTCTAGTGGATCCGGCTGGCAGAACTCCACTACAAATTCCTCCTCGCAGTCCAGCAGCAGTCTTGACCACGCACTCATGTCCAGCTGGCCCGCGGTGCCGCCGTATTCCTCTGGCAGGACCGATCGTGGGATGTTCCGGTGCAGGGAGCGCAGGTCTGAACCGTGGAGGATGTACTGTGTAAGAAGACGACAAAGACTTGTCAGCGACCTGCAGCTTTAATATTTAATGTGATGAATGTAATTTTAGATTTATCAGGTAACTGCCTTCAACTTTCACCTTCCTACAAAGCTTCACCTTTGCCATTTTCATACTTGAGATGTTTTATGAAAAAGGTTCAGGAATTAAAATCAACCTCACATTCAAGAACACCTTCTCGTGCACCTCTGTTCGTTTGTTTTCAGCCCAGCTTTTTTATTTTTTTTTACATCCCTCAGAGGAAGTCTACTTCTGTCCCTTTGTACTTCTGCATCTGCAATGCACGCTGAGCCTCCTGCAGTGTTAACTTGACTCTGATTTTATGGAAGTGTATGAAGCTTCAGTGAGCCAAATCTGGCAAGCAGGACAGGTGGTGAGAAAAGATTGTGTTGGTTCAGGCCAAAATAACTCCTGTGTTTTTAATGTGCTCTATGTTGGCACCGGATAACGTGCTGGCACGCACAACAGTATAGGTCGATTCTATTGGATGTTCGCCCTCACACGCCTCAGGACATCACACAACCCAGTCACTGTTGAAATAAAAATCACGAGAACGCTCCCGGTCTCATTTCTCACTTGACATTCTGCTTTTGAGCTTAGAAACTGAGGATATTTTGTCTGAGAACAGCATGGTCCTAGAAGGAGACTTTCAGACTCACCAGTGACAGTGAAAGTGGTCAAAAAAGGGCGTCCACTGAGCAAACTAAAAATGGCACTCACACTGCAAGCTGCCTGCACATGCCCAAGAAGAAGACTTGGAATGGGGGCTGGCCATGTGTAAATGTGATAAGTGTTGCTGACCACCCTTTGTATGCCAAGAAGCCACTCTTGTGAGCAAAAATGTGAAAAATGAAATAATCTGACCACTAAATGCCATGCACAGAATCAAATTTGAACACAGAGGTGCATTTACTACATCCAAACTAGTATCTATTTATTTTGACTGTACCTGCTGATTTTCTGTTGTTTTTGCTTATATATTAACATAAAAACAGATAATATGCCACTGTTGCATTTACAGCTTGTTTTTGTTGACCCCAGTGTTAATTACAGATGTGTTACTATGCGTTTTAATGAACACAACACAAGGCTTACCATACCATTTTGAAAAATTGTTGTTCTGTTTGACCATTTTGGTTTATTTCTCTGAAAAGGAAACATGCTTAGCTTTTCAGTTTCACAGATGAAAAAGACTATCGGTTTGAAACACAGGCTACAGAATAAAATGAGGGGCACGATTCAAAGCGGGCCTTTGTTCCAAACAAAAGAGTCAGAGACAGTACAAGAATAGTTACCCTCTCTGCCATCTTCTCCTTGAGAAACGGCTTAATTATAGCAAAGATCCCTTTGAAAATCCGCGGCTCATTAATTATGTTAACGGCCTTGATTCTGATCGGAAACCCATCCTGTGAATTAGAAGAGAAAACAGTCACAGCTGGGCCTTGTCAAATGATTCACACATGCTTTGTGTACTTATGTAAATATCAGACACTCTGCAGTCACGACAAAACACCACAGGCAGCGTTCAGGAGCTGCTGTGACTGACAAGTTTTTTTCTCAAGTGTTGCACTAATTCCATTTTTTACTGCTATATCATCAAAAATAAGAATCATTTTGAGATAGTGATTCATTAAGTAACCATCTCAAGGTGAAACTAGCAGAGTTAATCCCCTCTGACATAAGAATATCATCATCAGATAGTGGCTTTATCAAATAATACTCATTATTGCTAACATTCGATTTTTGATGTCATACCTGGAGGATGCTCACAACTTTTTTGGCGAGGAACGGGCCTGGATTGGATGCTTGTGACATGCCCACTCCGGTGTAGTCTGCTAAAATAACAATGCCGTTCACCTGCGTTTCCTCCGGCTGAATCAGCTTCTCCAGAGTCAAATAAATCGCTCTAACATTGTCAACAAATGGGTAATCATTTGGTTTCCATTTTCCTGTAAAACAGTTAGAAGTGAGTAATCGTGCATCGTGAGCGAACGAATAATGCGTCAGATAAATCGAGTATTGCGTGAATTTTCCAGTGACGATGAAGCCGACACCAACCTGGGCGCAGACAGAGGATGTATCTTCCATTGGGGTCCGGCCGTGGCAGCACTGTGAGAAAGCCCAGGTCGAGGACGTGTTTCACTGTGGATGGCTTCAGGTCCTGGAACACCTCTGGCCAAGCCTTACGTCCTGCATGGTAATTGAGGAGCAGCTGCAGGGCACGGTCATAGTCGAACTTCCTAGCCCGCAGGAAGCGCAGCAGGAAGGCATCATCAAGTCGTGTCCTGAGATTGGGCTGTTCCTGCAGAGCCAAGAGGGGAAAAAAAGTTAACTGAAAAAAAAAGAAAAGAGGGAAGGTCATGAATGGCAACAACTAGAATAAACAAAATACGGCTTCTGACTAAACAAAATAAAACACTGAGAAAAATGGCTAAATTAAGCTTGGTTAGCATCCATCTGTCCATTCTTTACTACTTCTCCAGGCCTGGGTTTCACTGGCAGCAGTCTAAGCAGAGATGCCCAGTACTACTCCTCCCTGTCCACTTCCTCTAACTTTTCAAGGGGAGCACTGAGGTGTTTCCAAAGCCAGCCGAGAGATAATCCAGCATCTCCTGGGTCTACCCTGGGGTGTTCTCCCAGAAGGATATGACTGGAAAACCCCACTTAGAGGCACCTGGGAGGCAGCCTGGTCAGATGTCCAAACCACCTCAACTAGCTCCTTTTCAGCCTGTCTCTAAGGGAGGGCTCACCCCATACTGTACCTATCGGACCAATCCCCAGCTGGCATAAGTGGAACTAATAAATCATTACAAAAGAATCTGGTTAAAATAATCTTTTAAAAAGTTTTCAGAATAATTGTATCAATGTAACTGCTTGAAAATAACACCTTAAAAAAACCCCAAAACAAATCTGTTCTATTGCGAGGTGTCAATGCTATTACTAAACTCTAAACTATTAGAAATTCACCATTTAGCCACCAGTAAAAGGATCCTTTATTCTGATAACATGGGCACTTCAGTTTATTTTTAGTGAACCTTCTTTGTTCAAAGGACCAAACCTTTGAGACTTTTCCTTCACTAATAAAGAACATGTACCACCGTTTTAGGGGAAAAAAACAAAACCTTATTTTTAAAATGATTTACGTCCATCACACATTTTATAATAAATTTACTTTGAGCCTTCAGTGCTATAGGCTGAAGAGGAAAGAAAGAATTCAGAGGTGGACCACCTCATTGCTGGAAATAACAAAACTACAGATCATATTTCTATGAGACTCTATTTCTATGAGACTCCAACCACTGTCAAAAAATGTCTGCAAGACAAACAAAGATAATTCACATGGAATTCAGTGCTGCTGAAATGCAACAAATAAGAAAAAATATTTTAATTGACAAACAATTGAAATTTGGCCTTGTTCAATAATACCTTTATTCACTGCTTTTTAATGCTATCAAAACACTACAGCAGAAAAACACAGGACCTGTGCAGTTAAAATCCATACTCATTTGTCACAGGTCATAGTGTCATTGGAATATTGGACATTTGTCACAGGTCATAGTGTCATTGGAATATTGGACAGTGCAATCACACACTGTATTTTTTCCTAAACGTCATGTAGGAGAGTTACAAATACATAAAAAAATTAAAATAAAGGATGTGAAACGGGACAACGTGGAATCAGATCCCCACATCCACCTTCAAGAACAACCTTAAATCTGAATTCTGAACATCTAAAGCTTTGTGATATATTTGGGACAGCACTGACAAAATCTGTCCTCAGAGAAAAACAGAAACACCTGCCAAAGTTCTCAAAGTACCATTGTAATGGCTATGGCAGGTGTTCCCAAGTTCAAAAACACAAATAATACAATATTACATCAGCTTTATATTTTTAGGGTATTAAAAGTTAATATACTATCCTAAAAACAAATGGAAGTTTGTGTTTTAAGGAGAGTTTATAGACCAAGACCATAATATATGTATATACAGGCTATTTTATGGGACATATAACCTCCTTTGGATGCAACACAGGCAGCTATCCATCTCCAAATGGACCGGATAAGAGTCAGGAAATTGTTGCTGAGGAATTGCTCTCTATTCCTGCATGAATGTGGCCTGGAGCTGTGAACTGGTTACTGGCTCTGATGAACATAATGACCCAAGCAAGCAAGTTCAATAGGAGGCAAGCTGGCAAATAAAGTGTCTGGGTTTTCTTCTGTTCCAGAAAGGCTTGTTCTACTCTGACAGTGTCAGGCCATATGTCAAGCAGACACTGTCCTGCTGAAAAAGCCGCAGGGCGCTGCTGCAGGAGTAATACAAGTTCAGGTTAGAGCACCTCAACTCGGTACCTCAGTCTGGTCAGAATTTCACCAAGAACAATACGATCAGATGCTCTCATGGACACGCAAAGCTGCAGCAACAGGATCCAGAATGCCAAAAGCCTGGCCCCAGTCAACGTCAGTCAGTCGTGGCATGGTGCCACTGATAACAATGCTGTGCATACACTGTTTTATTGTGCCCTGATTCCACTGGCAAGAGAATACAGCAAACTGAACCAGTTCTCGGTTGTACAAGTGAGTTCATTTGTGTTAAACAAATTAACAAATCACCAATCTTGCCACTGACTAAAACCAAACAACTGGAACTAAAAACTACTTCACAATATAAAACTTGCATTTCTTTTTTTGAGTACCATATTAAGTTTTATCACAGTGGTTCTCAAATGGTGAGCTGAGGCACACTGGGATGCCTTGAGATTTTGCATAAACCACACACTGCAGATGTACCAAAAGTAATGAATGAGATTTAAATTCACTATTTTAGTGCTAAAGGATCTATTTCAAAGTGAGGAGATAAAACGGATCACTTTCCTGTGTAGAAAAAATTAACACCTATAGATTGTAGGTGAAATTTAGGCCCCAGTGCTGCAAACATGCCCTGAAAAGTGCCTAATAAAAGAACTGATTATTTTTCCGATCGCATGTAGGCTATTTTTGGCATATATGAATACACTTACATTTCATACTGAAAATTCCTTCCTGTATTTCCTTACTCACACTTCTCAAATTCTTCCCAAAGGTCCAGTTGAATGTTACTCAAAAGCTTTCCAATTTTTGCCCTCTTTTTTTTGCCGCTTGGTAAGGCATCATTGTTCTGCCCTACCTTAAGTATCATGTCCCTCAGTGCTTGGACATCCCGTAGACGCCATTCTGGCTTCTCTTGGAGCTCCTCACGTGCCTTGGCCACCAGTTCAGGGGTCAGGGTACAGGAATAGATGGGTGGTGGAGGACTGGGGAACCAGCTGTGCACTGCAGCTGCTGACGAGTCCACTGTAGGACCACCGAGATCGATGGACTCATGCTGATCGGCCATGGAATGACTGGGTGAAGCTGTTGGGAAATAAGCACGGGTGAGGAGAATTAACTTTTAAATACCATAGCTTTACTTCAAATAAGAACAGCGATACCCCACGGCCTGACACCTTCATTATCAATAATTAAAAGTCATTATCATATTTTGTACCAGTAAGCTGCCTCTGCACAGTAAATGTACAGCAGCACAAAATAAAAACTGTTAAGTGCCTGAACATTACAGTAAGTGTCAGGTACACTCACAAACTGCGCAGTTTTAGTAAGTAGCTCAATTTCAGCTAAGTTTAGCAATAGATGTGGGAACACGATGTTCCCAGATACACAAGAGCGGGATGCTCTCCAGTAACTACCCAAGACTGCAAACACTGCATGCATTCACTCAGTAATGAGTCACAGCGCCAGAGATTCTCAGCTAATACAGCCTGAGCCTAAACAGAGCATATGTCCGGATAATGACTGAATACTGACCAGAAAATGGGTCTAACGGTAGCCTTCAATGGCAGACATAGAGTGCTAAAAGGCTGCTGGTAAGTGATATATAAATTCAGAAAACATCCGCAAAGATCAAAGCTACAAAAACCACTGTCAAAAAAATCACAACGGACCTGTCAGGAAAATCCCTCTTCCGGGTACAGAGCCGGCGTTAGCTCATTGGTGCTTTTGTAACACGTGATGCACTGCGCCGATGAATCGTGCGTCTTTTGTTTTGATGCCGATGCCGCGTTCAAGTTTAATCGGAAATTAGGCAAACCTATATGTCAAAAAAATTAATAGCGTGACTGTTATGTGAGTCTGTTGTGTTTCAAATTCAAATGCGATCTTGAAATATCCAGCTCTTTTTCTTTTAACAAATTACAAACTAATCCGTTTCAAGATTTACTAACATAAACACGCACCTGGGTACCTGAACCTCACATCTCTAAATCCAACAGTAACAGAAACGCACACTTTTCAAACACTGTTGTTTGATTCAAGCACCAGGCAGGTAATTTTATAGCTCTGGGGTTTTATAGCTGTAGGCTAACGTAATGATCTCATACTTGTACGCAGGTTATACCATCCTTGTATTGCATTTCAAAGCAGTAGATGGCAGAATTTACCTTCATGTTTCCGCGGCTGCTTCCTTGGCACTGTAGGCTTCATGTCGTCTCGGAGGCTATGTAGGTAGACAATTTTTTTTAATACAAATTTTATATTTGGGATTCGTTTCACTACAGGATTGGTCGTACAACAAGGGGTTGGTGTTTTGTTCTTTAAAAAATGCAAGCAATTGACTAAATGTCTAATTAAAGGGGACGAAAAAGAAAGAAAATATGGATATGAGCTTTAGGCTAATGTCCAGTACTTGTGTCAAACCAATTTAACGATGATGTATTGTGATGTACATCCAGGATATGTTAGGTATTGTGCTAAAGAGAGAACCAAGAACAAGACGGGGGGGTCCATGTAGGCCGAGAATAACTGATTAAAAATAAATATGTTGTAGGAAAGTGGTGTATAAAAGATGATTTTCATGGTGACAAGGCAAGAGAAATGGTTTGTGGACACCACATGTAAAACCATTTCATTTGTGAATGTTGGCTTTTTGTTGCCTGTCCAGTGCACTTGTCATCACTTTCATTTGCACAAATCCAAGTAAAATAGTTTACACAATAGTTAGGCAACAGTTAACAACAGTTCAGCCTTCCTAACCAGACAAACGCCTGCAGTTTAAGTGTAACTAAAACTTAAAAATTAAAGGGTCTTGAGAACAAAGTACAATATATGCATTGTGATAGAGTGGATGTGGAAAGCATCAAAACATTAAACATAAAACAGCAAACATTAGACTTCAGTAAAGCGCAAGCACCTTAAAGCTGCACTTAAGATGTTGCAGATATGTGACTGCTAACTATGTGACATTAGCTTTTCTTTCATTTTGGACACTTTGGAATGGTGACAGTGTACAGTCAACTGAATGATACCCCAGTCAGACAAGCTTAGAGACCAGCCGGTGACCATCTGGCAATCACTGTTCATGAGAGGAAAATCAGTGTTCCCCAACCAGTTGCAAGAGGTCACCAGCAGTTGCTGGGAAAATATTTGCTAAAGCCCCTAAAGGCCTAGAGACCAATCAGTGACTCTCATATTTCCCCAGCATCACACCTGTTGCTAGGGAAAAATGTGTATTCCCTAGCTGGTTGGAAAAACCTCTTTCTGATTGCTTTGCTTGCTAGCATATTGCTGTGGTCCCCCATAGCTTTCATGGGAGTGACAGAGTTGTCTACAAATATTGCCCAGTTGCTCTTAGAGCTGTGGTGAAACTGTGGCAAGTGCAGTATAAACTGGAAACCAGGACCATTCACCTTCAGAGTTAAAAGCTGCACCTTTTAAAACATGTTGACTACATCGCTGATGAACAACTTTTAATTGGAAGGCAAAAGTCTCAATTTCTAGTTTGCATCACACCCTTTTCACAAGTTGTACTACAATTTTTTGCATAGTTAGCAAAAATTGTGGGAATCTGCTTGCAACCAAAGCAATCAATATGTTTTTGTTGCAGGATCTTGTTTGCAACAGATTTCACCCAGCAAGAGCCAACAATCTCCAGAAAGTACAATTTTGTTTCCTAGAAATCTCAATAGTTATGTCTCACCAATGGTCCTGTTGATGCTCTCATTATGGGCAGTAATATTAAAAGTAATCCTCCTCTAGATACTTCTATTTTTGTACTTGTTTTGAATGTAATGCTTTGTTTCCATTGCAAAAAGTAAAATGAGCTTAACAATAGCACACACAGCATTCATTGTTTTCTAGATGCAGTGCACAAATATATCTGCATCTCTCTATCTGGAGTCAGCGCTATCTGTAATGATTTTATGGCAGCTTATCAGCCTGAAGTTGCAGTAGTCTATCAGGGACCAAAAAGCACTGCCACGTTGGACCTAATTTTTTTTTTCCACCATTTACCTTTGAAAGAATGTGTAATGCAAATGCAGTGAATTCATTGGTGGCCACTTCTCTTGTGACCGTAGTATAAATACGTAGCAGAAAAAGCAATGTAAAAATAAACCGTAAGATTTATTAACTCAACTTCACATTGTAAGGCAAAACATTACCTGGTTTTGTAAGGCAGTACAGGTTAAAAGGCACAATTTATTCCATCAGTTAAACCATGACAAAGTACTAAACAAAACAAAACAAACAAAAAAACAAACAAACAATATACTTTTAAAACCGAGCACAACATATTATTGGGAAACTTCTTTAGCATGTCTGCCTGTGACTTTTTAAAAGTCTCTGTGTATACAGCCTGCCAAACTTGGTTATACTGGAGTAAATTTTAAAACTTGAAATTTCACTCCTGTAAATATGCATATCCCAGTGTATAAAACAAACCCCATATATTTTAGTTTTGCCACAAAATATTTGAGAGCAACTCGAAGGAAAAGCTGAACTCTTTAGAGGAATTATATTTAGCTTTTTTTCTGAGTTCATTTTATTGTTAAGAAACATAAAATAAAAAAATAAAAAGTTAAACACTAAATATATGACAGTGTAAGGCCTGTTGTAACATTCATGAAATACTGACATGATTACTTTGCCATTTCTAACATAAGCCTTACTGCACACACTGAGGACATGCATAGGACACAATGGAATTGAAGTTACCCAATAATGAGCTATAATATATACAGCAGTGTACTTCTAAGTGTCAGTCTTACAGAAAGGCAGTAAGCCTAGAAGATCACAATGCTTATGGTTTTATCTGGCCTTCACTGAACCATGAAGCTCAGCTGCAGCTGCATACATGTACAAAGTGATGCCTGAAAACTCAGGCTATCAATCTGTAAAGACCACACCTGCAGATTTTTATTATAGATATATATACAGTATTCAGCTACTTTAGGGTTCCAGTCAAGTTAACAGCTTCAATGCTGATTGTGTATAAACATACATGTAAAGACCCTGGTTTAATTAGAAAAAAAAAACTGAAGGAATAAAGATTTAAGGGGTTGTTAAATGGCCTCCTGTTTTGTAATAGTTGGTTGAGGGATGGAGGTTGGCTGCTTGGGAACAGTGGCTATGACCCCCTGAACCATTTTATAATGTTCTGAGCTGGAGGCAGCGGGTGGAGATGGAATTGGGGTTTCAGGAGTGGCTGAAAAGTAGAACAGAGAGAGCAGTTACTAATGTGGAGAAACTACAGCACAAGCAGGTGAATATTTATTATCTTACAGTGTGACGCAGGGGTAACACAAGATTCCAATAAGGAATAAGCACTTTTGTGAAATTTGTCAGAGCATTAAATATGCTCAGAAAGAATAACAGAAGTTTTCTTTTACAAAATAAGCCAGATTAGTTTCTGTGAACAACTTAGGGGATTATTTTACCAAGCTTATTTGGTCTTCCAGCTACCTGACTTGGCTGCACATGGAGCTGCGTGAGGAAAATTTGATGGGCTCTCTTCATTAAAATACAACTGATTAATGATTGTGATCACCTTCATTAGACTTGAAGTTTTTACCATATGTAGCAATAAAAAACCCTGACAGTTTTAAGCTAATTACAGACACCAAATCTTAAATGTAGCAATGCATTAATGTATTTTGTGCTTACAGATTTGACCATTATGGATTGGCGTTGGCATATTGCTGGTCACTATAACATTGGTGCTGAGGTGCTCCTGAACCAGGTGAGGATGCAGAGAGTGAGGTGCATGTGGTGCTTCATTAGCAGAACCTGGAAGAAAAACCCCAACAATTGTCAGTTAATCATAATTTATTACTGAATAGTGGTTTGATGCAGTTCTGTCCACTTAATGCAATGCCTACTGTTTCAGAATTCATGCTATAGTAAATTTTGCTAAACCTATCTGTACTGACAACCATTTCTCACCTCCAAGAAGCATTTCTTGAAGCAGATTGTCAATCTTGGCCATGCCGAAGAGTTTCACAAACTGGATCTGTTCAATCATTTGCCAAGTGATGCTCTGTAGTGTCGGCAGGAGCAGGAGAAGCTCTCCAAAACGGCCTCGAGAGTCATATTGCCTGTCGTTGATGTAGTCCTCCAGGCTCACCTGGACCTGGTATCGCATCCGCTTGATCTTTCCAGGGTCACTCAGACCTTTAGCATCTATGGGCAAATGTTAGCAAAGAGAAATGTTTTGATGACCAACATCTGTATATAATGTGGTCTAGCTGAGTTTTTCAAGTTTTCACTCAAGTTAATGGCTTGGAAAGAAGCTCAAGAATCTGAAATGTTTGTCAGCACTAATACCTGGGTCAAAGAAAACTATGGCTTTTAAGCAGGCATATTCATTGTCATCTATCTGAAGCTCTTGGAAAGGAAGCACCAGCTCATCCAGGATTCTCACTGCTACTCTGCCCACCTCCAACTCTGGGCAGTTTCTGGGAATGATGTGGTCATTTCCTGCAGGAGAAACACATTGAAAACGCACCATTGGAATAGGGAAAGAGCATGATTATATGCAATATGAGTGCAGTATCACACTGCCTTGTGTGTCAGTTTTACCTAATAAGAGGATGTCTTTGTAAAGCATGGACCTCTTTGCAGCACCGAGAAGGAGATGTTCTCCTGCATGAGCTCGAAGCAATGCCACCTGCAATGAAAGTGAATTAAAAGACAGTTTGCTATGAAATAATAACTCCTTTATGTTATACGTGTTTATATTATAAAGTTCTGTCTGGGGGTTTTTAAACTCCCCTTGCATGAATCTCACTGGTTGAACTAAAATTGGCAAAGAAGGCCATCTCACTGCATCAGCAAATCAGTTACTAAGGCTCGGTGATCACACTGTTAATGATTCTGCAGTTTTTTTTTTTTTCAAGAAGCAGTGTGACATTAAAACCAGCTCATCATGTTCCAACTGAGGATTAAAACACATTAACCATTCTGGTTGAAAATTTTAAGAGAGAGTGATGAAAACCCCCGTCATCCTTAGAGACTGGAAAACTATTTTCTCCTCTTTTCTTTTTTCTTACTGCAGTGTTATTTGATTAAGGAAGAACATAGTCAGTGACAGTCCCACAGCCACGTGTCCCTCAACCCTCGTTATGGTTTTGAGTATACTGGTTGATGAATGACTAGAGTGTCTATATCACTGTGTGCACTCTGTCTGTGTATGGGTCTCACCTGGTCATCCAAGGGCAGGTCACAGAAGGCTGGGATGTACTTGGCCCACTCCACTAAGACCAACAGCTGCTGTTTCATAGACTCACACACATCTGTGATGGTGGCGATCTTTTTAGTCCGTATGTCACCATTGAGTATAGGAGCAGGGGATGTGATCTACACAGGAAAATGCATTTATGAAGTCATTTGAGGTCTTGTTACAGTTACAGTAGATATGAGCCCCAAACATGATGTACGGCCACCTTACCTGTCTTGACAGTACGTCTGCCTGGATGAGTGCGTTGATGGATGGTAAACTGCTGTCTTCATAGCTGGATCTCCTGGTGCTGATTCTGTCTCGTTCGTTCTGTACAGCTAAAAAAAAAGAACATTCACAGATTTATAATGTGGCAGCAAGATGTAGGTTGCATTTGCAAAGCAAAAGATAAAAGTGGAACTTTCATGCAGTTATATTTTTGTAAATGCAAGAAAAGTGTTGAATTTTCTCATTTCCTTTGTTGCACAAACACGGAACACAGAGTGATTTGAAAGAAAAATATGTCTTCCAAGGTTGTCATGTTTATCAGTATATGGCTGTTATTGCTTGGAAATGTTTGCTCAGCATAAGCTGGTCAGAGACTTAAGCACTCCGTGGAGTGAACATTAACAAAGTAGTCCCCTCCTGGGTGTTGCAACACATTTAGACAAGTCATATCAATTTAGTGGAGACAGCTCAAGCTCTGGTAGTGATTTGCTGATTAAATTCTCTTTTGTTTTGAGAGGCAATAGATTCTATTGTTTTAACACTAAAAAATTCACATAGATTGACTTTTTTGACTGGTTTAGTGAAGAGATAAAAGTCATCTACCTTCTTTCTTCATGCCAGCTCTGAAGCACTTCTTCAGTCGGCAATACCTGCATTGATTTCTCTTGTCTTTGTCCACAATGCATTGTCTGTTAAACCTGTAAAAGTGAGTGGATTAAGTTTGTTTGTGCTATCACGGATTTAAAAAGGAAACTTAATGAAGGAATCAATACAAAGTGAAGCAATTGGATACAAATTGAAATAGATGAAGTAAAAATTCCAGATGCTTTCTTTTTCAAGTAGCTTAAGCATGAAGAATATATACATATATATGTAATGATTGCATCCATCAACATTTAATCACAAGACTGTAATCAGAAGATTGCAATCTTTGCTTGTCTACACAGTGGCACATAACTGAGAATTAATTGCACTGGCTAGATGTCCATTGCTTTTTCATTGTCACACAAACAGTAGCAGTATTTTTTAGTTGAAGAGCTTCACTCACCTGCATGAATACATGTGGTTTTTCCGGACGCTGCGTCTGAAGAAGCCCTTGCAGCCATCACAGCTGGAGGCACCATAGTGTTTACCTGTAGCTCTGTCTCCACATATGGCACACAAACTGCCTGCAGCCAGGTGGCTCGCGGCGTTCATGTTAGTGCTTTCAGCTGGTGAGGAGTCTGACATGAGAGAGAGAGAAAGGGAAAAAAAGGCTCATCAGGCCAACAGGCTTTTAGGTGATTAGCTTTAAATCACCGGAACAAGATGACCTGAAACTCGAAGAAGCGTCTTTTTATTTTTTTTTAATATGACTTTATTTCTAATCATATGCCAGACAGCAAACTTGAACTGCCAGGTTGGTTTAATTCTAGGCGTGAAAGACCGAAGTGAAGACACTCATCAGCTCCACTGACAGCTGATCAAAAGCAGCCCTCCAGAGAACTGCAGGGATCTGTTAGCAGCCTGAGTAGCTCAGATAGCGTCAACAGAGCTCAATTGATGTAGGTTTGATTACCTATGAAAGGCAATCGATGGAGACAGTTTTTGTGTAAGCCACTCTCACAGTCACCAGAACAAAGCTGATTATCATAGAGTTTGCCATGACACATGCTAAAGAAATGTACAATATATAAAAGTGGTAGGCTGGTTCTTGGAGAGTCACTTTTACATATTTGTTCAATGACAGAATATAATTGTGTAAATTATTTAAAAAAAAAAGTTTTGTGCTTGGATAGGTCCCCATTAGGCTTTCTTTTTTTTGCTTCTTTGGAAATTTTAGAATCAGGATCAGAGCCAGATGTCATGGGAGACTGCATATACAAATAGGTTGGTGTCACTGTAAGCGCATATCCAAAAACGACATCCATTCTCCTCAGTTTAGACTCTGTGGGAACAGACCGTTTGTAACAAGAGAAGGGTGATCATGATACTAAAGCTACTGCTTCATCACTGAATGAAGATCAATCCCCTGTAATCAGTCTGACACCACATCCCTGTACAAGCTGGAACAGGTTAAAATTGGTTGGGCCAAATGACCCAAGTGCACTGAGAATACATCAGTCTCGTAAAACAAAATCTCTTAATGTTTTATCACACCCAAGGTGATAAAAGAAGACCACTGAACAGGATCATCTCTCTACGAGCAGGAGCAGATGGACAAATGACCCCTTTTATCACTTCACGCCAGAACTCGCGCTCTCCTCTCCCGACCAAAGTTTTAAATCAGTAAAAGTTTCAAAGTTCAAAGGCAGCGCTGCTTATATGACACTCACCTGCACCCAAGGGGAGCACTTGCATGTTTTCGAACTCTAGCGTGGTATAGGCTGGGTCCAGAGCTTCGCTGTAGTCTGCCATGTCCATGTCTGCTAGTTCTTTAGGCCAACAAATTCTCAACTACTTGACTGTGGGACAGAAAGACTTGTCCAAGAAAGTAGAGTGCCCCCCTCCTTCTCCACCTTCCTTTCTCACACCCCCACACACCTCAGCAAACCCCCCTCCTTCTTTCTGGGTCTAGCTCCGCCCAGTGACAGGACAGCTCCTTGGCCCAGTTGAGTGGTATATGGACCTACTGGTGTTAGAGAGGTGAACAGTGACTGACAGCAGAGCTGGTGTCCTTCTCTTCCTTCCCTCATACCACTAACCAGAGAAGAGGTGGAGTGTCAGTCCGGTTGATGGTTAACCAGAGTGTTCACTGGTGAATCACAGGGTTGTTTTTTTTTTAAGAGATAGCACAGCTTTGATATCTGCCATCGCTGCATGTCAGTAATGGATAAACATTTCCTCAACCTGAGCTATGTCAGTTCACTCCTACTACATCATTTGACACCATTTTGAACTTTTCATTTTATAGCTGACACTTTCCTTGCATGCCCATATCACATGCACACCAATTAAAGCTTGGATATTGGTACAAACGAAAGTGCCTGCAAAAAGACCTGGAATTAGGCGGAAAGTAACTAATTCCAATTTTTATGAAATTTTACAAATTTTGAAAGCACTTCTGTTTGATGCTACTTTACATTTCTGCTCCACTGTGGAAAAACATTACAACTTTTTTCTTGCCTTTTAGCTCAGCAGCCCCCCTTGTCTCCCCTCTGCAGGTCAGCTAAAACACTCAGAGGCTGCCTTTTGTTGCTTAAATATTCAGAAAGCTTGTATGACTCCAGGTCCAGGGCTTCCAACCGATCCTCACAGATGCTCCTCTGCACAGATAGAATAAAAAATATCGAAACATTCCTCTGGTTTTGTTTTTGATATTTAATATTAACTGAGGCTTATTCAGGAATCACTCCATGACAACAGACATAGTTTGCACATCAATATATTACGGAAGTTATTAATTATTATTTTAAACAGAGGATAAATCATTATATCGCCTAACTGCTTATAAAGCAGTTTAACTTTAGAGCCAGCTTGATTACCTTGACCTTGAATAATTGCACTGTACTTTAATGAGATAAAAAGTAGAGGAAAAATACTTTTACCACCACAAGATAACCACAATCAAATAAAATTAACCACTATATTAAAAACATACTTCCATGTGTATTACATTGCTCAGAAATCTGAGTTAATTCTGCCATAATTAGCGGGGAAAAGCACAAATGATGCCTTTATGTAAAAGCCGTCATTGTTTGTGCAAGGTTCACGTGAGGCTTTTTCAAAAGCTCCAAGCTTGTTGTAAAGGCGGCTGCTCCTCTGAGAGACAGCTTAGATGACTCAGAGGAGCCTAAAGAAGCCTTTTAGAAAAATAAAAAGAGTAATGGTGGGTCAATTAATCATTCTTTACAGAAATTTTACATTTAATGCCACAAAATATGCAATAAAATGCAGTGAAGTGACACCGGCTTGTTTTACAGTTTACAAGGTTACAGATTTATTAGTTGTGGGTAACATAAGTGGGTATAAAAAAAAAGCATGAGCAGACAGAGTGAATCTTTTAGAAATGCACAAACATACGCAATTCTGAAACTGAGATTTTTAAAGGTAAACAGTGACCAGAGTTAATCAAACATCTGGCCCCCTCTGCCCCCGAGGATGGAAAATAGTTCAATCAAAACCTGAGTTACAGAGTAGAGAGGCCAGCTTGATGCCTAGATTAAAATCTTTCATCCAAGCCACCAACTTTTGCTCCTATCCAGTTGTCTCTTACAGGAAAAGGCCTTATTCATGACAGCAATACAATGCCAAAGCACAGTCTGCACACATTACAGCAGCATGTCTCCCCAGTAAAAGAGTCCATGCTAAACTATCCAGTCAGCAGTCCACATATGTATTATGAAGCAAAAACTAACACAGAGGAACCTGTTAAGGAGTTCATTTAAAAAAGTAAAGCATTTAATCTCCTCAGTTGTTTTCTATTTACAGTTATTAAAAGAGGTGATGATAAGTAGCATTAATTATGCCTAGTGCAAGCTTTGTTTTTTTGTCAGGTTTCAACATTTGATATATTCATTTTGTTCAGTTTTTTAAGTTATAAGTTAAATCATTTGAAAATCATTGAATTTTTCTTTTTTTTACATTTTACAAAGTATCCTAAATCAGAACTGCTGTTTACTAGATAATTTCTCTTTTTTGGTCCATAAATATAGAAGAAGTATTACGAAGCCATTTCTAAGGCTCTGGGACTCCAGTGAACCATAGTGAGAACCTTTATCCACAAAGGGAAAAAACTTGGAACAGTGATGAACCTTCCCGGGAGTGGCCGGCCTACCAAGAAAAGCATCAACGACTCATCCAGGAGGTCACAAAAGAACCCAAAAACCTGCAGGATTCACTTATCCATGTTAGGGTCGGGATTCATGATTCAACAATAAGACAACAATAAGAGACCAGGCAGAAATGGCATCAATGGGAGAGCTTCAAGCAGAAAACTGCTGCTGACCAAAAGGAACACAAAGGCTCGTCTCACATTTGGCAAAAAACATCTTGATGAACCACAAGACTTTTGGGAGAATCTGGACTGATCTGGAAAGTTTGAATCCTGTTACATCAGGCGTAAAACTAACACTTTCATAAAAGAACATCATACCAACGATGTGATGGTCGGGGCTGCTTAAGAACCTGGACGACTTGTTCTAACTGACGGAACCATACTTTCTGCTTTCTACCAGAAAACCTGAAAGGTCATGCATGCTTGAGTTATGCAGCAGGACAATGATCTGAAACACTCTACCGTTCACCCTCCAATGTGGCTGAATTACAACAATTCTGCAAAAAAAGAATGGTCCAAAATTCCTCCACAGTGATGTGGAGGAATGTGTGGATATACAGTGGGGCAAAAAAGTATTTAGTCAGCCACCGATTGTGCAAGTTCCCCCACCTAAAATGATGACAGAGGTCAGTAATTTGCACCAGAGGTACACTTCAACTGTGAGACACAGAATGTGAAAAAAATAAAATAAAATCCATGAATCCACATGGTAGGATTTGTAAAGAATTTTTTCGTAAATCAGGGTGGAAAATAAGTATTTGGTCAATAACAAAAATACAACTCAATACTTTGTAACATAACCTTTGTTGGCAATAACAGAAGTCAAACGTTCACTATAGGTCTTTACCAGGTTTGCACACACAGTAGCTGGTATTTTGGCCCATTCCTCCATGCAGATCTTCTCGAGAGCAGTGATGTTTTGGGGCTGTCGCCGAGCAGCACGGACTTTCAACTCCCGCCACAGATTTTCTATGGGGTTGAGGTCTGGAGACTGGCTAGGCCACTCCAGGACTTTCAAATGCTTCTTACGGAGCCACTCCTTTGTTGCCCGGGCGGTGTGTTTTGGATCATTGTCATGTTGGAAGACCCAGCCTCGTTTCATCTTCAAAGTTCTCACTGATGGAAGGAGGTTTTGGCTCAAAATCTCACAATACATGGCCCCATTCATTCTGTCCTTAACACGGATCAGTCGTCCTGTCCCCTTGGCAGAAAAACAGCCCCATAGCATGATGTTTCCACCCCCATGCTTCACAGTAGGTATGGTGTTCTTGGGATGCAACTCAGTATTCTTCTTCCTCCAAACACGACGAGTTGAGTTTATACCAAAAAGTTCTACTTTGGTTTCATCTGACCACATGACATTCTCCCAATCCTCTGCTGTATCATCCATGTGCTCTCTGGCAAACTTCAGATGGGCCTGGACATGCACTGGCTTCAGCAGCGGAACACGTCTGGCACTGCGGGATGTGATTCCCTGCCGTTGTAGTGTGTTACTGATGGTGACCTTTGTTACTTTGGTCCCAGCTCTCTGCAGGTCATTCACCAGGTCCCCCCGTGTGGTTCTGGGATCTTTGCTCACCATTCTCATGATCATTTTGACCCCACGGGATGAGATCTTGCGTGGAGCCCCAGATCCAGGGAGATTATCAGTGGTCTTGTATGTCTTCCATTTTCTGATGATTGCTCCCACAGTTGATTTTTTCACACCAAGCTGCTTGCCTATTGTAGATTCACTCTTCCCAGTCTGGTGCAGGTCTACAATACTTTTCCTGGTGTCCTTCGAAAGCTCTTTGGTCTTGGCCATGGCGGAGTTTGGAGTCTGACTGTTTGAGGCTGTGGACAGGTGTCTTTTATACAGATGATGAGTTCAAACAGGTGCCATTCATACAGGTAACGAGTGGGGGACAGAAAAGCTTCTTACAGAAGACGTTACAGGTCTGTGAGAGCCAGAGATTTTCCTTGTTTGAGGTGACCAAATACTTATTTTCCACCCTGATTTACGAATAAATTCTTTACAAATCCTACCATGTGAATTCATGGATTTTTTTTTCACATTCTGTCTCTCACAGTTGAAGTGTACCTCTGGTGCAAATTACTGACCTCTGTCATCATTTTAAGTGGGGGAACTTGCACAATCGGTGGCTGACTAAATACTTTTTTGCCCCACTGTAAGTAGTAAGTAAGTAACATTTATTTAACTCTCCTCTGCAGCTGTGCACTGTCATTACTCTGGCAGCTTCACTTTATATCCTACTTTATTTATATAGCACCTTTCGAGACAAACAAAGTGCTTCACGAAGAAACACCAGAGCATTTCAAACAAAAACAAACAAAAAGTTAACCAAACACAATTCCATTGCATGGATCTTAATAAAGGAAATCATCATCTTAAAACTGCATTTTGTATTTAGTCAGGCTATTTTTGATCTAAGATTAACATTAGTTTAACGATCTGAAACATTTGAGCGTGACATATATACAAAACCTAAGAAATCAAGAAGGGGGCAAATACATTAAACACTAAGTGTAGTAAATCTCATGGTTTCCCTGTACAGTGTAAAGACCAGATGAGTAGAAGTTGATGGTAATTTAAAAACTGTTCATGAGTATTTTATTTAAGCCTCATATACAAAAATATTTACTGTATAATTTAACAGTTTTCATTGAATGTAGCTACACTTTAAATTACATGTGAAGGTAAATGTGCCACTTTTAAACTGAAAATAATGCAGCATTGGTCATTAGGCACACGTGCACTCAGTGAATGATTTTCATGCCCAGAATCTGATTGTTTACATAAATAACTTTTGTGTTTGCGCAAAGCAGAAAGCACCTAGTACAAAGTACCTAGTACATAGCAATAGGTCAACGATCTCAGGTTCAGACGGACCTCAAAAGCACTAAACCCCATGTAGGTGAAGTTGTTTGTCATGTACTCAAATTATACGGTGGGCTCATAAAATTATTTTTCTTCATGCAGGCAAACATCCATGCCTGTAGGCTTCTGTGTGTGACTGAGAGATGATTTGCTTAATGATTGATAAAAACCCCTCTTACTAAGAGCCAATCAGAAAGGAAAATGGAAGCAATCAAGTTCTGATTAAACTACTGTTTTTCTGAATGTCAGGAAAGGTCACAGATTCATTTACAGTTAAGCTTTCATGGTAATTAGACACTATAAACAATGCAATTAACGTAGACCAATTATCAAAAAATGATTAGCAGCTTTGTGCACACTCCTACAGTGTGCACAGGTGATTGTTCTGTATCAGACTGGAGCATGTTGTTTCACTTGTGTGTGCAGAGGTCATCCATTACAACATTGCTTCATGTTCGATCCATGCTGCTCTTCTGCAATGCCCATATTTGCTCAAGAAGTGTGCTGATTATTTCAAAGCAGTCAGCGAGCGGGGGGAGAGGGAAGAACTGATGATTGGAGAATCAGTGTGGAGCTTTGAATGAGTCACTGCAGCAAATCTTATCTCCCCCTATCATTAAAGTACTTGTATCATTGCTGCTATCTTAAGTTTCTGTGAACTCCTCAAGGAACAGTCATATATGGGACTATAAAATATAATCTGCATGGTTATAGCTTTCTTAATCATAAACCCACAAACTGTTTTGATATGTTAGAAAGGGCAGGCTGAAATTCTTCCGTGACTTATCTGTGATTTGTGTGTGTGTGTGGGGGGGGGGGGGTTAACATACTGTACATTTCCTCAAACTGGACTGACACGTGCAGGCTCTCTGGGCAGCTCACGTTCTTGCTGATGCCAAATTCTAATGTAGCCACTATATTTAAATTAATTAATTAAAGACTACAACTCATCTTAGGCAACATTTTTCTAAAGGTATAGTTTAATATGACTGTAAATGTCAGTTTAGCTTGTTTAGTGTAGCATAAAGACGGCAATATAAGGAGAAGCAGCTAACGCGTGTAGTTAAAACAGCTCCAGTAGCTATGCTAATGTGTTACTAATTTTATTTCATATTGCTCATACAGTCATTCAGTCTAATGCTAAGAAGTAAATCATTCATTATTCATTAATACTGGTGGTAAGAAAATGTTATATAGCTGTGATAAAACAGCTCAGTGTGTCAGTGTTCCTGGACACAAATTTCCTGTTCTTGTTTTCGTGTCCCTGAAAATAATGTTTAGTTATTTTTTTTTATTAATTTAGAAAATAATAATAAATTTCACTTTCTTTTTTTCTTTGTCCATCTAAATGAAAACACAAAAACAATGTCAAACACAGCAACAGGTGGCGGTATAACCCTAACTGTATAGAAATGTTTGCAAAAATAAATGATTCGATGGTAAACAGCCTGACTGTAAACAAGGAAATGAAGATGCAATGATGAGTTTCTGAAAATCTTAAACCTGGACAAAGTTTTTCAAAAGCTTACATTTCTGGTTCAAAATGGCAATATACATAGAAAACCTATATTTACCAAGATATATGTGTACGTGGGAAAAGGGGCTCAATTTATAGGCTAATGTAGTGAAGTATGAAGTCATACAGCATGACAATTCATTGTTTCCATGAACTTGAATAAATACACATCTTTTAGGTAACTATTTGACGTTTTTCACTTGTATTATTTTTCAGTGTTTTTTCTTTCTTTTTTTTGGTTTGTATATTTTGTTATAGTTAGCATGGTGATGCAGTAAAGAAACTGTGCATTCACATGCTTCTCAGATGGTCATGTTTCCGTAGTTTGGGAACATTCTTCTGACTTTGTTGTATGTTTTTAAGTGATAAAAACACACGTGTTAAAAGAAGATGTGTTATTGTGTGTTTTATTGCTGTTTTATTACACTGAGCATTCAAAATACATACTGTTGGCTGTTTACAGTAAAATATTGCACTGACCTGACCTGTAGGATTATTGCAAATAATCTAGGTCACTTAACTCGGACAGCAACTGTTGTACTAAAACTGGCTACATTTCCTCTCCAGAGCACTCATATGATCCTTTATAAATAGGAGCAAAACCACCAAGGTCAGATTGTGTAGTGTTCTGAGAAATTACAAAAAACCAAGAGCATCGCAGACTCTGCAGGCCTCAGTTCATGACAGTACAGTTAGGGAAATGTTGAACAAGTGTGGCTTGTTCCTAAGCCGTACTTGTGCAGGAAAAATGCAACGCTGCATCTGAACACACATTTGGTGAAAACACATCATATCATCACAAACATTTCATACTAGCTGTCAAACACAGTGGTGTAGTAGTAATGATTTGATTTGGAGCCACAGAATTTGGGCACCTTGCAGACACTGAGCCTACTACGAATTCTTGTGCATACCAAAGTATTCAAATTAGAGGTCTCCTGTGCATAGAGACAGTAATTGCAGGTACACCTGTTGTAAACAGAAGAAATCAAGGTATTGCCATCCTGACTTTACCCTAACTGAAATGTTATGGTAGGACTTTAGGAGAGCAGTGTGAACCAGTTCCTGCACAGAGCAATGAAGCAACATTATAAAAAGGGTGAGCCACAATTCTTCTACACTTCTGCAGTTATAAATATTATAGTTATACAGAAAATTATTACTTTAAGTTATTGCTGCTAAAGGTGGTTGTGCAAGCCATTGAATACTTATTGTATGCTTAATTTTCACTTTCTTTTTCTTTTCTCAATGTTAGAGCATAGATAAGCCGCAATGGAAACTTGTGTGCATGTGTACTGCATACAAAACAACTACTATCAGGTAAGTGCCAGAACTTTAAAGCCCAGGGTCAGGTCATAATGCTTGTGGTGCTGTAATACTCAAAAAAAATCTTTATGACAATTCGAACCCCCCAAAAATACAATCAGTGACTTCTATTTAAAATATAATCAAGAATGCAAGATGTGTAGTCAGTGATAACATGATAACTTTACTAGTTATTTTCCAAATTGCTGAACTCCATTTTCCAATAATGTTCACATGAAATGGCAAGCAATAGAACTGCCAAACACCTCATGAAGCAGTCAGTGATTGAGTTAGCATGCTAACATTGTACCTTTCTATGTAGAGATGCTAACATATTTGAAGACTCTTTTTTTTAATCGTGGCAACAAATCTCATTCTTAAGGCTGTTACACAACCAGGTTCCCAAGACAACAAGCCTATAACTCGGATTATACATGTGATTTTGATTAGGTTTTTATTACCATGTTATTGCCTCTTTAAATATAGGAAATTTTAAAACCATAAAAAAGTTAAACATTACTAGTTGGGTTCAGTATGTAGCTGTCATGTGTATTAAATCCTGACCAGACATGGCTACAATGACAGTTACAATAACACACCACTGTTGTCATTTGTTTCTATTGGTACTTTAGTACTGGAGTTGTGTTGATGTGCGGGGACCAGATTTACTTGGCAATTGTGATGCAGCAGTTAACAAAACCACTCAAAACAGTCATTCATCAACAGTAATCACATTTACATGTGACAGCTTAAGCTTATCAGCAAGTCAATAGTGTGTGATTCAGCTCCATGGGGGCAGAATATGCATACAATTAATGATTTTTTTTTTAATTTATTTGTCTTGTAGCAGCTTTTTCTCTGGTTGTATTAAATGCCGTTAAAGGATGATTGTCTTGCTTTGTTTTTTAAAGTAGTCAAATGCAGGGATTGTTTGAGTGCTATTTATAACAAAATATAATGAAATAAAGTGAAATAAGTAAGGAATTTTTTCTTTTTTTAATGTAGTGAACAGAATATAAATAGAGTCTTAAGCCAAAACTGAATTTTGATAAAAGCTGCAGCTCAGCTGGCAATGGCCATTTGACTTTTAAATGAAGTGGGAGGCTGCCATGTTAAAATGTGATGGGCTAGACTGAGCTGTCTTATAATCAGTCACCCAAACTCTTGCCCCGAGGCTAAAAGTCAAAGGATCGCTGAGACCTGATGTAATACATGTGTGATTCTCCCCTTTGAAATTTCAAACTCCAGTTTGTGAACAAAGTCCTGTCTATCTTCTGAATAGGAATCTCCGACCACTGACCAAACTCCATTTGTAACCACTGCCTATTTGTACCTTCTCCTCAATGACTACATTTCATTTCCCCAAGTCCGATCTCAAAGGCAGGCGGCAGGGAAGCAGCATAATAAAATCAAAATGCAGAAACCAGCAGCTGGGAGGAAAAAAGACGAACGTGGTGGCCTGGAAGAGTTAATAAGATGTGGAATATAAACTCTCCGGGGACTTATTTTGCTTCTTTCAAAGAGAGCTTCACCTTAGTGGAAAAGCAAGGCATAACCAGGAATGTGTTGATGTTGATAAGAGGAAAACAGAAGGAAACAATGTGCTGGCTGCAGCAGATTTAAGGCCGGCAGAAAAAGCCTGCTGCAGTAGATGGAGGAGATAGGTGAGTAGAGTGTCATGGCAAAGACCTTGTCAACAGATAGCTATCTGCAAATAACACAGCTTATGCAAGCCCGTGTGGTTGAGTGGGGGAATATCATATTTTCTGGGCTAGTGGAATATTCTGTTCCTATAATAATGCAGATTTATCATTTAAGAAGATTGAATTACTGTCTTGCATCATTTTCTGATGGTTTTATGTGAGCATGTTTATTCAGTAAAATTGTGTTATGCGTTACTCCCGCCTCTGTAGTGGAAATTACTTTGACAAAGCTCATATAAATATCTTATTTTTCCTGTCAAATATTAGCATTCTACTTACACAGAGAAGATAATGCAATCTCAGAGGCCCACGAAGCCTTACTCATTAAAAGCCAGTTTGTCACCTTTATTTACACAGTTTTTAAAGTTTTGTGCTAAAATGACAAATCGGATTGCCAAAGAAATCCTCAAAGAGCCGTCTTCATGTTAATTAAAACGATTTCAAAGTTTTATCATTTAATGTTTACAACCACTCTCAGTTTACTTTTAAATTAGCTTTCTGAAGATGATTTTCACCGCGGCTGAAATAAAATCTTTTCAGTGAAAGAGCAGGCAAGTTGTCAAATCGCCCTCATGATTACTGTTTGCTCTCATGTAATGATAAACCAAGAGCGTCTATTAGTTGTGTCATGATATTATAAGAGGTTAAAGATTTAGCTAATAAATTAGATAGGCTGATGGAAAATTATATTACAACACCCTTTTCCAGTTTCTCTTTGTGACTTCTACCCACTTAGCAGACCACACTGTATTTCTGTTTAAAGGCACTTTACTAAGGTGTATTTCTTTACAGATATTAACTTGGGCCACCAGTATTTCTTTATCTCAAAGATTTATTAGGCCATTCAACCTTTCGGTACGTCTTTCATAAATATAAAACTGAAAGCGACACACTTTACAGAAAAACAAATTCACAAAAACATGTTTATACTTCAGTCAGACTGAAAACCTCAAGTAGCCCCTGTGCACTAAATAAGTAAACAATTACATCAATAAACATGAAGACCTATGCACTACGTAAATCAATCACAGCATGTGATAAGGGTCTGTAATAATTAACCCTGTTTTGCTGAAGATTCATTTTGACTGCTTTTCCAATCCACTCTGTCAGCAGCTCTGCTCGGAGCACCTTTATCTCTCTAATTCTCTATAGGTCCTTCAGTGAGCAGCAAATCAATAGACATTTAACCTAGACAGCTCGAATAACAAGACGTGAAGTATTCAACGCTGCCCTGTCAACGTTAAGTCAAGAGTGCTTTTTGTCCAGCATCTTAACTTGAATTGTAATGAACACAATACACACAGAGTGTTGTCTTTATTTAGCAAGACGTTATCATCACAGCATCTGTAACATCAAATATTTTTTTTATTGTTAAGTGAATTAACTCAGTGAGCTCATTTTTCTCACTCATGTTCTCATTTTAGTCCTTCTGCCTGTCACTGAGGTGACCTGATGTTCTCATTTTATGCAGCACCTTAACAGGTCTGTCAGGGGTGGTGAGCAAAGTACTGAAAGTTTGGAGTAACAGTACCCTCACCAAGTGAAACAATACTCCACTCTCGTTATGTTTGAGAAAATTCTCCGCTTTTTAATTTCAGTAAAAGTAGCCACTCTACGGTGGAGAAATACTTTGTAACAAATTGCTACTATGGTGCAGTAGAGGATTACTTGGTAACAGTTTGTTAGAATGGTACACTGGAGAATTACTTTTTAACAAGGCGTCACAATATAGCACAGTGCACTCACCTTGTTATAAGTGAAAGTACTGTATGAAGTGCACAGGAATAAGTATCAGCATAGTTTATTCTATAATAAAACATTACATGTTTTCTTTTTGATAATCTGACTAAGTAAACTATAACTGCAACTAGCAAATAAATGTAGTGTCGTAGAAAGTGTAGTGGAGTAGAGGGAAAGCAGCATAAAATATGGAAACAATGTAACCTCATCGGGTATTTTGCTAAATGAATCTGCTAAACTATGTGAAATGCAGTCAAGTGGAAAGTACAGTATTCCCATCTGAAATTGAGAAGAGAAGAAGTCATATGTAGAATTAAATGAAAAATTCTCAATTGAGGTTAAACTGGAAGGAAGTCCAGTTGGTGGTTAAGCATGGTTTGCTTCTTTTCATCACTAGGCCCTCTACTTATAGTCCAGTGTTTGTGTCAGTGCTGTTGCTTTCATCAGTGTCAGGTAATATGAAATCATTGCTTATCACTGCCATCTTGTGGACATTCAGCAAATCAACACTCAATCCACTTCTCTGTTAACCAGGTTCTTACTACAGTAGTTGTTTAATGCACAAACTGTTGAAGCTCTGAAACGTCCAAAATATTCATGATAGAGTCAACTTATTGTAACACATGTTCAAAGAAGCAGCTCTGGTAGGAATTAAAATACCCTTTTTTTGTCAAAGCAGCTTTGCAACATGTTTCTTTTGAAAGCCTCGAGCAACAACAGAATATACAACAGAATATTGTGTTCATTTTCACAGTACTGTCTTCAATCTTCCAGGGGCTTTACCTCAAAGATTTTAACACACACACAGCAAGAAAAAAAAAACTACAACTAAGTTTATGTGTCTTTTACCTTTACCCGGGTTGGTAAAGTGGAGGATTCCATCCTGGCCATACATCCCTGGGAAAGCTGAGCTCTGACAGTGCGCCGACCAGCTGTGTGAAGGCCCATGAGCCTCGTCGTCTCTCCCAGGCCCGGCCAGGCTGAGGCAGGCTGGGAGGAAAAGCAGCTACTGGATAGTGTTGTTTGCTGGGGCCACCAGGCCGACTGTAAGGGCCCAAGGCACATGGGGATAATCCCCTAATGCCTGTCACAATGAGATTTGATTGGAGACTTGAACACTCGGATTATTAGTGTCAAGAGAACAGTGTGTAATACCTGCTCTCCAAACAGGTTGCTAATTGGGCTTTCTGCCTCTGTTAAATACCCAAGAGGCACACTGAGATTTGTTAAATGTCACATTTGATGTCAGCACAGATTAAGTTTCATTTCATTAGCTGAGTGGTTCCTTCACCCACTAATGTAACTTTAACATAATGCAAGCTTCTGCTATTTATATTATTTCACCATACAAAGGGTCATGTCCCAGCATAAGGAAAAACCCTTACAAGCTAGCTAAAGGGAAAGATCAACACAAAGTTATAAAATGAGGTAACTGATTTATCAAAGTGATAAAAGGAATGGAAAAGAAAACAAATATTTCATGGTGGCAAAAGTGGACATTAGATAAGCCTTGCTAAAAAGGACTTTTCATTTCATCACACTATGGCTCCTTATGGAGAAAGCCCACAATAACTCAATAATAGCTGAGTGATTTTATCTGTCATTTGAGTCATAATCTGACTCAGACCTCATAAGTCTTCCTGTGCTGTTAAATCTTGCACTTATTACATAATATGCAAATGCTGCAGCTTATTTCTTGGTTATGTCTGACTGAAGCTGTGAGGAACATTAAAGTCAAAGTGACACATGTCTTGATTTGACCAAGAGCACTTCAATTTATGTAATTTAGTTTGATTCCTCCAGACAGTCTTACCACATGGGCAAAGTGGGCATGATTTTTGATTTTTAAGAGTGTGTGAGTATCTGTAAAAGCCCTACATTTGCAAGTGAGAAGGCCTAGATGTAAATAAAAATGGACAGAGGTGGAGCCAGAGAGTTTTTATAGGGGTGGCCAGGCAAACAAGTTAATGATTTTTTTCCCCTAGGCAAGTCACCGTGGGCCAAATGTTCAGGTTTGGTCACTTATTTTGACCATATTTCTGGACATACTATAAACTATTTCTTGTTTTTGGGTATTCATATTTTTTTTTATGTGACAATAATCTAAATAGTGGCTGGTTCTTGTTAATATGTGCGAGACCATCAGCTAGAGAAATTGTAACACAGTTTGAACTTGAAAAACAGTTTGTAACAATATGATGTAACTTGATGTAACTGTTAATATGAATGTAGCTACAGTACAAGACAATACTAATCTTCTAGTGTTTTGAGAGTGTACATTAGCTGTACATGTATAAACTGTTAAAATGATTGCTTCAAACAATACTTTCACTTTGAAATAAATACTGACCAGTAAATGCATCTGTTTCTGTATTTGCTCTTTTTTTAAGTGTTTCCTTCATTTTAGCTTTGCTCTTTAGCTCTAGACATAGTTAAATTATATAGGATTATATAGATTTAACTCTTCAGTAGCTGCTTTTCCACCAGCTCACTGATTGCTTTCACTTTTAGAAGTAGGCTAACGCAGCAAGAGGACCCAGGTGAAATCCATGCAGGTACAGAGAGAATAATTGAACTTCAAACAGGCCACAGCCAGTTGCTGAACCAGGAGGCAGCAGTGTTAATTACCAGTAGCCTGTTTTGTTAGGAGGACATCTCCTCAGTGTACTAATTTTTTTAATTTTACTGCAAGAGATTGAACAATTACAAACTCTGCTGCACATTGCAGTATTAAAACTTTTCATAGAAAAGTTCATTTTTGACCTAGAAACATTATCTTGAAGTTGCCAAAGCAACGGCCACATCAATAAACACCAAAAGCAACAAAAAAAATGTCATTTCCCTGTCCATACTAACTCCATCTACAATGATATTTATAATCCAATCCAGAGCTGCAACAAAGCTGTAAATGAACTTGACTTGTTTATAACCTAGACTTTATGACATTGCTTCACCTGAAACATTAAATGCATGACTGAAGCAACGAAAGTGGCTGTTCTGCCACCAACATTTGAAAAATGTGACACATTTTTTGACAAAATTACTTCTTTAGCGACCTATCAGTAACAACCTCTGCCTGTAACAGAAAGTTTCATTATTTAATTTGTAATAATAATAATTGATAATTGTATAAATTTGAACTTTGTAAGCATTACTTTGTTTATGGTTCATGCAGAAGTTATGAGAAGGTTAAACCTTTGCATTGCAATGTGTCAGTGTTTAGAAGTACTATTTTTTTTTTTAAAGATGCCATTATCATGAGAAATCCTCATCTACATGCCAGTACGATGACAAAAAAAAAGAGTGCCTTGAAAAATATTTTGTGTGCATAGCTTGATGTGTCTAATGTAGAATGTGCCCTGCTGTCAAGTCTTTCAGCTTTTTAGGCAAACAGATATCTGCTGAGGGTCTGTTCAACGGCTGTTGTCATGTTTGCATTCACCAAGTGTCTCTGCCCCTCTGCAGGGCTTGGGAGTTTGTCCAGGCTGCGACCGTTAAGCAATTAATCCCATGTGTCTGACACAAACTATGTGTGTTCTATGAGCTATAAGTCACCTTGCTAAGAAGGTTTGTCAGCTTGTGCCCACAGCTGAGTGTGAAGGAGTGAGAAACCTGCTAAAAAAATACATAATTTATCATAATATATTTTATCATCTTGATAAAATCTCAGTAGGAAGCAGACTATTTTCAGGATGTGGAATTATACGGTTTTGCAATAGAAGTAACATGAGCAGAGGTTTGTAGCTTGCTTGGACAAAGAAGCATAGTTTAACCTGAGCTAGGCCAAAAAGAAGCTTAAACTACGCAACTGCCAAAGAATGTATTTACAACATAAATGTCCTGGTTTTGGAAGATTTGTCAAGCATATACTGTAAACAAGTCCTCCAAGAAAAGCTTACTATTGTATTCATTAGAAGTCAGTACTCCAAACAAAAAGAAAAGAAAAAAAAGAAAAGAAAAGAAAAGGTTTTCTGCTTTTAATGTTTGCTAGTTCTGTAAATTAGCAACCAAGATTATAGTCTGCATTGACTCGATAGGGTGTAGCTTAAAGAATCACTTTTCATAGTTTTGCTTTTGTCAACAAATCATATGAAAACTAAAACTGTATTTCTTAGTAATTCAGCCCCTCCCCAGCCTGTCTGTGCTGCTTAGTCACTAGAGACTTGGTGGAAACTTTAGAATAAGCACATTCATAAATTTTAACTAAGTAAAATATAAGATCTCTGTGCTGTATTTTTCTTCTTATTTTACTTTTTTTGAATAAAACTTGAGGTTTAATGTACATTTGGTGAGTATTTAGGCAGCAAATTCACATTCAGTTTGCATTTGCAACAGCATTGATACCAGCACTGCCGTCTTCACCTGCTCCAGATGACACACACCTTTACTAAGTAAAGGTGCACAACCTTTCCCCCCTTACTAGAAGCTGGACACATGAACAGTAGCACTACAAACACGATGAAGCATCTTAAAGACTGATGCCTTGGTCGTTATTACGACTGTTGGGAGGTCAGTAAGTCTCCTGTTTTAACAACAAGTATTAAACAGTTATCTGAAGTGTTGACCTTGCCACTGTCCGCATAAACATGAACAATTTAAGTATTAGCAGCTACCTGCAGGTAGCAACTGGTGGCTATAATAAAATGGTAATGTTAATGTGGTCTTGTCTGTCTGTAACATTAATAAACAGTATAAATTTAACAGGATAACACAGTTAACTGCAGTATTATGTTATTAGGTTATTACTGGGCACGATTCAAAAAACAGCATGAAAATCTGAATTTTCGGATTCTGAACTTGTCATCTAACACACACATACACCGAATGCACTGTGTTGTTGAGGAAAATGTGAGGACAAAGAAGTTGATATTAAGCGGTCCTGTTGTTTCTAAACCCGGAGAAGGAGGAAACAAAGATGCTAGGTTCATTCAAGTCTCCGAAAAAAGCAGCAGCAGGGAGAATTTCATACTTTGAACCAGGAGTTAAAGCTGTATCACAACTGCTTTCATACATATGTCAGGATGTCAGGGGGGCAGTTTGAACTCTTGTTGGCAGAGTTGGGACCACATCTGAGGAGGCGGATGAATCATTTCAGAAAGCTAAAGAAAAATAAATGCTGCAAATTCATCCAGTGAAATTACGCGGTCGGTGTGAATTTGCACATTAAGAATGGGTGAATCCAAAAACTATTTTTAAAGCACAAAATATTCTAACAAATTTTACACATCTGATGTGTAAAGCCTTCAGGATGTCAGTGGAACTTCCATATTATGGTCTCCTAATGTGTCTTCAACTGTGCTCAAGATCAAGGTCAGATTTTACTGAAACAGGATTCATTTGCTGTGGACACGACTGTGAGCCTGCTTAACTTCTCAGTAGATTTAAATTCTCATGGCTTTGTGCGATACAACCACTGAAAACAAAATGCACAGCTTTCTTTCTGTGTGTCACGCATGATGATCACCTGTGACTGTAATTCTAACTGACAAAATAACACATCAAACAAAACTGTATAACTGAACAAAATCATGATGCTCATTGTTCTATACAGTTTCTCTTTATGCTGCATGTACTGTGTCATAATGAAATGAAATCATCTAGAGATTTATGCCGTAACAAAAACCCCTCACAAAACATGAATTGTAAATATAATTAAATAAAAATATTGTCCTGTCAGCAACTAAAATAGCAGCCTGGAAATCTTATCCCTGTCGCTTCACTCTTAACTGAAATGGAAAAGTAAATGGAGCTGGATGTAAACCGGCCAATGCAGAGAAAATTTAGAGAAGCATGGGGTGTTCATTAGAGAGATTAGTGTTAGTATATTCCCAGTTAGCTAGCCCATAGGGGGTTTGCTTGCCAGCTACAAAGTCCTAGAAGCAAGCCTGGCAGCGACAACCTTGAAATACTGCTGGACACATATATGAGTTATTTTCACTATCTGAACTGACTTTCACTTCAGTGGTCACTAGGACTGAAATGTATGAAAATATCACCTCCTTCCTTTGTACAATTCACCTTTTCTGTGTAGCTGTTCCTTTTGCTGAAAAAATAGCCTACATATAGCGAATTGGCATAGTGGCACGAGAAGAAATGCAAGGAGGGAAGGAATAAACGAGCAAAGGCAGACTTAAAACATTGGACGGATATTTTCATTTCTCATTTGGCCAGAGCTTTGTTTAAATGGATTTGCATCCCTGGTGTGACATGCAAATTATTTAATGAATGACCACAGAAGCAAAAACTAAACTCCCACCAACTGCTGCATCAGACAGCTGGTATGATGCCGAGTAAGGCCTCTCTTGAGATGGTTCAAAACAGTTATGACAAAGGGGCGGTTTGTGTGCCTGTAGCAGCGATGTGTCCTTCTGCTGTTTTGTGTTTGCACAGCACCTTATATTGTAGCCATAAAATAATGCAGAGGCTTGTCACAGTGTCATAGTGAGGTTAAAATGTCAGTCTTTTTATGGATAGTGTAACTCTACAGAAAGAATGTTTTCAGAACTCCGTAAAAAATATCCAGTCCATGAGCACAGCTTGTCAAACAGAGCAAGCTTAAATCATTTCAAATCAGCCTGTGAGCCCTGTCACACTCACTGTACTCTTACAGCTCTTACATCTCAATATCTCTGAACCATCATCTCCATCAGGCCCAGCTCCCATGGCCTTTTTTTAACGACCTCCATATCTCTGACACACCTCCTGGATTACAGCCGTGTGAAAAAGACAGACATGTATGGTGGTGATATTTGCACCCTGAATCCCTTGTGATCCAGCAGAGCTCTGGAGCCAAGCAGCTGTTGCACAAAAACACTGAATAAGAAGCAAAAAGAGGCAAGCAGCTGCCATGCTTAGCCTCTTTTTAAACTAGTCAGCCACACGGATAAAAGCAAAAGTGTGTACTCACCAAATGGAAGTTCCATACTTGAACTGACTTGTGAGTTTACATTGACCATGTCGTCCTCTCCTTCCTCCCGAGCATATGTTTTAAATCCACTATTTTCTCCCCTCACCATAAGGTGTAAAATGTGGAAGTCTGGCGCAGGGTGCTGTAGTGCGAGAAGGGTGTTGTTGGTGCAAGGTAAGGCCGGTGTTGCTGCTGTTATCTTATTGATTTTCCTAATCTGGGCAAATGTGGGTGGGGAGGTTAAACAGTAACCAGGCTCGTATGGACACCAATCTATATAGCAGCTGTAGCTATGGCAACATGATGATAGAAACTCAAATAGACATAAAGTTATTGTGCTCTTTTCCCTCTTTCTCATCACCCAACAGCCATTTCTCAGTTGAAGGTGAAAATTGTGTAAGAATAAGAGTTTATGTAAAATAGAATGAAAGAAAGAGGGTGGGGAGGGACATAAAAGACAGAGGAGTGGAGAATGTACTGAGGGTGGCAGCAAGCATACTGTATGACGAGTGACATCATCAGTTTTGTTTTGACTGAGGAGAAAACATTACTGCTTAGCCGTTATATACCTGGGGCCTGAACTCTCTGCGGATGCCAAAACATCCTCCCAGCAGAGATGGAAGCCCACCTTCATTTCATTGGAGAATGAGTTTAAATCAAATATATCGTTTGATTTAATTTCTTTGGCCTATAAGCTGTTGAGATGTCTGCCTTCTTTGAATGTAATGAAGCTAGTTGGCTCTTTGTCCTGTGCAGAAAAATACTCAGTTATGACACAGGTATTCTAAAACTACATTCACCAACCAAAAGAAGGTGCTCAGCATGATAAATGTGGCAATCATAAGGTCAGTGTGTGGCTCCTTCGCTCTACATTTGGGAAGTTCAACATTATTTTTCACCCCAATGCTTAAAGGTAAAGAATATGTGTGTCTGTCTGAGGGGATTATAGTGTAAAAGTGTAAAATCACTTTTAATGGCTAGCAAGAGTTGAAAATCATAATACAGCTATCAATTTACAATGTTTACATCCTGTTACAGTGTCACAAGCCCTCCTCTGGCTTTCTTCTGCTAAGTGAGACGGTTGGCGTGTAAACATGGATGCCATCTCCTCACCGGAGCTTTAAAGTTTGCAAGCTTCACGCTTCAGTTGGTTGGCAGGTACGGCTTGGTAGACAGAGATTAATTCCCAAATGAAATTGCTCACAAAATGTTATGTTTTCATCCTTGAGCTAACTGGGACACACACCAAACAATCTAAATGGATAAAAAGAGACAAAATCTGTACATTTGATTTGGAAACAAGCCGTCCTTTACGATAATTCTATATCGTGCTGGCACATTTCAGCTGCATGCAAACAGACATTTTTGCTTCCATAGGGAAATTTGTCATATTTTCTTTGGGCACCTTCAAAAATATGTATTAATTCTTTCTAGTTGCTTAGTTTAAGACTGGCTGAAGATTGCAAAATCCACTCTCTGGCACCTCTAAAGCTCATTAACTAACACACTGATACTGCTTGTTAAGTTAAAATCGCCTAAAATGTAAAAAACAGTAAGTGTAACAGCATCTAAAGAAAAACCAGATTAAATATAATGTGTTAATTTAATAGGATTAGCTTTACAAGGAAAAGGATTTTGATGTTGGTTTCTTCCGAGTTCAGTTTCTCTTGCTAATCGTCTGCAGGGATGAGGCGGTGTGGATATTCTCATGAAAATTTCATCCAGCGAGGATAACGGTGTTTTCCAAACATCTAACTGTTTGTATCAGTGGAAACAGATTGATTGAAATTCTGAAAACAGTGTATGCAATTACCTGTAAAACCACACCTGCACAAAAATGTAGAGTAAGGAGAAACACCTTGCACAAAGAAAGAAAATTACACCCACTCTCCATTTCTGAATAGAGCTGCTAAATAAACAATCATTACAGTCAACAAAGTGCTGATCTCAGCTGCTCTTTATACTTGTTTGTGAGGGACTTTGTTTGCTTGGGAGAGACTGGTTTCTGTATCAAATGTTTTACGTTTGGGTGTGTGTGTGTGTGTGTGTGTGTGTGTGTGTGTGTGTGTGTGTGTGTGTGTGTGTGTGTGTGTGTCCACAAATCAGTTGAGCTGGGAGGCACAGCTGATTCCCTCGTATTTTAGGCCATAAAAGCTGCATTAGGCTCGGGTTTATGACAGAAAAAGTCTCTGATGGGTAAATGCTGAGCTGTAATGAGGTGAAATGCAGGACAGAAAATTTCCTGCAGCTGCAGTGAATAAACACAAGTGGTGAACAGCGAATTACTTGTGCTGAATATACAGCCTCATCAGTTATTTATAACTTAATTAATGTTCGGTCAGGCAAACAGGCAACCATAAATGCATTGTCATTTACTGTGGGAACAGGTTCACAGTCTAGAAAGACAATCAAAGATGTATATCAGGGCTAAAATGAGCAACTTGTAGCATAAAACTGCTTTTTTTATTATTATTAAACAGGTTCTAACAGTGCAAAGCTCCTGAAAGTCAAAGGAAATAACAGTTTTAACATTATTTTGTAACTGGAATAGAAATTCAAGTGTTGCAGTAAATAAAGTATTTACAGTACAAATGGTAACAGTGGTAACTGGACACATGCGTCATTTATCCAGATTGTCTTGTTGTACAGCTTTTGTGAGTCACATTTGGAACTGTTGCGGATTCTTTTTTTCAGTTTACAAATTAAAACACTGTGTTGTGTTAATAGCTTCTTTCTTGTGTTAAAGTCTCCTGGGTTTTTTGTTCAGTGTGCACTGGTTTCTCCAGCAGGAGCCTCTGTAGCTGGATGGACAGAGAGAACATGGCTTTCCAGTCTTATACGGAGCTTCTCCTACCCAGTTTCCTCTGAAATACAAAGAAATATATTTAGCTAATTAAAAGGTGAGATTCTGAGTGTAATAGTTAAATGAGTATTTGCACCTGTGAGAGCAGGGTTTGGGTCTGTATTGGTTCTTTCTTTTTTACTTAGAACATGGACGAAAACAGCAACAGTCTATTTTCAGTTTTTGTTTTTGTTTGTTTGTTTGTTCTTTTTTTTTGCCAACTTCATTAAGACATTTGTATATACAAGTAAAGCTCACTTTTTGTTCTTGAAATCTGCCTCTTGTGTCCTATTTGAACCTGGTTTGAACTAAAAACATTAAACTGATCCCATATGTGTGAAATAAAACAGATCATTTGGATTTAAAGCATTTTCAAGATCTAATAGTAGACTAAAACTGAAACTACAACCAACAATGATTAGCTTATTAGCATTTGCATAGAGGATACTTATTTTCTACTTTAAAAAATAGGCATCCTATGTGTCTCGGAGGAAGCCACAGTTTTGAGCTGCATCTTCAAACTTTTGGTGAAAAAGTGAATGAGCATATTTCCCAAACTTTACTTTATCAAGTAGTTGCAGACCAGCAGCGTTGCTTCCCTCCAGGTGCTGCCGAACACGTCCATGTTGGAGCACTTCCTGACAGCACATCCCACTCTGTTGGTGCTCGCCCACACCATCTGACACAAACCATAGACACATGTTTTCTCTTCATATGCACACAAGTCAAAGCACACACATTTACAGAGGTTAGCGCTAATTTGAAAACACAACTGTTAGGCTGCTTTAAACCCAGAAATATGCATTTTAACCCTCCAAAGCAAGAAAGTAGTGTTTAATAAAATAAAAGAGAAAAGGATCCGACCTTTTCCAGAAAGAATAGATTATAAATACTTGATTATAATCTAAATGATGAGTTTTTCAATAACTGAAGCCACATTTTTTATGGAACACATACACTGATGGTGCTATATTTACTGTTTCAAATGTGCCTAAAGAGCTGCACACACTTTACATTATTACATTATTATGATATACAACAGAACACAAGACATCTGATGGACGTGCATTGATTCTGTGTAAAATCAACAACCCTAAACAAAGAGTCCTGAGCATCACCATCATAGAGTCAGACTGAGAATAGATGAAGAGACAGAAAACACAGAAAAACTGTGAAAAGCTCTTCAAAGTGCCGAGAAAAACCCACCAGATAAGTGCTTAGAAAAGCTGTGTGCTATTGTTTCTATAGGTGAGCTGAAAAAATATTTATTTAATTCAGGTTTTCACTGTTTTCTGCATTTTGAAATTAATGAAATTGATGATAAATGTATTTTTTAATATCTTAACACTTAGTTTCACAGTATGTACAAACATATAAATATCTAATGGTTATTATACAGCATAGGGAAGAAAAACACATGTTTAATTTTATCTCACTCAAATGTACTAAAATGGAATCACTGAGTATATCATACCTGAGTGTAGTGAGAGCACACTGACCCACTGCATCTGTTCGGGTAGGAGAAGTGATGCCTCTCATCGTTCCAGGACCTGACCAGATCTGTGATGGACTGGTACCTTTTAAATTATGAATCAACATATCATACATATAGTGTTTGTTTTATTTTATTAATAAAAAAACAATTTATGATTATAATGAGCATTCAGTGTTTCCGCAGTTTGTTAGCTATGTACTACCTTCCTGAAGTGACTGACAGGTTTTGACCCACGTATTTCATGGCCTGTGTCGGACCGTGATCCCAAACACATCGTGAAGCCCATGAATCAGCTGACTTAGCAAGTCCCTCATCCCACAGCTGCATAAATAGCAGAAAAGGAGAACAACAGAGGAGCTGTCACTAACAACCAATCCCTAACATGACATGACATTTTTTCCTATTCTGTATAAAACACCAAAGCCACACAAAGTCAAACACCCAAACTATGCAGGCAATGCTCCCAAGTCATGATCACATTATTATTGTTTTTCTCCATGGTTACTTTTATTGAAGGGCCAACAATAAAACAGTAATTTATCACTGTAACTGATTGCAGTGACTAGTGCCTGTAATGACTAATTCTGCTATTTTATATTGTTAGGTAGCACATGAAGTAAAAAGTAGCATAGCCCTCTGAAATACAATGAAGAACTTCAAAAGAACATAAACAAAACTACAAAAATACCACAGAATTGTATTTAATGCAAAGTTATCAAGAAGATATTGTTTTGTCTTGAGCACTGTAGAGTATTTTTTTTAAGTTATTTGTTTTCTTGTCATATTTTATGTATTCTAGACTCTGACTGATTAATCAGTTGGTTGATATTATAGCCGATATTGGCTTATCACCAGTTTATTGGATTCAGCTTACATGGATGGATTTGGGAATTCTGTAATTTCATAGTTTGTCCAGCAGAGGTCTCTGACTCCCCATTTTCAATTCGTTCAGCACTGTCTGCAGCACATGTAGCAGAGCTGGGGTCTTCACTATAAGCTGCCTGCTAGTTTGTATAATGAACTGCTGGAGGTAACACCTCACTATTTAACCTTTTTAGTGCATTTCATACAAACAAACTGTCTATGTGTGTCCATATATATACAAGTGCCTCACCATGTACTCCATATTAGCAGCAGGAGGAAAGACCTGAGAGCGGACTCGGTTATGGTAATCCAGCAGGGCATTCATCTCTCTGGGTGAAATTGCTGGTTTACGTCTGCTGCGATAAGTATTGACGCCTCCAGGCATCATCCACAGGGTGGCAGCCAGCATAAGCTGAACACAAGCAGTCATCTGAGGCCTGTGGAGGAGGAGGCAGCAGCTCTGAGGAGCAGAGCAGATTACATGATAGTCAAATTTACAAGTAAAAAACACAGTCAAATCCCAGGCATATGGTAATTTAATAAGTTGTGTGCTGAATTTGGTTAATTAAACCAGATAAGAGGCAAAAGAGTGTCTCATCAACATATTTGTAAAGGTGACCCTTTTTTTGCAACTATTCATAAAAGGAAAAGGAGCCAGTTTAACTCTCTGGGTTGAGCACGTGACCTTCTGCTGCAGAGATAAATACATCAGCCTGGGTTTGAGTCTGACCTCAGGGCCTTTGCTGTGTGTCTTCCCCCACTTTCTCCACACTTTACTGTCTCATGTTTCACTGTGTGCTCTCTGACAAAAGTGAAAAAAGCCCCAAAAGGTTTTGAGGTCACTTTGTAATGTGTTTTATTTCTATTACCTATTATTATTATACTTATTATTATTATTATTTAATAACAAAATTTGAGAAATATCATAAATCATATGGATTTTATAACAAGTCCATATCAGGTTAGCAATCACACAATTAACCTTAACAACTACTTGAAGGACAAACGAAGTATAAAGTTGGTGTAAGAAGAAAAATTTGTTAAATAACAAGAATGTCAATACATTTCAGTATACCTCAATTTAATGCATTTTCCCAGTCAGAAAATATCATTTTACCCATCCACTACTTGTTTTTGTTTTGTTCTTAGTTTTGGTGGTCTTCAAAAAAACACACAGCAAGGTATTGATAAAAACTATTAGAACAGGTCAGAAACCATGATTGCTGAAAGATTAAACGTTCAATTAATTTAAACACTTCATTATCACATGTTCATTTTCTTTGCAGTCTTCAATCATGCCTTGTACACAGTGCGTGGAATAAGCTGAGCCTCGTACCTGCATCAGTGGATCCTTTCACAGTCAGACAAGCTGCAGAGGAGCTCCTCACTTCAGAGTGCGCGTTTGCAAACAAGCCCGTTTGTCATGTGTGGCAGGCAGTTTTAACTGAAGCACAAACCCTCCTGTATGCTGACTTCTTCTTCTTCTTTCCTGAAAATTTATTGTCTGTCTCTTTCGTTCTCCTTACTTCACAAACACAGGAAATTGCGTCTGAGAACATGAATCTCAATCATAAAATATTTTACCGACCGCCATCCTTTTTGACAGGGTCAGAACCACATCTGATTTAATTTATGAAAGGACTTTGGTGGACTTTACTTTATCAGCAGCAGCAAGTAAACATTTTCACAATGAATCATGCATTTTATATGTTTTTACTGTATATTATTGTACATTATTCTTAATTAATAATGCAAGCTTGGTTATATTATGTTGTTGCACATCTGACTTTTCAGTAATTTCTAAGTGTGGACAAGAGGAGTTAGAGTTGTGGTTTTAACACCTAATGATAAATACTGTTCCGAAATAATTATTACTGGAATCAATAACAGACATCTTTATATTAAATAAAAAAGGAATTCAGAATTTCAGAGCTTGAGGCTGGTTTACGAGAGATGTTTTAGTTTCCTTACCTCGCTGGATTTCTTCAATAAAAAATACAATAAAAAGCTGAATAAGCAGGATAATAGGAAGCTTGTAGGAGATGGGCAAAGAATGTGCATTTAAGAAAAAGGAGGGAGAAAGTGGCTGCAGACTCAGGGTTTATCTGCAGCTGTTGTTGGTTCAAGAGATTTTGAAGATGCACTGCATCACCTGGATCTACAGGTAATGGTGTCAGAGAGATGACACAGGGGAAAGCACAAAACTGGACTACAAAATTATGAAATCTTTACTAGATATCAATTTTGCCAGTGAAGTCATGACCATATCATTGATCATGTCCAGACTGCATGCAGTGCAGCTGATATTTTTTAGAGCTCTCAGTGAATGTCCCCTTGTATTTATGCTTCTGCTCTGCATGCTGGATCTTCTCCATTGTGTCAAAAAACAGAGATCCTACTAGTTTAGGGATGAAGCTGCAAGGATGCACGTCTAGCAAGTAGGGCAGCGGAATCTGCTGGTTTTAAATGCATGCACTACAATATTTTTCCAGCACATTCCATACTTTATATCATTTCTGCTGAATGTTCAACTCTCGACCACTTAGGCATGAATAGGATGTTCTCTGCAGTGGTGACAGTCTTACCCTGAGAAAGCAATTCATGTTCCAAATTATATTTTTCTATGGAGATCAAGTGATTATTATAGCAGCTAACATAATAAAATACTTTATTTCATCTTGAAGTTTCATCTGGTCTTCAAGGTCATAATTTATCTTTGTTAGAATTTTTCATTTTAGGTTTTTCCTCCAGTGTGATTACCTGCCCTGTTTGGGTCACCCATGTCCTAATGTCCTGCCCACTCTTTGTTTCTCCCTTTTTCTGTGCCAGTATTTTGCTTCATCTGTCCTTCATCAAGGACTCCAGTCACCCCAGCCATAAACTGTTCAGACTACTTCCATCAGGAAGGAGGTTCTGCAGCATCCGGTCCCGTACCAGCAGACTGAGAGACAGCTTTTTCCATCAGGCCATCAGACTGCTGAACACGTCATAGACACCTCAGCTTCACTACTGGAACTTTAACATTATGCACTCCACACTGTATATAAATGCCACTTGTTTTGCACATATTCAACTCTGTATATTTTATATATTTTATTATTATTATTATTATTATTATTATTATTATTATTTATTTTTTTTTTTTTTTTTTTTTTTAACTATTTAATTTGTAAAAATGTGCATACACACACACACCACACACACACACACACACACGTAGGAAAATATTTAGTATACACATCCAGAAATGCATACACTGTTATATATTGTACATATATTTATTAGTTTCAGGTTGGCCATTCTTGTATTTTGCTCGTTTGTGTTGTTGTGTTTGCACATCTCTGTTGCTTGTGGGGCTCGCACACAAGAATTTCACTCGCATGTGCTGTGCCAGTGTGCCTGCACATGTGATGTGACAATAAAAGTGATTTGATTTGATTTGATTTGATTTGAGCCTTCAAGTGATTTTATTCTGTTCTGCACCATCTTACTGAGATATATTTGAGCGGGTTTCACAGAAATCCTGTTTACTGCACATTTTTATTATACTTTATGCACATGGCTCTGCTTTGTGCATTGGAATACTGTGTACATCTTTACTTGCTGTCACAGTCAGTAGTCATAGGTGCATTACTTAGCATTATTCTTGCCTAGATCATCTACCCCTGCATTTCCTATTTGCCTTGTTAGTACAGCAGAAGAGAAAGACTCAACATCAATGGCCACATTTTGTCTGAAGATTCCACTATGTCACCTGGCTGGTCAGGTAACATAGTGTAGCCTTCAAAGTCATGCTGCAGCATACGTCCATATAGGCTCCCAGACGTTGTGATTTGTGTGTGAAATGCACAGAAAGGCAAAAAAAAACCTTGAACGCACACAAGGTCAATGTCACATCGTGTTGTCGATCCTTTAAACTCAAGCACTTTTTCCACTTGCTTGTCTATAACTGGCAACTGTTTATTTTTTATATCTACTTTTTATCTACTTGCACTTTATCATATTAGTATTGTTCTTGATTTTTTGTTCAAATCTCTTTAGCATTCTGTCAGTGGAGCTGAATGAACAGATTAGCTTGAACTTAACGTACTGAATGCAAAGACCCAACTTTTAAAATTAGCATCAGCCACATGCATGACAGTTTTTGCACATAGTTGATATATAAGTCGTCACACATCAAAGAAGGGAGAATATATCCATCAAACCTGGCTGTTAAATATCAAAAAAGAAGGAAAGAAAAAGGTCAAGCAGCACAGGCTCAAAGTATATTTATTCAGTCATCTGGTGCTTCCCACTGACAGAGGAGAAAGGTGAAAGTGTGGCTGTACTGCAGAGTATTTGCCAGCCTCAAAGGAAAGAAAGGTATTGTGATAAAATCTTTAAAGCTGAGCTACTATTCACTAACATTGTAGGAAACATCACATGGGGGCTGCAGCATAAACCAGATATATACAAATATAAAACCATAACACTTAAAATACATGCAGAGGCTGTTTGACATTAGAATAGTGTGTTTATAAAAGCAGGGATCAAGGTAACTATGAGAAAATGATAAGTGGTGAAAAATTGTTTTGCTTTTACAATTTTAGAAAAATCTCTATTAAAACAAGGTGGGTGTGATTTGCTAAAACTTTAGTTTGCATCTTTTCAGTTGATTAGTATTTAATTTAAACATTTTTAGCTCTTTTCAATTTTTTTAAACATATATTTATAGATATTTATATACTTTTTAATGGAACTTATTGGCTGTCATTTAATAACAATGAATACAAATATATCAGAAGTTTATTTTTTCCTAAATGCACAAATGAACTGCAGAAAGGAATTTAAACATGGTGCACCATGGGGTATTAGTTCTCAAGAGTCTGGAAATTTGAATGGTGAAACTTCACCAGGGGGGTCAGAAATAGGTCAAACCTTGGAGAGGATAATTATCTGGCTGGACTAGACCAGTTTTATTTTGGTTTTTGGAGTCCCTCTCTTACTGCCTGCAGCATGACATCATCTGGTTCGATGCACTGCAGGACAGTTACATGCAAACTTCCCTGTGACATTGCAGATCAATCTGAAAGGAGATGAGAAGAACTCAGTGACCTCTATATTTACCTCAAGAGAAGCAGAAAACACACCTGTGCAGTGATGATTACTGCAGGAGATTTTTTTTTAGTTTTCCATCTTGTTCTTTACATTTGCTTACGTCTTTATCACTTGAGTAAGGCCCTCAAAAGTTTAGTTTCATCAAATGTTTTGTTTTGCAAAAAGATTCCTTTTTTCAATCTAACTATAGAAATCTGAGGTGTGATTCAATCAGGTCTTGAGCTGTCTGAAATGTAATCTGAAACCATTTAATCTGGATGGGTTTTTTTTTTTTTTTTTGCCTCCTGACAGAGTTTGTAGTTTGGCAGCAATCCTTGAAGAACAATCAGCCAAACCGGAGGCATGCTTGGAAAATTGCTTTTTAGAGAGGCTTGTTTGCCAAGTCAGAGTGCACTGGGGACAAACTTTGTCCTTCAAGGGGAGATTTATTTTATTCCAGTATAATCACAATCAATCAGCAGGAGCAGGATTCAGTTTTACAAACATCAGCACCAGCTCTCATCAACACTTCCATTAATTACCTTAAATTGTATGTGTAGACAGTGAAAATATATGTATATGATTTGCATTTATATCTATTTTTTTTAGTTAGTATTATTAAATACATTTTTTAAACTGTTAATTACAAAGTATGAATATATTGTGTTGCATGTAATAACAGAAAAACTGGGAGAAATAAATTAAATTTGACCCAGAAACAGAACTCTTTTAGCAACTTTTCCAGTAGATAAATAATGTAGATTGCATCACAATGATGTCAGTTTAATGAGGAAGACATACCACATGTGGAAATAAGGGGAATTTGACCAGATGCTGTCAAAGAGGTCTCTTTTAAGGTTCAGGGAGACAGGATCACATTTTTTGAGAAATATACAGAAGATCTTTCTTCCGTTCTTTCTTTGTTTTTTCTTGGATCATCTAAGTGAGTTCAGTGAATTCATTGTACTGAAATGGCCTCAACAGTCCCAAATCCAACAGGTAGACGTGGAGATTCACAATATGGAGCTGCAGCCGACATACCGGCAGGAACTGTGTGATGCTCATCTCAGAAGGAACCAAAATCTCTGAAGCACCCCCTAGGGTAGCTGTTGCTCAGGAGTAGAGCAGGTTGCCTGATGTGCAGATGTGTATAGAGGTGTTCCTTTTTTGTTTTCTTTTTTTTTCCCTGTCCCGTTTGGATCTTTAGCCATCAGAATTGTTGTTTTAAAGCCAAAAAAGATGCCTGGCAGGTTTACTTTACCAAGTGGATCATCATGGCCTTGCCTGGCTGGTCTTGGTTTTAGGACTGTGGTTTAATTGTTTTCCTCCATTTATTATGTTATTTTGGATTAATATGTATATCTACGAAAACATATGTCAGATACAAAGAAAGTGAAAGGAAAGTTAAGAAGAAAGTAGCACATCACCCTGTACGGTGGGGGCGCTATCCATTTGAATTTACCGTTTGTAGTCTGCCGTTAAAAACACAAAGAAGAACAATAAAATCTCATTGGTTGACCTGCAGTGACGTCAAAGCAACGTACCCCTCCCCGCCGGTGTAGAGCAACGGTCATAGCGTCAACATGGCGTCGTTGGATGTCATTGTGGATAAGTTGGTGGTACTGTGGAGGATACCGGCCGTCCGACAGAAGTTCCCCTGGAGTTTTTTGCTCATCTCGGTCGTGGGGTCCGTCCTGAAAGAGCTGGAGTTCGTTCCGCAGACGTATTTCAGCAGCAGCAAAAACGCCCTGAACGTGTAAGTATGACGACGCGATTGATTAGCTACCACAACCGATTCATTCAAGCTCGTGGGCACACCTGGCGTTCACTTTAAGGTGACTTAAAAGCACCTTTATAATTTTCTTTTTTTTAAATGTTTTAATGAATTTGGCAAGACTGGAGAGATGTAGGTCAAGGGTGAACTGTTCAACTGTCGGGCTAATGAAGTCCTATTTGTTGAACACAACTCAAAACAAACAAAAACTGCTTGGCTTACCTGGATTTTGTAGGAGCAGAAACTGGCAATTGTTATTATTTATGTCCTGCTATTTATATTTTTGTTCCATGCACAGCTAGTGTGGAGCATCCACAGTTTCGTTGTACATGTACAATGACAATAAAAAGCTATTATATTCTATTCTAAAAAGAAATCTGTACATATGTACCAGTATATGTGCTGGTGTTACAGATGGTTAGAAACAGAAGTAAAAACCTGGAGTATACAGAATGTTTATGCATAAACATTCTGTATTGGCCCAGGAGTATGAAATATACATTCTGTGTACATATGAGATTAACTTTATCTTGAAGTGGTAAATTGTTTCATCAGACTGCTCTGTTTGTCTTGCAGGTATTTTGTTAAAGTGTCCTGGGGCTGGACGCTGCTGCTGCTAACCCCCTTCCTCCTCCTCTCCAATGCCTCCTTCAACAGGAGTGTCTCCTTTCTCGCCCGGCGGCTGCTTTCTCTGGTGGTGGCAACAGCTGTCTGGTACGTCTGCACAGAGACCTTCTTCTACATCGAGGATGTGACCGGTTCTTGTTATGAAAACAGCTTGGTAAAGGTTGATTACAAGGAGTTCACATCGAAAGCTGTCTGCAGGCGGGCTGGATTCCACTGGGTTGGCTATGACATCTCAGGACACTCCTTCATTTTGGCGTACTCCACCCTCTTCATCATGGAGGAAATTGCCCCGATGAGCTCTCTCAATACCACCAGCTTGTCTGGACTTCCCAGGAAGGTCTTGAGCCTGCTGTATATAGCCTTGAATCTTATCATGATCATTTGGGTGTGGATGTTCACGTGCACCTCTGTTTATTTCCATGACCCATCTCACAAGTTGTTAGGAACCATATGCGCCCTGCTGGGGTGGTATTTAACATATCGGGTTTGGTATGTAAAGCCAATGTCACCAGGACTTCCCCCTCAGCGCCACCCAAAAGAACAGAAGCCGCATGCCTAAGCTAAACACTCAAGTAAAATCATCCTCAAAATAACACACTACATTTGACGCTATCTGCATCCAGGTCCAAGCCAGCAACTCTACTTGAAGCTATTTTAAGTAATTCCCCTCTTCATAGGCTGGCCACCTTGTACACAATGACTTACTTGCAATTCTTCATCTGTTTGGCAGCTGCTGATCCCAAAATGACTTGTAATCTGAGATAAAAGCACAGAGCTGCTCTGCTGCCCAGCTTCAGTCCTCTCACCTTCAGCCTCAAGGTTCGCTATTATTTGCCTGACTTATAGTGCGTTATTCCAAACTGAGTATTTGCAGTTTTTAGATATGTATGGGAACAGTTGAGAATGTTTACAGCTCCAGTTGTATAGCACTGATGATGTGTGTTTTTTGCAAACCAATGTACAGTAAATGTTCATTGTTATTTATTTAGAAAGCTTTGAACAAGTCATTGTAATCCAGTGAAGCTGCATTTCATCCTACGTATAATATTTGAAATCAGTTTTTTTTGATTATGAATGATTTGGGGTCAAAGTAACTGTGTGTCAACATTATGTGTAGTTTAAGTTTGTTCAGGGATGTAGACTGTGGTTAGGAATAAGAATTTTAATATATTTAATTAAGAAATATTATTAAGGTTGGAAATATTCAGTATTGAGCTTTAACTAACATTTATTTTCATCATTAATTGATATAAAGAGGGGGTTTTTCCTGTTAATTATTTCATGAAAAAAAATGCCTAAACTGTTTAAAGGAAACTATTTTTCCCTACAGCAAAGATATAATTTAAAAACATGGAGAAAAGCAGCTTTATGCTTATGTTGCCATCAGCTTTTGAAACACTATCAATTTTTATTTTAACTGGTCTTTAAAAGACAAATCAGACAAGATTAATATTCCTCTGTGCCATAAGTTTCTGAACAGAAGCTATTAAAAATGCTGAACAGTGTAGTTTACTGGTGCTGGATTGCTTTTTAGGATTCAGCTTCAGATTTTCCTTTTCCATAAAGTTTATAGTTAGAGTTGGGTGACCCTGAATCATCCCTTAGTTATGCTGCTAGACGACTTCCCATGATCCACTGAGTACTCTCCACTTTACACGTATTTATTGGTCACTGCTGCATGTCATTAACTTCTGTAGTTTGTGTTTGGACCTGCTTGCTGGTCGTGATCTCTCTGTATTCTCCCTGTCTTGCCCTACTTAACCCTCAAACCCTAACTGGCCTAGGTCAGCCCTCTCTTCCTTTTTAAAAGGGAGTTCTTCCTCCTCGTTGTCACTAAGTGCTTGTAGGGGATCATCTGATGGTCCTTAGCTCACACTATGAAGCACCTTGATCTGTGTGATTTGGCCTTATATGAATAAATCAGAATTCCCACTTACACAATCTTGCTTCCTTAAACACTCACCAGTACATCTCTGGTAAAAACCACAGCATAAATTTCACTTTAAAAGCTGAACTTTTATATTTTTGATTTATACAGGAAGTAGGAGCCAGAAGATTTGTGTAAAAAGAGTGACTTTTTTGAGCTATGAGGAAAAGTATAGAATGACACCAGTCATATTTTGTTAAAGTTCTGTTAAGCTTACAAATATGTAAATCACAGAAGAATGTTTCAGTTTTCTACTGTTGGGATTTATGTATCAAATATAAAAAAAATCGACTTTCTCCTCCGTGCAGGAAGCTCTGAGTTTTTGTCCAAATAAACCAACAAAAAAAAGTTCCATTAATTATTTTCATTATTTATTGGTCATTGATGGCAACTGAATAAATTAAGGCTTATGAACAAACATCATAAAAAGCACCATAAATAAATGCATATATAGAAATATAAAAAATAAAAAGTAAAAAATAAAAAAAATACTATAGTGAAATATAATGGCCACAAATCACAACTGGGATTCTTTCGACTTGAAATCTTTGTTGGATCCAAGAAGTACAGATCCGACCCCTCGGGTAGTGCGATTCAGTCAGAGGAAGCAGCGGAATCGTAACAGCTGTGCTTGCAATAATCAAAATGTACCAAGCGTTTACAGTGATTGGCTGGTTATGACGTTTCTTGGCATTTTCGCCCACAGTGTCAATTATTGAACCGTTTTAGCATGAAAATCTCAACATAAATGAGAACACAGTTAAGCTAATTATTTGATTTATTTGTAACTGGACACATATCTCCTCTTTTGCTTGCTTTCAAACTTTGGAAATCTCATTTACCTCCCTTCTGAACATCTTGAAATCAAGTACTTTAATGTCTACTTTAATGTGTATCTCAAATGTCTTCTTTTCAGACAAAAAGGATTTATTGATCTCACTGGCCGCCCTGCACTCTCCATATCAAAAATTAAACTGGGTACACTTTGGTTTTCTTAATAAAAAAACAGATTCTGCTACAAGACATGAAACAGCAACAAACTTATATTAAAGGAGTACTGATCATTGTCTTTGGTTCAGCCTTTTCTGTTGCAGTTAGATGCTAATCACCACCTGCACAGGTGAGTTTGTGTGACAGTAGAAAACTCTCCATGACCTCTGTTATTTATTAATATCTTGAGCAGCAGTTATAATGAGAGAAAGAGTCGCTGCACTGTGAGTTCTTACTGCAAGAATGTCGGTAATAACCAGCCAAGAAAAAGCAAAAGCAGCTTACAACTCCAGCCAGCACCTCACAACAATGAGTTAAACCCAAAGAGCGCACATGATAACATGGTTTTTTTTTAAAAAGCACAGACATCTGGTAAAGAAACACAAAGTGGTTCCCGTCAAGGGTTAACTTAATGTGGAGTAAGAAAAATAAACTGCATTAAGAAACAACGAGACGGCTGGGAAGGCTCTCTGTTTCTCACCATCATGCTCCTTAAGCCTTCAGATGAGTCAGCTTTTTCCTTCCCTCGTTCCCGTTGTTTAACCTTTAAGCTCATTAAAAATTAAGCATGGTAAAATAAATGCGACCGTGTGTAATTAAAAATATCTATCTGTTAAAAACAATCTTGCATCTGTCAGGAGGAAGTCAGCAGAGACAAACAAACAGCAGTGAATTCCAGTGCGTTTTTTCTTGCTCAGTATTGCTGAGGGACCGTCTCAGACGCGGTGCAGTGCAGGTGATTCAAAGGTTACAGTTACCAACTGAATATTTAGAAATCTGTGGCTTAGTCATGTCATAAATTCTGCCTCTGGGCCACAAAAAAACCCCTCAGTGTACACGATATGAAAGTAACCCATGCAATGAAACATACATCCTAACCCTAAGTCATCACTATTGTGCCATAGATGCAGAATTTATTATTTTGCTATCAGTAGAGCCAAGTGTAACTTTTCAAACACCCAGATTTTCCTCTGCTCAGCGACAAGATAGTGACAGTGGACCACTGTGTGCTGTGTGATCTGTGGTGCTCTAAATAAACTGACTCTGGACACACGTGTGCATGTCTCTGTGTGTTATTACATATTGGGTGTACAATAAGTTAAAGGAGCACTTTTATAGTTTGGGAGATTTTTCCACTTTATTTCTGAGGGTTAGATGAGAAGATGGGTACTGCTTTTATTGTGTGCATGATCATGAAGCTGCTACAGCTGCTTAGCTCAGCATTAAGACTGGAAACATTTGCATGAAATGACAGTCTTTTCAAAGACCCACACACTGTTTTGCACCTTTAGTTTCCCTAACATGCTTCTATCAGGAGCAAGGTTTAGTCCCCCAAAAGAAACACAAATAGACAAAAGCAGATTTCTTCTTCTGCTCTTGTTTTTAAACTTTCTTTTTTAACCTTTCCCCTTTGTGATTCGTTGTGACACTGGAAGATATTCATATCTTGTAATGTGACACACTTTATGTATGTTTGATACTCTACTTGAGATTAAAAAATAGGGCTAACAACCAGGTAAAGTGGAACCGACACAGTCTGACTGGACCATTCAAAGCATTTCCACTACAAACCAAACATTCACATTTTCACTTTGTCTTACTCACATCCACACCTATGGCCAATTTAGAAGCAAAAATTAACCCAACGTGAACATCTATGGAGCTGCTGAAAGAAAAACCCAGCACATAGTGAGTGCTCCCAGTCAACAGTGCAAACCACCACACCGCAATGTCATGCCACCCAAAGTGGAGTGGCAGTTTAATTCATTAGAAATGTGTTAAGTGATTTGCACCACTTAAGCACAATATTGACTGAAGCGCGCCTTCCATCATTATCCTAATTATCTTCTCAGTTTTAATATATCAGATTCTACTGTCCCCACGCCGGCATATTGCAAAATATAGCTAATGTGTTTGTGTTTAATCAAATTACACGTGGAGTGTGACAATTTCACTGAATTATCACAAGCTAAGTGTGATAATTTGATTAGACCTAGTATGTTAATAGTGAAGCATAATTATGTTTTTCATATTTAAATGAGACAAAGGCATTTACTGGTGTTGGCTTCTGTTTCATGCTGTTTAAGTGAAAATCACGTTCTATACCTAGCTGATGCTGGTATTCACATTTCTGTGACAGAGCGGCTGTTTTGCTTGTTTTCAGTGTTTAAACTAAGCTAATCACCCTCTTGGCCTGTAGCTTCATATTTAACACCTACACAAAGAGTAGTATCGATCTTCTCATCCACGCCTCATCAATAAAGCCAATAAGCACATTTCCCAAAATGTCAAAGCATACCTTTAAAGTTTGCCTCCATCCTTTCATCATTACATGTGGCAGTTTCTGGCAGCACAGCACTTTTCAGAAAGTAATCGTCATGTACATGTCCCTGTGGTTTTACTGGTTATACCTCAGGTAGATGGAGGAGTGAGGAGCAGGTATGAGTAGTGACTATAATAGTGGCATGCGAAGGTCAGTTAACCCCTGTTGTTGTTGTTGTGTTTAAAGTTTTATCTGGGGGTTTTTTTTCACTTTAAGATTTCAGTGTAGGTGGACCTGATGCATGCCTTCAACAAAAGTTAAATGAGGACTTGCATGCACAAGAGCTGCAAGTTTCCAGTAATTAAACTTTAACGAAGGCCTTGATTACCAGAAAATGTGCTGTTAAGAATTTCTTATTATGGAATGTTTTAATATTTCTTTGTTCACCCAGGTAAGTAATAGTGTTCTCTATATAGATTCATTATGTTTTCCTGCAGTCATAAAACATTACAGAAAAGTTTAAACATCACACAAATACACAGACATATAACACAACAAGTGGGCATTCACTACATGTATTTCTTTTTTAAATACCAGTAGGCAAAGTAGCCCATCCCGCCCAGTGAACCCATGAGAAAAGAGGCCCCAAAGAAGGACGGCGGCTTCTTTTTTACCATCCGGAAGGCGTTGGGTAGGACTGCCGACAGGAGGGTCGTGTGGATGTCACCCAAGACCTTTCGAAAAGCGTAGCGTTTTTGCACACGCACAAAAAAGGACTGCAGGTTGGGCCGGCTGCCGTCCTCCCAGTATTTCTTAGAAAGTCCCAAGAACTTGAGCCTGTGCAACAAGGCTCCGAGGCAGATGTCAGCTAGTGTAAATTCAGGTCCACAAAGCCACAACTCACACTTTTGGCCTGCGAAGCAAAGAATGCGATAACATCACTATAGAAAACGTCGGGGTTGTGCTTTGATATTCATCATTTGGACATACCTTGATACTCTAGTTTTCTTTTCTCCAGTTCAGCTTCCACTTGATCTAAAACCATGGCTAACTCCCCCAGAATTTTCTTCAGGTAGTTCACATTATCATGGTCCAAGATTTTTGCCTGTCAATTAAGCAAGTAAAAAAGTAGCACGCATTAAACTGATGTTTTAATGTTAAATTCAAGTGATAAATTGTTATAAGTTGACATAAATCAAGCCTTTCCCAGCCCCCTTTTAGGCAAGCGTGGCTTCTTATTTAGCAGGACTCAATTTAAACTGTTTTAACTGCAGATGGTGTAATTGTTAAAGCAGCAGTAATTACTTTTTTGTAGTTTTGATAACACTGAAATTTTAGCTAGCAGGGAACATTCCCATAAAAATAACAAACCTTACATAAACTTTGTAATTCTGTCTTTAAGAAAACATTCATTTGAAGCACTATTTCAAATCCTAACAACGTTCAAAGAATGGTGTTAAGTTGCAAGTTATAAAATGTCCTTATACATATTTATGACAATAAAAAACAAAAACAGTATTCTGCATTATTCTGATTTGAGGACATCACTGGTGTCTGAGATGACGGGGTTTTTAAAATGCTCCTCGAATGCAATTTCTGAACAAAAGGTATTCTGAATGCAAAATTATGAGACTGTGTCACAGATGTTACTGGATAACATAAACTATATCATTTAAATCAGGTTTTATGATAGATTGACACATTGCAGTGAAATGATTTCTAATGCCACGAGGAAAAATATCAAATTTGGAGACTACACTAAAAGTGTTTCACATATTTTCAGGAAATAAAATGTGTCATTTTAACATTTAGCCTAAAATGCTGAAAACATACATTTTAAATTTGATATTTTGACATGCAGTGAGAAACAGCTAGTGCTAGCACTGCGACAGCAAAGCAAGAACTTTCCTGGTTCTTATATATACTGATCAGCTGGAGCCGTTCTGTGTGCAATTTGAATGTTCTTGCTGTACCTGCACAGGTTCCATTCGAGTACTGTGGCTTCCTCCCACAGTTCAGTGCAAATCACGTTAACTGGTGGCTTTAAAATGGCCATAGGTGTGGATGTGACAGTGTGTGGTTGTCCTACTCTGTTAACCAGTCTGACTATCTGCCTCAACCAAAGTTAAACAGGGAAAGCTCCACTCACTCCAAAAACAACAGAAAAAGCAACATTTTCACTAAACATTTTTGGAATACTTTGCAGAGATTTATTCAACCTTTAAAAACATTTTTTGGAAGAAAAGAAAAAACTTACAGAAAAATAAAAAACATCTCAGAACATTATTTCAGCCAAAAATATGTATCTAGTTAAATGCTAAAGCCAAACGCCTAAACTGCTTTTTATTGCTTACAAAAAATACAAATAACCTTAATATGAATTATTCAATGGGGGGCATGGAATCTGTTTAAAACTGTCATAATAATCTAAAGTAATTGCAGTGTACTTGTATTTACATAGAATTAGTCTTAAAAAACATTTAAAGCACTTTAACTATATGTCACATCCAGTAGCTCTAAAGATATTTCACTCAAAGCCACAAATAGGAAAACTAACGGCACTGAAGGAAAAGTCAGGATTTCTTCTCTGATCATAAATGACGCAATACCTGTCAGTTTAATAGAGACTTAAACTGTTTGTCCCCCCAAAAAAGCATTAAATACATAAAAATCATACTCGTTACATTCCCGTTCAGGGGTCTCAAATATATGTAATTCAAAATAAGTATATTTTTATTCAGGATTTAAAATTTTAAGGGTTTCACTCGATGAAGCTAATCTTACAGGGTGTTTCCTGTGTGATAACCTTCACTTTGTACCCATGAAGGATATTAATACATCAGTTTAAGATGCTAATTCAGGCAGCTGCCCTAAATAAGTATAAATGTATTACACATTTAGAGGATTTAATGGATTTTCTATGTGCTCTATAATTTCTTGAAGGGATAACAACAATTTAAAAATGTACAATACACTAAGCTATTAATTCTTACAATAAGTGAGAAATTTATTTAATTTTAATGCATCATTTAATGGATTAAAGGCCCTGAAACTTATGCAAATGAACTCCTATGAATTGCAGTATATGAATCACACCCTGAAAGTCATCTTAAGTCTTCACTTCTGAAGTGTATATTAATGAAATCTGTAGTTGTGAAGGACACTTAAAAGTTAAATGTTAACGTTAATGAAAACACGGGTTCACCATTAGCTTCTTCTGTTTGGAGAGGTACGGTTCTGTCAGCTGAGGCTCCTCATGGTCCAGCTTCATCAGCTCTGTCGCAGCGTTGGCCAGATGTCCTGAAGTTACACACAAACACAGTGCATGCATTCACATTAACTGTGTCCTCTGTTGTTCAGGAAGGGGAAAAAAACACTTTGAATAATATTTAGACACTGTGCTGTCTGCCTGGCATATTTTACTAAAAGCAAATACGCCAGAGTCCAGTGTGTTTAATCTCCAAGGGGATGTCTGACAATACAAAGCTTATTCCCATCTGAGCTCCATTCAGTCTCCCGAGGGCAGAGGAAGAAGCTTGTGTCATCAGCTGTTACACATATTGTTTTTATTTACGTCATCAAGGACATAAGATGTGTCCGTGGTGCACTATAATTTTTTATATTGCTAACGTACAGCACTGTGCAAAACACTTGAGCCACCTCTCATTTCTTTCATTGGGTAAATATAACACAGTATATAAGGCTAAAAAATAGTTTGCACAATTGAACCAAACCTCAATATTTGGTAGAATCATGTTCACAAAAGACTTCTATGGATTTTGGGTGCCTTTTAGTCTATTCTCTGTCGAGATGAGCCCAAACTGCTTAAATAATGTTGAGGTCTGGACTCTGAGGAGGCCAGAACATGACTGATAGTTTTCCACTGTGTGTTTTTCTATCCAGGTATGATATTACAACATTAACAGTCAGTCAGGCAGATAATATCTGCTCACATTCACATAACTTCTTTTGTTAGAGATACTATTTTTTTTGTTTTGTTTTCAAAGGAGCTTGCAAAAAAAAAAGCGTCTGGACTTCTTTAAGTTGCTTGAAGGCGTTTCACCTCTCATCCGAGAAGCTTCTTCAGTTCTGATTGTTTTGTTTTGTTCTTTAACTACTGCTGTGGACAGGAAGACAGGCGAGTCCAGGATTAAATTTGTTTTTGTTACCTAGCACAGTCCGGTATGGCTTTTACTGTACTACACTTTTAATAGAAGCTGTTTTCATTTTGTTTCTCTGGTCTGAATGGCATGAATCCACTCATCTGTGTTGTTTTTTTGTTACCCTTCTTTTTGCCATCTGGGTAACTAATGATGAGTCAAAGTAAAAGATTGATGTTTTGTCTTAGTGTTTAACCTACTTGATTTAGCTCTACTCATGTAGTTTTATGATTTCCAACTCAAAGATCACTTGAATAATAAAAAAACATGCAGCTAAAACAAGTTTTTAAGGCATACCAGATATAAACCTTTAATTACAAAAGCATTTTTATGCATTTTGTGACCTAATTAAGGCAGTTTGGTAAACTAACAGAACAAACCGCGCAGAGGCAGGTGTAGTTCAGCGCAGGCACCATTAATTCAATTCTATTTTATTTATGTAGCACAAATCACAACAGTTGCTTCAATGTACTTGATATTGCAAGGTAAAGTCCCTGCAATAACACGGTGATTGTATTATGTACTTGGACACTGAAGTTTATATTTTTAGCCAAATCCACATACAATACTAACAAGTGTAGTTAGTAATGACATTTAGTGTAACATTTGCCAAAAACAGTGTACAACTGTGCTCTGAGATTCTGTTTTTACAAAATAAAAGTCAAACCTTTGAAGTTTTACTTCTTCAGAGTTAAGCAGGAAGATGGAAAAATTCATACGATAGACTGACACATTACTGAGTTTGTTGTTTTTTGGGGAATTGTTAATAATAAAGATGAAGAACTTGGCCAGGATGCAGAATCTTTTAGTCTTCTAATATTTTGTCAGTCTTTACTTTAGCTGCAAACCTGTGACGCGGCCTATTTTTTGCATATTTTCCATGAGTCTGCTGGAATGATGATGACAAGATGAACCCAGAAAGATAAAAATGTTTGTGTCTGAACTGTCCCTTCAGTCTGAATCATAATCATCCAAACCAAAGTTTACCGCACAGAGAACACCGATGCGTTCAATGAAATACTCCATAAAGTTGATTTTGCAGGTCCATCACAGACTGGTCAGGATTTCACTGGATGATTAATTCTCCTGCAGACTTTCTTTTATATCTCATCCAGCCTGTTGCTCTGATTTACATGACAAGGCCATTACCTGATGTGGAGAGCACCACAGTTCAGGCTGGGAGGTCTAATATCTGCCGTTAAAAACCTGGCATCACTACAAAGTGCTGTGTTAAGGGTTTTTGGTATTGAGTAGCATCAAATTACACAGTATGCTAGTCACGCTGTGCACATAAAAACCTGGGATTTGTTTTACCAATGATGTGGAAAATGCTGCAAGGAAGATGAATTGCTTTGCATTCAAAATGCATGTGGTTTTCGTCGTAGGAGTCTCTTTGGTACCAGAGCTGAAGCTGAGTCACGCTGAGTGTGTGACAGTGTTCAATATAGCGAGTTAAAAGCACTGAAAAGTTTTTATATCTTTAAAAGAAGAAAGTAGTCGAGAAAAGATGACAAAACCAAAATAGCATCTACCTTTCATCCTGTCAATCCACAAGAAAACTTTCTTTACCTCAGGGATGAGCACTAGGGACAAACATGGGACACTTTTTTCACCAATGAGGGCCCAGTATACACTTCAGTGGGTACCCCTGTTTAACTCCTCATCAAAATCACCGCTGAAGTTCAAACTGAGCATCAGAATGGGGACAAAAGGTGTTTTAAGTGACTTTGAACATTGCATGGTTGTGCCAATGATCTACCTAAATATTCCCACGCAACCATCTCCGGTGTTTACGAAGACGACTTTGAGCTGATAGGAAGGCAAAAGAAACTCAAATAACCACTTGTTAACACCACGGTATGCATAAGACCACCTCTGAACACAGAATGTATCAAACTTTGAAGCAGATGGGCAGCAGCAGAAGAAGACCACACCTGGCCCTGCTCATGTGAGCCAAGAACAAGAATTTGAGGATACAATTCACATGGCTTCACCAGAATTGGACTGGCAAAATGTTTCCTGGACTTATGTGTTTTGATTTCTGCTGCAAGATTTGGACAATAGGGTAAAAATTTGGTGTAAACGTGAAAACACTGATCCATCTTGCCTTGTATTAACAGTTCAGGTTGCTGGTGGTGCAATGATGTGGGTGTTATTTTCTTGGTATACTGTGGGCTCTTTAGTACCAAATTTAAATACCAAGCCTTTCTGAGTATTGTTGCTGACCATATCCATCCATTCATAACCAGAGTATACACAGAGTGCAGTGGCTTCATGCATATTAAGTTAAGTTCATGAGTTCATAATAAGCAGAGATGGACAGTAACGCGTTACATGTAACACATGGAATGTGCAGAAAATAGGTTTAAATGTTAAACTAATTTCTTCAAGTCAGAGAATGGTGCATATAATTTCATTTTTTGCTTGATGCATAAAGTTAAAAAATTAAAACTGATAAAACAAGTTTAAAAAAAGAGACTTTTCCATTTGATAAATTTTTGTATGATGGATTATGCAGAAAAAGTAGAATTGGGCTGAAAGATCTATCGCTTTATCGCCTATTCAGGTTGTAAATTGTGTTTTTAAAAAGTAACTAATTAACTAAGTAATTTATTACTTTTGAAAATAAGTAATCAGTAAAGTAACAGGTTTACTTTTTTGGGGAAGTAATCAGTAATTAGTTACTGATTACTTTTTTCAAGTAACTTGAACAACACTGATAATAAGTGTAACTGTATTCCAGAGTGAGCAGATCTCAGTCCAATGGAGCACCTTTGAGATGTGACGGAGCAGGGGACTCACATCATGAATTTGCATTTATTTTAGGAACAATCATATGATCCCCTATGAGCAAGCACTTTGGCGACAGTGGGAAGGAAAAACTCCCCTCTTACAGGAACAAACCTTTGACAGAACCAGGCTCAGGGAGGGGCGGCCATCTGCTGCGACCAGTTGGGATGAGAGAATGTTTCTAGCACCTTGTTGAATGCTTACCACTTAAGGCTATCCCTAATTCTGTTGTTTGTTTTAAACTTCCATTGTTTTCATTCAAATTCTGTTGTGCTCATTCAAATTCCGTTGTTTTCATTCAAATTATGTTCTTTTCATTCTAATTCCATTGTTTTGATTCAAATTCTGGTCTGTTCATTCTAATTTCGTTGTTTTCATTCAAATTCTATTCATTTCATTCTAATTCCATTCTTTTCATTGAAATTCCGTTGTTTTCATTCTAATTCTACTCTTTTTATTCAAATTCTATTGTTTGTTTTAGAATTCTGTTGCTTTCATTCAAACTCTGTTTTATACATTCTAATTCCGTTGTTTTCATTCAAATTCTGTTGTTTGTTTTCAAATTCCGTTGTTTTCGTTCAAATTCTGTTGTTTTCATGCAAATTCTTTGGTTTTTGATCAAATTCTGTTCTTTTCATTCAAATTTTGTTTTCATTCAAATTCCGTTGTTTCCATTCTAATTCTGTTGTTTTCATGCAAATTCTTTTGTTTGTTCTCAAATTCCGTCGTTTTCATTCTAATTTCGTTCATTTCATTGAAATTCCGTTGTTTTCATTTAAATGCTGTTGTTTTAATTCTAATTCTACTCTTTTTATTCAAATTCTATTGTTCGTTGTAGAATTCTGTTGCTTTCATTCAAACTCTGTTCTGTACATTCTAACTCCGTTGTTTTCGTTCAAATTCCATTGTTTGTTCTCAAATTCTGTTGTTTTCGTTCAAATTCCGACATTTTCATTTTAATTCTGTTGTTTTCATTATAATTCTGTTGTTTGTTTTAAACTTCCATTGTTTTCATTCAAATTCCGTTGTTTTCATTCAAATTCCGTTGTTTTCATTCAAATTCTGTTCTTTTCATTCAAATTCCATTGTTTTCATTCAAATTCCATTGTTTGTTCCAAAATTCCGTTGTTTTCATGCAAATTCTTTGGTTTTTGATCAAATTCTGTTCTTTTAATTCAAATTCCGTTGTTTGTTTTCAAATTCCGTTGTTTTCATGCAAATTCTTTGGTTTTTGATCAAATTCTGTTCTTTTAATTCAAATTCCATTGTTTGTTCTCAAATTCTGTTGTTTTCGTTCAAATTCCGACATTTTCATTTTAATTCTGTTGTTTTCATTCAAATTCCGTTGTTTTCATTCAAATTCCATTGTTTTCATTCAAATTCCATTGTTTTCATTCAAATTCCATTGTTTTCATGCAAATTCCATTGTTTTCATTCAAATTCCATTGTTTTCATTCAAATTCCATTGTTTTCATGCAAATTCTTTGGTTTTTGATCAAATTCTGTTCTTTTAATTCAAATTCTGTTGTTTTCATTCAAATTCCATTGTTTGTTCTCAAATTCTGTTGTTTTCATTGAAATTCTGTTGTTTTCATTCAAACTCTAGAAGGAAGCATTTTTGCTTTTATTGTGGAGCCTTTTTTTATAATTTGACCTTTTCACTCTGTATTAATTGATAAATGTAATATCTTAGAAATAACAAAAGGGACAAAAATATATCATTAACTCACCACACACACAGACACACACACCTGCAGACCCACATGTATCTATTCAGATATTAAACGTGTGTGAACATGCATTGTGAAATGGAGCAGAGCCCTCTGTCACATTAAATTAAACTGAGTCAGTGAACACTGTGATTCTATGGACACTGCGTGCCTTTGTGCTACACACACTCGAGTGGACTCAGTTGCTAAAATTTGCAAATCATCCTGTTTCTGGAAAGACCCTGAAGTCTTGCTCAGTTTTTCGTGAGGAGATCAGACAGTCTTCATATTGTACCTTTTTTGGGGAACAAAGGTTTGGTCGGTTAAAGCTATTTTGGCTTTTTCACATAACTGACCTGAATGGACAGAGAGCTGTGTCTGTCCTTTAGTCAAATTTGATAAATGTTTTCTTTTCAGATTAAAGTTACTGAAGTAATGGGATCATCTTGACAGATATTGGAAGAAAAGGAAGCTCCTAAGAAGAACTTGAATCTCCTTCGGGAAGCCTGAAGAACTGTTTCTGACGATTACTTCAAGACATTACACAAAAGCTTGCCTCAGAGAGGTCAGAGCATAATGAAGATAAAGATGGTTTTGACTTTCCGGTTATAGAGTTGTTTTTTACCTCAAACAACATCCTGTATTTCCATTTATTTTTGCACATTTCATTAAATCTGCACTTCTTTCCTGTTTGTTTTTGTTCATTTATTTTAAATCTCTTTGTGAACTTTCAGGATGTAGCTTGAGATTTACCTCTTCTATAGTTCTGAATTAAACGCAGGTCAGTCTTTGTGATGTATGTTTGTCCTTTAAATAAGCGGCTACAGAAGCAGCAGAAGGTCAGCTGACGTAACACAGATGAAAACAGCTGATCTAGCTATCAACTGTCTTGTAAAGCAGCGGTCCCCAACCGTTTTTGCGCCACGGACCGGTTTATGCCCGACAATATTTTCACGGACCGGCCTTTAAGGTGTTGCAGATAAATACAACAAAATAAAACTAGTACCGGTACCGAAAAAAAAAAGATTTATTCATAACACACATGAAAAAACTCAGGAAAACCGAGTTAACGATCAAAACGATAACAAAATAACGCTGAAAACCAATAAAAACCCTGAAAACCACACATTTCACACCTGAGCCTCAACTCTCGCGGCCCAGTACCAAATGACTCACGGACCAGTACCGGTCCGAGGCCTGGGGGTTGGGGACTGCTGTTGTAAAGGTATTTACTTAATCTGTTAAAATTAACTGAATCAAAACTGATGTGAAAACAAAAAATAAAAAACTTACTTGAAAATTTGAAACAATGCTTCTTATTTCTTACATCTTAAATATTGGAGGAACCTGAACTTTTCTAACACTGAATAAATTTGTTATTCACAAGAAAATCAAATCTGCACTCACAAAGCAGGGAGGCAATCTAACTGTCAAGAGCTATAGGAATGTTTATAGACATCTCAAAATACAATAAAAATGCATTTGATTAAAAGGGATCCTTTATTTCTTCTATTGACCTTACACTATGTTTGCAAAATAAACAACCCAAAAACCATTCTCTAAGTAACACAAGCTGTTTTGTAATTCCCAAAGATGCTAAAATACGAGCATTCGTGCCTCCGCAGTGCAGTGAGCTGGCTTCACTTACTACGTATTTCTGCTGTGGCGTACTTTGGGATCATAGAGTCAGTCGTGAGCTCTGGATGAAGGATGCAGCCATGTGTGTACGCATCCATGGGCAGACCATCCAGTAGCTGACGGTACTGCTGCACACGATCGTAGAGAGGCGAGTCTGCGTCAGGGATCAGCTGAGCCACTGTGTCTGTGTGAGTAAGACAAGAGCATGAAAAAGAGAAAACATTTTTACAGGAATACAAACTGGGCAAAATGTAGTGAATCATAATTACATGCTGCAGAGCATTATTCTGTGGACTTTTTCTTAATCTGTCCAAAACCCCCAAGGTCTCTAAGCAACCACACAAACCCAGAATAACACAGTTGTGCCAGATTCAGCTGTCAGACACACAACATGGTAACCTGGTAACAGGTGGAGGACCCGTCACCCCCAAGTACATGTTTGTGCCAAATGTAAAGAAAATCCCTGAAAGTGTTCCTGACATACTGAGCTTTCAGAAATGATACAGATGTTAGGGCTGGAGGTGAGGTCACAGTGACCTTGATTACCAAAATCTAACCAGTTCATCCTTCAGGTGAAGGGAACAACAAGATCAACAACAATTTATGTTGAGTGAAAACACTAGACTATGGTATAACCCAAAGGTAGGCAACCCCGGGCCTCAAGTGACGGTGTCCTGCAGGTTTTAGATGTGTCCTTGGTCAAACACCGCTGATTTAAATGGCTAAATTACCTCCTCAACATGTCTTGAAGTTCTCCAGGCGCCTGGTAATGGACTAATCATTTGATTCAGGTGTGTAGACCCGGGGTGACATCTAAAACCTGCAGGACACCGGCCCTCGAACCCTGGAGTTGCCCACCCCTGGTATAACCACATGAGATTAAATTCCCGTTCCAGATCAACAAAAACACAAATTAAACATTAACACTGTAATTAGACTCCATAACTTTGTTACATCATCCGCCTACTGACTCAATCTGTTCTGCTTACCTGCCGTTACAAGAAAAAAGCTGCATTATTATTATTATTATTATTATTATTATTATTATTATTATTATTATTATGATCGTGAATTATTATAGACTTTCTTGCAGACAGTTGCAGAAAAGATGGATTTCACTCTCATCAAGTTTTCATCCAACAGCTTATTAAGGCTTTGTTGCTAAGAAAATATAAAAGATGGAGGTACCTTCTCCATCCAAGACAACTTGGAGATGCTTTAAGCCTACATACTTTTTAAAGGCATACAGGACTCTGCTTGCAAAAAGACCTTGGTTCCAGTTCCTGGTAACTATATTCTCTCGGTCGCTACTGTCAGGTCAAAATGAATAAAACATTAACTCCGTTTTATAAATTATGTTCACAGAATAAACATAAATGAAGGTAATCTGGAATAGACTCATGATTATATCCCGTGAGTATGTAGTTTTTCTCTTTTACACCTGTTTTTAAAACACTAAGTTAATGATGGCAAAAAAAACACCAACCTGGAGGATTAAAAAAAGAGCCCAGAGACTCCAAAATAACTTGTGACCCAAAGAGGAGTCGAGTTGTTTGGAGAGTTTTCTCTTTTAGTGACTTTAGCTCAGGCAGGTCCTCCTCACACAGCGACAGGGAAGCACGTGAGGCATGTTGATTTTGTTTCCTGTTAAAGACTGATTATCAACATGTGCCAAATATTTTGTTACCAGAATTTAAGAGTGGATTTTTTCTGCCTGCTATCATATTAAAATGTTTTATATTGTCTATCCTTATAGCTACTGTAAACATCTAAAATGGCCTGCAAACATAAGCTTTATTAAAACAAAATACTTTCATCACATTTTCAGGCTGTAAGTCCAGTTTATTCTAACTATGCTGCACAACGTGGGTTTGAAAAAATAATAAGATGAACTCTACAGTCTGTTTGCACCTTAACACACATAAAAACACTTCCAACAACTTTTACTACCTCAGAGAGATCCCGCTTTTACATTTTGCTGCCCTAATTCTCGTGTCTGACAGCGCAGCGCCTGGCTGGGAGCGATGGTGTTCAGCATAATGACCTGCTGCTGAGATTCGGTACTGAAAGTGCAGAACAGAGGGAGCTTTTATCTTTCTGCAGGGTCACAGCCAGCCACATGCAGGGAAGGCATCGCTGACAAGACAGAGATAATCAGATGGGTGCTTGACGATGAGGAGAAGCTGAAGGAGGGTTGAGCTGCACGTGGCTGAGCTCCAGAGAGCTGAGTAATCAGTCTCTGGACCTGCATGCTGACCTGGGCATGTCCTGCAGTGGTTCTCTGCAGGAAGTCTGCTGCAGCACTGGTGATGGAAAGATTAAATTAGCAGCAAACTGTCAAGCAACTTCCCGACTGAGTTCATACATGTTCACAATGAGCATGACAAATATATAAGAACAACTCGGGCGATGATTGACATCTTTTTGCAAACAGCTTTTGCCCTGCTGTGCCTCAACAACACTGTAAAACTGTTGCCACTGCTCCACACTGCATATGCCTCCCGTTTCTGAGAAATCTGCACTTTGCAGACCAGCTGCAGCCCACGTTGCCAGGTTTCATTAGGGATTTAAAGGCAGAGAAAAAGCATGCCTGTAACTCATCCCCTCAAATTGACTCCTGGATGAAAGCTTCTGGATAAAACATGCATCAGACTTGTTTGACATTCAGTAGACAAAATAAACAAAACCAAAAAATGCAACAATAACAGCTTAACTAAATTATTAGAGTATAACTGGAGACTGATGAATGATTTTATATCTCTATGACTAACTTGCTCCAAAACAAGTTATTAGCACACTATCAAAAGACTAAAATGAAGTTAGCTGAATGAGATCATCAGACCCTGGGGTCAGCTTATGCACTCTAGCCTTTTATTACTGAGCAAGCAGTGAACCAGATCTTCTGCTGTTGAATTCAAAGCTCTAGGCGCTGCTCTAGACATGTGAGCACTAACTAAGCAGGAAAGCCATGAAGTTTTTCAGTTACAGACCTATGTCCCCAGGCATTTTCTGATCTGAGGCTCCCAGTTTGTTACATAATCTCTCAGCTGATAATCCTATAGAACGTGCCACCTACAGATACTACAGCACAACACAGATAACAGGATTCAGTGTATGCTTCTTAACATTTGCTTATTCTTTGAGCTGCATGTTTGCCAAGCCCGAATGTCTGTGTAGGCTCTCAGTCATCCAGGCCATGGCAGTCTTGAGAGCCTAAAAAGAAGGCAACTGTCCTTCTCTAGGTTTTTGAACACATTTAACCTCTTATCCAAGAGGGTCAGGACACCTTTTAAGGGTTTATTACCTGGGACTCTCTGCCACTTGTTTTAGAACTGAAGAAACTTTTTAGATGTCTTCAAAATGTCTTCAAACATGTAAAGAAATCCAGTTGCCTCCTTTTCAAGCTCAAGAGTCTGAATCTCAGTCATTACCTCACAGCGTACGTTCCTCCATACCCATCACAACTTCACAGCTACAGATGCCGCTTCTCTAAATATAGCTTTGATGGACTTTTTGTTTCAATCATTAAATTATGTCTCTTGTGTTTATATCTGTGTCTCGTTTGTGAGTGCCACAAATGTTCCCCAAGGGGTCACTCCAATTTTGTCTAATCTAATCAGCAAGGATCGTCTCAGTGACATTGGTGCAAAGACGTTGATGCAATGAGTTACAGTTTCACATTATAGTATGCACTGACACAGTCTGCACAAAGAAAACAGATGGCCTCCAATGGCTTCCAACAGTCTTTGTCACTCCAGCTTCACAAACTGGGCGAATGAGGCCTCAAATTTTCTATAGCTCTAGTCAGAGATATAAGAGAGAGATGAAGAAGAAGAATCCCCTGTGTTGCATATCCCGCCCCCTTATAGGGCCGATATACTTTAATTTCAAGTGAATTTTATTACATTTTCTTAAATCACAACATCAATTGCCCCAAGGTGCTTTCTATTGTACGTTAAAGACCCTACAATAATTCAGAAAAAAAACAACAACAATCAGACAACCCCCCTATGAGCAAGCAGGCGGTGACAGTAGGGAGGAAAAACTCCCTTTTAGCAGGAACAAACCTCCAGCTGAAGACTTCAGGGAGTATCAACCATCTGCCGCGACCGGTTGGGTTGTGTTTATAACAAACAAACAGCCTCTAGGAGTGAAAAATGAAGCCAACATACAAGTGCCAAAAGTTAAAGTTTCTAAAATGTCCACCTTAAGTTGACCCCAAATGCAAATTCTTCGTAATAGACTCTCATGTTAAAAGGCCTGACTTTACAGCATTTTAAAATATGTTTATAGCTTGATACAAAAAGCAGTTTTGGCCTCTATGAATAGTTTCGTAAAAGCTCTAAACTGGGTCAAATTTTTATACCAGATTCATCTTAGTACTGCAGTTAGTGGTGTGGCAGCACTGATTGAGATGCCACATGTGTAATCAATCTCCGTCTGCTAGGTTAAACTTCTGCTGGAATTTTTGCTGCCTTCAGTTTTTACACCCACTTAACCTGTACAGCTGGTAACTCACAGAGGTGGCTTACATCAGAATTACAAATACTCATCCTCATCTTTATTGGTGATTACAGATCACAAACCTTTGGCAGAGCACGAGGCGGCGGTTGAGATGAATTAGTCTGGTATAGGTGGACTAATGCAAAAACGAGGAGTGCAGCACACATGCAATGAGCCGGCTTTGAATACTACAGTACCAATTTTTATAGTCTAACTTGGTACAATTAGCTAGTAAACATAACGAATTTTACTGGTTAACAACTCTCTCTCTGGTGGACTCTTTAAAAAGTAGATCTCTGTAAAAGGGCCTCAAACATGCACTTGATGGCTACATAAATATGTCAAGATAAAATAGAGAGGCTAAAGCTACGTCCAGACAAATAGCATCTAGACCCATTAATGATCCATGAGGAAGATATGGAAATGAAAAGAACTTGGGGGTTTTTTTGCAGTGCAGCGTAAAGATGATTTTTCCTGCTATAGAAAGGATGCTTGTAAGTTAAGTGGGACCTATGCAGCTTCCTTATTCCTCTATTATATAGTTACTGTTATCATGGTGGATGCTCATATGGCCAGTTTTAAATAACAAGGTCTTTGTAAGTGATTATCACTGAGAGAAAAAGCATTTTTTCTACCCATAGCTCTGTGTGACGTCAGAGAGAGGGGATGTTTCTTCAAGCTTTAGCAGTGACTACAGAAGCCCAATCAACCTACTGCCAAAATCTTTTGTTTTTGTTTATGAAGGGAAGCCAATAAAAAGAAAGTTTTAAAGTGAGAGCAAAAGGAGCTAAAACAGTGTTTTTCAGACAGTAAGCAGGAGAACTGAACGGCCACAGCAAGCACCAGATTAATAATACATGATAAATAGGGATTATTTTGAACTATGAATTATGCAACGCTTCTCTAATGGAGCATGAATGAAAATAATGAAAATATGCAAGTGGAAATGACTCTGCCATCTTTAAACAAGAGAAAAGAAAGACAGCATTGTCCTACCTCCCACAAAGGTTTTCTCCATGTAATCTATAATCTGGTTGTAGTCACTAATGATGGTGTCTCCATGGAGGAAGACGGGCACCTCCTCGCCCAGGTTCAGCCTCATGAACCAGGGCTCCTTGTGCTCCTGCAGTGGCAAGCTCACATCCCTCTCCTCACAGACAAGACCCTTCTCATTAATGACGAGCCGTACCTGAAATTACAAAGGACGTGATTAGTCCAAACACATCCCCTGTTTTTTTATTTAATCACAACATGTATGTCTGGAAATATATTCAGTGGGTGAACATTTGCAATTTGTTACTAGACTATGAAGACAAAATAAGAGGACATTTCATCCATTTTTGGTTTAAGAAAAAAAAACTGCACAACAAAAAAACTGCACAACAAAAAAAACAAATGTAAAATTAAACTCACTAAAAGCTTCCGCTCAGTTCATTACATTGCAAATTGCTGTACTGTAGAGAGAGCTGGTTGTTTGTGTGGTCTGCCAAGCTAATGAGATACACAGGGTGCTAGAGTTTGAGAAAAAAATCCAGGACAATCAGGATACATTACTAACAGCATGAAGGATAAGCCAAGGTCCATGGAGAGCTATTACTGGGAATAAGATTAATGAAAGAAGATGACACTTGAGGCATAAAGTGCTACATTTGGCGGAACGACAAAATGGGAATTTTGCTGAACACGGCCAGACATGGTGTAATGAAATAAACCTAAAGAATGTAGTAAAATAAGCATAGTAATTACAGCAGGACCAGTGGTTTTGGACACCAGGAACAAATCGATGCATGCAACTGAAATGTCAAAAAAAAGAAAAAAACTAAGCCTTTTATATCTCCATCAGCGTGGAAAAGAAACACTAAATCAGGGACTTCTATATAAAACCGCCAAATATTTCAGGTCCCTGTGTTATACTGCTGAGCTGTCCCTGGATGATACCCACAATAACACAGTCACCGTTGCATCGAGAGTTACATAATATTATTAGTCACTTCTTAGCAATGATGCCAAGTAGTTCAGCTGCTTGGGAAGCATAAAATTCACTCCTCTTACACAATACAATAAGTGAACTTCATCTGCAGCTTGCTGTTATTAGGGATGAAAAGCAGTTAGTACTGCAAAGACATGATGCTACGTAATACATCTAAGTACACTTTTCTTTAAACATACGATGTACTATTTAAAAAGTCTAGTTGTGGCACTAATCAGATCTTAGTTATTAGCGTTTCCACCACCTTCTTTTATAATTTCATGTATCATCTTAGCGCCAGATATAATATTTTGCTAGAGGAATGCAGCATGAAATGACGCAGTGATTAATGCGAAACTGCTCTTCTGATGGCACCTGGGGCCCATAGAATCCTATGTTAAAATTTGACACTATTTTACACCCTCTAAAACAATGTTTATGCCTTCAACGCTGCTTAATGTTGCTTGAGAGGCACTGCAAGCTCACTTTCAGTCTTCAAAACTCACTTTCTGGTATTTTATTAGCCTGTCAGTTACTATTACCTTTGTGTCTGTGCACCACACCTGTACAGTTTATTGATGAAACCTGCTAACAAAGCTTGCTAGCTTTAGTTGACAGCATAGCACTTCACCCTCTCTTACAGCTGACATCACAGCAGCTAACACTGAGGTTTAAAATTGCACCACCTAAATTCCATAAAGCGTGAATAAAGTAACAGGGACTACTTTTCCACAGTGTCCACAGCTGTCCGAGTGCCCATTCCCAACTGAGATTAATGCCAACCTCAGAAAAGTCAGAGTCAGGAACCAGGTGAGTGAAAAACATTAGCTAAAACATAGAAATAGCATTTTTACACAGTTTTAGCTTTTGTTCAGTTTCACTAAATGTGTGTGTCTGAAGTTTTTTGGGTTCTTGAATGTAGCGATAACCATGTAAAAACTGCCAGAGACAGGCTAATTATTTTATGTGCACCTTTACACTATGACTGCATATGATTTCTTGGTGAGCCTTTGCAGGTCCATTTAGCCATAGCATATCTTCCTTAAAATCTCAGTATTTAAATAGATAAGTCACTGGTTGGTAAGTCACAGATTTTTAGGTTTCTGTATTTTGTAGTGTGAAAAACTCCTCTTATACAAACAAAGTAGACAAATTAAGCAGTCTGGTACCCATTAATTCAGGAGACACAACAGCAGCTGTCTGGCTGAACATAGTGGACTACATTTAATCAAATTCCGGGTCTTACTATTGTTTCAGTCAATCCCTCCCTCAAGTTCTTAAGTCCTATTTTTCTTCTGTCAGTAAAACCTCCACAACTAACGAGCCAAACTGAACAAACATGAGGTTCTATGGCTCTGTTGAGAGACGTCTGTCCCCATCAGGACAGACTGAGTAATAAAGAGATATAATCCATCTAATCAAACTTGAAATTGGGGGCGGGGAATCAGCCTTACAGAAATGATACTCTGACATTTATTTTACTAAACCTGCTCTTGATCATTCTGAAATGCACCAAACTTGATCAAATGTATAAAGCAAAGCTGCACCCATTTTAATCATAGTAGGGCCAAGTAAGCCAAGTTTGACGTTCTCAAAATGGCAGCAGTTCGAATTTTAATAAATGATATGGCCTGGTCCCAGAACAGAGGATTTTACTGGGAACAGGTAAAGAAAGGTCCCAGAAAATAATTATATTTTTATATTTTGTCTCATTGCGTTAATCCTATCGCAACCCTTGAGGATGAGATTTTAGAAACTAAATAGCTCCAATTCGACCAGCTCTGTGTGTGTGTGTGTGTGTGTGTGTGTGTGTGTGTGTGTGTGTGTGTGGGTGAGTTAAAAAGTTTTAAGAAAAGCTTCTTTCGTTTAACACATTATAACCAGGTGGCACTTGCTTTGTTGTGTTTGTTTTTAAATCTTTAGTGTTATTTTTGCAGGAACTATTTACATTCCTTGTATCGTACTGTATGTGGTTTGGTGTTTCTTTTAGCTCCTACTTCAGGGGTAGGTACTCTCCAACACAAGACAAACCTCTGAGTAATGTAAGTATACAACGACTGGTCTGGACTTAAACTTCCATGCAAGTTTCAGTGAGCCTTACGTCTGATTACAGCCTTAACACGAGTTTATGTTTGGTGTTTATATCAGAATCAAAATTAGAATCTGCTTTTTATCATTATGTCAAAAGCACAACTAAATTATATGATTCCCTATATCACTTTCACGCATAGTGTTGTTGGACAACATACGTTTTGAAAAGTCTTTGAAAAGTACATGTTTGAAAAAAAAGAAAAATCGTTTTTCATACGTGAAGATGAATAAAAATACTTAAGAAAAAAATCCTGATTGAGGTTGTCATAATTCATGCATTAAAGGGTTAAAATGCAAAGAAAGCAAACTATCTTAAACTTTTAATCTATCTAAAAATAAATAAATAAAAGAGTTTCTAATAAATCAGTACAGTCCAAATATAATTAGACTTTCCTTTTTAACAAATCTTAGAGCCGAGGCTGGATCAGGTGACCCTGAACCTTCCCTTAGTTACACTGCAATAGGCCTGGGATGCTGGGGGCTTCCCATGATGCACTCTGTGTTTTCTTCACTCACCTCTTTTCAGTCTGTGTGTTTATTCACCACTTTCTTGCTTTTAAAAAGAAGCTCTTCCTTCCCAATGTCACCAAGTGCTAGCTCATAGGCCGTTGTCTGATTGTTGTTGCTTTCTCTGTATTATGTAGGGTTTTTACTTCACAATATAAAGCACCTCGAGACAACTTTTGTTGTGATTTGGCGCTGTATGAATAAAGCTGAGTTGAATAGAATAGAAGAGTGTTGACTTGATTCTTAAGTTGTCATCTCTGTTAGTGATTCCCTGTTTAGTTGTTAGTCTCTTATGTCTTGTATTTAGTTTGACTTCCTTTGTGTCATTTGTCTTGATCAGATTTAGCTGTTTCTTGTTGCCCACCTGTATTATCCTCCTTTACATCATGTGTACATATAGCTTCAGTTTCCCTTTGTCTGATTATCTGTTTGATGGTAGTAAACAGACAATCAAATAAGCTTTGACAGTGTTCACGTCCTCATTGCAACAGTTACACTTGAATAGAGAGCACAGCAAAATATGGCATTGTGTCTGTTAAAGGTTTCAAAGAAAGTGTCCAGATACTCACTGCTGTCATGATATACTGCCCCCCATACTGAAAGAAAACAGCAGTTTGTTAAAGCCTCATCACTAAAGGTGTAAATTTCTACCCTGCAGACTCTGAGGTTGCCAGAGCTGTATCGATCTGTGCATCTGGCCTCTGTGTCACTGCGCCTTTTCTGTATCTATCATTACCATATTTGTTGTGCTCAAAATTCATCCCTGGTGTGAGGTAAATAATTATAGTGCAGGGCCACAGGATCAAAGTTACAGTGATGCTAGATATGAAGCTATATTAAAGCAAGACAATAAAGTTAAAGTGTGGTGCAAGAGAAGTTCGACGGTACATTGTCTCCTTCCTCATAAACTTGCTGAGGTATACACAAGCTTGTAAATAATCCCCTGCACATTGACGACAATGGAGTCGGCACAGAGAAATGTTGATCAGCTGAAAATGTGACTCCTTTATCAAAAGCTGCCTGTCTCGCACTGCCATTGTGTTTACGAAAGGATTCATTTCTGTCTTTTCATACAGTGGAAAAACATATTTGGCAAGTCACAAAAGATTGACTAAATATAACACATCTTTCAAAGGTGCAACAAACTGATTTTGACCAATTGTGTTATATTAATGTGTAACATTTTCAGTAAATTTCTAGTGGAGCAGATAACCAGGTGCACGGCCTCTTAATCTCATAAAGGCCCTTCCCATCATCCCATGCTTCAGCTCACATAACAATAATACAACATCGTACATGTAAACATTAGCAAGTTTGTTGCTCGAATTTCTTTCAGCATCTTAGCTGAAACCCATGTGTTACTTGTGAAAGAGGCAGCGAGTTCACTGACAGCACAATCACACATGATCGAGGAGTCACTCCAGCTCCTCCAGCTCCAGGACTGAGGCGATAATCATGACAGTGAGCTTGGTGTTTACCCTCTGCTGAGTGACAATCAGCTCAATCAGCAGCTCAGACTCGAGTGGCCATGAGCCAGAGATCCTGAGCTTTATAACTAACGTACAAACCTGAGACTGAGCATGAACTCAAAGCTGATGTGCTACAGTGTTTCTAAACAACATTTCTGACTTCGTCCTCAGTAATATGCAATGATGACAGAAAGGTAGATCTATGTGTTGAATCGCATCTTGAGACTTGAATTTTTAAAGAATCCTAAGAGACTGAAGCATTTCTCACAATAAATTAATCTTGTAGTGAAAATGGCCATCACTGTTTATCAGACAGTAAGGGGTTGTCATCAGAATGCTCATTTTTCCCAATGAATAATTTAAAAATTTAAAAGAAAATAGTTGCAGCTTTACTTTTATGCGCATCAACTCATCTATAAAACTCACTGACTGTACAAAGATACTAGTCATAGTCATGTAATCCATGTGCACACATTAGGCACAGATGGTGGCTGATGAGGACAAAGGATGAAATGCCAGTTGCCATTGCATAGCTGAATCCACTTTTAAAGGGGCAGTTTAGCAATTTACCTTTTCATGTACATCAATTTACAGGTGTGACAAGGTGAGCAGCAAAGTCCAAATGTTTAATGACTTATGTGGGTCAAATCTCAAACTACTGGATCTAATAAATGTGGCCTATAAAGCAGCATGATAGTGGAAAGGGAAAGCTCCGCTTGTTCTTTTAGCATTTTCCTTCTCTGCGTCCTCATATTAAATCTCACACTGAACAATATCCTCATCGTGTTAACACAGAAATGCAATTACAAGTGATTATGTCATGACCTTCACCTTGTCTACAGCGTTTGCATGCTGTCACCTCCGGTTTGTTTACATGTGAAAGAAGTTGTTTGTTATCCAAAATTAAACTTCAAGTATCATAAAAACTCTAAAGCTCTGGAAGTTCTTAAGGGGTTTTCTTGCACATTTGTGTGACAGATGTGCAATAATGAGTAATGAAACACAAAAGTTTCCACATCATTCAAAATCATCTGGTGTCCAAGTCCAAGCTTGAATAACTCTCACGGCGTCTTGCTTTGGTGGCCTCCTGAGGTCAGCTCCACTTCCATGTTAAAATACACTTTAAATAAACATATTTGCAGCCTGGTACAGATTGCAGTTTACGACTACAGCTAATTGCCCTTCGTGACATCAGATTAATTGCTGTAAATTGTAGCAGTTAAGCATTACATGGCTGCTTTGAGTGGCAGTTAGGCACTACCTGTCACTCAACATCTCAAAGTCTTTTAAAAATGTCTAATTACCACAATCTGTTATACTACGGCTTTATCTAGTGAGAAAAGTAACTCTTTAAGCACCCTTTCCATAAAATAAACAACGCTTTGCAAATAGCTTCTGTGTTTTGGTTATATAGGCAGTGCACCCTGCTGTGCATTCACCTTTGAGTGCAATGACTGTACTTCAGAGCATATCCAGTTGACATTGACATTATTACTGAGCAAATGAATGATGATGATGACATATACAGACAACGGTGTAAGCTCTATGTGCAGGCAAATACTATTGCACGCAAATTCAGCTTTTGTTCACTTCCAGTTAAAGTGGCTTTGTTTAAAGCGTATTGCACACCGCTATATACTGCCCCCTTGTGGTCATCCTACAAACAATGTAGCATGCAGAAGCTGCATGTTGCATATAATGATGCGATGAGAATCCTTTGCAGGATACCTAGAAGTGGTAGTGCCAGCCAGATGTTTGCAGCTGTGGGTGTTTGGACTTTTAAAGCACTTTTAAGGAAGCTAATGTTCAATTTTAGAGAACGACTGGATGGTTCGAGTAACAGTATAATTTTAGCACTCACAGATCCGACACTGAGTGGTTCCCGTTACTCATCCAGTCTCAGAAAGCACTGGTTAAAGTGTTTGTGTATTTATTGATTTATTTTAAGTAATTGTGTTTTATGTATATTATGGTTTTATATTTTTACAAATGTTTTAGATACTTATTTATATACATATATATATATATATTTAATGGTTTATACCTTGTGTTGGGGGGGGGGGGGGGGGGGGAGTGTTGTGTCTGTGTGTTGTTTTTTTGGGGGTTTTTTGTCTTGTTTTTATGGACATGAAGTCTGCCAATAAAGATTGAATTGAATTGAATTGAATTGAATTGAATTGGTTGAACCTCTTCCAGCACATAGAGAGTTTGAACCTAAAGGTGAATATTATGGTTTTACAGCTGTAGCACTGGTACCATTCTCCTCCTTAGTGGGCCAAACCACTATTATTGTCTAATTAGCACAGTTCTTCTAATGTCCATATGAGGCTGGTTTTAAAATTGAGTCAGTCCCCATAGACTCCCGTGTTAAAATGCCTAACTATAATACACAAATAAACATGTTTTCAGCCTGGATAATGAAACTGTTTTGGTCTAAGCTTCATGATACGAGAGTTGGCGGTGTGCACGACAAAAGGAGCTGTCGCCAATCATTGTCTGCTAACTGGAGTCACAGAACTGAACCTCTCCACCATGTTTATGCTATTGGTGCATCACAGCTGCACTATTTGACAAATACTGCATCTTACCTGCTGTTCAGAAAGTCTATGGTTCAATTCTGGTGTGTGAAATTCCAGTATATTATTAGCCTGTTGTTTAGCACTAATTAAATGATAACAGTTTCTTTGCATTGGACCTGTGAAGTTGATTGGTTGTGTCACAAGTCATCGGTGACATCTCTACAACTGTTTCACAGTTATACTGCTGCTGTGCTTCATACTCACTGCAGTGTTCTCAGTGCTAGCAAAGGAGTGGAAGTCAAAATGAAGTTTTCTCAAGAAAGTTTTATCTTTTTAAAAATGGTGCAGGATTTTTGTATAATCTGGGAATATCTGAGCTTTTTGCACTGATATGTCATTGAAATATGGTAAAACCTGACATAATGATACACTCACGTCTTCAACCGAGCCACATCAGCTGCGCTACCTGCACAGAGTTACAAAAATCGAGAGGTGCACGACCAGCCTAAGCAACAGTGAAGCGTGGCTTTCAAAATGAGGACAAAACATACCATGACGACTGAGTTCATCTTTTACATCTTTTACATACAGTCTATGCTTTTTAAATGTTTAATGTTTAATTGTTGGAGCTTCATGGTACTGAATTCTCTATATGATAATCATTTATGTTTTCAGAGTTATTTGTGTGGCAATGCAAAATTTTTATAAACACATGCTCATTTCGTGGGAGCATGCATGTTAATAAATCACAGGTAGACTGAAGGAAGGCATGAAAATAAGAACATATGGTGTGATTCAGCTGCAGAAGGTGGGAGATGGCCTTTGGAGTTTGTTTTGCACAGCATTTTGATCAATTATTTAGGATGTCATGTGTCAAAGCCCATAGTAGCCTAACCACGTTCACCAGCATTATGGGCAGATAATAGCCCCAACGTGTCAATCGAGGATGGAAGCAGATAAGATGTGAAAGGTGATCTATGCGGTGACTAATGATAGAACATTGATCAAACACACTACTCTCTGTCGAAGAAATGAGACCCCCGTGCTGCAGCGTTGACGTCTCAAACGGGAGCTCTGCCCAGCTGCAGGATGATATTCATATTCCGGAGGTATATGTGCAGGACAAACATGCACTGATGCAAACACGCTTTGGTCACAGCAGACAAACAGAGGCAGCTCCAAGCTGTAGCATCGTGTCATGCAAAGAGACGTGGAGCCACCTCCATTTTCAAGCTCTGCTCTTTTTTTTTTTTTTACCTTCTGGGAGGTGAAAGATTGCGTCCAGTGGTACAAAACGAGCCTGTCTTTGTTGAAGGGTTTGGGCTCTGCCGCCGGTTCTTCGCACTCCTCCCCGTCTGTGATTTTGCCGTCTTCATCCATGGCTGAGATGGGCCACCAGCTACAGTTGGTAGGGGTAACATGGTTGGAAGACGCCATGACAGAGCGTTTTGTGCGTGTGGAGGAGAGGAGCGAGGAGGGAGAGGATGGAGAGAGAGTGTGTGTGAAAGGGAAAGAGAGCGAGCAAGCGAACAAGAGAGAGAGAGAGAGAGAAAGCTCAGCGGCTCGAGCGCAGCAGCATCACCGGTTCACGCGGCAGCAGCGACAGCATCCATCAGTTTGGGACAGCTCCGCGCTTCCCAGGGAAAAAACACGCACACCCTAATCCATATGCAAATACCGACTTACTCGAGCATGCCGCTGTACTTGCAATTAAATCGATGGGTAACCGTATTACATCACATGATGCGTTACGCACAAACATGCGCCGTGGAAACCCCTCGCAGGGAGCGCTTCAGTGGAAGGTCAATCGGCTCCTGTAAGGACAATGGAGGCTGTGGGCCACGGTACGCACGCAAATTTTCATTGTGTGGAGCGTAGTCTGCCTATAGGAGCAGCTCATTAAATAATCAGAGGACTTCAAGTGCTTTTCTTTCCGTTACCGGGAAACTATTTGGACTAGGCCATGGTGTCAAACTCACTTTAGTTCGTGGGTGACGTGCAGCTCAATCTCGAGCCACACCAGTAAACCGATTACATAATAACTTTTAATATTCCGAACTCCTGATTTACTCTCTTAAAAAGGCACGTAGGGCCTAATTCCCCGTGACCGTAAAATCATTTAAAGTCTTCCGAAATTAACGGAGATATCGACAAAATGTGAAGAAACAAGGGACGCAACACAATAGAGTAACATTTGTTTTAATTTGGAAAAAAACAAAACAAAAAAAAAACATTATCAACTGAAGTAGAAGTAGAACCGTGCTGCACTTTCATGTAATACCAATTTACACCACAAGATGACGCACTGGGACAATCAATCCCCCCCAATCAGTCAAGACATTAAAAATACTTTATTTACAGTTGCTAAGTAAACTGAGGTAAAGCTAAAAATAAATGGCCAGATAAAAACAACATACATCCCAAAATATTTCAACACACAGCGAGCATTTAGAAAACGTAATGTAGAAGTTCACAGTAAATACTTTGACCAGATCCTAATTTTATTTTATTTTTTTAAATCTAAAACCATCTGTCCAATAAGAAGATAAAACTTACAACAACAGAAGTTATTACTTCTTGTTAATATTTTTCTCACTTAATGGGTGATTCATCTTTTACATAAAATAAGTCATGCTCCAAGAATATTTCCAAATTGTTTTTTCCCACATTTGTGAGTCAGATCAAAGTGAAAAAGCACAAAAAACTTCACACGCAGATGGTTTTGTAATTAAACATACCAGTGTTATTTCTTTATGAAACTATGTGCCTATAGATCTAGAAACACTTCAGTTTCCATCCATTTTGTCTCCTGTGGAATAAACCTGGCCTCGACACACCAAGAATAGAAATGCATTTTATGGAAACAGAATGAAGTAATTAGGCAGCATAGTGGTTAGCACTGTCACTTCATAATAGGAAGATCCTGGGTTTGAACCCACTGGTTCCCTGGGGCCTTTCTGTGTGCATTTTGCATGTTTTCCCTGTTCCTGTGTGGGTTCTATTTGGGTAATAGTGGAATGAATAGTGGAATTGTACAGTGCTTTGAGGGCCCCGAAAAGCGCTATATAAATGAAATCCATTATTATTATTATTTGTGAACTATGCTTAAAAGCCAGGCCTGTGCCAGGAAACCAACCAATTTAAATGAGCTCTATCAATTGTGCCACGAAGAGTGGTGAAATATCCAGTCAGAATTATTCCAGACGCTTGTTGGTGGCTACCAAAGCATGTAGCTGAGGTGCAGTTTCTTAAGGCAGGGATGTCAAACTCATTTTACATCAAGGGCCACATACAGCTCACGTATATATCAGTTTTTTTACCCCCCACATACAGAGCGGTGAAACTCCACTTTCTGTCAGTGTAAAGACGTTTAATAAGAATAAATAAAGGAATGATAAAGAAATGCTGCTGTAGTAAATGAAAGAACTGTCAGCAGGACTTTATTTAAAAAAAAAAGGAGAATGTTTATGTTACTTTATTACTGTAGTGTAGTATAAATGGTAGAAAACAGTAGTAAAACTAAAACATAGCAACTAAGAGTTTTTCCTCTAAAGTTATCCAGTCAGCTGGACTGGAGTCTTTGCTGGGCCAATTCTGGCCCCCAGGCCTTGTGTTTGACCCTTGTTCTAAAGGACATTTAATTATCAGTGGGTGTGCATGTATACTTTTGATCCTGTGTGAATTATAGAAAGTTTCAAATTCACACTTTTCCACCTAATTTTAAAGTCATAAAAGAAGTATGCTGTACGATGATTCCAGTCTGGAAAAAGAAGAGTTCAAATTAAAAGCCCAAACTAACCATGACGTCCATGAGTGGATGTAAACATTTGACCACAACTAATTGAAACTAATCCCAAACCTGGAAATAAATACATAATTTCTTTGCTTTTTGACTTAATTAGCATTGAGATTAGAAATATATTATTGGTTTTACAAAAAAAAAAAAAATGTTAGACATCCTGCAGCACAGTAAACTATATTCATCTTTTTAGTAATATCCAATAACAGTTGACTTCTGTTTATGTGCAGAAGTCTACCTTAAGTCAGGGTGCTGATTTTTAAAAATGCTATTCAGTGTTTTGTTTCAGTGTTAGACACAACAAATAGAATAATTTGCAAAGCAACAAACACATTCCTGTATGATGTTATAGTGTTTTTGTTCTTTTAAAGAGCATCATTTTTCAGACTTATTTATGCTACTCTGAACTGAATATGTGCTCTACCAAACTGACTGCATATGCAATAAATGCAACAGCTTACTATAAAGGCCAGTTCTCTGCAAAAATTCTAATAAAAATTGAGAACTTTTGAAAATGTTTTTATTAATTAGGTGCAAACAAACTGGAGTAACCATGTAAAATAAGGTGAATGATTGAGTGTAATCTCCAAAACAGCAGCTCTCATTGGCAGCCTAGCACATAGTTTGGGCTGGTTGTTCCATATCCTGGGGACATGGCTTGCTATAGAAATGCCAGCCCAGTCCAGAATTTACCAGAGATTTAGTCTGTCTCAGTCTCTGCTGGTTTCCTGCATAATCCCAGACAGACTCCAGGAAGCCAGAATCAGGGCTCTGCAGGGGTCTTACCATCTGTTCACAGGATTTGTTGTTTGTTGTAGCTCAGATGCCTTTCTAAATGCACCCTGTGAGGACTGAAGAGTTATGCACATTTCAATATAGTTTAATTTTTATCTGACAAAGTCTAAGCAATCCTGTCCCTAAACCTATTTTATTAGCTTGAGACTCTACAGTTTAAACATGTGTAACTAAACGTGTTTTTAAAGAATAAACTGGGAGGCTTGGGTCTTTGGTTTGACTCCTTAGAAAAAATATTCCACATATGATTCCTCCTCTAGGCCTTTCACGTGAGTTTATTTCAGTAATTATTCAAGACTGAGGGAAACAACTGGTAAATGATTGAGCCTGCAGCTGAGACAATGAGCTGCTAAAGAAGTCTGCTCAGATTCTTTCTGACTTGCTACCTCAAATAATAGAAGTTAACATTTTTCAGATACAAAAAGAGTAGATGTTCTTACCAAGACTTGAAAGCAGTTTTAAGCAGTCAAATTGGGTAACAATAATTTCCTAAAAATCACAGATTCATGTTCTGACCTTTGGAAGCAACAAAAACAGACCCCACTGCCCAATTTTGGATTCATTAGACAAAAAACAACAACAAAAAAAAAACAACAACCCCAAAACACTAGTTTAAAATGGCAATTGATTAATATCAAGGTCAAGCTATCAAAAGCTTAACATTGTATGTTAGACAGGCATTTTTCTACCTTTTTTATCTTAAGCAAAGGAGTATAAGTGCAAACCCTTTCCTTGTAATAGGATACTTAACATGAATGCACAAACACCGTTACTAAATTAAAATAGCTGAGTACATATTCCTCTTCTACAGAACCCAGTGGTTCAATTGATTTAGGATATTTTAAGCCCAGTGTTCTTAGGCCAGTCTGCAAGACAATCTGCACCTCTATAACTTTTTGTCCGGCGCCATAAGCAAGGAATTCAGTCTGCATGGTAGATTTCCTTCATTACGTAATATGATACAACAGAATGAGAACAAGGGAGCATGGTCCCTTCAGACTGAACTGTTCTGTTTTAGTAATCAAAGCTGACTAAAGCTAAATACTGATAGATGCAGCTGATCAAGATATGTCACCTCACTAATGTTTCAGAAATATAAATCAGTGATAAACTGACTCAGATTTAGTTTAAGTTACAAACACAGCATACTTCCTTGTGCAGCCCTCATTCGTATGCTGGCTCCTGAAATTGGCACAGAGTCATCCCAAGTTTGACAACTCAAGTTTTCAAGCAAAATATGTTGTTACCAAAACGCTCCAGCAGAGGGCTGAAGAGTGATACATAACTGATGCAGATCTGATGTCTCATTGGAAGGGGCATAAGTGTGAGTGTTTATGTTGGATTTGTTTTTCTCCTGTTGTTACATTGGCTCAGATTTTGGACACACAAAAAAATTAAGAAAAAGAATTCATGGTTGTTCACAAAGTACACAAAGTCATACATCAAGTCTGGGAGTTAAAGCAAGAATCCATAAAAGGGGTACATTAAATCCAAGGTAAACACACAGAGCACAAGCAGACAATCAGGAATCAGGAATATATAACATAAACAGAAGGAAACAGAAGGAAAGAGGAATATATGCGCACTGGCCACTTTGTTAGGCACACCTGTTTAACTGCTTTTTACTCCAAATAAATAATCAGCCAACCACAAGACTGCATTTACACTCAATGCATATACAAATATAGACATGGCCAAGACAACCTGCTGAAGTCCAAATTCAACATCCGGATGGGTAAGGTGGTTTCAGTGACTTTGGATATGGCGTAGCTGCTGGTGCTGGTTTAAGTATTTAAGTGTTTAATTATTTAAGGACCTGCTGGGATTTTACCAAACAGTGCTCTCTAGGGTTTGCAGAAAACAGTTTGAAAAAGATAAAATATCCAGTGAGCACCAATTCTCTGTGTGAAAATGCCTTATTGATGCCAGAGATCGGACTCCTTTGAGCTAATAGGAAGGTACCAGTAACTCAAATAACAACTCATTATATACAGAAGAGAATCTCTGATGTACAACATGTCAAACCTTGAAGGAGATAGGCTATAATTCATACAGGTTCACCAAAATTATACAAGAGTAATTTGGAAAAACCAGACCTGATGACATTTGTGTTACCTCACCTGAATGGTAAGGTCAGAATTTGCCATAAACAACATAAAAGCATGACTCCATCCTGCCTTGTATTTACAGGTCAAGTTGTTGGTAGTGACATAATGGAAACAGTATTCCCATCTTCTGGTGGCTGCTTTCTGCAGGGTAATGCACCATATCACAACGCTCCAATCATCTCAAACCTATACTAGTAAGCTGTACCTAATAAAGGGGCCAGTAAGTGTAGCAGATAAGTGTGATTAGTGATGACAGTCAGGTGGGCAACAGGTGAAACTGATGAGGATGAGGGATACAACCACAAAGGAGGAAAAAGGAAGTAAAATACAGCAAAACTAACTTTCAAAGTAAAACTGGAAAAAAAAAACTAAAAAAAAAATGACAGACAAGACGGAGACAGGGGAACTAGAAAGCAGAAGAAACTAGACAGAGAAACATTTTTTTCCTAGTAAAACAGGAATATATAACATACTAGCAGCACACATGGTACCAAAAGGGATCTATATGCATGGCTACATTTATGGAGAAATAAACCACAGAGACACATGCTGAAGCCTAATTTGCACTGGAAATATTGCACTTGACTTAATGTCACGAGAACCACAGGCGCTTTTCCGTCATACAGGAAGATGAATTGGATGCAACAGTGGTGCATGTGCGCTCACATATCTCTCTGCTGAAGCTTAACAGCCTATTAGAGAATAATTGCGCTCCAACTGCATTAACTGGGCGCACCGTGTGTGCAGCAGTAAAACCTATAGAGAGCAGAGTCCTGTCCCGAAGTGGCAAGACTCTCTGGCATGGCTCCTTGCAGGCAGCAGAGTAAGGATTGGGTTGTATTTTTGGAAGGGTGTGTGTGTGGATTGGTCGCCTTGTTAGGTCTGCTAAAATATTTCCAACAGCAGCGACTGTCGGGAGATAGCTGGGTGGCAGGGACAGGGGGAAAGGGGCTTTTCTCTGTGGCCACCTGGTAAAGCCATGTAAGATCCCTGGCTTTTCAAGACAGAAATACAGAAACAATTCCGATTCAGTAACCGGTAATAGGATCCAAATTTGCAACGAGGTATAATTTATCCTGGAGGGAATCTGTGGAGTGGGTAGTTAATTAGCTTAATCGACGAATCCAATAAGACAGTGGAGTAATCCGGAGAAAAGAAGGGAGGAAAAACAGAATAAAGTGTGAAGTGCGCCCCGGAGCTTCATGGACACGCTCAGAAACCCCCAAACCCAAAGAAGAAACCAAGTTCAGCACTGAGAGTATCTCCTGCCAGTTTTAATGTCAGGTGAAGGTGAAGTCAGACTAACGGAGCTCTTATCTTTAGACAGGTAACAGAAAAAAAAATCAGCTTTACTTTCTGTGCGTTTTTCTGCGGTGAGGAATGAGTGGAGGTCGCTTTGAGTTTGATGACGGTGGAGCTTACTGCGGAGGCTGGGAGGGGGGCAAAGCCCACGGCCATGGCATCTGCACCGGACCCAAAGGACAGGGCGAGTTCTCGGGCTCCTGGAACTACGGCTTCGAGGTGGTGGGAGTCTACACCTGGCCCAGCGGGAACACCTACGAGGGATACTGGTCGCAGGGGAAGCGTCACGGTCTGGGAGTAGAAACCAAAGGACACTGGATTTACAAAGGGGAATGGACTCATGGATTCAAAGGGAGATATGGCGTCCGGATCAGTGTTGGCAGCGGAGCAAAGTATGAGGGGACATGGAATAACGGGCTCCAGGATGGATATGGCACAGAGACGTATGCGGATGGAGGTGAGAGTCGCATTAAATATGCCCACAACGACCAACAAGTGGGGGGGAAAAAAAACTTTGATGTTTTTATATTTTTCGATAATGTGCTGTTAGAAGTTTGATATGTGAAGTATTCGTTGTTTTAATTGAATATCACATATTTTGTATGCCATGTGTATCTAATAATTATCATTAGTCTGTAAAGGCTACTTCTTTGCAAGACTTGTATGATAGACTCGATACTTTAATTCGCAAATAAATGTAAGAAAATACTAAAGTTGCCACATAAACAGTGCAATGGAAAGCGAAATTATTACCTCTACAAAAATCTATACAGAAGGATAACAAATATACAGCAAAAAAAAAAGGGGGGGGGGCACCTTATAACTGTGAAAAAGTGAAATATTCACATATATGCACTTTGTTACTATTTAAAGAAAGACGTGCACATTAAAACTGCCGATTCAGATATTTTAAATGGAGAACGCTTTACATATAGAAAGAGTACCTGAAAACCATTGTGAAATACTTGAGTATATGTACTTAGTTACCACAGAAAAGAGTTACTTATAGTCATTGAAAATGCTAATGTGCCTCTAAAGCTAGTGCTGATAAACGTATTACTCCTTAAATATAGAAATAATCAAATAAATTACCATTTACTGTACTACAGCAAGTAAGTACACATGCTCAAGCACATCCACTTATCTATGTTTGAGTACATCACTTGAGTACATGGCACTGAGATGAACAGATGCTTGTGGTCAAACTGCAGATTCATGTCTCAGCAGGATAATCGGGTTTCTGAATCTTTAAGTAAAACTAATAATAGATAAATGAAGGACTTGAGTATTTTTGTTACTGTACTCAGTAAAATACCGATTTAAATGTACATAGTTACTACTAAATAAAAAATAATGCTGCTGCTGTAGGTCTCTGCAGAGTTATGAGTATTCAGATTATTTTAATATTAATCAAGATGGCTAAGGGCAGCTAAGAAATATACTGTATATATTAAAACTGCAGCAGCAGACCACAGTAGGGTCAGAGGTCATCGTGTGGCTGAACCTCTTCACAACATTCCTCTCAATGAGGAAACGTTGCTAGTTTGAGGATTTTCAGTCAGTATTGCTGAGATTACTGATGCACTTGACAACTGAAAAGGTTTAGGTGATTCAACTTCTTGATGTGCTTTTAAAAGCTGAATTGAACACATCATGACCTTCATGGTTTTAACTGCTATCTATAGCTATAAAATAAATGTGAAGTCCTGAAGTGCAGTACTTTATTACTATTGTTCTGCTTGTAAATCTTGCAACATCAAAAGGAAACTCCCGCCAAGATTGTTGGAGACAAATCCGTGAGTGCAAAACAGACCGGCCTGATGAACTCGGTGGTCTTTAATGATGCCTCTGTAACAAGAAGAAAACACCACCCTGCTGCTGTCAGTCAAGAGGTGCTCAGAGTTTGTTGGAGCTAAAAACCCCTACATGGATGTTTCCAGTTTGTTACACTACACGTCACAGTGGCAAAATAAGTACTCAAAATTAATAAAAACACAAAAAGAAATGCCCTCAAGTCTACGTCTTACACAAGTAAAAGTACTAAGCATACAAAACGTGTAGTAAAGTGAGCAGTTGTGCAGCAGTACTAGTCCTCTCAACTGTTATACGTTGTATATTATGTCATTTGTATATCATTTATGAATGCGGCCACAGTGTTAACAGTGTATCAGGAAGGAAACATTATTATCAAACTTTGTGTGTGCATTTTTTTGTACACTTTCTCTGGGCGCTTCTCTTGGTTCTACTTAGCCCGTCAGCTCACTTACTTAATAAAATGAGTTAGACGAATAAAATTAATTGTGTTTGTACAACAGCAGTGGTTTCCCTCCTTAACCTCTGACTCATCAGCTTTGAGGTGCGGTGCGTTGGAAGATGTGGTTGGAGGCGGGTGGGTGTGAAAGCACCAGATGTCAGGATTTAATAATAGCCCACATATTTGGTGCCCTCTTGGCCTTGCAGGCTGAGGCCTCGCTGTCACTGTAATCCACACACATCAATTTTAGCATGAGAACAGACACTAAGATGACTTGTCAGCGAGGGTAGTACTGAATGAGATGTGTCACTCTAAAGATATCCATGACATTTTGGCAGAAATGAACGTTTAAACAACAGTCTCCAGGAGCGATAGCAGCTCTGTGAGCCTGGACTCAAATAGGCTAACAGGCTAATATGTTAAGAATGGCATTATTAACATGCTAATGAAGCTAAAGTGCTAAGATTTACTATTTTCACAATCTTCAATTTAATTTATGGTAATGCACTGAATCCCTGCTGTAGTGGGTGATGCCATTTGCATATTGTGAGCTGGTGTGTTTCCACTGCTGAACAGTAACTTCTGCTAAGACACAGAAAGGAGCAAAAACTTAAGAGCTGACTTTGAGTCAATACATTAATTGCAGGAGCTATGAAAGCATCACATGCTTTTGCATTAATGTAATGAGCAAATTAGAGATAGTTGCAGCCTCTTAAATTATTTCTGAGCCATTATCCTTCTGCTAATCAATATAATGTGTTTATACCGCATATTCTTAACAGACAGACTTATCAAAGGTGTTGAAGTCTGTATAGCTGTGATGTTAGGTAACATTTCTCAGATAGTGAGCATCAGGATAGGGTATAAGATACAATGTAGGTTTAACACAGTGCATTCCTCCTTCATTAGCACAAAATACAGACGGCACAACAAATAAAAATCATACTTTTTTCGCAGGTGCTATTTACATAGCACACAAGCTATCTCGAGGTGCTTTATAATGAAAGATCAACATGATCACGCTGTGTGCAAGCACTGGGAGGAAGTGCTCCATTTTAACAGGAAGAGACCTCATACACACTCAGAATTAGGGAGCTACTGTAACTGACTGGTGAGTGAGTGGACAGAGAAGACAGAAAAGGAGAGACAACAAACAGTAAACAGGATGAATCACAAACTACAGGAGAGAATAAACAAAAAGAAAGAACAGGCGGCACATGCTGCTGCGCTTCCTGTCTGTCCATCAGGCAGGCTGTCACAGGGCTTCTCCCTCTTGGTAATTTCTCGACTGTGTCTTGATTAACTGGATTGTCTCACCGTCACGTGTGACTGGAATGTTTAACAGCAATCATTTCAAAATAAAAGCAAAAGAATCCTGTGCTTTCTGCCCAGAGTCTATGACAAAGTTCTTAATGATAGTAAGCTGTTCAAACCACCTTCTTGCAGTTCCAGTGGTTTTGCAATTGCTTGATCAGAAATAAAAGTGTACGAGGATGGGGAAGTCAATAAAATCTGCATCTCAAAATCTTAAAGTTCTATGAAAACTTCTTTCTAAGATCAAAAAGCATTCTTGAACAAAAGATCAGGGAGTCTTTGACCTGATTGTAAATGTCATTATGATTTCCAGTGTTAGTGGGGTCTGTCTTCTATGTCCATAAAAAGTGCAGTGCAGTCTTTCCCAATGTAGATGATTTGGTGTTGATTTCATCCTGATCAAGGTGGAAACACGTTTCTAGGGTTAAATACCTTGTGCTCAGGATCTGCGGTGTAGTAACAAAATATTTACAACTTATTTTTTTTAATGGTTTCCAGGTACATTTCAGGGTCAGTTCACTGGTGGGATGCGGCACGGCTATGGTGTTCGACAGAGCGTCCCCTACGGCATGGCAGCAGTTGTCCGCTCCCCTCTTCGTACCTCCTTGACCTCCCTTCGCAGCGAGCACAGCAATGGCACCGTCCTGCAGCAAGACGTCCCAATCATCACCACCACCAATGCCTCAGGTGAGGAGACACCCGTCGCCACTCCTACCCAGCTGGGACCGTCTCGAGGAGGCTTTGCCCTCACACTCCAGGTGGACCCTGGGGCTGTTAAAAACAAGAAGAAGGGCCTATTTCGCAGGAGCTCCCTACTGGGTAAGCTGAAGAAGTCCGACTCAAGCACATCGCTGTCCAGCCAGAAGAGCAAGATCAGCTTCCTGAGGCCGGATTCAGCTCTCAGCTCCAACGCCAGCGACACCAACTCCACAGTCAGCATTGGGGATGAAAGTCTGGCTGGAGCTGAGGATTTCCCCCCAGTGGAGGCTGACATTGACGCCACCACCACAGAGGTCTACATGGGCGAGTGGAAGAATGACAAGCGCTCAGGATATGGAATAAGCGAGAGGTCCAGCGGGCTGAAGTATGAGGGTGAGTGGCTCAATAACCAAAGACACGGCTACGGATGCACCACGTTCGCTGAGGGAGGGAAGGAAGAAGGCAAGTACATGAACAACATGCTGGTGAAAGCCATGAAGAAGAGGGTGATCCAGCTGAAGGGAACCAAGATCAAGCAGAAGGTGGAGCGGGCAGTGGAGGGTGCTCAGAGGGCTGCAGCCATCGGCAAGCAGAAGGCAGAGATTGCTGCTTCCAGGTAAGAAACCAGAGAGATCATTCTTCTCATGCCTTTTTTTAAAATCATATTTGGTCTATTATGGGTATTTTTTTCTATCCTCAGAGCAAAACTATGATTTCGACATGCTTCTTAGGTTAACTGGTGATTCTAAATTAGCCTCAAGTGTGAATGTGAGTGTTAGTGGATGTCTCCCTTACAAAGGACTTGTAATTTTTCTATGGTATATCCAGCCTGTTGTCCAGTTGCAGCTAAGATCAGCTTCAGCCCCCTGCAGTGAGGCTAAGCTGTCAAGAAAATGGATCGCTGGATAAATCTCCAGCGATCTTTAACAGTGGTATTAAATACCACTGAGGGTCGCTGGCTCTGTTGTTTTTGTAGAATTTGGCAACTTTTGAAGTATTTGCACAAGTGTATTTTTTGTCAAACTCGGCACAAACCCAGCAGATCAGCAGATATCGGTGCCTTCCAATTGGAAAATCCCATGTGGGTGCTTCAGTCTCCTTACAGTAGCTGCACATAAGCATGTTGCTTTGCACTACACCTGCACTCCTTCTCTTCTTTTAATGTTGTTTTTGACTTAATATCTGATCTGTTTTTGATTGAAGCCCACTCTGTTCTGTCCTTGGGTCCTTCTGCTGCTCTCACTAGCTTGTCCATTACCGATATACACATGGAAGAGCGATGAGAGCCGTAGGGGTGGGGGAAAAAATCGATACTGTGTAGTATCATGATATTTTGTTTGCTAATAATGTATCGATACAGGGACAGCAGAAATCGATATTTTGTTACTAAAAAGGTTTTTGTGCTCAGAGCATGTTGATCCTTTTTCTGAGCAAGAATCCTGACATTCCTTCACTGTCCAAATGTGTTTAACTTTTTTTTGGCAGCAATAAACATGACAGTTTACTTATTTTAATTTAAGACATGTTTTATTTTAATTAAGTTTAAAACTTTTTTATTTAATGTAAATTTATATTTTGTTTTAATTTACTTTCAAATTCTTCAGTTGCTGAATGGGCTGCATAGTTTTCATATTGCATAGTTCAGAATAGCTATAATTGTACCAGATGGTTGCATTCAGTTAAGTTGGACTAGACTGTAATACAAACCGTTCAGTTTATAAAACTGACTGAAATGAGAGAAAGACTGAGTGCGAGACTTTATCAATATTCATTTTATCTAATATCAAAGTTTACCTTTATGTACAGAATCTGAATATTGCAAAAAAAAAATTTTTTTTTTAAATCGCAATAATATCGTATCGTGCGTTAAGTATTGTGATAATATCGTATCGTGGGATGTATGGTGATTCCCACCTCTAAAGAGCCGACATCACCAAATATAAATCACAGCAGATGGAAATGTCAATCTTCTTTTCACTGCACTGGTTCAGACAGAAATATCTATAAATAAAACAAAAATAAAATCAATTATTTTAAAAATCCTACAAAAGGGAGTAAAGACAAGTATGTAGGCACCCCCCAAACTGCAATCCACATAAACACAAACACACTATGTGCTGTAATTGTCTTAGCTACTATGATTTTCCGTAATGTGAATAAGGATAGTTTTGAATTGTTTGGCAACCTTTGCAGTAGAGCCGATGAGATATTTATTTATTCAGATGGCTGAAAGAGTCTTTTATGATCCAGGAAATGCCTTCAGAACCTTTCAGCAGCACTGCTTTTATAACAGGTGCTTAGCCCTGTGACTTATATGTAAATTAAATGGTTAAAAGGCTTAAAGTCGTGCTAGGATTTGCTAAAGGTCAGTTTGTGTGAAGGCAAATGAAGTTCACATACTACTAACATTTATTTAGAGCCTTTATCTGTCATTGTAATCATCCATGGCTTTGGCTGCAAGTCCAAATAAACCTATAACAGAAATACCTTTAATCAATGTATTATAGCACAAACTGGACAACCCATTGTTAAAAATTCATGTGGGTTCTTCTGGTTACCTGTTTAGTTTTTTGTGGTGAAACTGGAAAGTTCACAGGCATAACTTTTCTCCCTCTCAGTGTGTGTTTCTCAGTTTATCTGCCTGAATTGGCACTGTGTACAACATATTCAAACAGTGAGACTGGAGTGACCTTTAGAGCTCCACTGCACTCAGTTACAGGAGTGGCTGAATATCTGATAGCTTTCTGATAGATTTCAACATTAGGAGGAGAATACATATCTGAAATCTCTATATGTGCTTCCTGCTGCAAGCCCAGATCGTAGTCGACAGAGGATTTAGTTGAATACCTGAGGAGCAGAAGATCTCTGGATTTTTCTAAATGAGTTTGCTTATAGTTTAACACAGAGCCTAGAAACAGGGGAACCCATAAGTCTCATCATCCCCATGAAAGAGAAACAAAATCCAAAATCTCTAAAGCTGAATAATTAACATGATATTTGAGTTGTGAACAGAAGAGTACTTATCATGGAGTCGTGCAGGGTATTTGAGTAATGGCGATGCTGGCCTTTTAGCGAAAATCTTAGATGATTCACAATCTGACACTTTTACTCCCTGTAGTTGTCAAAATGTTGATGTATCTTACAATAGTTGGAACGTAGCAAGCAGCTCCACAGTATCAGTTTCCAGCTCACCACTGTTGGCCTTGAACACGACTTCTCAGAAATGACTCCCCGCTGGGATCCCAGGGTCCTTACAGCCATGCTCCTCCTGGTGTGAAAACGCTAAAGCATGTGTGGACGTACATGCTGTAATCTTATATTTGTGTGTCATTGTAAGAGGTCGGGTCATTCAGAATTTTTGATTTTAATAGTTTGAGGTTTCCAATAATCATTTGATCAGTGGTTCAAATTCCTGAGCTTATTACACCCAAAGCCTGGAAGTAAAACAGGTGATCTTCTGGAGTATTTGTAGCCAGAAGTATCATTTTATGCAAGACTACACGGCATTTTTATCCTTTGTTCGCCTGTTCTACAATGATCATGTTCCACATTTTGCATCTAGTCTTCTAAATTTGAATATTTTTAATGGAGAGACTGTGGGGAAACCACCAGGGACTGTCATCCTGGGAGTCCTGTAGGAAAACATGATGTCTTTTCCAAGGTGTAAAACTACAAGTAACAAACTATGCCAATTTGGGAAGGCTTCGGTGAAAAAGTAGAACAAGTAAAAAGCAAATTCAGCTATGTCAAAGATCAGAAAGTTTGTTTTTCTTTGTTTTTTAGTCTCACAAGAAACCTGCAGCTCAGAGATGTTTCAGTTGATAGATGCATCCCTGCTAAAACCCAACGGATTTCTAGATCAAAAAAGAAACTGAAATAACAGTTAAGAACAGTTTAGTGAAATAAAAAAAGAGGCCACATGAGAGTAAGAAACAACTTCCTTTTATGTACAATGTATTTATTTAGCAAGGAATATATTCACACAGGAAATGTGCTTCACATGCTAAATTCCTCTGAGCATTTGTAACCTGCCCCACACAAACATAGTCTGACCCTATTATAACCCCCTGTGATGCCAGAAATGGCCTTTGCTGAATCCTATTAGAAGGGAAAATGTACTTAATTGTATGACTGCATATAAAAGATGGACACTGGCACTCAGTGGTTTCTACACTTTACCTTTTGAAGCCTGAACCTTAGTTTTTTGGCTGCTGATTGTATTTAGATGAGAAGGTGGGAGTACTAAGTTAAGCCAACAGTACCGAGCTTGGTTACCAAGCTGCATCCGTAAACAGTGCAGCTGCAATGCACAGACAAAGATGCCTGCCACAAATTTTTTTGGAAGGTCTGTTTTTGCTAACATCCCCACAGCGAGCCATATTATCTGTCAGATAAATTAATTAAAAACACTCCAAAAGTCACAAAATTCAGTAGAGAGTATAAATGGTAAATGGCCTGTATTTATATAGCGCTTTACTAGTCCCTAAGGACCCTAAAGTGCTTTACACATCCAGTCATCCACCCATTCACACACACATTCACACACTGGTGATGGCAGCTACATTGTAGCCACAGCCACCCTGGGGCGCACTGACAGAGGCGAGGCTGCCGGACACTGGCGCCACCGGGCCCTCTGACCACCACCAGTAGGCAACGGGTGAAGTGTCTTGCCCAAGGACACAACGCTCGAACTGGCAACCTTCCGATTACAAGACGAACTCTCAACTCTTGAGCCACAATCGCCCTAAGAGTAGCATTTCCCATAGTGTCAAACTATTCCTTTAACTAGGTGAAAAACCTTTTGGATGAGCACAGAATGCATGAGTGTGATTATGTTTAAGTCATTATTGTGATTAATCGCTACCCCGATTTGTCTCACAGATTTATTTAAACCTTTCTCTCACACATTGCAGCACAATCTGATTTAAAATTAATGCAGGAAATCCTTTTTTATTATGTGATTCATGTGTGCACAAACATGTCGACCTTCAGATTGTCTGACCATACAAGGCGGTGGTGTTTTTGCCGTCTTCAAGACCTGAAATAGGCTGAGTGTTTACAGCAGTGAGACTTGCACTGATGGACTGCAGACCCCCGTCCCTGCAGATTGAAATCTAAATATTGTACTGCAAAGATAAGCAGTATATGAGAGTTACTCATTGTGTCAGTGCTTTAGGATCACCTGAGGCAAGTCTGAACAGAGAAAAGCAGATTTCACATTTAACACGACTGTCATCAGGAAGAGCCTAAAAAAGTGCTGGAAGGTCAGTGCTGAAATTTCAGCTGCACCGCATTTTACAGGCAAACTTTGGTTTTCATTACATTTACTTGGCAGTTTGAGTTACTGTTTACGTTTAAAATTGACTTCTACTATTTACATATTAACTCTTTAGGATTCTGAGTATTTTTGGCTCTTTAACCGTCCATAAAAACAGTTTTGTAAACTGGTTGTAAACAAAGTTCGGACTGCAGCTCGGGACTCTTTGAGGGCTGTCTTGTTTAATTTGAGGGGAATAAAATAACGGGTCAGTAATTAGAAAAACAGATGAGCTCTCTGTACTATTTCTTGTTATGTGACCTCCGAGCAATGTTGCAATAATGAAGTTTCCATTAGCACTTAATGTGTGTGTATTTTAGCCAACAGATTCAATTATATTTAAAGATGCTGTCATCTAATCACTCTTTCATGCAGTCCCTTGTGCACACAGTGTCTTCTTTAGGATTACTTCCCATTTCCACCAAACATTAGATTATCTAATAAAGTGGAATTGCACTGTAATTAGGTCGTAGATGTCACTGATGGAGAGCTTTTTTGTAGCAAGCATAAGCCATGGCCATTCCAGGTGGTAAAAACAAACACTTAAAAGGTCTCAAGAGAAATTACGCTTTTTAAAATGTACTTTGAATAGCCCTGTTTGGTGCAAGTTCTTGTATAGCGAGTTTTCTGCAGAGTTAGTGGGACCCACAGAGAATAAGGGCAGCATTATTTTCCATCGAACACCATCCGCAGAACTGAGAACTGTCAGTCCTTTTCATGTCCAGGCCAGGTGAGACTGGGTCAAACTAAGCAGTAGACTCCAACCGACAAAAATATGTTTCCCTTCTGTCAATTCAAGTTTCAGATGGAATTCTTTTGCTGCATGCGTAGGAAGCACAATCCAAAAGATAGATAAATAAATGAAATGGGTACGGGTTGGGCAGTAGATAGCTCTGGCTGTAATCCTCTTTACTGGCACACATTAAAAGCAGAGGCCAGTGCTGACTCTGAGCAGGTCTAAGTGACCGTGGAGTCTTTTTGCTAATGTGCTTGGGCTGATAAATCATTTATATTTAAAAGTTTCTGTTGAATGAGCTTGTTACCAGCAACTAGCTCAAGCATGAGATTTTCCTTTAACCATATCACAGCACTTCAAATTCCTTGACGAGTGCAGTCTGAACCACTTTGAGTGTCTGGTAAGACCAAATAAGCACAGTATAAATGGCAATCCTTTTTCAGTGATGCAAAACAGGCATCTATTCAGTGTCTTTATGGTGAATACCCACTGCGTGAGGATTCATCATCACATCATTATCAACAGCCAGTCTGGTACCTGCAAAGTGAGACAAAATGCATTGCAAGATGTAGCAGAAAACAGTGTACATGCCACTGACATATCAGTGCTTTATACACTCAGTGTCCAAACATTTAAATCAGATGGCAGAGGAGATGTAAAGTATTGTTAACAAATGCCCTTCTTCTGTGGAACCTGCTTCCAGTTTGGATTCAGGAGACGGACACCATCTCTACTTTTAAGATTAGGCTTAAAACCTTTTTGCTAAAGCATATAGTTGGGGTGGGATCAGGTGACCCGGAATCATCCCTTATTTATGCTGCAATAACGCTAGGCTGCTGGGGACTTCCAGACTTCCACTTTTTTGTCTAACTCAGTGTGTGTTTATACACCTCCTCTGCATTTAATCATCAGTTATTATTAATCTCTCTTCCACAGCATGTCTTTGTCCTACCCTCCTCCTCTTCACCCCTAACTCGTTGCAGCAGATAGCCACCCCTCCCTGAGCCTGGTTCTGCCAGAGTTTTTCCTTCTCACTGTCGCCAAAGCACTCGCTCATAGGGGGTCGTATGATTGTTGGGGATTTCTATGTATTATTTTAGAGGCTTTACCTTACAATATAAAGTGCCTTGAGGCATCTGTTGTTGTGATTTGGTGCTACATGAATAAAACTGAATTGAATTTGAATTGAACTGAAAAAGTGGATTCATTGTTTTTGCAGTAGTCTAAAATTCTGATTGGTATCAGTGCACATTATCTGCTGGAGCCGTGGCTGATAGGGAGCAGGTGTAAGTGACTGAGGAGTTCCTTGCAAAAGTGCATGGAATGCTCTTTATTTTTAGGAGTTTAACTATGTCACAGCACCTCGAATTTATCTTTTTATCCTACGTAGACAGCTACTGGAATAATATTACATCTTTCTTATTCTCTTTTTGACAATTTAATGTCCTTTGCACCCTCTAAAATCTGTTTTTCTTGCACTGGAGTATTTTTATATTGTTGCATTGGTCCTAACAAAACAGCCTTCCTGTAGTCCTGGATATTAAACTGAAATCCAATATTATATAAGCAGAGGAGACATGACACATCTGTTCCTGGCAGTGGTTTCCTCACACTATGATCCTTTGGCAGTGATGTCTTGGATTTAAAAATACACATACAACCAGGACACTGCATGCGATCCCAGACCAGGCCTCTTCAAGCCCAGTTAGTCAAAGTGTTTGCTGACACTCAGACAGTCTGTGGACATTGTTCTGCTTTGTGGACTGGCTGCTGGGCGTCTGGAGGAGGACCTGTGTGGCAGGACAGGGTGTAAATGACGCACTCATAGGGGCCTTGTAGTCACGGAGGAGCCCTGACTAAATATGGACAGGCATACTCTTGCTGTATCACAATCGCGGGGGAATGCAACAGCTGATTGTCCCCCTCCCCCCTTGCTGCTGTCAGACCCCGTCTTTCCTATCTGGTCACAAACACCCAGACAGCGATTCTTCTTCTTTTTCCCTGCAGACAGAAATCAAATACTTACCCATACACCACACAGCTGTGCTCAAAAACAGTAATCTGCTTGCTGTTTTTCTCTCTTTCTGTCACCTCCTGCAAGCCTTAGCTCTGCTAAGAGCCGCCAACAGTTCGAGATCACAGATCTCGATCCATCTTGCGTCAGCAGTGGTGTCAAATGCCTCCATGGATATAAATATGGCACACCTCATAAGCAAGTGCTTGGGTATAAAGGGTTAGTGTATATATGTACCACACCTAGCTTTAGTTGTGGGGCTTGGATTACATACTGTACTGCTGATACTAGCATTTTGTGCTGGTGAGCGATCAACTGGTCATAGAAGTTGTAAACAAAGTTCAGACTACGGCTCAGGACTCTTTGAGGACTATTTTTTTTATCAAGTGACTTATTTAATTTGATAGAAAAAGAAACTGGTCAGTAATTAGAAAAATAGATGAGCTCTCTACTATTTCTTGCGACGTGACCTCTGAGTAATGTTGCAGTAACGAGGTTTCCATTAGCACTTAATGTGCGAATATTTTGGCCAACAGATTCAATTATATTTAAAAATGTTGTCATCTTTTTTATTAACAGCTAATCACTCTTGCATACTCCCTCGTGTATGCACACATAGTTGCTGCAGAGTTGGAAAGGACCCTCCACAAAGATCCAGTGGCACATCTCTCTCGCCATCAGTAGACTCCAAGACGATGGTGGCGGGACAAAAAAACTGACATTACAAAACAGCAGAGTACCAGGACTTATTTAAAGAACTGTATCTATACTTATATATTAGGCCAAATTTAAGTTTTACATTAATCTGTGATCTCATAGCTGTGGGGAGTTATGACGCACAGAAAATAAAGTATATTAATGTACTAACACTAGCACATGCTTTTTTTTTTTAATTCAAAGTACACACAGTTATTTTTGCAGTGCATTTGTGTAAAGTGACCTTTACTGTACTTTTGTTTCTGCAGCTGAAGCCTCTGAATGCTTCCTTCGCTGACTGTATATAAAAGCTGTCTGTGTCTGAGAAGTGAACTCAGTGCAGAATTCTCTTACACTTGTGGGGGTTTGTTTTCTAACAAACAGTAGAGTGCAGCGCCTCTGGTTTCAAAAAGACTTGTATATAAACCTATAGAATAACAGCCCAAGAAAACTTTTGATCTGTGACCTCACTAATCTTAGCGTTATGGGCTGACTTGATCGTTTTTGTGCTTGGTGAAAACAAGGTTAATTTTGAAAATTTGGGCTCAATTTGAGCCAGAAAGAAGGCTAAAGTATTCTCACTGACTAATGTCATGGCATAACACATTGGTTAGCCTTAAACTATTCATTTAAGTGTTTGCTGAGGTCACAGGTGGGATTTATCAATCAGAACATCCATTGACTGACATTATGAGGAGCTATGATATACATTTTTTAGCAACTGTAACCAGACTGGAAGATATATAATTACACCAAAAGCCCCAAACAAATATAGTGTTCCAGCAGGAAAACACTGCTCAGTGCTTGGCTGCTTTAATCCTTCATGCCAGGTTCTGGTTTATTTATTTATTTATTTTTTGTTATTATTATTTTAGTCAGTGATTTGCACAAATCTACTCATTTTGATTATATGACTCGTAATTTACAGGATTGAATTTGATTTAACCATGCAGGCCTAAGTCCCTACTTTTCACCTTGTGCTTGTGCTAAAGATTTCACCATATTTATGGTACTGAGAGTTGTGTGGTCAGTGATGGACACGCTCAGTGAGCTGTGAATGGATGTGAGGCTGCTACAGGGGTCAGTTTATATCCGTCTGCTGCCTTTAGCCATTTTAGTACTTACCAGTAGCTCTGCTACATGCATAGCACTTTATAAAAAAATGCAGGTCTCATAGGTGTTTTCTAATAAAGTGCACAGTGAGTTTTCATACTTAACCACTGTATTTAAGCATAGACTGTATATAAAGGATACATGCAGTCACTTTCAGATTACCCTTTTCTTTCATAATTAGCTTCCTGGCTGTAATGTCCGTCTCCTATGCTACAACTGAAATGGAAAGAACACAGTATTTCATGCTGAATTCAACCATTTATTATGTTAAAAGTAGTACAAATGTAATATCAGTGGTGTAAACGTGGTTCTGTGACTATTGTGCGATGCCATGTTTTGTTGGCAATAAGCTAAACTAAATGGGAAAACTGTGGAGTTCCCAACAGGAAGGAGAACAAGAGAGAGGCAGGAAGCTGAACTGAGCCCGGTGTGTCAAATCTGCTGATTGCTTCAGCTTAGAATTACCCTGGTGCTTCCAGGCATACTAAAGAAAATAGCTGTTAGCCACTAATCTACCCAAGCTCACATCAAGCTATCATAGTAATAATATGAGCTGGACCTGATGTGGGTTACAGTCATTGTTGTTTGAGCCAGATGTCCAAGACATCAGACATCTGGACCATTTAGGTGTATCAGAGGTGAAATCAAGCAGCCGGACTCCCCCTGAGTTGATCCATCAGTCAAAGTCAACTATGGCCAATGGAAAACTGCAGATGTGGTCCACATTCAGACCAAACATTCAGTGTTATCTGAATGAAGCCCCCCTCTGCAGCCTCCGCAGTTAACAAACAGTTGAAACTCTATTCCTACTCCTGAAGACACTGAGCCACTGTGAGGTGGAAGGTAGAGTCAGTTTCCAGGAAGAAGCCATCTGTCGACATCTTTCTCTTCCAACTGGCAGTTTACCCGTCCACACTGAAAGGCTGCCATCTTGTCTGCTACCTCACACACCACTCTGTCTGCAGGCAGTCAGGAACTAAATTGTAATAGTATATTGTTAGGTAAGGGAGAAGATGGTTGAGGCTTTTCAGAGTATATTTTTATAATAAACATGTATGCATATTGTGTTCATTAGCACTTTAAATAAACTTAGCACAACAACTAAGTAGTAAGGACATTTTTGGTTGGTCAGTTATTTCTTTGCTGCAAAATTGCTTCTTGGCAATAAAATTGATACCAGTGGAAATCCATTCATGGGTTGAGCAGCAGAGTTAAGTATGTGGGTTGTGCCTTTAAAAAAAACTTTATAAATCTTCTCAGAATGAGCCAAACAGCTTATTCTGCTATTGACTCTTGTTTTGAGCCTCTGGTACCCTGGTGCTGACAATCTGGCTTGTCATCATTAGAGGCATCTCAATGCAGAGAGATATCAAGATGAGTCTCTGCAGCCAGGGGTAATCGCTCCACAGTCTTGGACCAAATTCTATCCTCCAACATAACAACGATCGCATAGACTTTGATCATCTGGTCAAATAAATGATACCAAACAAGAGCTGATAGCAGAATAAGCTGTTTGGCATTGGCAGAGGGAATTTTTTTCCAAGATTTTCATGGGCACAACCCACATACTTTACTCTGCTTTTCAACACACAAAAGCATTTTCCTCGCAAATGTGGCATCATCTAAGGGGAAATAAACAGGCTTTCCAGTGGTACAAGATTTATTGCCAAGAAGCATTATTACAACAAAGAAGTAATCGACCAAAACAAAGTTTCCTTACTTTTTGTGGTAAGTTTAGATATTGTTGAGATTGCTATGGAAACATGTTGTTAAAGATCAGCTGTTAGAATAACTTTGAGGAAAAACAGCTTCCTGAGTAGGTGCTGAGTCTGTGTGGACAGGTGGAGCTCATTTATATCAATCAGGGGACCTCAGGAGCCTCTAATTGTTCCTGGTGGAAGCATCTTCCCCACCTAAGAGGAGCTATTTTCATCTTGGTGTAAAGTTACAACATGTTGAGTATTTATAGAGTAATCACACTCAGTACCTGCAGTTACTGGGGACAAACAGCAGCAGCTTTTAACTCATTTACCTCTCGAGTTTTTGGATAGGGAGCAATTCATCATCTAATGAATTGAGACCGGACAGTGTGCGCACCGCGGATGACGTCAGTGCGCACACTGTGTCTGAGGAGGATGTGCGGAAGTGCTTCAGGAAGGTGAACGCACGCAAAGCTACTGGTCCGGACGGGATTCCCGGCCGCATCCTCAGGTCATGCGCGGCTCAGCTGGCTGGAGTGTTCACGCACATCTTCAACCTTTCCCTCTCTCTGTCTGTAGTCCCAGCCTGCTTCAAAATGGCCACCATCGTCCCTGTACCCAAATCCTCCACCATCTCCTCATTGAACGACTGGCGACCTGTAGCCCTGACCCCCATCGTAAGCAAATGCTTCGAGAAGCTGGTCAGGGACTTCATCTGCTCTGCACTACCCGACTCACTGGACCCTCTACAGTTTGCATACTGCCACAACAGGTCCACTGATGATGCCATAGCCCTGACACCACACACTGCCCTGTCACACCTGGAGAAGAGAGACATGTATGTGAGGATGCTGTTTGTAGATTACAGCTCAGCATTCAATACCATCGTTCCCTCGAAGCTGGACAGGAAACTGCAGGATCTAGGACTGAGCAGCTCCCTCTGCAGCTGGATCCTTAGCTTCCTGTCTGACAGACGCCAGGTGGTCAGACTGGGCAGCATCACCTCATCCCCCATCACACTGAACACTGGTGCTCCACAGGGGTGTGTACTGAGCCCTCTCCTGTACTCACTCTACACCTACGACTGCACAGCCACTAACAGCTCCAACATCATTGTGAAGTTTGCGGACGACACTACAGTGGTGGGTCTTATCACCAACGGTGATGAGACGGCTTACAGGGAGGAGGTCAGCGCCCTGACCCACTGGTGTCAAGACAACCATCTCACCCTCAACGTCGCAAAGACAAAGGAGTTGATAGTGGACTTCCGGAGGTGCAGAGAAGTACACACCCCCATCACCATCAACGGCGCTGCTGTGGAGAGAGTGAGCAGCTTCCGGTTCCTTGGTGTACATCTGGCTGAGGATCTTACGTGGTCAGTACACACAAACAAAACAGTGAAGAAGGCGCAGCAGCGCCTCTTCTTTCTCAGGAGACTGAAAAGATTCGGCATGAGCCCCCGCATCCTCAGGACCTTCTATCACTGTGCCATTGAGAGCATCCTCACTGGATGCATCACCACCTGGTATGGCAACAGCACCGCCTACAACTGCAAAGCTCTCCAGCGAGTAGTGCGGTGCTCTGAACGGATAATTGGAGGTGAGCTTCCCTCCCTCCAAGACATCTACAGGAAGCGCTGCCTGAGGAAAGCGGGGAGGATCATCAAGGACTCCAGTCACCCCAGCCATAAACTGTTCAGACTGCTTCCATCAGGAAGGAGGTTCTGCAGCATCCGGTCCTGTACCAGCAGACTGAGAGACAGCTTTTTCCATCAGGCCATCAGACTGCTGAACACGTCATAGACACCTCAGCTTCACTACTGGAACTTCAACATTATGCACTCCACACTGTATATAAATGCCACTTGTTTTGCACATATTCAACTCTGTATATTTTATATATTTTATTATTATTATTATTATTATTTTTTTTTTTTTTTACTATTTAATTTGTAAAAATGTGTATACACACACACACACACACGTAGGAAAATATTTAGTATACACATCCAGAAATGCATACACTATTATATATTGTACATATATTTATTAGTTTCAGGTTGGCCATTCTTGTATTTTGCTCGTTTGTGTTGTTGTGTTTGCACATCTCTGTTGCTTGTGGGGCTCGCACACAAGAATTTCACTCGCATGTGCTGTGCCAGTGTGCCTGCACATGTGATGTGACAATAAAAGTGATTTGATTTGATTTGATTTAATATCATCCTCTTTCATCACTAATGATGAAAACATGATTAGATTTTTTTTCTTAACTATTAACTGATCCTTTTGTGATTGCCAGATGTTTTACTTTATGGTTTTGAGGAAGTATATCAGCAGGTGTTTTTAATTGTTTAATTAAAAGTTCCCTGATCCGCTTAGCTGAAATTTGACTGTATGTTTACAGAGGCAGGAGGTGTATCAGATTAAATTAATTATATGTGTACTTTTTCACTGAGATGATATGATTTTTGGAACTGTTTGGTTGCTGTTGCAATGTGTTGGGGCTCATTTTCCATGTAACATTCCCCAAGTGGCTTCCTACTGATAATTTTCCCTGACCAAATATTCCAAATAATTGGTTTAGGCACTTAAGGCTACAAAAAAACAATCCAGTTTCTTTCCACAATAGAAACCCAACACACAGAGAGTAAAGTCACACTGAGCTGAATCGTACAGTAGAAATTAGGTTAAATGTAGTTATCATAAAACATGTGCAAAGTCAAAATGCCTGACACACCGCTATGTTCCCTCTAAGCTGTGCGCGTGAGCAATCGCGCACTGCTGACACTGCTAAAGAGCTACCATTAGCATGCTAACAAGCTAAACTGAGATGGTAACCACTGAACCAGTTAAACAGCTTTTATTCTACAAAACTTCAGTATGGCTACAGTCTTTACCCGAGTAGAGAAGCATAATAGTATTAAAATAATAAATTGTGCTGCCCTATTTTCGTGGTATAACTAGACTGCATTTCAGGTTTAGCAGCTGGAATTAGCCTTGTTTTCTTGGTTGCTACCTGTTCTTCAGTGATTCTTTTTTTTTTTTTTTTAAGGGGAAATCCAGAGTGAAAGTTCATGAACTCTGCAATGCAAAGTGTTGCATGATAAGTAAATTTTTCCAGTGTGCAGCAAAACAACTATAAATATACAAATGTACGCCTGTCAGGCTGCAGTGCTTTCTGCCTGTCACCCACACAGACATTTGTGTGATGATGGAGGCCTCAGTAGCTTGCCAGCAATAACTCATTGTCTCACTCATGGTGGCAAAAGTGTAATTTATTTCTGTCCCAGGCAAACGGTAGAACAGGACAACCCCTTTCCTCCAAAGCTAATAATACTAATGAGCCATATGACCAGCGACTGCCCACCCCAGCATCCATTTGACCATGATTGAATACTATAAACAAGCCTTGTACTGCGATATTTTTGGTCACTCTGTTTAAGGCCCTTATCTCTGAGAGTGTTTGTGTAGGAAGGTCGAGGTCAATGTCTCATGAACCATTAAACCATTATAGTATGACGTAAATGAATAGAAAGCAGAAAAAGTATGTAGAACTGAAACAGGCTGCATCCTGGTTGATGCATGTGCTGATCACTGGTGGCTGTAAAGAGGTTAAACAAGAAAGTGACAAGTAAATGCTCAATTGAGTGAGCGTATCCAACCCCTCAGCTGTGTTTCCTCACACAAGAAAAGCTTAAAGCTACTTAAAAAGGTGACACAGAGGATAAATAGAAGGGATTTCCCTTTTTGTTTTGGAGCGTAAACGATGGACAATTAAAATATAATTTTTGGCTTTCTAAAGGTGGTTTCTGTCTAACAGTGACTCCAAAATGAACTGATTGATGATTTAATGATGAGACGAGATCAGCAAGTTATAGCGTAGCCTTCAAAATAAATTGATTTTGGTATTTTTCCTCAAATATAACCGGTTTGTTTATTTTGGTTTTTGTCTTTCCCTGTTATTTGTCAATGGAGGTGTCGCTGATGAAATGGTAATATCAGTGCTAGGCTTACCTGAGGGAATCTTTTTTTTTTTTTTTTCTTTTTTTTTTCCCCTTCTTTGGCTTTAATTATTTTTTATTAGTAAAATTAAGCCTGGTTTAAAGTTATAGACCAGTATAAACCGACATTTGTGAAACTGCCCTGCTATTAAAGGAATGGTTTTATACATTCTGATTTATATATTCCAATTCACCAATTCACAGCTGCTAACAGGTGGACTTTGTTGCCTCCTGTGGGGACAAAACCAGGTTTTGTAGTTTCACATTTAAATTAATAGCATTATTCTATTTGGGAGACACTCTGACTTTGCTTTCTTGATGGTGAAAACACACTCATATCCCACTCTTCCTCCCGACAGCTAAGCCAAGTGTGGTACTGATTGTGTCATTTATAAAACACACTGAAGTGAACAACAGATGCTTTCTGAAAACAGCATGTTCATTGCCGGCATATAGGGGGGGGGGAAGATTCAGACCATTAATGAAATGAGAAGATGAAAGAAGGCTGAGTGACTTGTGTTGCATCTTTCCACTGCAGGACAGCCCATGCCAAGGCCAAGGCAGATGCAGCTGAGCAGGCTGCCCAGGCCTCCAACAGAGAGTCCAGCATTGCCAGACTGGTGGCCAAAGAGCTCTCCCCTTCCTTCTACCAGCCAGGTTAGTCGACATCTCCACACCACATTTTAGAAAAAAATCAGCAAAATTAATTTAAAAAGCATCTAAAAGGGCCACCTTTTAAGGCATCATAATGTCACTCACGGACTTTGCAGCTGTATGCAAGCTCTGAGTTTCACTAGATATCACGGGAATGCACACTAAAAAAGCTAATTCAGAAAAAAAATTTTACCTACTTATGTATGATACTGTATGAAGGAAACAGCAAATGTAAAATCCCAACAGCAGAGCTACTTCTCTACTTTGTCTCTGTCCTCACAGCCTGTGATAGTATATCCTTCTGCTGAGGCCCATCACAGGGATAGTCGCGTTTGACTGTCTAAAAAAAGGACCATCTTATTGGGTCGAAGGGATCGTATCAGTTTCATTGCGAGTCTGTCGACACACACATTGACACAAAAGCAAAGGGGCTATTTGGGAGCCTCCTGCATTTCACTCCTGCGCTCTCACTCAGCAGAGAGCTTAAAGAAGTCAGATGCAAACAGAAAGTCGTCCAGCTTTCTAAATGAATTGTCTCTCACTTTCTAAATGACTAGTCTTTCACTAAAAGTCTGGTTGAGACTGGCGCTGGCTGAGAAACATCTGCTTCAAAACACTTCATAAATTTAAGGATCAGACTTTTGATATTCTATACTTTTCTTATTTTTAGCATAAGAAAAGTATCATATGTACAGCTGTCCTACAGCTGTACGTGTCCTACAGCTGGTAATCATCATCATCAGCATGTGTATTCATCCACAACAAAAAATGTTTCCCAACAAATGGTAATTTCTTCTGTTTTAGTAACATTTGCTCAAAACTACAGTGTTTAGCTGTTCAATTCAAACCAAATATGAAGAGAAAGCATATCAGTGCATTGTAGGTATGGATTGTCTGACAATATCAAAAATATTAATTGTTTTTAGTATATTTCATTTTGGGACAAATTTTCTCCTTTGGATTTTTTTCTGAAATGTGAGCAAACAGAGAATTTATTTGTGTTTAATGGAAAAATGTGTACTCCAGCGAAAGCTTATTAGGAAGGGCATGCAGCAGCTGAATGCATCTCTAATATCCTCTGTAGCTGCTTCCTGTGCTCTCAGGAGGTTTAAGGGGATGATACTTATAAAGACAATCTGTGACCTCTCAGCCCTGCAATACTTGAGCTAACATTTTTATCAAGGGAATCTTTTTTTTAATGGAAAAATGTCCGTTTTTAAATTGAGCTCCTTTAGCTATTTTCGAGCCAACAGGAATTTATCTAACAGTGAGCTGTGCTCCATGATAATTATGAAACAGCAGAAAGATATTAATATAAATGAATATTTCTAAAAAATATATTTACCTGCAAAAATAACTCAATAAATAATAATAATAATAATAATAATAATAATAATAATAATAATAATAATTCTCACTGTAAGCTAAAGGTTCAGGCCTCACTGATGTGAGCACTCGGTTATAGACTCCTTTTGTACTTAACCCAATACTGCGCTATGCGCCATGAAGTGTGACCTCTCTGTGAGCACAGTAGCCACACCCATCTGCTGCTCAATTATTCTGTTTGTGAATGGCAGCCAATCAGAATAAAGCTGGGTAAAGTGAGAGGCACTAAAACAGCTACTTTCACATGGTGAATGACTGAAACCACTAAAAACAAAAGAGGATTATTTTGAACTTTAAGTCATGACACTCACATGATAAATCATTTATGATGTTTGTAAATCCCTAATGGATTGAGGCATTATTACTTAGTGTTAAAAATACCATGGCCTTTTTATGGAACATTAATTCTAATTATCGTGATTAGTACATACCCATGCTACAGTATCTCTAATTTCGGTCCATTGTTAGGTGGTTCCTTGGCAACATGACATCATATATAATTCATAATTCAAGTTTGTGGCTATAAATTACATGTTATTGTCATTCAAATAATATTATTTTAATGAGGCATTGTAGGTGCATAAATGTTGGTAGATGGTTGTAGGCAACATGATGGCGTCATATGTTTTTTAGATAAGAACCTACACAGGTCTAAGACGTACCTGTGTGCCAAGTTTCATTAGTCAGTTTGTGATTGTGTAGGAGGAGTTTGAAAGCCCACATTCTGTATCTATTATACATTTTAAATTATGGAAAAAATAATCATTCCTCTGACTTATAATGACTGATGGTAGAAACCAGTGATTAAAAAGTATTTGAACTGGCTTTCAGGTCCTGAGTATCTGAAGAAGAGAGCGTTACAGTTGGCCGTGGAAGGCAGTGAGAACACAGAGACCATCATGCATGAACCCCTGCTAGCTGAGGAGGAGCCACTGCCTACACCACCTGAAAGCCCGGTTATGAATGAACTGGACAGCCTCATGCCTAGCTCATCCCCAGGTCGCACGCCTTCTCCAAGCCCAGGCATCATGAGCAAGGAAGAGCCCAAACTCCTCAGTCCAGGTAGCTGGAATGAAGACAAAACCAGTAAAAGTGGTGGAAGTAGTAAACTCAACGGCAAGCAAGGCAGTCGTCCCACTACTCCCCCTGCTCCTGCTTCAACTGTATCTGAAGGAGGAGGAGGGGCCACCAGCAGTCGTGGCCCATCTCGTACCCCGAGCCGCCAGAGCAACAAGAACGAGCAGGGTTCTGACATGGAGATCAAGCCACTGCAGAAGTTTGACTCTGAGGCAAAAGCATCAGATGCCACTACAGCCCCTGCTGCCCCTGTAAGGAATAGCCTCATCTCACCAGAAGAAGAAGAAGAAGAAGAAGAAGCACCACGTCCCATCTCCAAAGCTCCCTCCAAAACGCCTTCCAAAGCGTCTTACAAATCTGTAACTCCTGAGTCTAAAGCCTCCGAGGTAAAAAGCGAAAGAGCACCACCAACAAAAGAAAGAGTGACGCCTGTATTTGAGAACAAAGTGGAGTCCAGGGAACCGAGCAGGCCTCCCAGTAAAGCAGAAACAAAACCGCTACCAAAACGGCAACCCAGCCCAGCTCCAGCTCCAAAACCTGCTCCGAGTCTTGAACCTAAAATGGCACCAAAGTCAGTGGAAGCAAAATCTGTAGTTGCCAGACCGGCAGCAAAGGTGGAACCCAAAGCCGAAGTCAGACCCAAGCCCATCCTGTCGAGCCTCAGCAACGAGGTGACCCCAGAGTCTTTGGACATGGAGGTAAGACAGTAAATATACACAGTGACTCACTCTTCATTATTTTTTGCTACATCAATATTGTCACAACATGTATGGTGGTGTCAGTCTGTCAGTCCAAGACTTTGGTCAACAGCTATCAGATGGATTACTGTTAAATTTTCCACACACATTCAGTGTCCCCAGAGAGTAATTCTTACCGATGCTCGTATAAGCATTTAGCTCAGTACAGCCTTAAAAATATACACTAGCATTACTGCTGACATTAATGACCATAAGTCCTAGTTTCTAACTAAAGAGCACAGCTTGACACCATCATAGTCAAATAAAAGTGTACACCATATCCAGTCACGTTATTTACCGTATAAGGGCAAAGCCAGACTACTGTTCTGGTTTGTTGGAGGGGGAAATAGTTGTAAATGAATGCTATGTCTCCTTTTTCTCTATTTTAAATGTGCATTTGCTTTATATTGCCTGCCAATTTCAGGTATTAATGTTACATTGGTTTTAAAGTTTTAGCTAAGCATGTACCCTAAGCATCAGCATTAAGTTATAATTATGGCTATAAATATATCAGCCAAACATCTGTATCAGCCAGTACTAACCTCCACCAAATAAGGTGACATTTACTAATCTCAGTGGACGATAATTATCTGTTATGTCCAAACAATTTTCTTTTAGTTTCCCTGCTGGCTAGATGGGAATAAATAAATAAATAAAAATACACTTAGAAATAGCATGCATGACAAAGAAATGCTCACTTTTACATTGTAAATATTTGTTATAAGCTAGGATTGAAGCAACTTTTATTGAAATATGCTTAAATTGGTTTGTATTCGGGAAGTAGAAGACAGTGTACACAATGTACCTGCCAATATGAAGCTGGAATGTGGGAGGCTGATTATAGCTTAGCATAAAGACAGGAAACAGGAAGAAATGGCTAGCCTAGAGCTAACCAAAGCTAGCAGATTGCTCCCATCTGCACCCGTAAATCTCACAAAAGGGATAAGGGGTGTTAATTTCTGATCTTTAAAGGTGCTGGTAGGACAATTTTCTTACCCTTTAACTAGGCTGTTCTAGATGTTAAACCCCTTTTTTTGTCTCTTTTTTTTTTTTGTCTTGCTCCTCCTGCAGTCTTATTTTGAACTTGCTCACAAGATATGTTTTGGGTACAACCATCTCCTATAAATAATAATTTTGATAATCCTTTATTAATTCTTTGCATTGAAAAGATAAAACCCAACATGAACAGCCACAGATTAGGAAGGTTAAAGAAAAACAAACAAAGTGTCTTAATAAGGTTTATGGCCATCACATGCAATTAGAAAGGTTTCAGAGCACTCGGAGTCTTTGTGATTCTCCAGCCTGCTGGAACACTATAAACACCATTCATCCAGAGGATTTTGCCTCATTTGGTGTGTTGATGGTGGTGGGGAGTGCTATGTATGACGTAAATTCAAAATCTCCCACAGGGCTTCATTAGGTTCAGATTTAATGTCTGTAGGGGAGAGCCAGTAGACAAGCTGACCCACGACCTTTATCTGGGCGATCTCAAACACTGTTTGTCATTTGACCCTGAATTTAGTTAGCATTTTCCTTTTTTGTGGGAAAGAAACTAAAGTCTGTCAAAATCTTCATGAGTATCCCAAGTATCATTATCAATTTTGTGTCAGAAGCTAATTATCTCAGGTTTAAATGTCATCACATATGTTCATGGAGTCCCATTGTACAAAAAGGGGTGACTGCATTACTGAAAGTGGAGCTCTGATTTGGTAGAGTATGCAATTTTCACCACGGCATCGGGTTGAGCTCGCACAATATTATTCCAGGATAAATATGTAGTCTTAATCCTGTAAAGCCTGAACCATGAAATAATTCCCATAAAATTCTATTTTTATAGTGTTTTTTGAATCTTCTGACAACTTTTTTTTTAAGGAAATCAAATGTAAATTTGCATATCTAAGTTTTGATTTGTAGTCAGTACACTCAGTGTTGTACAGTTTAAGTTCATGTAGCATCATCATAATGAATAACTGACATTATATTTGATGTTGTATATGTCGCTTAAGATTTTTCCAAGTGATAACAGTAGAAGAAGAGGCAGGGGCTCTACTTTCTTTTTCCCCCCAACGTAGACATCAGGATACATTTTCTCAAAAATTTCTAAGAATTTTGCATTTTAAGTAGCATTTATGTTACATGTTGGTGTTTAACACCTCAAAACTGAGTAAGTTTCCATTTGTTTCTTGAATCTTTGCAGAATCACTTGCAACTTTAGAGAAAATAGTTGTAAGACTTATTTAATAATCAAATCATTATTATCAGCATTATCAAGGGTTCAATTATCAATATTTCTTTGAGTATTTTATTTTTTTAGCTCTACTTAGAAACTAATTTCTCTGATGACTCATTGTCCCCCTTTCATGTGGTAAGCTGATCCACGAAACCACTCTTTTGGACCTTGTATTTAATTGTGTGATTAACTTAGGCTTAGTTCTAAGGTTTTAATTGATATGAATTTATGAATTTTCTGAATTTGTTGTTTTATTTTTGTCTCATATTTCCTTAGCTTTTGACTTATGGCAAAAAGAAAAGTAATTTGGATTAATTTTAAGTTAACTTGCACATCCATGGAGGCATTTTACTCCTGGAAACCGTTCCTCCCATCAGGACACCGTAATGTACCCTTCTACATAACAGGACCACTGGGTCCCTTTACTGTTGGAGCTAAGGTTTAGGTTTTTCCTTTAATTTTTCACTCATCTCCAGTTTTGACTGGATCCGCTGTCCTTATTCTGCATTGAGTTCTTTTCCTTTTTTAAGGGCCCAAACACCATCATGATCTGCATGGTAATCCTGCTCAACATCGGCCTGGCCATTCTCTTCGTTCACATTTTGTCATGAGACATTTTCCACCTCCTCAGGTAATAAACACACCATCAAAATGTACTCAGAAGAGGCGATACAGTAAAAATAAACATGAATCCACTAATATCAGTTTGCTACAGGTTAACAGCAGTGTCAGAGAGAGATGGGCTTCCTCCTCCTCCTCAGTAAAGACCAGAGATCAAAGACAACACTGAGGAGGAACAGAAGCCTCACGCAGACCGCTGCAGCTCCTAGGATGGTTTTTGTTGATATGACTTCGTGAGGCTCTGCGAAGCTCCTCTCTTTCAAGAGGTTAGAGAAACTGAAGGACATTGAAGGGCTGGCACTGTTCAGTGCATCTAAAAATGATTTGTTTAGAGGAAAAAAAAAATTGGTGGGTGAATGGTAGGTTATGTCCCGGTGATGATGCTGAGGAAAGAAGGGTGGCACTCAAGAATTCAACTTTTTCACAGTGTGTCATGAGCGTGTCAACATTTTTGCAATATGGCTTTTAAATAAACACTTAATTGGCATTCAGACTATCTGGATCTCACAAGAGTGAATCAGGCACATAAGACAAACCCACCTAGATACGTTTTTAATCGCCAGACTGAATATTCTCTCTATAATGCCTTGAACTTGATTGTTTAGACACAAAAACTACAGCAGATGTGTGAAGGGTTTGGGCGTGATAACTGTTACTGTCAGGAGTAGGGATCTCGCGTGTGTTGAGTCTCATCAAGAAGCTCTCCGAGTGGTACTGTAAAAAAAAAAAAAAAAAAGGGGGGGTTTATTTACTGGCAACATTTTCAAAGCGTTGTGAGTTTCTGCAAAATCTTTGAGACTGTGGTGTACTACACTGTGAAGTTTTCAGTTTTCACTGGGATTTATGTGCATTTCCTGTCATTCTGCTGCTTTGCTTTGGGGAAGCTGATAAACCAAATAGAGAAGGGAAAATAAGAAGCTTATGAGTGCCGCTGCTGCTGCGTAGGTTCCTGTGGTGTCGTGCAATGCTGTTTAGCACCCAGGCAGCTTTAATACAGAGTTGTGCAAGTTTTGCAAGAGGAAAATGATGGCTGGAGTTTATCTAATTTGAAACTGTCCCTGTATGTTGTTGTAAGGTTGCTGGATCTACATAATTATCTTGCAGCAGGGAGTGGGTTGGGTTCATTATTTTATGTGTCAGTGTAGAAAACTGTCCACTGCTTTATTTTCAGGGCCTGTTGTAAGATCAGCTTTTGTACACATGAGAACACTTTGTATGCATCTGTGTTTTTGTACCTTTTTTGAAGTGCACATCTTTACAGCATTCAAAATATTCTGTTGTAGGATTTTGGGGGGAGGGCTCATTAGTACAATCAGAAGTTGTAATCCTAAAATTTGTTTCCCAAATGAGTCAGATTACCTCATGTTTGTGAGATGGAGGAAAATAGAAAGATTCTTAACTCCATGTCTTATATTGAGAAGAAAGCTTTTATTTTCTTAACCCAGTTAGGATTTAAAAGGAACAGAGTTTTAGCTGCAGTTTTTTGTTGTTTTTTTTGCCTTTGAGTTTGCAAATGTACACACAGACCACTAGTGAAAAAGTCTACAAGCATATAAAACTGTTTTGAAAGTAGTAAAAACCAGTTTAAGAAATTCCCCATTGTGGTTTACCTGTAATCTACCAATGATTCATACCAGTGTCAATGCAAATGTGGAAGCCACTTTATTTTTTCTGTTTTAGAGCAGAAATACAGCTGAAGTCAAATTAAAAACTTTTACACTTGTGAATCTTTTATTTTTGATGATCTGTAACAGCTCCCACTGTTAGCTTTGAGATTTTGAACGTACTCGTCATCATTCATTACCCTGAAGAAATCCAGTCTAGTAACAGAAGAAGAAAGTATTTTTAAACACCACCTGTCTGCCAGCATGAGACGCCCTCTGTCCCTGCCTTGCGCCACAGTGAATATCACACCCAATTTTAAACCAAGGCAACGTTTGGCCTTGGTGGTTCTCAGTCAGGCATGTCAAACCTCATCCGAATGGTAAATATGGGTGTAACAATCCTGAAATCTACACCAAAAATCAAACAGTGACAATAGATCATTGTACTGTCTATTTGGAAATTGTTCAGGTATGGAGAAAATGGACAAACATCAGAATAGAGGGGGTTCTGCCAGCAATAAAGACTTTTGTTTTTTGTTATTCCTTTCACATATAGTTCCTTATTACAGAGCACTGGACTGGAAAGTGAAAAATAAACTCAAACCAAGTCTTTTATTCTGTGATATTAAATGGAAAATGAATCAAACAGAATAGGTTTCCACTAAGATAACGCTATATGTAATGCAAGTGCCCTCACATACACACAGCCTCTCCTCCTCTCTGGTGGGTTCTCTTTGTCTGGTTGCTGATGTCCTCACCTTTCGTACCAAAGACTTCTGTATTCTTCCCAATGTTCTGTTATAAAACTATAAATACACCTGTTTTGGTAAATTGAAAAAATAATTTAATGCCAGACCATGAACAGAATGTAGATTGAATAATCCAGCTCAAGATCTGAGCCAAAACTGAGGTGTGAATTGAGCCATGATCAAAGGAGAATTGTCACACTATTAATTGTGATATCACCATTCTAATGCCTCAGGTCAGGTAAAGTACCTGCAATAGTTTGAAATGTCAAGCACTTCAACATGGTGTTGAGTCAGCATGTGTGGAGCATCACTGCCCTCAAGTGACTAGAAAGGAGTATGAGTCCCCATGCTGGCAACATCCGTAAAGATAGATTAGGTCATGTTAAAAGTACACAGTGGATAAAAGTATTTGATTCCAGCCAAGACATAATTTTGTTTTTTGCTAAAACTGAATAATCTGAAAATTATAAAGAAATTCTACTATCCTGTAATTCATTAGCACAAATGGTGCGTTCAATTAAACTTTATGAAACTAGATGGTAGAGATTAAGAGAAGGAATATGCTAGCACTTAATACTCTTCTCCCTCATCGTCGTCTACCACGCTGTCAGCGCCCACCTCCTCATAATCCTTCTCCAGAGCTGCCATGTCCTCTCTGGCCTCGGAGAACTCTCCCTCCTCCATACCCTCACCCACGTACCAGTGAACAAAGGCACGCTTAGCGTACATCAGATCGAACTTGTGGTCGAGCCGAGCCCAGGCCTCTGCAATAGCAGTGGTGTTGCTCAGCATGCACACAGCCCTCTGGACCTTGGCCAGATCTCCACCAGGAACCACAGTGGGGGGCTGGTAGTTGATGCCAACCTTGAAACCAGTGGGGCACCAGTCCACAAACTGGATGGTGCGCTTGGTTTTGATGGCGGCAATGGCAGCATTGACATCTTTGGGCACCACGTCACCACGGAACAGCAGGCAGCAGGCCATGTACTTGCCATGGCGAGGGTCACATTTCACCATCTGATTGGCTGGCTCAAAGCAAGTATTTGTGATCTCAGCCACTGAGAGCTGCTCGTGGTAAGCCTTCTCTACAGAGATGACTGGAGCATAGGTGGCCAGGGGGAAGTGGATACGGGGGTATGGCACCAAGTTGGTCTGGAACTCTGTCAGATCAACATTGAGGGCACCATCAAAGCGGAGGGAAGCAGTGATGGAGGACACAATCTGACCAATCAGCCTGTTCAGGTTGGTGTAAGTAGGACGCTCGATATCGAGGTTCCTACGACAGATATCGTAGATGGCCTCGTTATCTACCATGAAGGCACAGTCAGAGTGCTCTAGGGTGGTGTGGGTGGTCAGGATGGAGTTGTAGGGCTCCACCACAGCAGTGGACACCTGGGGAGCTGGGTAAATGGAGAACTCCAGCTTGGACTTCTTGCCGTAGTCGACAGACAGACGCTCCATCAGCAGGGAGGTGAAACCAGAGCCGGTGCCACCGCCAAAGCTGTGGAACACCAGGAAGCCCTGAAGACCAGTGCACTGATCAGCCTGAGGACAGAGAGGAAGACATGACAACCAGGCATGAGTTACTTCATTCAATAATTTAATTCTTATATACATTTTATACTAGCTGCTTTGAATTCACCCACCAGTTTGCGGATCCTGTCCAGAACCAGGTCAATGATCTCTTTGCCGATGGTGTAATGTCCACGGGCGTAGTTATTGGCAGCATCCTCCTTGCCTGTGATCAGTTGCTCGGGGTGGAACAGCTGGCGGTAGGTACCACTGCGCACCTCATCTATGCAAACAACATTACTTTAGTTTTGCTTTAAAGATGTTTTAATTTTCCTACATTAGTGTTCAGCGAGCGGTGATGACACTTACCGATGACAGTGGGCTCCAGGTCCACAAAAACAGCTCTGGGGACGTGCTTTCCAGAACAAGTCTCACTGAAGAAGGTGTTGAACGAATCGTCTCCTCCTCCAATGGTCTTGTCACTGGGCATCTGTCCGTCCGGCTGGATCCCATGTTCCAGGCAGTAAAGCTCCCAGCAGGCATTGCCGATCTGGACACCAGCCTGACCAACGTGCACTGAGATACACTCACGCTGTGGAAATGAGATGGAAAAGCCATTTATTTGGTGACCTCATTTTTGACTTATTATCCAAAAATTACATTGTTAGACCTGCTCTTCAACTAACGTAAAGTTACCTGGGGGAATATGGCTTCATGATTTAGGACTGTGATTTCAGCAATACTGGAATTTTAGTATAGAACATTAAAAATATTTAATCGTTCCATCAGTCAGCTATGTAATTTGTCCCTTGCAACAAATGAATCCCACTTGAGAGAATTCTTAACACTGTTAATGCTTTAGCGAGCCAAGTTGAACTTGAAGTCAGTTTTCACTGTCACTTGCATAGCTCTCTTAACCTAATTACATCGCAAAGGTAACTTATGCGGAAGTCAGGCCAGGTTATGTTTAGAGTTTTGGTTTAAGGGAAGTTGAATTCATCACTGATGTAATTTTTCTTCTGAAGTAACACCTTTTATACGCAACCTGTTAAACCACATCCTACCAACAAAGGACCAGTCACAGAAATTTGCCTGTATTCAGGAATGTCAGCTTTATTTTTTCTATCATTTGCATCTGATTTGAGAAGTCGCTGCTCAACTAATCCATTTTGGTGCAGAAGAGTCAAATGATGCACCAAACTTGCCTGTTGTGTAAGCACTCACAGACCCTGCAGAAGGATCATAACCACTGTCTGATAATAATCTCCGACTCTGACTTAGTTGGTTCTACAAAACCTAAAGCCTAAGGTTGGAGAACATGGTCTGTAGTACATCCTCCGGTCTCTCACTCTTCAGTAGTGACATCAGTTTTTGGTTTTGTCTCAGCTTTAACTTTCTTTAGACCCTCTTACATCAGAAACATTTTCGTCATAAATTAGCAGGTAGACACTGGAAAGAGATCACATCGATCACGGGAGAGAGACGGATAGATGGCAGCGTGTGCGCAACTTTTTGCGTATTTGGGGAGCGCACCCGCGCGCTATGGTCGCTGTGGCGAGAGCAATCTACAGGAGATGGCGACAGATTCAGGACGTTCAGAATGTGTGGGATCTTAAAAATTCCGCCCGCTATTTGCCGCTTCCGAAATCGCTACTCCAATTTACATAGCCTGTCCGCTACTCATGTGGTCACCTGAGGCCTTTTACGCTCTGAACTAACAACCCTTTAGAAATATGTCGCATGTGAGCCAGGACAAGACAATCGAGAACAAACAAGTGCACATCAGAGTTCAGCAAAGCAAACACAGCTGTAGACAATGAAAGACTTCTTTACAAAAAAGTAGCCCATACACGCCCAAAAACATTAAAGACATGAGAAGAAGAAGAAGAAGAAGAACAATTGAGCTTCAAGTGAGTTGGTTTGTTTGTAGTCTGCGGTCGCAGGTTCATAAAGGCCAGGATCCTTCAAAGAGTTGTTAGTCATGGGAATGCTTCAGCCTGAAAGCAGGATGACCTGTTGACAACTGGCTCAGTGCGCGCACAAGAAGCCGGAAACGGACACAAGCAAATAACTTGAATTTTGGATGTGTCCTGTCATATCGCACCAAAAATACAGTCAGGACAGCGTAGTCTGGTTAACAGTGTGAATTTTATCCTTTTAAAAATGAAATTGGTGTTGCTAAATCCTGCTGATACTTCCGGCTAATCTCAGTTAACGGTCTGCCACCTGATTATTGACTATTTCAGTAATGATTTTTGATTAAATCGACACTTAATAAGAGAAAAAAAATTTACTCACCATGTTTCCTGAAGTCAAGAAGTTTCAGAGCCGAAATGAGGAAAAAGAGGAGAAATTAGTTAATTCCTACAAACAGGCTTTTATGAATCCTGTGTAAGAGATAAATGACCAGCTCCTGCTACACGGTGGTTTTTATAACCCTAGATCCTCCGGAAACAGTCTCCTGGATCTGATTGGTTTGATGTCGCATGAGACCTGCGCCTATTGGTTAAAATGGACCAGACGGTAGGATGGAGATCTCTGCAGGTGCTTTCTTACGATTTCTTAAATATTTGTGGAGTACAACATGGTTTTAACAACTTATTAGGGCTATTTCATTATATGAAGAATGGATATGTTACACTTCCATATGAACATTTGGCTTTTATAGACTTCAGAATTATAAAGAAACATTATGAAGATCTAACATCTGGGCTTAATGGATCTGGTCACTTGCCACCTATTTGCAAAGAACACTGATTCGTCCAACCAGAAGGTTTTGCATTAAGTTGTCCAAGCGATGCAGGAACAGAAGAAAGGAGTCCTGATAGTGGGATCTGGAACTTCTATTCTCAGGTTTGTGTGCACCTCTACCTCAAACCTCAACTAAAAGCTCTGATCCAGAGCGGTTTTAAATAATAGCCTTGAGCCAGAGAAAAGTATGTTGGAAGTTGAGTAGCCACCAATCCTGGAATTTTGCTGATTTTTTTTTTTTTTTTTTTGTTCCAGGCTGACTTCAGCCACCTTCTCACTCCTCTTCTAACAGAGATACCCACAGCACGCAGGTGTGAAACTAAAGATGGGCAATAATACTGCCATTGTGGCTGTTGTTCAGGATTATGTGAAAAGGTTGGAAATTCAGTGGAAAGGTACTAATGATGCAGATTGGGGAATTGGGTTATTGCCTGGAAAAGAAGCTAGATGAGGTTGAAAAACAGCAACAAGGATGTGAGAAAACAGGTTATGGAAATCTCCTCATTTGCTGATTCAGGTATGTTTAAAAAGGTCTTTGTTACCCATCATCTGAATGTTACCGATACACTTTCCAAACTATTTAAATAGGTTTTATGGTTGAAGGAACTTAAAATAAACATCTGCACTAAGTTACTCGAGTAAAAAGATATCAAAGCTCAGGCTTAGTGCTAATACAGTCATAAAGATCACTAGTATGACTGAAGACACTGATCCTACACTTTGTCTTTGGAGCTATAGTAAAAACAGTCATCCGTCAGCTCATGTAGCTTTAATGCATGATCTGGCAAGACAATCGAAAAATAAATAAAAATGGGGTGAAAAATTCTGCAGTGTGACTCCAACTTTTCTAGTATGTGGTGAATTAATTTAGCCACTTGAATGCTTGTAGTTAAGGATATATGTTCGTCAGATAGTTTAAAGTTACATTTGTTGTGTAGCCTGTAAATGTGGCCAAATTAGAAGTTTATTAAAGCCTCCTGCAGTAGACCTGCTGTTTTAAATGTAATGTAAATCCAACGGGTTTTTCTGCTTTGCATCTTTGTTTATAACCTCTCTTTTATGGATCTGTTACGTGACTACAAGTATAGCTTTGAACATCAGAGTTACATGTTTCTTTTATTTGTATTAATTTTTATTTCAATTAAGTTTACTTTCCACAGCGTATTGAGTCATTCTGTTTCATTTTTATTAATTGAAAATATTCAGTTTCACTGTTAGCTTTATATTTTAATGCGTATATAAACATTTTCAGGTTATGTAGACATCCTTGTCTCAATAAACTGATTTACAAATTTGACCTCATCAAAGACCAAAAATAAGATTTAGTGTTTATTTTTATTTTAGTTAATCTTGTAAGTGCATTATCATTTTAGTTAACCTTCTTTTTAGTTTGTATTTTTGTTTCAGTTCATTCTTTTTCTAACACCTAGTTTCAGTTTTTACTTCACTTTTAGTACCTATAATAACCTCCTGCACATAATGGACTTGAAACAGTAAATTGATGTGAGCCAAATCCACCCCTGTGAAAGCTGGGTTCCCGCCCAGTGCTTATGCTCTGGCACTGCCCCTGCATGAAGGGCTTCTCTCAACGCAGATGTCCTTGGCTGGTGGACGATCTAACTTATCAGGACATACGTGTGGAATCAGATTTTGGCCTCTTGTCAAGCAGGGGTGCACCGAGGGGAAGGAATGCCAGGTGGCAGGGTGCTGTTGCCATTATTGACAGCATGAAATTTCCTGCATGATGATGAATCAATTACTGTATAACCTACATTTTGGTTACCCCACATTCTGCCTTTAGGCCTCTTTTTGGTGACGTTACACGTCCACTTCACAGGTTTAATAAGAAATAAGTTGTATGAGGCTGCTGACATTCAGTTTTCTATACTTAACAATATTTCATCTCTTACAGTTCCTGACAAACTTATATTGCAGTGTCGGGGATATACATGACAGTATAAAAGGAAATAATGCACCATTTTATTAGAAAAATATTAAAGTCCAAAAAGCTAAAATTGCCATTGGAATTCATCTTTTAAATCCTTTCTATTACTTGGAGTCTCTGAAATCTGGGCTATTTTCTGCTTTTCTATTTTTTATTTCTCATCCATCCTATAGAACTACTGGAGGTATGAGCAGAGGTGGCAGCAGACAATATGAACGGGGGCATTTTGCTGAAGTCACTTTGTTATTCCATTAAAAATAAATAATCATCATAAAAAAGATTCATGTTTTAAACCTTATACACAGAAAAATATAGGCAAAGTTATGAGAGGGCAAACATATCTGTCTCAGATTACATACGGAGACAAAGCTGGAGACAAATGGGAGAGAATGTTTTTCCAGAGTACACCACTCACTAAAACATTTGACTGTGCTCACAGTATCCTCGACACATTTACATTTTGTTTTGCAATTTTCAAACAGTCCTGCTTTAAAAATAGCTGTATGACCTGATGAATGGCACCTTTATTGTTTTATAGATGTGAGGGGTACTTCAAAGTCTGACCCATCTGCTCATTGTCCTCATCAGTCATGGTGGTTAACATGATTCACCGTAAACTGTAATTAAACTGAGCTCACACTGCAACAACTTATCAGTTACATGATTGTTTAAGTTTCATTACAAAACTGTATGAACTGGCATAACTTATAGTTGAGGTGTATCGGTAGGATTCAGCTGAGGTGCACAGTGACTTGTGGGCATAAGCCTGGACTGCCACTTCAGTAATGAGAAGCACTGTACCTCACAGGGAAATGAACACCTCCAAATCATGAACTGAAATGGATAAAACAAGTGGAGCACTAACAACGTGAGTGTGGATCAGCTTCAACATGTTGATTCAGAACATCTGTGGAGCATCACTGCCCCCAAGTGACTAGACTTTAATCAGTTTTACTTTCAAACACTGTTAGTAACCACACAAGAAACCTGTTAGATTATATTAAACCACAGTGGGTCTTGCAGGGTTTGGGATGTAGAGCCTCTACAGATGGATGCTTATGAGATTAAAAATGTGAAATCAAGTTATGAGATCTTTATTAAGTGGGGAATTTTGAAAGGTTAACATTATGATTGTTCTGACCTAAAAGAAAGGATCAACCCTTTGTGTGATGGATGGGCTTTGCAGATTTTTGGCTTCTAAAGTGGTGCGTACCAGAAAGTATTACAGCATCATGTGAGCACTTTAATTCCACACAAGTTAGATTAAGCTCTAATAACTGAAATTCTAAATTTGATATCCAGTGCCCTTTATAGTATTTTAAAAAGAAAAGACAAATTGCAGTCATTGAACAAACTTTATTTATGACAGAAATAAATGGCACAGGACCATTAAGTCATTTAATACTCTTCTCCCTCATCATCCTCTCCCAAGCTATCAGTTCCCACCTCCTCATAATCCTTCTCCAGAGCTGCCATGTCCTCTCTGGCCTCGGAGAACTCTCCCTCCTCCATGCCCTCACCCACGTACCAGTGAACAAAGGCACGCTTAGCGTACATCAGATCGAACTTGTGGTCGAGGCGAGCCCAGGCCTCTGCAATAGCAGTGGTGTTGCTCAGCATGCACACAGCCCTCTGGACCTTGGCCAGATCTCCACCAGGAACCACAGTGGGGGGCTGGTAGTTGATGCCAACCTTGAAACCAGTGGGGCACCAGTCCACAAACTGGATGGTGCGTTTGGTTTTGATGGCGGCAATGGCAACATTGACATCTTTGGGCACCACATCACCACGGTACAAAAGGCAGCAGGCCATGTACTTGCCGTGACGAGGGTCACATTTCACCAACTGATTGGCTGGCTCAAAGCAAGCGTTTGTGATCTCAGATACAGTTAGCTGCTCGTGGTAAGCCTTCTCTGCAGAGATGACTGGAGCATAGGTGGCCAGGGGGAAGTGGATACGGGGGTATGGCACCAAGTTGGTCTGGAACTCTGTCAGATCAACATTGAGGGCACCATCAAAGCGGAGGGAAGCAGTGATGGAGGACACAATCTGACTGATCAGCCTGTTCAGGTTGGTGTAAGTAGGACGCTCGATATCGAGGTTCCTACGGCAGATATCGTAGATGGCCTCATTATCTACCATGAAGGCACAGTCAGAGTGCTCTAGGGTGGTGTGGGTGGTCAGGATGGAGTTGTAGGGCTCCACCACAGCAGTGGACACCTGGGGAGCTGGGTAGATGGAGAACTCCAGCTTGGACTTCTTGCCGTAGTCGACAGACAGACGCTCCATCAGCAGGGAGGTGAAACCAGAGCCGGTGCCACCGCCGAAGCTGTGGAACACCAGGAAGCCCTGAAGACCAGTGCACTGATCAGCCTGAGGACAGAGAGGAAGACATGACAACCAGGCATGAGTTACTTCATTCAATAATTTAATTCGTATATACATTTTATACTAGCTGCTTTGAATTCACCCACCAGTTTGCGGATCCTGTCCAGAACCAGGTCAATGATCTCTTTGCCGATGGTGTAATGTCCACGGGCGTAGTTATTGGCAGCATCCTCCTTGCCTGTGATCAGCTGCTCGGGGTGGAACAGCTGGCGGTAGGTACCGCTGCGCACCTCATCTATGCAAACAACATTACGTTAGTTTTTCTTTAAAGATGTTTTAATTTTCCTACATTATTGTTCAGCGAGCGGTGATGACACTTACCGATGACAGTGGGCTCCAGGTCCACAAAAACAGCTCTGGGGACGTGCTTTCCAGCTCCAGTCTCGCTGAAGAAGGTGTTGAAGGAATCGTCTCCTCCTCCAATGGTCTTGTCACTGGGCATCTGTCCGTCCGGCTGGATCCCATGTTCCAGGCAGTAAAGCTCCCAGCAGGCATTGCCGATCTGGACACCAGCCTGACCAACGTGCACCGAGATACACTCACGCTGTGGAGAGGGGGGGAAAAAAAAAAGTAGTCATTCATTTGTCATCCATTCTATTTTTTTAATCCCAATAGTAGCTGAAAGCTACTCATCACATGTTGAGGCCGTCTCTGGAACTAATGTGAGAAATGAGGAAGAAGAAAATAAATAAGGCTCTTTGCTAGCAGTGGGATGCCACAGTCATGACTCCCCTGAGGCTGATAACATCTGAGCCCTTTAGAAATATCACATGTACATCAAGCAAAGCAACAAGCAAATCTTTTGTGTCGAGAACAAACATTTTCACATCAAACCAAACAAAAGACAAAAAACCCCATAAAACTTTAAGTGAGCTGCTTCTGTTTGCTGAGTCTGTGGCTTCAACTTCACAAAGGCCGGGCCTCTTCAGAGAGGCGCTAATCAGAGGAATGCTGCAGGCTGACCTTTGCCAACTAGGTCAATGTGCGCATGAGAAGCCGGAAACAGACAGACGGGGCAGAACTTGAATTTGGGCTGTGCCTCGTCACGCTACACCAAAAATACACTAAATGTCTGTTGAACACTGGGGTTGGTTAGCAGCCTGAAATGATAACTTCTTATAGCTAAGTAACGACTGAACTTAACGACCCTTTCAGCTGATTTGAATTACCGGCTACCACGTGATATAACTTCAGTTTGAACTTAATTGTAGGAAAAGACAAAAAAAACTTGACACTCACCATGTTTCCTTGCGTTGATAAGTTTCAGGATTAAAATGAGGAATAGGAAGCGAGAAAAACGTTAGCTCCCACAAATAGGCCTTTATGAGTCCCGTGTAAGAGGCAACTGACGCGTTGCCTCTGGGCGGGGCGTTTTATACTCGCTCACCCGCCGGAAACGCTCCGCTGAATCTGATTGGGTCACGTCACACGAGCCCTATTCCTATTGGTTAGATTGTAAGCGTCACGTTCAGCCTGACACGGCACAAACTTTTCAGGAAGGTGAGGCAATCCCAGCTGCCAGCAGTGTGTTTCAGGCAGGAACTGTGCTTTTTTCCCCCCAGTGATTTCACATTTAAGTTTTTATTGTCTGTTTTCACTCATACTTTACAGCATCTACCAAATATGATCGGATACATTGTAAGAGAAAGACATGGCAATTAAAGTAAACAGAGAAAAAGATATGTTTTCACGAGGAAAAAAACTTTTTAAACCCCTATTTGGAAGCAAATTAAGATTTTAGGCGGTTTTTTAATATAACTGGTGATTCTATACGTGCCGGTTTTATGTACAAGTGCCTGGAGGAGATTCATCCCGGCTACAGAATGGTGAGACTTGCATCTTGGAGGGTGGGATATACCTTGAGTTCCCCAGTCCTGCTTTATTTAGTTAAATGACATTCAGTGAGTATTATAAGCACAATATAGAGTGTTGGGAGAAGTATTCAAATAAAGAAAATGACACTTAGAAATCCACTCCAATAGACTCCCTCAAAAATAAGGGCAGCATTATTGTCAGCAAAATTTTAAAAAAAAAAACCTTTTGTAAGAAAAGAAACTTGTCATCACATATGACATTATTACTTAACCAGACCTGAATCATTTTGGTGCTGCGGGCTTGTTTTTAAATATCTGTGTACCTCTAAACAATGTCGATTTATGTCTCCCAACCTGGTGCTCGGGGTCCAAAGAGTCACAAGCAAGATTTATTTATAGAACACATTTCAAAACAGCAGCTTATTCTTCTTTCCACAAAACCAGAAGCCTGAAAAAGTAAAAACACAAACATACTGACTTACACAAAAAGTAAACATGGAGGGTAATATTACATTAAGTCTATATTAAGTCTTGAGCCGTTCTTTTTTCTTTGCTTTGTTTCCCCTGAGCTGGGCTTCTTGTAGATTTTTTTTAAGTAACAATAGTTCTCCTAGAGCTTGAGCAATAATTCTCCAGACTTTCCTGAAGGTCTTTCAAAGTTTTTCTTTGGGCACTGGCTGTTTTTTTCACTCACATTCAGTCCAGTCCATGTACCTTATTTTCCTTTATTTGTCCAGTTGGCCAATAGGGGAGCAACAGTTACAACAAATACAAATACCTGATCAATTTCAGAGGAATTTCTGTTTGTTTATTAACCCACTTAAAACTGACCTGTGAGGATTCAAGCATATCGAAGTAACTCACTTATTATTTGTTCCAGTTTCAGTGGGGGAATAAAATGCCAAACATTCACTTAGACAGATATAATATGGTATTTATCACCAACAGGTGATTCCCATAGAGTTAGCTGAATATTTAGCAAATGTGTTTTTAAAAAAATTATAGGAATTGGACAAGTGGTAGACAAAAGAAGAAAAAGCATGCTTAAAAACTGGCAAACTGAATAAAAATGTCTGAGCTTAGAGAAAACTACTATCTGAAATGGCTCCAAGACACTGCTTCTTTGTCAAGGGTAGCAAGCCTAAAAGACTGAAAATCAATATACAACTCTACTGAAAAAAATCCCATCTGACCACTTTAGGAATGAGCTGATATTTTTACTATTAGCATATTTAATGAAATGCATGCAAAATATTTTTATACTATATGGATATTTAGGTCCCAAGCCTAAATTTAGGTATTTTAAGATGATGTCTTCTAAGTTGCATTTTTGCCTTTTCAGTGAGTCTTTATTACTTTTAAAGGGAGAAAACGTGAAAATGTCAAGCCTGAAAATCACATCTAAGTTCTGTTTAAAATTACAGTTACATTTACAACCCCTATTCCACAAATCTCAAATTTTAAAGGCAAGTGAAAAAGGGCTAGAATTTTATTTTGACCCAGAAGAAGTCACAGCTACAGCTGTGGCGTTGTGTCAGAGCAAGCAAAGCAAAGCAAAGTAAGCAGTGCTTTGTTCAGTTAGTTCAGTTCAATTAAATAAAATAAAAAAAATAGGCAGGCAGAAATTAAAATGTCCCAAAGTGAAAGCAAAGTCTCTGCGTCTACCCTGTATTATACTGCCATCTTGTGGCACAGTCGCTTCTTGCTGTTTAATAAACTGAGCAGACAAAGGCTCCACAAACTCTTTCAGATTAGTATTAGTATCTCAAACTTACTTTTTCATTAATATTTGTAATCCCCCTGTGAATACTGGCAGTTAACCATGTCACACAGTGCTCAAGCCTTTTAATTCAGCTGTAATTTTTATGTATCGATATATTTTATTATGCTTTTTAATCCTTTAATCAAGTAGTTGAGCTGCTTTTCTGAGCTCAATAAAAGCTGTTTTGGAGGTATGTATTCCTCACAGGACAGCCACTACAAACATGTTATTTTATAGAATATGATAAATCACTGTAGATAAAACAGAATGCAAACGGTTTAAAATGAGCTCGACATCTTAACATCAGTATTAATCCCTATAACACTAACAGGCATCCTTTTTCATCAGAATAATTACTTTATGTACAATTTGTCTGTAATGCAATCATGCCAAAAAAGAAAATAGACTCTTGAAAGTTCTAATGCTTGTTTTATGCTTGAGCTGTGATAGTGGGAAGGCAGGTATAGGCAGGTAGTTATGGAATGCTGAGAGTGTTTGCTGTTGATGGAGGCAGTGTGAAAAATATGTGTTACAGCCGGTCTGTGGGCTACTCTTGTTTGTTGGTCCATCAGCCATCTGCTGAGAACAACAAAGTGATAACGTGCAAGGATCTGAAGAGGAAATAAGTATTGAAAACTGTCCACCGCAGCCACTGTTTGTACTTTTCATGCTTTAATTTTTTATCTTTAACATTCGTTTTATGCTTCATCCTTTCCCAGTCCGCTGTTGCTCCCTCCTCCATTCCGGCCCATTTGTAAGTCATTCAGCACTCAATTCAGTGATGTGCAGTTGGAAACACATTAGTGGTGTGTAAAAACCCCTTTTCATCCACTGTACACAGACAGACACATTACTGGGACCATAAATCACGCTTGAGGCTTTACATATCGGGTGATAAGACGAGGTCTTAAAAGCAGGTAAATGCAACCTCAGATGAACGACACATCATTCATTTAACAAAAAATGGAAAAACTACAGATTGTTTGGAAGGGGCTGCCATGATCTCTAAAAAAGAACACGACATCACAATTTATGTTAGTATCTGAACTGTAACAGCCCTTTGGACAAACAAGACCAAAGTGGAGATGTTTGGCTACGATGCACACAATCGTATTTGGTAAAAAGAGTAAATCAGCACAAACATTAACTGTCAGCATGGCGGTGGAGGAGTGATGATTTTGGGCTTTTTTTGCAGCCACAGGACCTGGGCGCCTTGCAGTCATTGAGTCGCCCATGAGCTCCTCAGTATATCAAAGTATTCTCGAGTCAGATGTAAGGCCGTCTGTCTGACAGCTTGGCTAAGTTCCCAAACACAGCAGCAAATCTACAGTAAATGTGCTTTTCAGCCCTGAACATTTCATGTGGATATCTCCTGTACTTCAGAGGTTGTGGGGCTAAAAATCCTGGAAAAAAAAATGTTCACCTAACCTTATTTATGTACTTTGTACCTTTTGTAACTCCAGATGTTTTTATAAGGTCAGGATAAGCTGTTGCTTGGCTTCATTAGATACAATAGTAAAGTAGGAGGTCAGGTGAGAATGCTGCCCATCTGAGGTTCCTCTTATAGTTTAATCTTATAGCTCCTGCGTGGACTTACCAGACCTGAAGAGTAATTCACTACAGCTGTCAATTCAGTATTTTTATTTTAGTTGTAGTGGAATACTTTTGGCTGCAGCCTTATTTTCCATGAGGTTGTCACAGCAGATGGATCCACATATTTGCTTTAGCCCAAACTTTACACCGGTGGCTGGGTTTGTGTGTCCTTCCAGTCTCACACCATGGATCTATTGTGAGTTGAAGGTTTCAGTTTAACAGTTCATACTATTTAATTATTAAATTTTGAAGACCGCATTGTAAACCTCAGGATCCTCATTACGGTCTAAAGATTTGTCACAGTGCAAGGATTCCTAAACTGTGGGCTGGGGCCCCCTGGTGGACCATAAAGGTACTGCAAGCGGGCAACAGCCAAGTTATATATTTACATAAACATATTTATTTATATAAAAACTTAATCAAAGGTGGTTAGTTTATGATATTATTCATTACTTGACCTAAATTTACTGCTTTTGTATTAAAGTTTGTGGCAGGTGGGTCACACGGGCTGGTGCTATTACAGTTGTCGTACCTAAGCTTTGAAAGAGTCTTCCTTTGTCATTCAGGTCGGCTGAATCACTCAGATATTCAGCAGGTGAATTTTAAACACCTGCTGAAAACTGATTTTCTTAGCTTGACTTTAACTATTGAAACTTCAAGCAATGGTTCACACTAATATTTAAAATCTGTATTTATGAACAGTAGTTATAAACACGGCTGTAGGATTTATGTATCGATTACAAGAAAAAAGATTGGAACGCTATTGAGAAAACTAATCAGCTTTTTACATGCATGTTTAAAAACATATGAATTTGAAACATCTTAAATTACATGATTCAAACCTTTTTGTGCTACTTACTCATGACTAATATGTCGTAAAGTTTCTGAATATTTAAAAATCATTCTGAAAATATCATTTTGAATATCACTGAATATTTAAAAGACAAACAGTTAAACAGTTTTTCATCACAGAGGTTTTATTTAGAGCATAGCCAAACTTGACATTTCCAAGGGTTTAGAACTGAACAGCCAAAATGACAAAACATTTGTATTTGGAATGCTTTAACGGAAACATTTTAGTCAAATATTTCCTTTTTAACTAATGCCTTCAGGTCCCTTTCAGTACTCCTCTCCTTCCTCCTCTCCCTCACCCTCAATGGAGTCAACTCCCACCTCCTCATAATCCTTCTCCAGAGCTGCCATGTCCTCTCTGGCCTCGGAGAACTCTCCCTCCTCCATACCCTCACCCACGTACCAGTGAACAAAGGCACGCTTAGCGTACATCAGATCGAACTTGTGGTCGAGCCGAGCCCAGGCCTCTGCAATAGCAGTGGTGTTGCTCAGCATGCACACAGCCCTCTGGACCTTGGCCAGATCTCCACCAGGAACCACAGTGGGGGGCTGGTAGTTGATGCCAACCTTGAACCCAGTGGGGCACCAGTCCACAAACTGGATGGTGCGCTTGGTTTTGATGGTGGCAATGGCAGCGTTGACATCTTTGGGCACCACATCACCACGGTACAAAAGGCAGCAGGCCATGTACTTGCCGTGACGAGGGTCACATTTCACCATCTGATTGGCTGGCTCAAAGCAGGCGTTTGTGATCTCAGCCACTGAGAGCTGCTCGTGGTAAGCCTTCTCTGCAGAGATGACTGGAGCATAGGTGGCCAGGGGGAAGTGGATACGGGGGTATGGCACCAAGTTGGTCTGGAACTCTGTCAGATCAACATTGAGGGCACCATCAAAGCGGAGGGAAGCAGTGATGGAGGACACAATCTGACCAATCAGCCTGTTCAGGTTGGTGTAAGTAGGACGCTCGATATCAAGGTTCCTACGGCAGATATCGTAGATGGCCTCGTTATCTACCATGAAGGCACAGTCAGAGTGCTCTAGGGTGGTGTGGGTGGTCAGGATGGAGTTGTAGGGCTCCACCACAGCGGTGGACACCTGGGGAGCTGGGTAGATGGAGAACTCCAGCTTGGACTTCTTGCCGTAGTCGACAGACAGACGCTCCATCAGCAGGGAGGTGAAACCAGAGCCGGTGCCACCGCCAAAGCTGTGGAACACCAAAAAGCCCTGAAGACCAGTGCACTGATCAGCCTGAGGAGAGAGAGGAGATGACAACCAGTGATTATTTTATTTAATTTGTCTTTCTGAAGATAAAGTTGAAACAAGCTGCTGTAAATTTAGCCCACCAGTTTGCGGATCCTGTCCAGAACCAGGTCAATGATCTCTTTGCCGATGGTGTAATGTCCACGGGCGTAGTTATTGGCAGCATCCTCCTTGCCTGTGATCAGCTGCTCGGGGTGGAACAGCTGGCGGTAGGTACCACTGCGTACCTCATCTATGAAAACAACATTACGTTAGTTTTGCTTTAAAGATTTTTTAATTTTCCTACATTATTGTTCAGCGAGCGGTGATGACACTTACCGATGACAGTGGGCTCCAGGTCCACAAAAACAGCTCTGGGGACGTGCTTTCCAGCTCCAGTCTCACTGAAGAAGGTGTTGAAGGAATCATCTCCTCCTCCAATGGTCTTGTCACTGGGCATCTGTCCGTCCGGCTGGATCCCATGTTCCAGGCAGTAAAGCTCCCAGCAGGCATTGCCGATCTGGACACCAGCCTGACCAACGTGGATGGAGATACACTCACGCTGTGGAGAGAAGAAAACAAAGCGATAAGGGGGGGGGGGGTTAATTTAGCTGTAAATGTATTCATTTATTTATTTATTTATTTATGCAAAAATAAAATAATTTATTTATGCAAACAAAACAAAGGACAAAACTGTTCAAAGTGTTTTTCTTCATTCAGTTGTTTTGGGTGAGAGTCACTTTTACTGATCCAAACATGTTCTTTTATTAGCAACAACTAGTCTTATTTTTTTCCCGCCCAACAGGTGCACTGGATTGTGTCTGGAACCTCGTTGCTATGCGACAAACCCTTCACTCTGGCAACCGATGACGTCGGGGCTGTTGAAATTCGTTGGGAAGCGTGAATATTAGAAAAGGTTGAGCCGTTAAAGGAGAAAAGTTTAGTCAAGGAAGCAAGGCAGCCATAGTGGTAATGCCCACGGGCAGGGCCAGCCCGTGGCATAGGCCGTATAGGCAAATGCTAAAGGCGCGGTCCATCAGGGGGCACCACGCCAGTGCCACAAATGTTGAAAAAAAAAAAAAAAAGTTGGTACTATTATTTCTACATACAAAAAATAATCCCACGTTAATTAAAATGCAAAGTAAAGCTTATTTAATAGAAATATTATTTGTTACAACAAATAATCCCCGCACGGTGCGCCCCCTCCCTTCCCGTATCATGGTTCCTTTTGGACGTCACCACATCAAAAAATCAACACAAGATGTCAAAACGGCCAAAACTGTCAGGTGGCCAGGGAAGAAAAAAGAGAAAAGAAGAGGAGGAGAAACGAGAAAAAGACAGCGGTAGGTAACGTTAGCCTACATGAAATTATTTGTCTGAATGTGATAGTAACCTAAATTTTTAGCATTAAGCTAATGTTACATGATTCGCTAATTGCTAATCAATAAATAGCTAGTTAACTGTTTTAACGTCAGTTAATATTGTGGAGAGGGCTAAATTGTTATGGAAAATAATAATGTAACGTTAGGTAATTACAGTACTCCCACCTTTCCCACCATTCCTCATTTGTATTCATCTTTTAAGCAGGTGTTTTTTGTTTACATTGTTATTGCCTTCTGGTTAGCTAACGTTTACCCTGCAGGTAATAGTCACTTTTCCACCCCTGTATATATTATAGTTGAAAGCCTAGTTGTTAAAGTGCACATCATTAGTGTTAATTAAGCAATATCACATGAGAGGGAATGCTGTTTTTTAATATGAGCACTGCTGTGATTCGGTCAAAGATAATCATAACATAACATTCTCATATGATATTATACTGTTACTTTGCATTCTGCTATTCAGCATTTCACTGTAATGATGACAATAAATTGAATCTAATCTAATTTGCATATCAGTTAACATCATACATATATCTCTTTGGTTTTTCATTTATATTATATCATTTCATTTTATTCCTGGAATCATATGTTTTTATTATTAGACTTTAATACTCAGTGGTGTCACATACTCCTCTCTTCAGATACACTGTTGAAGTTTCTAAATCCCACCCCTGGGCCATCTACCACATCTACCGCTGCTGCCTCCACTTCAGCAGCACAACCCACCAGTGATGCAGCATCAGCAGCACAACCCAGCCATGATGCAGCAGCATCAAGCGGTCTTCCTGTTGCCTTATTTATATTGTATTTTTAATTTATTTTATCCAACTTGTTGACACGTTTTATTGTGTTTATGTATGTAAAATTTATTGTATTTCATATATTCATTTTTTACTTTTTGTATTCATTTATTTATTCGTATATTTTTTTATCTTGTTAATTATTCTGATTGTGAATTTGCTTTCTTTAAGTAAAAAAAAAGGTCAAAGACAAAGCTATTCAGTTTCTTGTGAGTACATACACTACACTGCCGATGTAGGGGGGCGCCACCTAAAATCTTGCCTAGGGCGCCAGATTGGTTAGGGCCGGGCCTGCCCACGGGTATTGATTTCACAGCATAATAACTGCATGCGTTGAACCACCAGTCAAATGTGGAAAAATGGCTCAAAAGTTTGCCAGTTTAGCCCCAAAATGCGGTTTTGCGCCCCCCCCCCCCCCCCCCCCCCCCCCCAAGTTACGCCATCTTTGCCATCAGAGAATTGATCATTTTAATTCAGTGTTAGGTCTGTCTATATGTTAATGCCACTGATTTCGACTCATCACTGAAACTAAACCGTTATAACAGAAAATACTACTAGGTTGCCGGCTGTACATCTGCTAGGTGGCTGGCTGTGCATCAGTGCGGTAACTATCAGCCCGGGAGAGTCCGTTACTCGCATGCATTTTTAATGGCTTGCCGCGCTGACAGGGCATTTTCATCCAGTTTTCCCTAAGGATTGGGTTACTGTGGGTGTGGGGCATTCTTTTTAAGCTGATACAGCTTAATGCCATTCTCCCTGCCAGTGCCGTGCCCTTACAGCCCGTCGCGGTCACGACTAGTGATGACCGGGGCTTTTGTCATGCCAGTGAGAGAATAAAATACCGCAGAGTCACCGGCTGGACTGAAGCCTCCATTATTCCCTCTGTCCACCCCTGAAAACCTCTTTTGTTCGGTCTGCCCGCCACGTCCCCCAATTGAAAGGCGTCAGAGCATCTCCCCATCTCAAGCTGGGACTAAAACCCCCCACACTACACTGCAAGAAATTGAATATCTATATAGCAAAATCAGCCACACAGTTTTAAATCCCACTTTTCATTTAAAGGTAAAGCAACCCTCCGTTATAAGAGCTCAACTTACAAATCACACCCACCTTCTTCTTTTTTTTTAAGTGTGCCTCAAGTATGGCCTGTTAACAAAGCTTTTTTAAAAGTTCTTACCATTTTGTTATGTTATAGTCGCGGTGGAGGTTGGCAGAAGCTCCTCGATAAGCAGTCTTACAATTCGACTGTTATGGGGTCGATGTAAGAGATAATGGCGCACATGAGGATGGACAGAGGTATATATGCAAGGGAAGACCCGGCGCCGGTGGCTGCTGCGCCCTATTGGCCAATCTCCCGTCAGTCTGACGTTTCGAATCATTCCGCGGCTTTCGATTGGATAAGCGGTTCTCCTCACTGCAAGGACCGCCCAGCAGACCCCACCCTACTATCCTGCCGTATTGTGCTGCAAGCATGGCGCCTCTGATTATGGGAAAAATGCTGCGTAATTTTCAGCATGTTTGTGCCAGACAGACCCGGCTGCTCTACACAAACTCTCCATATGTCGCTCCTCATGCTAAAACTAATAAACAAAAACAGAATAACTAATAGGAAGGCTTATAATAAAATTCAAGAAACACTTAAAAAGTGAAAACTGTATTCACTTTTATTTATAATTGATTTTATCAGGTTTTATCCATAATACATCTTATTTTATTTCACATTTTCCAATACAAAATCAATCAGCTAATCTTTCTTCAAATCGCCCCTCCAATTTGTTACCATCAGACTGAATTTCAAGCCTTTCACCGGATATATATGGATCTTCCAGTGTCTTACTTTTCCTTAAGGCTATATTATAAAATGTGCATTTGCAGTTAACCTAAAGAGGAGTTTAAACACCCATCCACGTTGGCTGGCAACAACAAAACTTTAGTTATTATCAAACCATCACTGTTAAATGTATTTTTGATATGACCTTTGTATGTTTTCATGCATACAGATTTTTACATACTGTTCAAAATTTACTGCCTTCTACATGATACGGTAGATGTGGTGTTTTATTGAGCAGATTAACAGCCATTTGGCTTTGTTTTCCTGTCTTCTTCAGATAAAAGAGGTCAAACTGCCCAGTCATATATGAGGGACATGTAGGCCAACGACGCCCAACCCCCAGCCCCCCTCCCAAGATTTAACGGTTGCTAGGAAATGAATAAAGGAGTTGCCTGGATACACACCAGTATCCACATAGACCGCCTTTATCTGGTGGTCACGTGGTCCAGCTTAAATAGTAGCATTAAGGGCCTGCACTGCAGCTGCCTCTGTGGTGGGATATAAGCCACGTTTTTCCTAAAATCTATCATCACTCCTCGGTCTGTAAAGAAACAGGCTTTTTCTTCCCTACATGTGCATGCATCCTTGTCTTATCGAGCCAGTGAAAATTTAAAAATGTCGTGAGGATGTCAGGGTGGGGCTGACTGATTCCATGCATGGTGCACTTCATCCAAAGCATCACTCTTTCTTAAGACTGTGAATGCGGCTCTTCTGGTTTCTTAAACCTTCAGATTTCAGTGAAACGGACCATAAATTGGTTTTCATGGGCCAACTGGCAGGGAGTTAAGCACTTTGGTTTCTAACAACAAATGAAACTCTATGACAACAGTTGTCCCAGAGTCCCAAGTGGTATCCCATTGAACGAGGGGCTGCTTTATGTTGAGACTCAGACCCGAGAGATGTGTGTTTACAGTAACAGCAGATGGAAAACGAGACTAGATTTTATTGTCTTTTCTCATCATCTAAAAAAGGATCCCAAGAAACAGTTGTGTCAGCATTAAAAAATCCACGTTTTTGTTTGTTTTTTTACCTCTTATCATCCTGATTTATCCTCTGCTTACATGGCACAGGTTATTGAATTGAAGGTTGTTTAAACACTTTTGAGTATATATGATTATGATTATATTACCCGTTACTTAGATTTTGTATATTATATTTTATAGCTTAGTTAATATTGTTTATAGCTCCATATAAACTGCATGTGCAAACACCCTATCCCCTTGCATCCTCTCCTCTCACACTGACCCCTCTACATTCCTGAATCTTCTCTTTGGTCTTCCCCATTTCCTCTTGCCAGACAGCTCTCTTCAACATAACTTTTCCCATTATATTTACTACTGCTCCTCTGCACATGTCCAAACCATCTCAACCTTGCCTCTCATAGCTCTGCTACCATCAGCTGTGCCTCGTGTCCTTCCATCAGTGCCATCATCTCCAACAACAACATAGCTGATCATATAGCAATATTATATGTCATCCACCCTTTTGATGCCAGAGACCCTTCGTGACGCAACCCTCACGGTTTGTCCGAGCTGGAGATGGGCACCAGCGATTCTTGTGGGTTAACATCTGGACCAAGCATGCCACCTGGAATTTTTGAGCAAGCGTATTGCCACACAGTGTATGTAAAACACAGATTGTATAAAAGACGGACATAGCTTCCAAGTCTGAAAAGTGAATCATGCGTTCTTTTTAATGGTTACATCGGGGGACTCCGCATAGACGCCGATGGGGAAAACCCTCAGACTTAACATCTGTAAAAACTTTACACACCTTTACCATTTTTATAATACTGATGTCCATACATTTTGCCCAGATACACAGGAGCATAATAGTAGGGGAGACCGGGGATAGCTATAACGTGGGTCAGTTGTAACACTTCCAATTTCTCCAATCAGGGCTAAGTTTCAAATGATGTGACTCATCCTGTGCATGCCCAACTCAGTTCTGCTATCACATGTGAAAAATCAGCACATTTCGTCAAACACAGACAATTTAACATGAAAAAAAGTAATTTGTATGCCAAAAAGTAAGTTTTTCTACTTTATTTCACTGAGCCAATGAGGCCAAACTCAAGGAAGACCAACCAAAATTAATGAAATATTCAGTTGCAGAAAATTCCATAATTTGTCTTTTTTGGGGGGTTGGAATATGTTCAAAAGCTAGATTTCTGCATTCTGTCACACACACACATAGCTACATAAATGGCTCTAAGTGCATTCATGTGTTGAATAAACAAAGATTACATGTTAATGTTTTGTCAGTACCCTTATTTCATTGTGTTACATTTTACCCCAGGATATGTTACAACTAACCCAGACTATGGGGTTAATTGTAACATTTCACTCTTCGTGTTTGAGGCCATACCATGCAATGGGTAATTGTGCTGCAGAGAAAATAGCTGCACTATTTAATAGCAGAGACATGTAAATACTTTGCATTACATTTTGAATCCACTACCTTAAAAGAGCTCCAATTTACAGACAGAAATGTCAAAAATGTTACAACTATCCCCGGTCTCCCCTACTCAGTTTTTCTATTTCGTTTTTCTAAGTAAAGAACATTCCTGTACAGGGAAGTACAAACCCTCATGGGACTGTTAAGGTTTACCTTCAAATACTTAATGTAGTCGTTCCGTGATCAGTATTTCCGTTATGCTGTGATGTTGTGCTTAGACTTTGGTACTTGTGGATTTGTGGTTTCCAGGATTTATATGACCAAGAATGGTGTAAAGGGTTAGCTATTAACAATCCACCGTGACTGAAGCTCAAGCAGTGTTTGATTCAAGGTTGTTGTTTAAATGGTAATAAAATCATTCTTCCTGTAACTGTGCAGAGACCTCAATGCTTATCAAACACTTTATTACAGTTTAGCAATCTGTGGTGTTGTTCTCTGATTAAATTCTTTGACTTCAAGTGTGTCATCCATGTATTTATCACCGACTTTTCTTGATTGATGATCTGCTCCAGCTGAGCGCCATTGACATCCCCGGGCCAGCTGAAGCTGTTGGTGAAATGCTTGAACTGGTGAGCAGCGTGAGAAAAAGAATGCATGCAGAGTGCTCCTGCACTAAATTAATAATTAATTAATCAAATATAGTTGTCTCACAATGTAACATTTGGAAACCAGTGCATTATATTATTTATTTTTGCAATATACGATGCCACAGATCTGAGGTTGAGCAAACTATTGTTGCCTTCATTCTTTTCCATCCCTAATGTACCCACACAAACTTGCTATTTCCATTTACGTACACATTATTTATATTTTATATTTTGTGCATATTTTATAATGCAGATTTCAATGATGCAATCTAGATCTAAAAACTAAATGACAGCAGTTACGCAGTGATTTTGGATTGTGTGTTAGCTGTGTTTCTTTATGTGAGATGCTGTGATTTATGTGCACTCAATATACTGACCTACATCAGAAATCTGGCTTACATTCTCAGCTAAATTATCATCGCTTTTATTTTTCTGATTTTCTTATTTTATATTTATTTATTAATTTTCTTCCAGTCCAGTTTTCCTGTGAGGCGATGCCCCGCCCTAACAGCCTCACACAGACAAAAGCTCGAAATGCTTCTCTGTTTCTGTCCTAGAGGATGAATACACATCCATGTCGTCGATCTGCCTGCACCTGCGTTAAAGCCATCAGCATGCGAGCTCTGCTGTGACAGGTGGAAAACATGCTCGGTCACTTTGTCGGGTATCAGATTCCCAGTTTGCAGGATGCATTGCGGTAAGTTTCAACGCCATGAAGGACCACTCCCATCTCTACAGCATTCCCATCCTCCCTCTCTCCTCTTGGTGAGCAGCTGCTTAGACCCTCCCTGTTTCACAGCTGCTGAGGAGGAGGAGGAGGAAGGGGAGTGGAGAATGTTCTCTCAAGAAGTCCTGGCTGTCAGCCATTGCTGCTTCCTGTCCTTCTCTTTCATCTCCTGCAGTTCATTTTGAGTGTAGCAACCACTAAAGGCTGGCTGTAAATCATACATCCTCACTGCCTTGCTGAATAATTAATGAGAGAACCCACATTTAGGTGGCTACTAGTTTATACTGCATCAAGGATTTCCCCCTTTTCTTTCAGCCTTACTTAAAAGCATTAAGCTACATGCCTTTTCAGGTGACTCCCATTCTTAACTGGATTTTCAGATAGCTTAAAGGGACGGGTTTTAATGTTGTAACTGCAGACTGTTAAGTCTTAGTGGCGTTTAGGTTCTCTAACACAGCCATTATGTCACATAAACTGCAGTTCAGCCAATTTCAGTTCCTCAAACTGGACAGAACCAGAAGAAGCTCAACCCACACTGGGTGCTGCCGAACAACAGACACACAGGCGGACATGCAGCCACGTGATCGGCCCACTGAATGACATCATTGCAGAGAATCTAGGACAAAGAGGGAGGAGAGCCGAGGAGCTGGCATGGCAGGCAGATACCATGGCAGACTCCTGCAACATTGGGTGCCCGGATGATACCAGCACCTGTGGGGTGGATGCAGCAAAAGCATCAATATTAATGCACTACATTTCTGGAAAAATAAACAATAAAATCCACAAATATTTACAGTCGAAATCTCACCAAAGAGGACAGCTTTGTATTGGTTTGCAGCTTGCCACACCTAAATAATAGATGCTCAAGCCTCTATGCATAATAAATGAGCTTTGTTTGAATTAGCCCTTTATTCAGTGAAAATGAAATGAAATTCAGACTTCTTCTTCTGCCGCTGCTATTAAAATTTACATTGCAAGGAGCTCGTGGACAGTCTTTCTTGTCATGTAATGTATGAGAATATTTTTCACAAAACAAAAAAACGTAACATACCCACATATCCACTAGTAAGAATCACGATATTTATATTTTTCTTATTTCATTGCTGGCTTCTAAAATATTAATATATTGTACTTCTCTTATTTAATTGCAAAAACATTTAGGAGCTATGTCAGAACTGCATCAGCCACCAAATGGTGGTAGTAAACGCGTTTTTTTCCTCCGTGCACAGGAGCAAATCCCCTGCCCTGCCTGTATAAATCTGGTAGCGCCGCCCTCCCATTCAGCAGTTGTTGCATCGACCCCGTTGGGTACAACACGCAACCCAAACAGACCCTTTTTTTTAAAAAAAAAAAAGCCTCTTTCTTCACATTTTCTCCTTCTCCTCTTCCTCTTTGAGCCTCAGACGGAATCATGGTAAGATATTTCCCTTCGTTCGTCTCTGAAACCGTTTTTGTAAGGTGGAATTTCAGGTTAGTCAGGCGCCGGTGTCTCGGTTGTTGAACGGGTTTCCCATCGCTAGAAAACCATTTTTAAAACTCAGTAGACACATAAACGCATAGAATAGCAAGTGTTACCGAAACACTCGATATAGATATATTTTAGCGTGAAAACAAATCGTATTACACAGATGATGCACAGATTTGGTCTGCGGCAGTGGCACGATGTGATTGGCATTGTGTAGAGATGAGAACAATGCACAGAGTGGCGTTGTTTAGACTGACAATAAAGACAGTAGAGCTGCTTTTCATATAAATGAATAGCATTATTTATGTCAATAATCACATTTTTTGTCATTTTAACACGTAAAAATCATAAATCTGTCACCTTACAAACGCACGACCCTGTTTAAAGGCAGGGAGGGGCAGATTGGGTGGGGATGGATGGAGAAATTAAATTGCAGCTATCATTTTTAATTCATAGGATGCAGCAGCAAATGTGTTTTTAATGTAATTTAATTTAAAGGTTAAAGAAAATAAATTGACACAACAAAATGCCTCTATTTTTATATTTGTCCTGAAATATTAAATAAACCTACACTCTCGAAGACGATTTGTGTTCTGTATGATGATTTATTAGGACCAAATTAAGGTTTTGTGCATTACAAAAAGACATAGATCTAATTAGCTAGATTGATGTTATGTTTTCTTCACTGTGATTTTGCATCCTCAAGACATGGAAGCAAGTGGAATATTCCAGGCTGTGTGCATTTGAACAGGGAAATCAATTTGCATGTGTGCTTTTGCTTGCAAAAGAGGGGGAGAGGTAAGAGGGATAAAAGGACAAGAGGACAAAAAACACTGGAGGGAAGGGGAGAGCGTCCTGCCTCTGGGGGGCTGCTGCTGTAAGGCATTTCTTTTCCCTGCTGTTTGTGGTGCAGGGAGGTACCTCCTGCTGCACTGCTCATCTCAGATAGAGGGAGCAACAAAATGTGTCCAATTTTAAGATGCATGTCTTGAGAGAGGTTACATGTAAAAGCAGTGACAAAATGTGGAATAAAATCCAAATTAAATATAGATAGATGACCTTCTTCTTTTTCTTTTCTCTCCACAGCGTGAGTGTATCTCCATCCATGTTGGTCAGGCTGGTGTCCAGATCGGCAATGCCTGCTGGGAGCTTTACTGCCTGGAACATGGGATCCAGCCGGATGGACAGATGCCCAGTGACAAGACTCTCGGAGGAGGAGACGATTCCTTCAACACCTTCTTCAGTGAGACTGGAGCTGGAAAGCACGTCCCCAGAGCTGTTTTTGTGGACCTGGAGCCCACTGTCATCGGTAAGTGTCATCACCGCTCGCTGAACAATAATGTAGGAAAATTAAAAAATCTTTAAAGAAAAACTAATGTAATGCTGTTTGCATAGATGAGGTACGCACTGGTACCTACCGCCAGCTGTTCCACCCTGAGCAGCTGATCACAGGCAAGGAGGATGCTGCCAATAACTACGCCCGTGGACATTATACCATCGGCAAAGAGATCATTGACCTGGTTCTGGACAGGATCCGCAAACTGGTGGGTGAATTCAAAGCAGCTAGTATAAAATGTATATACGAATTAAATTATTGAATGAAGTAACTCATGCCTGGTTGTCATCTCTTCCTCTCTGTCCTCAGGCTGATCAGTGCACTGGTCTTCAGGGCTTCCTGGTGTTCCACAGCTTCGGCGGTGGCACCGGCTCTGGTTTCACCTCCCTGCTGATGGAGCGTCTGTCTGTCGACTACGGCAAGAAGTCCAAGCTGGAGTTCTCCATCTACCCAGCTCCCCAGGTGTCCACCGCTGTGGTGGAGCCCTACAACTCCATCCTGACCACCCACACCACCCTAGAGCACTCTGACTGTGCCTTCATGGTAGATAATGAGGCCATCTACGATATCTGCCGTAGGAACCTCGATATCGAGCGTCCTACTTACACCAACCTGAACAGGCTGATCAGTCAGATTGTGTCCTCCATCACTGCTTCCCTCCGCTTTGATGGTGCCCTCAATGTTGATCTGACAGAGTTCCAGACCAACTTGGTGCCATACCCCCGTATCCACTTCCCCCTGGCCACCTATGCTCCAGTCATCTCTGCAGAGAAGGCTTACCACGAGCAGCTCTCAGTGGCTGAGATCACAAACGCCTGCTTTGAGCCAGCCAATCAGATGGTGAAATGTGACCCTCGTCACGGCAAGTACATGGCCTGCTGCCTCCTGTTCCGTGGTGATGTGGTGCCCAAAGATGTCAATGCTGCCATTGCCACCATCAAAACCAAACGCACCATCCAGTTTGTGGACTGGTGCCCCACTGGGTTCAAGGTTGGCATCAACTACCAGCCCCCCACTGTGGTTCCTGGTGGAGATCTGGCCAAGGTCCAGAGGGCTGTGTGCATGCTGAGCAACACCACTGCTATTGCAGAGGCCTGGGCTCGCCTCGACCACAAGTTCGATCTGATGTACGCTAAGCGTGCCTTTGTTCACTGGTACGTGGGTGAGGGTATGGAGGAGGGAGAGTTCTCCGAGGCCAGAGAGGACATGGCAGCTCTGGAGAAGGATTATGAGGAGGTGGGAGTCGACTCCATTGAGGGTGAGGGAGAGGAGGAAGGAGAGGAGTATTAAAACAAGCATTAACAGATAATAATTGATTGCAATGTGTTCTTGAATGCATTCCAAACAGAAATGTTTGTCAGTTTGGCTGTTAAGACTAAAAACTCCTGAAAATGTCAAGTTTGGCTGTCTTCTAAATAAAACCTCTGTGATGTGAAGTCCTTTGCCCTGTGTTTATTCAACCCAAATACATATTTACAACAACAAAATGATGCAACTCCAAATTTTGAGCTATAATTTTGAAGATTCTGTATTTAAAGCTCAAAGCTTGTCAGAATATATACGTGGATATATTATGTTTTCTTAAACATTAACAATGTCTATTATAATCAGAAGCTGGACAACTAATTGGTTTCAATTTCAATTACTTCAACAGAAACCCAGTACTTTTTTCTACTTGGTGTCATTAATTCATGCGTGAATAATCATCAACAATTTAGAAAGAATATATCAGTATCTCAAAGCTGTTATTTATCAGTGATGAGAAATAAAATTAATTAATTGTGCAGTCCTCTGGTTGCCACATAGTAATTCTCTTTTTTCTACTTTTTACTAATGAAGAGTTAGAATGAGAAGGAATGCAGGGTCAGATTTTACATGAATACAGAAAGGTATTGGGAAGTACTTCTTTAATCCCCCAATAAGCTCTGCAGAGCATCAGTGTAGTCACTTTATTGGCAAAAACATAAATGAAAGACAACTCTTTTAAGTAATGTTTATTGAAAAAACATTCAAACTTTGTCCAGATTTATGCATTTATATCTACCACACTTGCTTTAAGTAGGTACAAAAAAAAGATCAGCGCATGTCTAAGGTATAATTCTAGGAAATTGTTTGATTTCATCCTAAATATAACACATCAGTGTCTGTAATTCAACAGATGCTTAAAGAAAGTATTTAAAAAAAACATCCCCGGTGCTTGTGACACCCATAACCACTTGTATTTAGCTGTGTGAGGCTGTGACGATTCACACCGGCTTGTCCTGCAGCAGAGGACAGTTGTCCACGACTCCTCGCCGGTTCAGGATGTTCCAGAAAGATGAGGGTCCAGAGGTGCTTTGAGCCCCGTGGAGCTGTGAGCCTCCAGACACAGTGACGTCTTCCTTCAGAGGACGGTAGGACTTAAAGCGCCTGTCGAGCAAAACAATCACAGGCTATTTTTAAGCATTTATGATTTATTCATGTTAAAGTATGAAATAATAATGTTAACAGGGTTGCCTTCATTAGTAAACCAATAGATTCTTATATGCACATCACTTCCACTCTACATAACCTTTTAACGATTTTAAGTTCACTGACAGTAATGTTGTGTTTTTCACTCTCATTACACTTTTGGTGTCTTTTTTTGCTGCAGCAGGCTTCTGTTTGTCAAAGAAAAACTCAATAAAAAAACCTCTTTATGCTACATGTTCAGCCCCAAAGTAAAGGCCTACAGATTTGTATGTCTTTTTACCAACCTGTCATGTTTGTGCATCAAAGACTGTATATCAAAGATGGATGTAACCACAGTGACGTAGCACAAGTGGTCACCTTCATGTGAAAAACCACAGTTCCTCTTATGGCTGCTTTAGGCTGGTTCCTCAACCGAGTCAGTTAAAATACTGGACATGTTAACAGCCTGCTACAAATAAACACTTTGATTTCTCATTTTTGTTTCGACCTTTCATAACGAGCTTAATGATGATATCTAAGTTAGCTGTTGGCTGCATATTATTTTTACCCTATTCCTCTGTATTCCTCTTAAAATATATGAAACAAGAAGCACTTCGAGAGCACAACCCTTCGCAAAGGCAGCTCACTCTCTGGGCAATATTTACTTTTAAGGGAATAGTATTATATGTTGCATATATTATATTTTAATATAATATATAATAAAATAAAGTGAAATTAGTTGAAAATGTGAAAATATTTTTGAAGTTTTGTTTTGCAAAAAATAATATTTATTCAGAAACTTTGCACGTGTTCAAGTTGACATGTATTTAAATTGTTATAACATGTTACTGTAACATAAATAACAAATCATAACCATTGTCCTTTACTAAATGTTGAATCCCCATATATCATTCCCTATATATCTTTTTGTTATCAATACAAACAATAGCAGTAAGAAACAGAGTTTTAAACAGATCTATATAACGTTGTTATCACTCTGACTTTCACATCAATCTCTTGACCTTGACGCAGAGGAAAGAGGTCATGAGTGGCATGATATTTTAAATCTCTATATAGCACTTTCTAAAAGTTATAAGGCTTTTTGTCCATTTTTCCACCAATAAATCATTAAGTTCAATCAAGTTGACCTTGAAAACTTTTTTACTCACACACACATGCAATCACTACCAAAAACAACCTCCTTGGTGGAGGTAATAAGAAAACAGCCATCTAGAAATAAGTTGGAGTTCTTACTTGTAAGAATATGCCACTATTCCGACTGCCAGAACAAATACCAGGACACCCAGCAGCATGGCGATAATTTCAGACGAGGACAAACCAGAGCCTGAAACAAGGATCACACTGTCAGGTCGAAGCAGACACATCAAATGCTGTCAAACCAAATCAATTCATGTTACTGTTGTATGGGGGGTTATGTTGCATACCCATGTCAACGTGGACTTTGGCACTTGTTACAGCTAAACTGACATCATTGGTCAAGGAAACATTGATGCAGTAGACACCAGAGTCATTGAGGAAGTGGTGGAGTACCAGCTGGCACTCTTCTGATGGCTCCACCATGTTGCACACTGAGTGAATTGGCCTCAAGCACTCAGAATCCAAAAGCACACTGCAGACCTCTTTGGGAAGGCTGCAGGAGAAAGAAAGTGAGTAAAATCTAACTGTACACTTTAAAGTGTGCCTATTTTTACTCATTTAGAGGTTCTTGCTTTGATTCTTGGACTCTACTAAATAGCTTTGCACTACCCAGAGTTCAAAATAACCAGTTCTTAATCAGATACTGGTTCAACTGTCTTAAACGTCTTAAATGTTTTAACTTTCTTTCGATTCCCTTTAAGCCAACTTTCTTCTGGTTCTTTTCTTCCGAAGCCAAATTTCTTTTCACAAAGAGAAGGCTTAAATAGGTTTGATAATAATAATAACAACCAAGAACAGAAGTAAAAGGGGGGAAAAGAACATTTGAAACAAAAAAAATAGTGTATATACTGATGAGTGTTATAATGGTTATCCTTTCCCCTAATTTCTTATCACTAAAGACATACATAAAGGCCAAAATCACATATTAGTCATATAGGAAGCTGAGGCCTCATATGGAAGACATTAATTATTCAGCACATTCATATTGTGGTAGAACAGGAGACCTGTAAGCAGGACAAAGTAGACTGGACTTCACATGGTCAAATTGTTTCTGCATGTCTGGATTTTCTTTCTTGTTTGGAATCATATAAGCAGGGACAGTCGTGAATCCATAGTGTCTTAGATATAGTTATTTGCACCACATAATAATGCAGTGCAAATAATTCATGCTGTTATGCGAATAAGATCAAAATCTGCTGCTTTCTAATTAACATGGTTATTATTTCTCTATTTCATAGCCATTTACAATCGACTATAATAAAAAATAGACACTGAAAACAGATTTTAATGTTAAAAAAGGATCCATTTCTCCTGATTCAATTAGTTGGACTTGGTTACAGTATGACAGAGCTCATATCTTAGCAGATCATCTGTACGATTATGTTATCATCCCCTCAAAAACTTCCTGAGGAAGCAGACAAACGTTCAGCTACTCTCCCCTTGGCCTCAGACTCACACACGAAACACTTTGACAGTCAATGTTATCAGGAAGGCTGAGTGCTTGGAGCCATCTGGAGCCTGTTTACAAAGGAGCCTGTGTATAAACCGTTCTTACTATTGGAAATGTTCCACCTCTGTGAATGTAATAAGATGACTAGATTTCCTTTAGAGGCTTTCATTTATTCTGTGGCAGCTTAAAACATGGTGCAGGACCACTCACCTTCCCAGGCAGGTCACGGTGACATCCAAAACATTTTTGTTCATCCTGGGTGTTGCCATCACTGTATTGTCCATGTGTACAATCTCTACTTTTTCAATTCCCTCTGAAAACAAAGACGCAGAGAAAGAATCTCACTGATAATCACCTTTTAATTTGTCTCTGGCTGTGTTTTTTACATTTAAGGAAAAGGGTACAAATAAAACTCACCAAATATTTCTATGCTGGTGCAGAAGGATCCATAACGATATATCACACAATCGTCATCAGAGGATTTTTTGTCGGCATCCCTCTTAACCAGCACAACAACTGGAGCTTGTCCCGTGAGTGTGACTGTGCGCTTAGTGTCTGGTGAGAACAGCCAGAGAATTATTGCACAAACAATTCATACTGGCATTTGTAAGTTGCACCAAAGACACATCAGCAACTTTTGCAAATTGTTTTGGCTGCTGTGAAACAAGATTTGCAACATCTTTAATTTTACAACTGCATCAGGAGCGCAAACTGATGCAAAAGCAAGAAAATGCAAGACAGACAGCTGTTAGGTTATTAAGATGAAATTTATGGAGTAAGATTAGTTTATATGCATGTTTATTCCTGGATTTCCTTACTTACTTCACTGCTCCTTTAACATGTCGACTCTTATTTTGGTGCGTTTTGTAGCTTCATAATCAAATCACATGGAATAAGGTAAAATGGACTGAGATCTCCCAGCCAGCATGCAAATCGCATGTAAAGATGATAAAGTCCAACACAGCTGTTTGAATTTGCTCAGCTTGCTTTGTACAATGGTGGTGTTTCAAAAAACATTTACATTTGAGGAAATCACTCAATGATCTTATCCTGATCATCTGACAGTTCGCTTGCTGATATGTTTGCCCTTTAACAGGATGCTTTGTTGTTTCTGCACATTTTAATAAGCTCCAGTATTTGACAGGGAAAGTATCTGAAAGTAATAGATATTTAATAGATTCCCAGATATTTTTCTAATCCACTCTAGCCACGTCTGTAGATGGACATGTGCGGCATGCACGTGGCAGCTGCCAGTCCATGGTGTGCATGAAGTAATCCATGAATTGTCTCTTTGTGCAAAACAAGAATCTCAACTGATGTATGACTGTAAGGCGTGACTGCTGAGTCACTCTCAAGTCATTCAGCGGCTTGACAAAAAGGAAAAGTGACAGACGGTTGAACATTATACATTTAGAATCTAAAATCTTTATCCTTATATAATCTTTTTGAATCTATAACTGCTGGTGTGAAATGCAGAAGTCCAGTGCAGGTTACAAGTTTTTACATCTAACAATGTCATTTAGACTCTTAATGTATGCTAAAATACATTTTTATAAGCGTTAATATCTCTGCCATAGTTTTTAAAGTTTCAGTAATAGCAGGCCGTTCAATTTCAGATTTTATATTTAATGTATGTAATGCAATGAATCACCAGTTCACAACAAAAGACCCTAAAATTTTAGCTATAATATAGCAAAAGAATCCAGCGAACAGACCAATCAGATCACTTGTGAACAGCACTTGGCCACAGTGGGAACAAAGAACTCCGTCTCAAGAGGAAGAGACTGCCGTTTGAGGTTTGGATTTGAGGTTGAGGGACAAGAGGATGATGGAGAGACCAGGTGTATGAAACAACTGTACATAATGCTTTAATGAGAAGTCTGTGTGAGTTTTATGTGTACGAATCCTGCACATGTTTCCTCATGTGTGGCTAAGCTTGAAACATTTATCTTCCAGGAAACTTTTGACTATTTTCATGCAAATGTTGCTCACCTGCTGTCAGCCTGTTCCCCGCCTCTCTGTGAGCTAGCAGCTGGTTGATGGGAGACGGAGTCTTTTCCACAGTTGGCGTTTCCTGGGCCAACTGAGTGTTGGGGGCAGTGGAGGCCTCGTACTCGGTGTTGTCCTCTTCCGTGTCCGAAGGACCAGTGTTGACATTTACACCAACTGACTTGGTGGAAACCAGAACAGGCCCAGCAGACGCCAGTACAGGAGCTTTCACTGCAAACATATTCATTTACGTTCATGAAGGCAGGATCAGTATTACACACATATCTATCTGTCTGCTCTGCATTTCTCTCTCCTCTTCTCCCTCACTCCTGAACCAATCAAAGCAGATGGCAGCCCTTCACTCAGACTCATTCCCTTGTTGGTTTCTTCCCCTAAAAAGATCGTTCTTCCTCCCTTTCATCACCACTTTCTTACTCATAGTGGATCACTGGAGTTCTTTACCTTATATTATAAAACACTTCCTGTATTTGCTCACAGTAAACTTTAATGTTTTAAACTTGTGCTCATCTTGAACTTAACTTCTGATTATTGCTGCTCCTGTCACCAGGGGGCAGCGTTTTACAAGTTGCTGTGTTAAACTGCTTTCAGATGCACATTTTTTCTGTTTGTTTGTTTTGTTTTGTTTGGGGGGAGGGGGGGGGGTCTTTTTTCTTTTTAGCTCCAGCCCCATTTGCTTAAGAGATTTTTCCCATTCAACTCCTGAAGAAAGATATGATTAACTAACTGCACCATCTTGTGGTTCAAATAGGTATTACATAAACGTACAGCCTGACCATAGTTTAACTTCATTTGATATCTCACATTATTATTTTATATATAAAATCATTTTGGTTGTTCTTTCATGTTTTGTTGATAGTTTTTAGACATTATATACTTTGCATAAAGATTTCAGTTTAAACATGTTATTATATCTATTGCTGAATTTTAAGGAAGCAACATTAATTGTTTTTATTATGGGTATTTGTAAATTCCACTGTTGTATTTGTCACATTTTTAACATGCTGTGAGTCTGAATGACTTCTACCATGACCGCATCTCTCTTGTAAAACAGATTTTTATTTCAATGGGACTTCCAAGTAAAATAAAGAGAATTAAACAAATAAAATGTAGTGTAGTGCTTTGCATTTTAACTACACTTTCACTTTGGCAACCCAAAGGTCGCTGGTTCAATTCCAGCTAGAGACACAAATCCCTTTGGGCAAGGTTGTATCAGGAAGAGCCTCCAGCATAAAACTTTGCCAAAGCAAACATGTGGAGTGACTCGCTGTGGGATCTGGCAAAATTCACTTTATTTTGGCTACTTTATTATGTTTTAATTCATATTTTCACTCCAAATGTTGAATTCATCAGCAAGTGAGAGTTAATGTAATCATCTATGTGCATAATAATACTGACACAGTGTTGACTTGACATTTGAAAAGAAAAAAATGGAAAAAAACAAACCTAAATCTAGAGAATAATGAGAATAATATTTTTCATGTTAGTAAATGACTCAGACTCACTAAGTATTTTTATGATCCTTTAATAACTGTGTGCTACCTGTGGTGCCCGGATTGTTAGATGGACCAGGGGTCTTGGTTGGGGTATCCACTGGTGGGTCACAGGCCTTGTCCGGGATGACCGCCTGGATCACCACTTTAGGTTTGAATGAGCCTGAGCTGATGTAGGTGTGAGTGACAGTCAGCTCTCTGGAAATCAGAGCCCCGCTTGCATCCCCAAAGTCCCAGTTGAAGGTGATGTCTGCGTTGCTGAGGTACTCGCTGGGGTCGTGGAGAGTGATGGTGAAGGCGATCGCCCTGTTCTGGATGAAGCGCATGTCGGCCACCTCGATGTCATTGACTTGGTCCAAAGAGACAGCGAAGGGGATTTGATCTGAGGAGGACGCCAAAGCATGATGTTAACAAATAAATGAGCAACAGATTTGCATTTCATGACTATCATGAGAGAACGTGAGAGCAAATATTTCCCCTCACTCCTTTATTTTAGGCTTTATTAAGCAACAAACAGATTTATTATGCTTTTGATGAATGTTTCAGTTAGCATCTTATTATGCAGTGCACTCTTATTTTATTTCATGCATATCTCTACTAAATTATAATTCCACTATTTTGTTCCTTTGCCTGACCTGAACGCTATGTTTCTGTTTTCTGTCTGTTACTAACCAGTGATGGAGAACTGTGTGGAGGCATATCCCAAAGGAATGAACTTCTCTTTGCTGCGGTAGTGGTAGATAACGATGTCCATGGTGTAGGAGCCCAGAGGGATGTCATCTGTGCCGATAGTCAGGGAGGAGGAGGGCCCGTCTGCCACCTGCCAGTACTGACCTGCCAAATGAGCAGCAGAAGCCCAGTGAGATAACACTGAACAGATCGTTTAAAGAGAAACTGAAGTGCTTTTCAATGCTTTCTGACTTGTATATAGATATACAGTCATAATAAATCTCAGTACAAGAAAACAAAAGTTTCAGCTTCAAGTTTCTTCACCTCTCTTTAGCATCGTCTGTTACTTTGGATGTTTAAACCCAGGTATTTAAACTCACCTGCCTTCACTACCTCTACTCCTTGTTTACCTTTCCACCTGTTTCCCTCTAATTCACACACATATATTCCTCTTCACTCCAGAGCATCTCCACCACTCCAGGCTCTCCTCCACTTGTTCTCTGTTCTCACTACAGATCACAATGTAATCACAGCCCCACCTTCAGTCCGTCTGCCACTCCCACTGCACACCTCACCACTGTCGTGTTTTCCTCATAGAAGCATTTCATTTTGTTATTCATCTACTCATTTATTAATAGAAGTGAGCTCCTCTCACCCCAGGTCTTCCACACAAACACGTAGGCGGGTTTCTTGTCTTTTTTCACTAGCGTTCCATCAGGGAACACAGCCTCCCAGTCTGTGTTCTGTGTTGGGTATACTGGCTCAGACTCAAGATGCTTTGTTCCTGTAACAGGAAGAGAGATTCTAATAATTTATGATTTCACAGATAAGCCCCTGACATGCTGTTGTTAAATAAGTGATGGTGCAATGTGGAAAGTTATTATAATTCATTACTATTCTTCCTGTGGGGACTGGCCGCTGCAAAACACTTTTAATTGCACTGATTAAATAAATGCATTAAGTCACTGAGGGTCAAACGTGCATGCGTTACCATTGATTACGCAGTCTTCAGCCCAAACCACGTCTCCATCAGGCAGCACCTTTTGTTTGTGTGGAAACTGCAGGTCAATAGTGAAGGTAACTCTGGCTCCAGTCAAAGTTGGGGAATCATTTCCAACATTAAACGTCACTTTTCCTCCTGTCCCAAAGACAGAAATGAAAGTATCTGTCAGTATAATACTTCATTCAGGACAATAAAAAAGCAAATAAATGAATAAAATAAACATCTTTAAAGATAGACAGACAGACAGACAGACAGACATTTAGATTTAGATTTAGATTTAGATTTAGATTTAGATTTAGATTTAGAAGAGATAGTTTACAACTGATGTACCTTTCCAAGAGTCTTTGTATCGTGGGTCTCCATCTTTCCAGATCGGGTACATCTTGGTGTTCCATGACGGGTAACGAGTGAAGCGATTTTTGGGCTCTGAAATATCGGAAATAAATATTTAAAACAGAATACAAACTCTCCTCCATACTAAAGATTTAATTTGTTACTGTGGGTTTAAAGCTTTCTTGTAATTCTCTGTTATCTGGTAGTAATTAAACAGAACGGGTGCCATTAAAGGGAGTTGTCCCAGTGATTAAAACTAACTTTTATAGTTCTCACAAACCTCTTTGTTGTTTCTTACAGCAGCCCAAAAGTCACTGTTGTTATTTATTTATTACTGGAGCTATGATTTGATTTATAAAATATAGCTGAAGATGGATAAATAGATGAATGAGGGGTTTTGCAGTATGGAGCTCTGATCTCAATCCCTCTCATGTGATGCTCAGCTGAGTGTGTGTGATTAACAGCGTCACATGCTGGGTTGAGTTTGGATTAAACCTATTGGCAGATAAAGACTCTCCAATTATGAATTTAGCCTCAGTTATTTTACAGCAATCACTTTCCTCTTTCAGTCAATTCATGGAAAACCTTGAGTGAACATTAGATGTGTAAAAAGTTTACTCCGGAGCTGAGGCAGAATTTAGTGACAGCCACTCAACTTTATTATTTATTCAAGTTTTGGGTTTTGTTGCCCATCATTTAGGAAGAAAGCTCTTCAAAGGCTGGATAAGAGGAATTATTACAGCAATCGGTAACTCCCAGCTCTTTTTTATTTACTGTAAGTTTTTAAAGTGAGTGTTTGGCTTCTTGTTCTGCAAAGACTGAATTCTGTGTTATTCATGTGTCATGTCTTTCATGCATGGTTGAGTAAAGAGGTCAGAGGTCACATCTTATTGACCACAACATTGTACCGTTTTATTACACATGACTCTGCATATACATGTCGCTCTTTATGTTACTACACAGGTTGTATTTCTTATTTGTGAAGTGACAAAACATTAAGTTTAAATTCCCTCTCTGAGGAAACCTGTGATCAAAATTAAACAGACATGCTGAAGAAGCTTTTATCAAATATTCACAGATTTCTGTGGAAGTATGCAAAGTAGAGCCATTTTAGAGAGATAATTCTTCATTTGCATTTCAGAAAACTTGTAATATAAAAATAAGATTCTCAGTGTAAATAATCATCTACACAAGTTTCATGGTAATACCACATCTAAATGTTTCTATTTTTACCCCATATTCATAAAATAATCTAAAGAGTTGTGGCTTAGAAACAAGAAATAAATAGATTGTATTATTTTTTTCTTTGTACAGTGAGCAATTTTCTAGTTTAAAAAAACAAATATGACGGATAACATGAAAGAAATCAAATCAAATTTGTATTCTTCGGGGTTCTGAAGGTACTTGGACATTTAAAACTGTTGTGTGGACAAATGAATTCCATAAAAATGTAACTAAATCTGTGTAAAATACACATAGTAATGTTTTAATCACTCACATCTACAATCTCAGTAACAGAATGCTACTACTTTACTTCTACTACTTTAAATGAATGGTTCAGTTATTTGCAGAGATTCATATAACAGTACACAATAACATTTTAACACACCCAAAACTCACAACATTATAAAAATAGTCTTCCAGTATGGCAGTAAAATGCCAGTTAAATATTAATGGAGTGTATGAAACTTGGGCATATTTATAATTATTAATATTTCTTCATACTTCAGCTACTTTTACACAGTTGATTTTTAAAGCTTTCTCCAGGTTGTTTGTTCATTTTTACGTTTGTGATGCTGAATCAAAATTTCATCCTAATACTGAAAATTCTCTCTTTAAATCTGAAGATTTCTAATCTAAATCATACGTGACTCTGCGTCTTCCTCTTACTGCTTAAAGCATTTTTAAATGAAAAAGCATTTTCTTTACTCACTTGCCACAGTTTGTGAAGCTGCTGCCACCAGCACCAAAAGTACAGCAGACGTCCACATCATCTCTGTGAAATATCCCGTTAGTGAGCAGCAGGCAACAGAAAACTGGCTTTATAAACGGTCTGATGTTTGACCTCACGTGATGCACTAGCAGCAGAAACGCCTTCTTCCTCCACTCAGAGTTCGGGGCGCCTGAAGCAACAGGCCTGGTGTGCATAGAGTCAAAGCTCGTCTCAGGGATTACAGTCACACCTCCAGCTGGGAAAGAGCCACACGATCACTTAAGGAATGTTTACGGTAATTCCACATTTAACATAGGTTCACAAGTTCACAAGTAAAAGTCTAGTAAGTACTTTCACTCAAATTCTGCATTGACCTACTTAGCATTACTCTACTAACATCACATTCTACGCTACATTTAAGAGGAAAACATTTCACTTTTTACAGTACATTTTTACAGTTGACATTAGTATTTATTTTGATTATAAAACCTATATAAAACATATAATTTATGTACTTAATTACTCAGACTCGGTTCAGGCTCCAGTTTAGCCAACCTAGATACTAAAATGATACAGTGGCATTAAAGTATCATTAAGCTACATGTCATCTAAGGACTTAATGCATTTTTGCATTGATTTTACTTTTTTCTTAAATTTTTTTATTACCAAGTAATAAACATTAGTGATATTTATTATCATGCTAATGTGGCTTTGTTTGTTTTTTTCAGTTCAGCTCAGTTACAGTTAATTTTCAGTCGACTTCGTCCTTTCAGTTCAGTTTCTATCATTTGAAAATCTTTCGTTTTCAGTTCGACATCAACATTACAATTGATGTTATTTTACAAATGTTTCATTTTATGAAGGTAACTGACTCCCATATCAGTATTTATTTTACTTTAATTAATTTTATAACCTTATAATATAATTTGTAGTAATTTATGGTCAATTTTTTAAATTTCATCTAATAAAATATTTTTCAGCCTGGATTCAGTATTTAGTTTATGCAACTGTAATAACTATATAATTAAAATAATTCTGCATTAACATGTAACTTCAGATTTTAATTTAAAAATAAAGTTTACATTTAAACAAACATGTCTGAAACTTTCAATCTGTTCATATTCATCAGATTGAGAGAAACACATATTCTGTCCAATCCATCTTTAATTTGATTTATTTATTGTTTGTTTTTATACCGACGCAGAGATAAAGAGAGTCTTTGATCATAACTGTTAAAAAGAGTTCAAAAACATCAGTTGCACACCGAGATTCCAGCACTATAGACAACATTGTGATATAAAATTATTACTAAGTATTCAGATGTAATGCTTACTGTCAGTACCTGCATATTTGCATCACTTCAAACGTATTGTAGTTATTCTGAAGCATTATTAACGTGAACAAATATATAAAAATCTTTGTTACGATACACCAGGATCCCCTTTAAATCATGAGGGTGAAGCTAAACGGACTAGTGTGCATGATGTGAGGTTAGTTTGTTTATTGGTTTGTTTGTTTTTTTAATCTTTTACCTTTTTGTATGAAAATGTATGAAAGAAGAGAGAGAGAGACTCTGTAACCATAACAGCACAAAAGTGTACAAAAATAACTGCTGCATGTTACTGATCCTGGACTGTTGACAGTAATTCATATGATAAAGCTTAAAGTGTTATCATATGAATGTCATTACTTGTTATATACTTTTTCAAATATCACAAATATTATCATTACGTTTATAACTGTTTACTTGTGTAATTATCCAAACCTTTATACGTTTTCTGCTTTTTGTATTTGTTTTTTGTACTTGTTTGTTTTTTGATTGTATTTAGATCTAATGTAAATCATCTGCCAGCATAATGAAAGACAACTTAATGATTCAACAGAGTTCAATACACCAGGAACAGACGATACTGCATTCTGTTGGTCTTAAAAGTAAGTATGAAAGCTCCTAAATCTCTCCAAAAGTCACCTGATCCATCTCTATTATGTATTGATTTACACTGAAATGCTGTCAAATCAAAATCATAACAAACTGAACATAAATAAATGCATTTTTAAAAATGCTCTCAATCTGTAGAAGTTATAGCAGTTATATGCTTCACTGTGGCATTGAGATACACCATAATATCTGAAATGTTATGTAAAATGCACAATGGAGAGGGTTTGTTTTTTGGGTTTTTTTTACATTTTATTCTAACAATAGGTCACACACAATGCTAAGCGAGGCCTGCAGAAAGAAATGGGAGGAATGCAACCTTAATGAGGATTACTGAAGGGCTTGTGACTCCTTAAATTCATCCGGCTTTGTCCTTCCACCAACTTTAAAGTCACTCTGCTCAAAGTTTTATTGTCTCCGTATCATATGCCAAACGGCCACACGTTTTAAACCTCTTTTCAAACAATGTCCACATTCACAGCAAATCCTGATCAGACCTTTTTCATCTGCTGAACGTGAACCCTGTAACACCCCTCAGGCCTCATCTCCAACATGTACCGCCCCTTAGCATGAAAATAATGATAAAATAATGCAAAAATTTAAAGAAATAACAGTAGATTAGTCGTAGATTAGAAAGATTTCATTGATCAGCTGCTAAAATGTTACTAAGTTGTAATAACAACATTAATTAAAATTTTAAAAAAATTAAAGCTGTGATTCCAAACCCAGTATAACACACTAATCCAAACCAAGTGATGTGGAGAAAAAAATATTATAATTTTGCTTCAGAGTTCTGTCTTTAGAGATTTTTTGATATTACTTAATGTACACCAGATTTCAAGACTGTTATACACACATTTCATTCAAGATGTAAACCCCCTCCTGAACACTGGAAATGAGGATGAAGACCAACAAATAACCTCCTGCAAAACAAAACTTTGACTGGACCCTTAATTGTGTTTCTACAAGTTACATAAAATGGGATTGATGGTGGTATGTTGTTGCTATCTGCAAAAATCACAGATGAATATAAGACTGGACCAATCCTCTTATTTAACTGCAAGAAAATGAACCTCCACTTGTTGCTTTAGCTTTGAAGCTTTTATTTTACTTCCTGGTGTCAAAATTCAGTGTAAACTCTAAAACGGACTTTTTCTCCTTGATGTGACCTGGTTAGGAGGCTTTGCCACTCCAACATGAAGATCTTCTGTCACAGAGTCAGTTTAAGCCTGTCTCAAGTCGGCAGAGAAAGAAGGTGCACTACGGTGGACTAATGTTGCCTTTTATTCATCTCCATATTTGCTATGGGAAGCTGCACTGGTTTGGGAGTAGCTTTGTGTGTCACATTTGCTGTGAGCCCGTGGCTGTGATGGGATTGGATTGGATTAATTGAAGGCAGGTGTATTTGACTGCAGTGATACTCTAGTCGACGAATAGCCCACACTACAAATGCTGCTTTGATATTTTGTCTCTCTGTGCAGGTGTGTCATATGGCCAGATCTAAGACGACTCTGTGCAGGCCAGGACTATAAGCCGCAGCCTGAAGGCAGAGTTGGGTTGCTGAGGCTGGAGTGATTACTGGCCTTCTACTTACTGGGTGGTGGGTCTGTGGACAACTGCTGATCCCTGTTAAAGTCGTTGACATGTAAAATACAACTGACTTGGGGCATTGTTGACTCTGGCCTTGGATTGTGTGTTTTATCCATTTTGCAACTGCGACACTGGACTGTTTTATGCTTTCATTTTTGTGCCATAGGGAGGGGTTTTTATTTATTTATTCTGACTAATAGTAAACTCAAATTAAATTTCTATCACCTTAACAAACATCACCAAACACACAAACTGTTTGTGTGCAGTTTGTCTCACAGTGTGTTGCTAGCTAAAGGTCCAGCTGCTGTATTTCACAGGGAAGAAACAAAAGAGATGGACAAAGATAAGAAAGACAGGACAGGAGAGGAAGAAGAGACGTTAGATTTAAAGGTAAGGATTCCTCATTTAAAGCTGACATGCAAGTCCTCGTGTTTTTAAATCAACTATTGGGTCTGTACATGTGACATTGTGTTTTTTATATTAAGAAACATGCTGCTAAACAAACTGAGGTAAACTAACTGTGTTATTTACTGTGACATGAAAATCTAATAATATAATATAATATAAAGACAGCATAAACAGTGTACTGTCAGTGTAGGGGATGGAAGTCAGCCAGGAGAACTTTTGAGACATCTGCTGACATCTTGTTGAATTCAGTTGTGTAAATCCACAAAGAGCAGGAGGTCAGCTGATCACAGCCTGTACAATATGAAAATCTAGTGGAACTCTCAGTAGTGGGTTAGGGTTAGCCCACAATGAGTCAACTGACTTTTAGGGTTGCTGAATCCGCTTTAACTCCTTACCTACACTTTTTCCTCTTTAGAGGCAAAGTCATCCTCTTCAATGTAGGCAACAGAAAATAGAGCTGTTTTTATTTTCATATTTCTTCTCTGCTGATGTTCTACTTAACCAGTTCAAGCTGAGTTACCTTCATTAGGATTAAAATTTAGACTGAAATCTCCTGCTTTGGATGTTAGTGTTCCTATCTACTAAAATTATTTTAATACTACATTAATATAGCACAAGGTTCAGTTAGCTTTGCATTAAAATAGGTGGTTTGAAGATTGGGGGCGGATTTGAGGGCAAAAGTGGGTCTAACCTGCTACTAAAAAGGTATCACTAATGAGTTGTATTTAGTTAGTTTTCAATTAAGTTTAATTCAGTTGTATGTATATAGTGCTAAATCACAGCAATAGCTGCCTCAAGGCGATTTATACCGTAAGGTAAGACACTGCAATAGCACAACCATCACACCGCGGGCTCTGTACGTGCACACGCCTGCAGGGTGTCAGCCGCAGCGGTGGGAGGCGCTGTAACAAACTGAGTGAGAGTGGAGGAGCTGAGAAGGAGAGCAACTCCGGTTTGATTGGAGGAAGTAAACACATCAACAAAGAAAGATGGCCGAAGTGATAGAGCTGCAGAAGCTTAAGGTTGGTATTTCCCTAAAATATGCACTTAATAACCCGCATTTGGTCGGTTTTTAAAGATAAAGATAGCTTTTAACCGGAGTTAGATGCAGGACCGGAGGTCGGGGTTACGTTAATTAACCGTTTTGAAGGACAAAATGACGTCCGGCTGAGAAGGCGAACACCCGGCATGTGTTCAAAGAGCTAACGGCGGGCTAACGTTAGAATACATCGGCTAAGGAGGGAGAAAAAACATTAAATATGAAATTAATGTTAAATAACAAATACTGTCATATATATATGCACAAAGTCACCTACTGTCTCTGTCCTTCTGTAAGAACGTTAACAGCAAGTTAATTTGGCCGAGGCTAGCCCAACATTAGCTTTTAAAAGTGCAGCTCAGTTTACTTGGTCTCTGACTTTACATCCACAAGTGTCCTAAAATGCTGCCGCCAGGCTATTTGCCCTGTGCAAACTTATATCAAATGCTTCGCAGGCAGTTTAGGGTTATATTTTAAAAATGTATTTGACTCCATCTCAGGCCACACAACATAAAAATGAGCAGTATGTGTAAACTCTGTGTGTTTGTGGATTTTATGTGTCCCCAAAGTGTTGGGAGATTCCCGAGTCACAGAAGCCGAAACATTGAACACGACTTACAACAAAGAAATAAAGTAAATTATTAGATAAATAAAATAGCTCACATCACACAAGGGGAGCGACAGGAAGAGGGGAAATGAAACTAAAGAGGCCAGTTAGTAAAAATATAATAAATGAACGAAGGTAAAGATTTTCTGTCTGAGTGTGGTCTGGGTCTGTTTGTTATCTGTGTCCACACATTTGGATGCTCTATGCGTCAGCTGATGGAGGAATCCAAATAGTGTATTTGATTCAAACTCCAAGGGCAGTGATGGAAAACGATTATCTGACAACTAATGCAGAGTAGCCTCCAGGAAAAAAGAAAGAAAGAAAACATACCAGAGTGCATTACATTACATTAAAAGTACTGAAAAGGTGCTAGAGGGAAAAATATCAATGGATAATTTGGTACTGAAATTTCTTTTAAAAGCAACCAATTTTGTTACCTAAATGGGCTTCTTATGTGATTTAATCCAATGAATTTCATGTGTGGTTGTTGTGTTTTCATATTTGTGTGCGGGCTGGAGACATCTATTTTTGACTATCCTAACTAATAGTTAGGGGCATTTTTATTCTGTAGTTTTTCTGGGATTTTTTTTTTTAAGAAGAAGAAAGTTGTCACAGCAATGTTTGTGCAGGCAGTCATATACCTGTGATGCACCCCAGCCAAGACTTGTTTTCTACAACAGAACTGGTCTTGAGCCCCATCCCCCTAATGAAAGCAAGATTGTGCCACATAAAATGGGTTATTCTACATCACTGACACAGAGAATGAAAATTACTCATTCCTCTTTATACTTCTTTAAAGTCTGCCTGAAGGGCACATTCGTAGTAGCTGCACTGTAGGCTAGTTTCTCACAAAAAAATGACAGGTACACAAACATCTGCACTGAGACTTATGCTCACCAACTGATGATGAAATGTATCTTTTGCTGACCCTCACATATTCTTTGACCTTCAAATTTGTCACATCAACATAACAGAAGTAATAGTGTACATAAATAGTAAATGGTCTGTGTTAGATGGATTAATGACCGAAAATGTCAGGTTTAAGTAAATGAACTCTGGTTTTTTATTTGTAGCTTGCTGAACTGAGGCAGGAATGCGATGCCCGAGGTTTGGAGACCAAGGGAAACAAAGGGGAGCTCATCGCCCGACTTCAGGCTTATCTGGAGGAACACGGTGAGGAACAATACCTTTCATACCGTCACTCATTTAACTCGCACGCTTGCACAAAACATTTCATTTACCTGCCTAAATAAAGGGCTTAAAATCCACCAATGTGAGACGTGAGAGAAGAGTCATTTATATCTGAAATTAGCTAGCTAAAACAGAGCTTGTCCATATTTGCTAGATCATCTTTATTCTTGTTGCCAACCCAACATTATACATGAATAATGCATGTATAATGATTTTAAATAAAAGAAATGGTGTAAAGTGTTGTAATAGTTAAACACAGAATCATATTTATCATACCTGATTTTGCTGATAGTTCATTCATTAATTGCTTAATAATAAACAGAGTATACGGTGAGCGACGCTCACCACAAAAGAATGTCTGGCTTTTCAAATGTATGATTTAGTAAAAAAAAAAAAAAAAGTTGTATTGCGTAAAAAAAACATTTTTCTGTGTTTGAATCAAAAAGGGATTATGTTAAAATGAATGCTCATGTGAGAAAGTGCTAAAGACAAATCTTATTGAAGTGGAATTACATGAATAAATGAAAAATAAAGTGACTTGTATTCATACTTGACTGAAGGCTCATATATGGTGTAATTATTGACAAATTATTTTAAGTATAACATGGAAAAGAATCAAATGTAATGAAGTGATTTAAGTGAGGTAACTTTTTCTTAGTTAAAAATGGTTGAAAGGTCGAAGATGGAGAAGACGATAGGGTATGTCTGGATATCAGGTGATTATATATAAATGACAGCGATTCGGTGTCCAGATAAGAGGAGAGAGAGGGGGGGGGGGAGGCAAACAGCCAAGAGAGTATAAAAGAAGGCACCTAGGAACATTCAGCGTGGTTTTTCCTCTAGTTCTTGCAATGAGCAGAACACATCATCTTAAAATTTGGTGCTGAGGGTCCACAGTTAGAAAGTGCAGCAAGTAATGCCATAGGAGCCACCACCACACGAACACTTTGAACCTACAAATTGGTTTCATGTTTTTTTTTCTGCTCATTTTTGCCGTATTACATTATAAATTCAAGAAGATTTGGACTTCGATTGTTTTCTACTGGACATGTTTCCTTACATTCTACCTTTACAGGAGGGAGAAGTGCATCTTCAGGCCTGCATGTTCCCGATCTCCTCTCCAGTCTCTCCCCTTTCAAAGATTAGAACAAAATCAACATTAGCTCAGAGTGTGTTAATTAGATAAGTATAATTGAGGTGATTGATTGTTATTTTGTGATTCTTATTATTAGATTTTGCTTTGCTCCTGCTATATTGCTTTTAAAAATATCCTCCAATTAACATCTAAATTCCCTTTTTAGCACTTTGTGAAACAGTAAAAATCTGAGTATAGTTCATCCATCAGCTCCATTTGAACTCTGCATTGCCTGCTGAGTAATATTCATATGTTCAGTTTAGGGGTAGTTAAAGAAAGAGCCGATTCACACTTCCTGTATTCGGGTGCTGGTCCCACAGATCGACAACCCCTGTAGGTGGTTACACGTGCATGTGATGGGTGTGACATAAATTGTTTCTACAGATGATGCGGATGCATTTTAAGTGTTTTGTTTTGTTTTTAAATATTCTGAAATTTATATTTGTTCGTTCTTTTTTTCTTTCTTTTTTTCTCCTGTTTTCTGAACAACAGAGGAAGATGTGGACGTAGATGATGTACTTGCAGAGGATGCAGTGGTAAATTTTTACAATGTTTCCCACAATATGCTCTCTTTAAATCCGCCTCTCAGACTGTATTGTGGAGAAGTAATTTTTTTAAATGTATTTATTTATCTCAGGACTTCACTAAAGTTGAGAGTTCCAACGACGTAAAAGACGACAAGGATTCTGAAACGATCGAGCCTGAGCCGTAAGTTTATCTTCATTAAATTTACCTTTTTTTGTTCCTTCATCACTTATTGGCTGTGGACAATGTGACATTTGGGTCTCATTCAGTAATATCTGTGTAGAAATGTTCTTACTAAGCAAATAATAAGTATACGTTACTCTCAGATTTATGAAGCATATGCACCAGCGATGTTTGTCCTTACCACTCCTAGGCAGCCAGCAGAAACTAAAATTTATGATTCGCGTCATCTTTTTGACGTTTGAAATTTTACTTTTTTTACTTTCAGGCCTGCCGAGAAGAAGGTGGTGAAAATAACTCCTCCATTATCTGCCAGCGAGGTGTGTACAACCTGTTTGCATCCACTAATGACTTAAATGTGTCAGGTTAAATGTGAGTCAGAGGGGAATTTTAGCTCATAGTAAAGTTCAGTGGTCTATTTTTAGGAGTGTATATGAACAAAACATATAGATTCATGAGCAAAGGTAATACATCAAATGTATAGGTGTAAATGTAAGAGAGATTTTAATAGGAAGTATACAAAGTTTAGAGTTTAGACTTTACTTCATGTACAGCAGTAATGTCAGTTTTTTATCTAATTTGTTGAGCAGAGACTTCAGAAGAGAGCCGAACGTTTCAACCTGCCGGCGTCATCTGAAAGCAAGAAGGCTATACGTGCAGCAAGGTGAGGCCTTACCTCAATTATTTCTTCTTTCAAAATAACAGTACCGGTAGAATAACTGTGCTCGCTGCATTTGGCTTTTTGTCCGAGAACACGATGAATCAAATCTTTATCTCTTTATTGTATCTTTCCAATGTTACTTTATTTTATTTCAGTACTTCAATGAAATCTGGAGCATTTTTTTAAGTGATCTTATTTTTCCTCATAGGCTCTTTTAAATTGTAGTTGTTTTTCAATTTGTTCATCATTTTATATGATATTTATTTTATTGACATTTTTTTGTATCAATAAAATGTGATAACTTAAAAATAGCATAGTTTATGCGACTCCTCCCTGAGTTAGCAATCACTTAGATGAATCAAACATCATCATACATGACAGAAATAATGGTCATGACTTCTCGAGTAGCACCCATGTAGCTCATGAAGCAGATTTATGTTTCAGTAAATCTGTGTTAAAACTGAAACATGTGTTCTTCTATATTCTAGGTTTGGCTTACCTGCTACTTCAAGTCCCTCTCCAGGTCTGTTGTCACTCTTTACTAAACAAATGGTTGTTTTTTTTTATAAGAAATGTATCGAAGCTAAGGACTGACTTCGTAGGCTTGTGTCAAAATATGTTTGTGTTTTTTAATTGAATCTTTGTATTTTATTCAGAATTTATTTCTTTTATATGATGACGTTACAAAATGTTTTATTTTCTAATTGTACTATAGAGAAGAAACATAAGCCTTTGTAAACCTTTATACATGCCTGTATTATTGTAGTGCAATAATAATAGTAATACTATGATAGCACTAACTTATACTACTGCTAGAAAAATCTATTTTTTATAAAAGAAGAATTTTATAATTAATGTTATTTGTTATAAATGAATTCCGTTAAGAAGAATTTAAAATTTCCCAGAATTCATCAAAACTATCAACTAAATTTAAAACAGTTGTACCAGTTTAAACCACAAGATGGGGCAATGAGTCTGTTTCACCTTTAATTAAATACAAGGCATTAGTGATAGCTCATGTAAAATACATTAACATATATGAAAAATATTTTCTGTAAGATTGTGGGTTTTTTTGTGTATCTGCTTGATTTAAATGAGCAGATCATCTCCTTCATGTCAGCTTCTCTCACACCTCCAAATAGCTTTCAGTAGCTTATTTTGAAATCGTTCTATGGAGGTCTCATTCTGACCGCTTGATTTGTGCCTCTGCTCTACGCACTGGAGTGGTTGAAGAACTCACAGTGCAGAAGCAGCATGAAAAGTGAAAAATATCAAGTAATATGCAGAGCAAGACAGATTAAATCACAGAGCAGTTAAATTGGTCAGAAAGGAACTTCCATAGTGCAATCTAAAAATAACAGTTATGCTGAAAGCCATGTGGACGTGTTTGAGAAGATGATGTTCAACTGGAGATCAGCCAATCAGGTAATGTGTTTTTTGGGAATTTTTTTTTTCCCCCATGAGATGTTACCTAGAACTTTTTGATCATTTCATACTCATATGTAGCCTGTGGAGAGCGATGAGTGCAGATATGGTGAACAATACTACCTTTTTAAATGTATTTCTGTATGTAACTAATTTAAAAATAAATGGAAAATACTTTTTTTTTCTGGGAAATTGTTACTGCAGTAGTTTTCATTTAAAGTGAGACTTCATGCTCAGCCAATAAAAGTTGATAGTGCTAAACTAAAATTGCTAAACATAGATTTAATCAGTTGTAATCAGCCACATCCAACCCCTTAACAACAATATTAGTAGCATTAGTATTAGTAGTAGTGTTATTACAAGTATTTCAGTGTTTATTATGGTTTTTCTCACAGTTTTCTACTTTCTGTCTTTCAAACAGGTGTCGTTGTAAACAGTAAAGCTGCGGTAAGTGTCAAAGTAAAAAAAAAAATTCTGATCATTTATTTCTTTATTGCTCCATCTGACTCAAAAAGGACACTGAATCATCATGTTTGTCTCTGTTAAAGGTGAACGTCGATCAGCTGAAGAAGAGGGCAGAAAGATTTGGCATGAACGTCTCATCTATTTCTCAAAAGGTGAGCTCTAGTGTTTTTTTTGTGTGGTGTATAAACTAATGAATCAGGGTTCATGCTGGACATTAAAAAGCCTGAAATTAAAATTAATCAATAAATCAAAATAAAAAATTCCTGTAAAGTTTACTCTATGTATTTATTTTGCAGATGATCTGTTTAAAATTGGAAGAAAAATTGTCATCATTATATTTGTGACACCACAAAACAAACAATAGCGTGATATGAAATGATAGACGTTTTCATATTGTCATAAAATATATGTCATTATATCAAACAGCCCTAATAGTACTTGTTTTTTCTTTATTTATTAACCCTCTTTAACCTCCTAGGACCTGACGTCCACATATGTGGACATCACATTTTGGGTTGTCTAGACCAAATTACGAAATTTTGCTCTACAAGGGCCTGATATCCACTTACGAGAACATCATGCTGCCACTGTTCTATCAAGATTTAAAACAAATGTCCTCTTATGAGGTTAAATGTTGTTCTGATTCTTTTTTTCTTGTCTTTATTGTTTGCCCTTTTATTTAGTTTTTGTTTACTTTTCCTTGAGAATCTGTGCTAATGTTAAGTAATACTATATTTTACAAAATAATTTATAGCTAAATCATTAATATTATACTGACTTTTTCAGATTGAGGAGGATGAGAAGCTTAAGAAGAGGAAGGAGCGGTTTGGAGCCCTAACAAGCGCGGGCTCAGTTGGTGGAGACGACGTCGAGGTACGATTTTGGTTTTGTGTGATTCATATTTCATCACAATGCCATGTGATTTAACCACAGTGAATGAAATAAAGAGGCTGATTAATCTTTTCTTTCTTTTTGTCTCTGCAGGCCAAGAAGATGAAACGTGCGGAAAGATTTGGAAAAGTGTAAATAAAGTGTGAAGTAGGGTTTTTTGTTGTTGTTTTTTTTAAGGGTTTTTTGTGACTGTACATCAGAGATTCCTGAGGATGAGAACCGGAATAGGCTAAAATCAAAAGTACAATTAAATGCAGCTGTATCATTTAAGGTAGTTGAAAAGCACATATTTGGATTTTTTTGTAACGACAGAATTGAAGGGGTGCAAACAGGAGCTTGTAAACAACGCAGAAGTTTCTCAGTTTTAAGATTTTTGCTCATCGTTTCAACTGCATTACAGTCCATTTTTCTAATGTATATCAAGCAAATACAGAAACAAGCAGCTACTTTACAGTAAAAGATGGTTAATTACTCATCATATAATCTTAAGATAAACTGCTCAGTGAAATCAATAAAATCATTTTACAAATGAAACCATTGACGAGGTTGAAATGTTTTGTTCTGAAGCCGTTGCGTAAAGTTTTCCATTAGTGAAAGAGTGTTCCAGTTATGATGAAACCTGTTATGGAAGTGATAACCGATTGAAACATCTAGTAGTTTACAGTAGAAATAGGAAAAGGAAGATTACTGACTGTAATTTGTTCTCACTGTGTGTTTAACTGTACTTTTGATTGATCAGATAGTCTGATTGGGGGTTTTTTGGAGGGGGGCTGGGGCATCACTGATACACTGCTTCAGTTATCTGTCCATTTTATAACATTTTGTGATTTAAAATAAATTGTTTTCAATTTTTTGATACCTGCGTCCTTGTCTCATCACTGTTGTTACTGGAGTTTGATCATCAGTGTGGACCATTTTAGTACTAAAGAACACATTCTGTCGAAGTGTAGTTTGTATTTTCCTCAGTTGTTTATTATCTTTAAATATGGCTGGAGTTGTGTGTTCATATTTCTCTCCAAGTGTGTGAACATTAAGAAATGTTCTTTTTGAGTCAGGCCAGTTAGAGACCCCCAGTTAGAAGTTGTATGATTGTAAGGTTTATCTTCATATTTCACAGAGATAACAGAACAAGGCAAATGTGTATCTGGAGTATTGATTCAAATGACAAAGAGCTTTGCGAGTGTAATTACCCCCTGGTGGGCACTGATGAAGCACGGGGATTAGAGTCAGATAGCTTCACCAAAGGGGGTGCCTGACACACATCGTAGAAAGCAGCCAACAGTCCTTGTCTGAGTGCTAAACGCACGGGCGATGTAAAGTATTTAATTTCAATTTTGCTAAAGTAAAACATTTGTGAGTTTTCGGTGCACTATAAAATGCAAGTAATAATAATTTACCATAACCTTTCAAGTAAGAATTACAGGTACAGTTTGAGTTTGTCTCTTCAGTTTTTCCTGTTTTAACATTTTGTATGCTTTCCTATATCAAGCACATTCTGCTGCTGCTTTACTGGGAATATTTTTTTCACCTAACATTAAGTGACTAGTCATATTACAGTCTAAAAACAGACTATCTTACAAATGAAACAGTCATTCTGAGCTGGTTTTAATCTAAAACAGCTCCGGAGAGGTTCAATTATCAAAGGATCAATTCTTTACTCATTAAAAGTTTGGTTTCAGTGAAGTTTGGGTCATTTTTACCCTTTATTTTCTTTCTTCCCATAATATCAAACAATGTTATGATAGGGAAAATGGTTTAACACATCTAGCTTACAATTGATGCAGTATGACAAAATAATATTTCTGTCCCATTTTGATAAAATGTTGCTGCAGTAACACATTCTAGAGTTTTTAGCTGTACTGTAAAACCTCAAATAACAATATAAACACTGTCTGAAAAACAAAAGCAGTAAAGCGGTTGTAACAGGAATGATGAAAAATCAATACCCAGATGAGTGAAACCCAATAAGTCACAATAAAAAAACAAAAAGGAAGATTTTAAAAAGATATTTTTACAGACATTTGAAGAAAATCAACAATTCTTAACAACATAAAGGCTCATTTGGGCAACATTTCTGCTGTAATTTGCAAACAAATCAAAAGTTTTAAAAGTGATCGGAAAAATCTGAAAATCAATTATGAAACATACAGAAAGCCACTGCAGAGAACTGTGATTGGAATGATTCGACCCTAAAACCAGCAAGAAGCTTTACTGCTGCATTTCAAACTGTTTAAAGACGACAAACCAAAAGGAGAAGAAAAAGTATGAACAAGGTCAACGTTAACACTTTTGTAGCATGTACTTTTAAAATAACAGTTCAATATCTGCGGTTCACTGATAAGTTTTGTTGTGTAAATTAGTGCTCACTGTTAAAAATCATGTCCACTCAGAATTATCTGTATTTTAAACTTCCTGGTGATCACCTCATCACTCCTGCTAATGTGCCCTAACCAACTGAAACCCCCCCTCACACCTACAGAAAGAGGCCGCTCCCGCTTGAAGTTTCATGACACAATGAGGGTGATTAGTCTGAACAACTCTGTATTGATATGGAGCAAAAACTGCTGTGGGACAGAGACAGCCTCAACCACCCAAATACAATACAATCAGAAGTGGGCTTTCACCATTAGTACTTTGTGACAATACAACGTGTCAATTATTTGACACCTGCATGGCTTTTCAGTCTGTCACCAAGCACATCTGTTTTTTATTAAGAGGATTAAGGATTAAGAGGTCCCAGCATTCCCTGCCTGGATATTAGCAGAGAAGTGGGTACAAAAAAATAAATAAATAAATAAATAAATAATAAAAGAGAAAATAAAGTGGTACGCTGCAGATGACCTCTCAACAGGAAATATGGGGTTTGTTTTTGATGTGTTAAAATTGACCTTTTCACCTTTTATATTAAGGGGAAAACCTTAAGAATATTGGCCAAATTACCAGATTTAATTTTAAATAAAAAACGGAGCAATTTTATCTTTCACCACTGACTGAAAACGCTGTAATGGAACCTGATCTACATCATTTAATGATTCAATTTGGGATTTTTTTTTATAAAACCTTTTTTTGTATCAATGTGCTCCAAAATAGTGGTGTGCAATAAAATTGTTATGTGACCCCTTAAAACACATGTACTCACACACACACACACACACACACACACACACACACACACACACACACACACACACACATATATATATATATAAACTAACCCAGGTAGAGTTAGGTTAACAGAAATACACCGCCCATCTGTGAACTAAGATGTAGGTCTATTAGGTTATGTTGTGGTGAACCTTGGTTTGGGGGATGGGTGTTCATACTGGAGTGCAAAATTAAAACCAATGGAAGATGGGCAAGAAAAGTTCAAAGCCATCAGGTGCTCAGTTTAGAGAAAAGAAGAGGAGGAGAAACGAGCAAAAGATACAGGAAAGCAGATGTGTCATTGGATAATGGCAGGTCATCCTGAAACAATCAGAATCAGAATACTTTATTAATCCCTAAGGAAATTATGTGTGTTACAGTTGCTCCAAGAAGAAATGGTAAAAAAAAAAAAAATAGTAACAGTAACAGACTAAACTCCAAACAATACATTATCTTACAGATTTTACACATTTAAGAAATAGCACTATCACTCAGTTCTAAATATCAAGGATTAACAAAGGTGATTATAAATAAATATCAAGAAAATTGACAAGAATATTCCAGAGTAGAAAAGAGCGCGTGTAAAAAGGGTGTAACTATTGCAGGGTTCACAGTGTGTTAGATGGAGGAGTTGTACAGAGAGATGGCCACAGGCAGGAATGATTTCCTGTGTCGGTCAGTGGTGCTTTTTGGTAATCTCAGTCTCTCACTGAAAGTACTTCTGTGACTAGCCAGCATGTCATGTCATGGAGTGGGTGGGAGGTATCATCCAACATTGTCTTTATCTTGGACAACATCTGCCTCTCAGACACCACCCTAACGGAGTCCAGCTCCATCCTCACAACATTACTGGCCTTGTGGATCCGTTTATTTAGTCTGTTGGCATCTGTGACCCTCGACCCGCTGCCCCAGCATGCAACAGCATAGAAGATAGCACTGACCACAACAGAGATACAACAAGATAACATCAATTAGTAGGGATAGTGAAGTGTCACTTGGCTATGATTTTAAAAAGTAGACACTGATGTAGCATACTGAATCTTCTCTGGTGAAATTCAGTATGGTTCCGACAACAGTTTTATGTTAATGTACAATCATTAATATGTTTTATGTGTGTGTGTGCTGTGTTGGGCAAACTTTGATTAAATTGAGGAAGACTGATATATCGTTTAGCTTTTGAGCACCTATTCAGGAGAAGTTTCACTCATCATCCACTAAAGGGTAGTTAATCATATTAATCAAGGAAGATGATCAACCTCTTTGGTCATTTGGCTTGATCATGTCAAGTGTCAATTAAGTCAGGTGATTAACTAGATTGTTATTCCTCCTACAGCATCATCTCATATACACAGATTTTTGTACTGCAGAAGTCTTTAGTGCTGAAGGGAAAATCCCGGGAAAAAAAAATCTGGGACAGCATGGCTGTCGGGACGAGTTTAGCGTTAGCATAGAACTTTCTAACATAGCACTATTTGGTTATGGACAGATAGGCTAAGACTGTGATGTTAGAGGCTGACCAAACAGGCATATGAGGGAAAATGGAAGGGAACGTAGCTCTCTCAGTGACCGTGGCTAATCATATAACTGGCCACCATTTATTGCCCAGCTTTAGCATGCTTTCAAAAGCAAGTAAAACCCCAGACACACAAGCCTAGAGACTTGTTTATGACAAGTTTCAGTTGAAGATTCTTACTGAGAACTTTAATATTAGACTTCCTACTTCAGCTATTTTTTGCAACTTATCTTCTCCTCTTATGGGCCAGATGGTGGAGTTAAACTTCTCACCCATGGGGGCGGGCCTAAGTGCCTAAATGCACTGGTTTTGCGAAATCAGTGATAATAGCAAGTTTATTAATGCAGCACTTTTAAATTTTTGATTTAGACTGTGTTTCACATTGTTATTAGATTCCATTCATACTTGACGTTTACAGCTAGGGGGCGGGGTTTGGGAAGGGGCTTGTGGTAAGGTAGCACCATGAGTAAAGGTATGTGCACTTTTAGTCAGTACCTAGGAAGAAAAGTGGGCGTATACTGATGCAGGACAAGGAGATTCACCTCTTGAGCTGTGCGGTGTATGGAGCACAGAGGCTGTAGCTAGCTTACCGGAGATTTCGCTTTTGGCTGTTACAGCGTAATAACAAGAGAGATCGTATGAGACTTTAAGTTACGTTTTGAGACCCCTCTGCGCTTTGGAGACCTCTGCTGTACCGTCGCTCGAGGCGCGCTGACGTCGCCGCCCGGCGTGACGTGTGTTCCTGTGACGCGCAGAAATTTTAAACTCTCGTCCTTCTCAGTGATGGCGGCTTCGTTTCGCTCTCTCCCCGCAAGCAGTAACAACAAATGGTACTTCACCCGGCAGCAGATCGACAACAGCCCATCTCGGCGAGCTGGACTTGATCCCGACAAGGAGCTCTCATACAGACAACAGGCGGCGAACCTCCTCCAGGACATGGGACAGCGGCTCAATGTGTATCCTTTTGTCGTGAGCTCTTGTTAGCGCTCTAACTTTAGCTTCTCTCCCGAGCCGGCTCGGAGAAGGAGTGTGGCTGGTGTTTGTTAGTTTGTTGTTGTCTTTTGTTCGACGGTTTCACGTTTGTTTTTGTCTTCCACTTCTGTTTAACGCTGTGGAATTTGGTTTTACAAGGTGTACGTGAGCTTACAAGCGTTACGCGATAGCGGCGTAGTGGGCTAACCCTTGGGCCGCAGAGGCCTGTGTAGTCGGCGGCCTCCAGGACGTTAGCATGTTAGCGTTAGCTTCACCACTGGTAAATATCAACGAATAAACGCAAATTAGAAGGACAATGGGCCACGTTTAGACATATAGTAATGTAGAATGTTTCAGAAAAAGTGTTTTAGATGTGTTAGTTTTAGAAAACATCGCTTTGTGTGTTATCAAGAGTCTTATCCCAGCTAGCCGGTGGCTAAAGTGTTGTTTAACTTTGTTATTCTGTGGCTGCTACGATAACAGGCTTATCAACATGAACTTTTATACTTAATTAGCAATATTAAACCTATAGTTATCCTTATAACTATTTTATAATTATTTTATTTCACACGTATACCGACGATTCCAGCCCATTTTCAAAGTATGCAGTCATTACAGATGTTATGTAATTTGCTCCCACTGTTTACCTTTTTTCCTTAACTGCCATGTATCAGCTCTCAACTTACAATTAATACAGCCATTGTGTACATGCATCGCTTCTACATGATCCAGTCCTTCACCAGATTTCACAGAAATGTAAGTAATGCTTTTCTTGCTTGAATCATGGAAATGATTGTACTTAATGTGAATCATCTTTTTAAATCTCCACTGACCCTTTCCAGGTCATCGCACCCGCTGCTCTGTTCCTGGCAGCAAAGGTAGAGGAGCAGCCTCGAAAGCTGGAGCATGTCATCAAGGTGGCCCATGCCTGCCTCAATCCCCAGGACCCTTCACCAGATATTCGCAGTGATGTAAGTATTGTACTGCAATTGTCCGAGGGAGGTTTTTTTTGAAGCAGAAAAAAAATTCTTACAATAAGGCAAATGGCAATCTTCTTGCATGTAATCTGAGAACATTTACTCTGTCACGTATTTGTTCTGAGCTGTTAAGGCTGCTTGATTACATGGGTTGAGAGAGTAAAAGGCAAAATACATCTTAGCCTGTGTAGGTTTTGAGTCATGCAGGCAATGTGATGTCTAGCAGTTGTAAAACTCGAGCATCTGTACTTGCTATGTAGCTTTCACTTTTCATCACTTATATCTGAGGCTTCTTCAACAAACATGTATGCCAGAAAGCCTTTCAGACAAATGGTCAGAAATTCTCGGCCACATAACGTGTACAGTTGCTCTTGTTTTTCAACAATTGGCGGCCTCCCAGTGAGTAACGTGCCTGTCCTCTCAACCTCAGGCCTACCTGCAACAAGCCCAAGACCTGGTCATTCTTGAGAGCATAATTCTCCAGACCTTGGGTAAGTTTGGAAGGAAGAACTGGGTCCCTTGAATTCCCCCCCCAGAGAACAAGAATAGTTAACATGTTTTATTTCAATTCACAGTTTGCAGTAAGCAGCACTGGAAGTGATATTTATGCTTCAAAACTGAATCACCCACTTTTACATTTCCTGTTTCAGCTTTTTCATTTTTATCAGCCCTAACTTTTGACATTTTACCTTTTTCACCTATGTGTTTTTAAGACATTTAAAGAGGGAGCCTCAAAACAACTTTTTTCCCCTTCTTACATGCCATTAATTTTTTTTTTCATATTCAGGTGTTGACATTTTCATGTTGTCCAGGATGTTTTCCCATGAAAAGTGACACTCCACTCAACTCTGACTCCCCACCACTTGATTTTTAACACAATGCAAATTTTCTGGTTTTCAGCGGCTTTGTTAATGTTATCTTTGCCAGTGGGAAGTGGATTTGTATTCCATATGGATTATAAGTATACATTGATTTTGCATTTCTTTTATTAATGTCTACCTACATTTTCTTCTCTTTCTATTACAGCTTTTGAAATCACCATCGATCATCCTCATACACATGTTGTCAAATGCACTCAGCTTGTCAGGGGTGAGCATCATTTTTATGGTTTTGCTCAATTTTATCTTCAAGTTTTTGCTGTGTCTATAAATTTTTTTTCTCTTTGTTCTGCTGTTGTTCCAGCAAGCAAGGATTTGGCCCAAACATCATACTTTATGGCCACCAACAGGTATGCTCAGAGTTCACCCATAGTTCTCTCTCTCTCTCTCAAACATGCACACACACACACACACACACACACACACACACACACACACACACACACATTGTGTCTTTCTTATGTGAATGCTAGGTATTCACCAAAGTTTGTGTGTGGTTTGTTAAAGCTCAATACACTGATTTTCTGTTTTCTCTTTCTCTGTTTGCTTTTTTTCTTGGACGTATCATGCCATATAGCCTGCACTTGACAACGTTCTGCCTGCAGTATAGTCCGCCTGTTGTAGCCTGTGTGTGCATCCACCTCGCCTGCAAATGGTCCAACTGGGAGATCCCCGTGTCTACAGATGGCAAACACTGGTGGGAGTATGTTGACCCTACAGTTACCCTCGAGCTGCTGGACGGTATGTGCAATAAATGCTCTTTAAGAAAAAAATGTTTAGATAATAAAAGGGCTGATTTGACTTGTTTGTTTTTTTTTCCTCCTCTTCCAGAACTTACACACGAGTTCCTGCAAATCCTGGAGAAAACACCCAGCCGACTGAAGCGAATTCGCAACTGGAAGGTACAACGCAAATTTAACTTCTCCTTTTTGCTATTAAAAATTCCCGATTCAATGTGGACATTGACTTAATTTTTTCTTCTTCCAGGCTGGCGGACAGACACCAAAAGCCAAGCCAAAAGTCCAGGAGGAGGGTGACCAGAGGGACACCATGATCAGCATGATTTCCATGGCTTCATCAGAGAGTACTGTGGCAGGCCTGATGAGCCTCTCTGCTCCACCTTCTGCCTCCTCTTCCTCATCAGTGGGCGACAAGGACACAAATGCTTCTGGCAGTGCTCAGACTTGGAGTGGTAAAGGTCAAGGTGGATCTGAGCAGCAGTCACAGCAACCACAGCAGCAGCCTAACCATGAGGTCCACGCCCCAGCTAAGGTGTCGCTGAGTGAGTACCGTGCCAAGAATGCTGACGTCCTGGCTGCCCAAAAGAGAAAGTTGGAGAACATGGAGGCCAGCGTAAAGAGAGATTATGCCAATGCAGCTCAGGCCCTCATTGGCCAGCAACAGAGGAAGGAGAAGCAGCAGCATCACCATCATCCACCCAGCGCTTCCTCTGACATGTCCAACCCATCACCCATTATTCTTAAAATCCCCTTGGAGAAGGAGAGGCATGACTCTCTAAAAATGCGCTTCCCAGTTGCTGGAGGATCAGGAGGAAGCAGTGGACACAGCAGCAGTGGTCGAGGCCAGGATCCAGACATCAAAGTCAAAATCCGAGTGCCTGACAAGCAGAGGGGGACTTCAGGAGAGGATGGCAAAAGCAGGGACAAGCACAGGGAGCGTTCTAACCACCACCACCATTATCATCACTCTCACCACCACCATTCCTCTTCCAGTAGTGCCTCACTTTCTTCTTCACACAAACATTCATCTAGTTCCAGCGGCACGCTGGGAAGCAGCAAAAAAGTACCAAGTGACTCCTCTAGAACAAGCTCCTCATCCTCGTCCTCATCCTCGTCTGCCTCACGCAAGAGGACACACTCCCAGGATCCTTCAGCAGGATCTCACCCACCCTCCAAAGTGAGCAAGTCTAGGAATCCCTACCAGTTACCTCCCCTGTCTTCCTCCTCTGGACAAATTTTGGGGCACGGTTCTGACATTCTTCCATCTCTGGGACTCCCCCACCACCAAGGAAGCTATTCGCATTCCAAAAGCGACAAAACTGACACTAATGGTCACAGTTCAGCTGGCGGAGCCCAGTCCAACGAGTACCAGGACACTTTTGAGATGCTAAACTCACTGCTGAGTGCACAGGGTGTGCAGCCGTCCCAGCAGTCTATGTTTGACTACAGATCTCAGTATGGTGATTATCGGTACTCGAGCAGCTCCAGAGGAAACAACCCTAGGCCCCCTCCCCTGCCCACGGAGCCGCCTCCCCCACTGCCGCCTTTGCCCAAATAAGTTTCTAATCAGGAAACCACATTATGTACATTTTACTTGACATCTTGATCATCTTGTTACATAAAGTGTTGTATGATATTTTCCAGCCACCCAACATTTTATAGTCTTCAGTGTGACAGCAGAGAAATGTACTGGGGGTAACAAAGGATTTTATGGCGTACTCGTGGGGCAATAATGGGACTTGCAAAATGTGAGACAAGAAGAATCATGGGAAAGTGTAGATAGTGTTTTGTTTTTTCTTTTTGAAAAATTCAAATGATATGTGACAAGAAGACGGGAATTAGAGGATGTCAATTTGTTTGGAAAAATTTCCATGACATACCTGGTTGGTCTTCTTACTGATTCTTTTTATAATGTTTTTATAGGGTGTTATTTATTGATCAAATGATTTTAAAAAAGAAAAAAGGTCCCTTTTTTCTACCTTTTTTTAGGGTTAAACCTCTGTTCTTTTGGAACAGATGGTCATTTCTTTAAGACTGTACAGCCTAGTTAGAGTGCATGTCTCCAAAGCCATCTTTTCGATATATTTTTTACTTTATTTTATTTTTCCCATTTTTATTTTTTCTGTGAGCCATAAAAATGGCTTCATCCCTCATGTATATGTTATATTTGCTGTGCTATTTGGTGATTTGAGGAAAAAATGTAAAAAAAAAATGTTTAAAACAAACATTGGAACCTTTATATTTGCAAATTTGCAAAAAAAAAAAAAGGATGTAAATTAGGAAAAGCTTGTACTTTTCACTTTAAGTTTTTAAGTCTTGCAGTCATTGTTTTAAATGGTTGTAAAATATTCATATTTGGTTCTTGAATGGATACACTAAGTTCATAGCAAGAACATTCATCTGTTCACAAACGGTTGAAACATCTGTGCGCTTTGGTCACAATGAAGGAAATTCAACAAAAAGAGCATCTATCTAGACTATTTCTCTTTCCTTATTGTTTTTCCTCAGGAGTTCATTTTTTTGGGGTGATCACGGGTAAATGCAAAGACAAAGAAATAAGCATCATATATGGAAATGTATAATTTTCAGAAGACAAGAAATTATGTCAGGAAAAACTTTTTCCCAGATTTGCTAGACCCTAATAAGCACAGTATACAGAGTTTTAACACAGTATAAAAGTTAATAGCTCATCTGTTTTTATCTAATTGTGGGGATGTTTTAAAAGTGTAAACCCTAGTGTAGCTGTCACTTCACTCTGGTCTGATTTAATCATGTTAAACTTGTCTTTCGAGTGCATTCCTCTAAACTAAATTGGTGGATATTTAACTTTGGTTTGTTTTATTATCTGCCCACATGCCATCATTCATCATAAAAACATGTTTGCATGTTTTCTGTGGTTGTACAGAATCATATGTGACCAGCAGGTTATTTATATACCTCCACTTCTTGAGCATGAAGGCCAATACCCAGATTTTGTTGGCAAGATAAGCAGGTTATTGCCTATTCATAAAACTTAATTGTTTAGGATTAGTGCTCTTATTTTACAGTAATGTAGCACAGCAAATCAGCCGTCCAGCTGTATATTTTACCCCCTTCATATATTTGAAAATGTGCTTGAAAAGAGAAGCTTCTTGCTCATGCAGCAGAGGTTTTATTATTCTTGGTTGTAACAGGGAAACAGTAAATGCACTGAATATTTATCTCAGTAGGTTTGCCTACAATGCAATTGACAAAGTGTTACGTGTATAATGGTTAGACTAATAGATTTTCTGGTGTGAAATTGCCACTGTTTTTGAAACATTTTGTTTAATCTGGGCAAAGCTTCCATTTTAAGTATTACCATTTTGTTGTGAACAAGCCACAAAAAGGACACATTTCATATTAAAACCCATATGTAAGAAAAAACGGACGACACTCATGCAACCTAACAATGCAAAAATCATATAGCTACAATAAATTTCATGTGTTTTCATGTCTTGGTGTTTTCAGTGACACTCAGGTCTGAAAAAGAAAAAGTTTTGAGATTTTTTTTTCCCGTTTAAAATATGTGAACACTGTTCTTTTTTTTGATATAATGTGGTTGCTTTATTCTCAAAGTCAATAAAAAATATTTTAAGAAAGTGCTGCTTTTGGCTCATCAATAACATTGCATTTTATAGGTGAATCAATCTATGCCAGGGGTGTCAAATGCGGTCTAGGAGCTTGATCTGCCCTGAAAGAAGATCCAGTTTTACCCATTATATTTTGCAAAAAAAATATGTTTGAGGGGTAATACAAGCATTGTAGAGCAACTGATGGAATTGCACTTACTCTACTTGATATATCATCATTTGTAAATGCATGGTGTGTCAAAGTTTTACATTTGAATGTTTTCAAAATATACTGTTTTTTTCTTCTATTTTTAAAAGATAGGGGGTATTATCCAGTGGTATTGTAAGTGTAGCCCTCTTGAGGTCAAGTTGTGTTCTAAAGAGTTCGAGGCCCTGGTCTATGATAAAAGTGTAAATACATTGGGTGGATGCCACTTTGAATGGCAACTGGATTGGCCAATGGGCTACCTCACTCCGGCGCTCTGGCTAATCGGATCTCTAGGTGGGCGGGGTTACTTATTGTAAGCGGCGGCTGTGGCAGTTAACAGGGAATGCAGGAAAATCGACGTAACAGTGTTCTTCGGGAGCTCACGCTAGCTCGGATGTCGGAGACAAAGGTAGGGGGCCGCAAATAGAAATTAGCGATATGTTCATATTCTGGCATACAATCACGTTGGCGTTATGGAGGGATACGGCAATTTTGTGGCACCGACTTGCTATCTTCGCTGCAAAATGAGAAAATTAGCATTTAGCTGCCGTTAGCAGCGATTGATCAAAGATGGCGACTGCCGTCTTAACTGTTAAAGTGACGCAGTAAGGAGAGGCGGGCTGAAGCTCGGTGTGGCGCCCGGTTAGAGTTTATCCATTAACGCAGAGAGGAGTTTGTCTCCTCGATTTATATTTGAATTAAAAAAAAAATGCCATTCTCTCTTACATTAATGCGGCCTTTATTACTCTTTGTTACTTATTACAATTGCCTTTAGGTTGTATGCGTAACATTTATAAGCTTTTACTGATGTTAATAACGACCATCTGACATCGCCCGTCAGTAAACCAATAACATGAAAACATTGTTTTAGTTTTATACAGCTTTATTTAGATTTAAGTACTCATAGTGATTTGGTCAATGACACCTTATGTGCATATTTTCAATATGCTTTTTTTTTCTATTTTGGTTATATTTGGGATCAAAAGGCGAAAAACCACGAGTATCTATCCTGCCCATTTAAGTACAGTGTAATTGTTCAGAAAACCATTTTAAACCTTTCTGACACGGTATGTTATCCTGCTGGAAGCCGCCATCAGAAGATGAGTGTTCTGGTCATAAAGGGTTGAACATTGTCAGAATCGGGTATGCTGTGGGATTTTAACAAAGTGTGGGTAGAACGACCATTACACCGACACCACCAGCCTGAACTGGTCATACAACATAGGATGGAGCTTCATGTTGTTTACATCAGATCCTGGCCTTTCAGTATATATTAAATTGACCAGACATTGCTTTTCCAATCCTTTCCTGCTCGCTTTAGCTTACAGGAGTATCATCGTCCAGTCTTCTGCTACTATAGCCCATCTGGTTTAAGATTTGACGTGCTGTGGTCTTCTGCATACCTTGATTAAACAAGCGGTTATCTGAGTTTCTGTTGCCTTCCTATCGGCTCAGTGCAGTCTAGCCTCTTCTAATTTCTTTCTATTGACATGTTGCTGCTCACTAGACGTTTTCTCTTTTTCATACTGTTCTCTATAAACCCTAGAGTTGGATCTGTGTGACCCATCTTTGATCTCTAGATCAGCAGTTTCTGAAATACCAGCCTGTTGGTCACCAAAGTTAGTAGTTTGAATAAAAATACATTAAAGAAGCCAACATTATTCCAACATTCAAACAAATGTTTTTATAGGAATTCTTGCTGTTATTCATGCATGCAGCCATACAAACATTTGGTGTGAACAGGAAAAATGTATTATTATTATTATCATTATTTTTTGTTATTACATTTAATGCAGGCTTGAAATGAACAGGATACGGATTCATGTTTTGCCCTCAAGTCGGAACCGGGTGACCCAGACACCCCGACCTCAGGAGCCACAGGCCTGCTCCTTCACCCAGCGGCCCTGCTCTCAGCCACGACTTGAAGGCTTGGAATTCTGCATCAAACACATCTTGGAGGACAAGAATGCGCCTTACAAACAGTGCAGCTACGTCTCTGCCAAGAACGGGAAGCGGTGTCCCAATGCCGCACCAAAGGCAGAGAGGAAAGACGGGTGGGTGGAAGGTCTAAATCAGCCATTAACAATCGATAAAAACAAATTAAATCTCATCATTATCTGCTGTGAATCTCATTAATGGGAACTTAATCCCAAGAGAAGGGGGAGTGTAAATAAACTCATCAGTACCATGCAGCCTCCTAATTTCAATTTGAATGTCTGTTCTGTAGAGTGACCTTCTGTGCGGAGCACGCTCGCAGGAATGCCATGGCTCTTCGAGCTCAAATGAGAAAGGCGTCTTCTGGTCCGTCACCGGAGGCCCTGCTGTCTCAACTTAGTGGGTACAGCCGAGCAGAGTCACACAGCCTTGATGGAGGACGCTCTGAAGCCAGCCGCATTCTAGGTAATGGCCACTTTTTGACTTGGAAATAGTAATTTGGGTGCATGTGGGTTAAGCTGATGTAGTTGTACAGACTGTTTGTTGTTTTATTAGTTTTATTTGTTGGGTTATTTGGTACACTTGTGAAAAGATTAAAAAGTTTATAGCTTTCATTCATTAGTTGTAGAGCAGGGCAATATGACCAAAAATATTTATCACGATATACATTTGAAAATTTGCGATAACGATATAACTGACGATATAATTGACACTAGACAAAATACTTTACAACGCCACAACTTTATTAGTGCAAAAAAACCACATAACATCAATGTATTTTCACTTAAACAAGCAGCTGTTTTTTATCTGCATTAAAGTTATATAAAAATTTAACAGTGCAAATGCAAATTCCTTGCTGACAGTTTAACCAAAAGGTATTTCCAGTGGAAACTGAGCAACATATCCTCAGCATAACCAATATCCACAAAAGTTAAAAAGAGGTTATACACACACAATACGGTAATATTATGTTGAAGCACCGTACGTATCACTCCGCGAGGCTCCTGCTTTCGATAGCCGTAATGCTCCGACAATCCATCAAGTGGTGCGGCTTCCTAGCCTAGCAAAGTCATACTAAAACATTTGACAGATTTCCAAGCGCCGTGTACATAAAATCGTTTCGAGGTCAACCCGAATTCATACATAAGGCACACGGGATTGTAAGGGCACTGTTGATTTTCAGAAAAGTCAAAGGATTGATTTTAAGTGTGCCGTATTTTCCAAAAAACACGGTAATAACGACGGCCCGCTAGCATGCTCTACCAAAAGTCAGATAAAAATACCACTAATTCCTCCCTCTTCCTAGATGAGGACAGTCTGAGTGAGGAAGAGCAGGGGCCGTTGGTATTGGACCAGACGTGGAGAGGAGATCCGGACAGCGAGGCTGACAGCATCGATAGTGATCACGAGGATCCTCTGAAGTAAGCTCTTAAGATTTTCTTCTCAACCCACATTGTGTAGTTATGTAGTTTGAATAAGAATCTGTAGTTCAAGATAGAAGGCTTAGGCCATGTCCAGACTTGAAAATGCATCTTTTTCCCCCCCCTTTTTGGCCTTCCGTCCACACTGAGACGGCGTTTTTGGTTTGAAAACACTCTCCAAAGTGGATAAGTTTGAAAACGCTGCATGTGCCTCGCTGTGTGGACAGCGAAAAAGGAAGATTTCGAAAACAAGGATGCATTTTAGTCATATGATGCAGTCACGTGACCAGTTCAACTAAGATGGCGGACGACATTGTGCAGCAGTTGTTTTGTTAGCTCTCAATTTTCACAGCCCTATTAAAGATTAATATCAGTCTGTACATGCTCCAGATAAAACTCGACACCTTTCCTCAACATTTTGCTGCGACCTTTCAAAGAGCCGGAAAATAAATAAATGGCAGACGGAAGTGAAGCAGTTCAATCGTCTTACCGTATTTTCACGACTATAAGGCGCACATAAGTCTTAGATTTTTTTTACATTCTTTTTGCTAAAAACGTTGACAGAAAATTTTAAAAAAGTAAGTAGTTAATATGCAAACCTACAAAGGCTCGAATCGTGTTTATTGACAAGCTGTTAGTGATGACTCTGACTTAATAACTTAATACCTCTGACTTAATACCTGAGCTCATCATCCAGTGGCACAACATAATGTTGTATGTTGATTTAAGAATTACTTATCTTAGTCTTAAATTGTTAGATACTGAGTAGTTTATTGTTTTGAAACTCAATGGACGTTAGATTTTCAATGCTATGTGTTGGCAGACATGCAGGAGTGTACACTGCAGAAGAAGTGGCGCTAATCACTCGAGAAAAACTTATCAGACTCCAGTCCCTCTATATTGATCAGTTCAAACGCCTGCAGCACCTGCTGAAAGAGAAGAAGCGCAGATACCTGCACAACCGCAAAATGGAGCATGAAGCTATAGGTAATCATAGGACAAATTTATGCTTTTACTGCTCACTCCTCTTAATTCTGAGTGACACAAACCTTTTAATGTTGATTACAGGTACCAGCCTCCTGACAGGGCCTGAAGGTCTTTCCATGAAGGAGAGGGAGAACCTGAAGAAGCTTAAAGCTCTGCGTCGATACCGCCGCCGGTACGGGGTGGAGGCCCTGCTGCACCGGCAGCTGAGGGAAAGGAGGCAGGCTGTGACAGAAGGAGGCCCTCAGGTGCTAACTTGAATTGATACTGAGTTTAAAGAAATCTGTACATTTTCTTTACTTATATTCTCTGGCAGTCGTGTCATAGAGGGATAATTAAAAAAACGTCAACTGTTTATGATTACGTTTCACTTCATTATCTAATGTTTGTTTGTTATTTCGGTTGTAGCCACACACAAGAACAGTGAGTGAAAAATGCATCTCCTTCATGGAGGGAACCCGATGTACCAATCCCTGCCTGCCTATGGCCCGACACTGTGTCTCACGTATCCTCTGATGGCTTTAATAGTGTGACTAAATAATCACTGAATGAAAGATGATGGGTGGAATACTCATCATAGTATCACGTATGATATGAATTTTTCAAAACCAGCTTAACAGCGGTGAACAGACTGTCCTCTATTGCCAATTGGTGGGTTTAAATGTAAAATATATACTGTATTGAGAGGGGGACTGTACCAACTGTACACATTTTCCACTCACAATGAATCAAATGACCAATGTACATTAATATAAGATCATGTTAAATGATGCACAGCCAAATTTAACAGGGCAAACATTGTAACACACAATTTTATATGATTTGTGAAATAAGCTATTGCTATTGTTGTTATACTAGTAACTACTCAGATACAAAATTTAATGCCAAAGGGCATATTGGGTGATGCTAGCTAGTGTAATATTCTCTTAACAGCTGGGAGCGGCTTTGTGGCTTCATTCAAGAATGGTTACCAGAGATAAAGAGTTGAGTGCAGAGATGCTCCACAGTGAAAAGAGGAGCTGTGTTTGAAGACGTGTCATGAAATGAGACTCTCTTTGCTTAATTTCCGCTCGTATTGCTTCTGTGCTGGACATTAACACTAGGCTGATCTCATTCAGCTCCTCATAATGCACCAGAAAAGGTTTGATGAGACAAAGGTAAGCTGTTAGCTAACAGGTGTTAGCTTTGACTAAGTTTGAATGGAGTGTGTTTTAAAGCTCTGTTCTGTTGAATGAATGAGCCAGATGTAGACTGATCTGCTCTCTGCTGATTTCTACACTCTTCAGTTACGTTTCTCATTTCCGCCCTCCTCCCCTTGGCCCCAATCAAGACCAGCAGCTTGTAGTAGCTGTTCGTTTCAACGGGAGCCTAGATAAACAGCTTCCTGTGGTCTGTTGATTTGTTTCCCAGAAAACAAAGGAGCTAATCAATTCAGTTGGAAGGAACAAAATCTTTCTTAACCTACTTTGACTAGCGTAACGTTTCATGTTTTTCAGTCTTGCATTTTAGTTCTCACAGTGTGAGAATAACAATTTTTCCTTTATTGAATATTAAGAATTTTGTTCTTTCAATAGCCAGTTTAGTTTGATTGAACCCAGACATGAGAATTTTATCATTAACATGCTCTACAAAACCATAAAGGCATCACTTTAATGCAACAAGGACGTTTATCAGGCTTTCTAAATATTTCTAAGATATTTCTTGTTTGTTTGTTTTTTAATCAGGCACAAGATTTGAGAAATCCAGATGAATACAAACCATGATTTTTGAAGGCAGTTGTCTCACTGTCATATACTTACAATGAAATGGTGTTAGAGAATGAAAATGGGCCGACTGTAGGTGCTGGATGCTGATGGGTGACATTTGAAAGCCAATTAGAAATCGGTGCAAGCGTTGGACAACAGAGGGCCTCCAGAGAAGCATCAGTGCAGCTTGCCATTAATTCTCCGCAACTCTTACCCTTTAATTAGTTTTTTGGTATTCTCTCTCTTTTCTTATCTTTTTTTTTTTTTCTTTTTGATAATCAAATTTTCCTTGACAGCCACATGTTCAGATATCTACCAGGACAGCAACCAGATCCTTTTTAAAATGTGTCCAGGGTTAAAAGATGTTCCATGTGATCGTACTGTGCACATGGGTCAGTCAGACGACCCCCGCTGCCCGCTGCACCTCACCCTGCCTCCGCCCATGTACCAGCCCGAGCAGGAGGCTCCGCCACAGGAGGAGTTCACCCCTATGAGCAAAGACATGTACCTGAGTGCGGCAGAGCTTCAGCCCACAGAAAACCTCCCCCTCGAGTTCAGCGATGTACGTAGAAATGACAGTCACCTACCAACCTCTTCTCTCTAATACACATATCACGTTCCACATAATTCCTCTTGTGAAAGATGAGTATCAGTCTGAATGCGTTTTTCAACAAGCTGTTGTAAAGTTTCCACCACAGCAGGGGATAGTGTACCAAGTCATGCTGCTGTAGTATGTTTTTGGTTTTTTTGTTCTGGAGTAGAGTATTTTTCGGTTTAATGAGGTTGCTGGTCTCCACACTTATTTTAAATGCATTACTGAGCAGAAAAGTACAAACAAGAAAAGCTACAGAAAGTTACAAATTGCAGCAGACGAAAGGCTTTTACTTGAGCAAGTTATTTTTTACAACTGAAGTTACCCAGTTACGTTTTCTTTATCATCTCTGTGTGATGACACCTGTACTCTTCTCTGAGTGCTGACTGATCTTTCAGGGGAATGTTGCAGGGTTTGGTAACACCATAATGGCAAGCGTAAACTGATGTAATTGTGCGACAGTGTCACTGATGACCTGCAAATTGACAAGTGTGATCACTCTAAAAAATTTAAATTTTGGCAAGAGGCAGGGTACATCCGGGACAGGTCACCAGTCTGTCGCAGGGCTACCACAAAACCAAATGGTTGTCTGTATCTATGGGCAATTAAGAATCACCCCACTAACTGCATGTCTTTGGGCTGTGGGAGGAATCCAAAGGGAACACACAAAAACACGGGGAACATGCAAACTCCACACAGACACCTCCCTGGTCTGATATTGGAATTTAACTCAAGAATTATCAATGGGACAATATCTGTTTAATAATTTTTTAAAAAGTTAAAAAAAAAAAAAGCTGAGTAAGTAAGTTGCTTTATGGTAGGAAACATTTTAGGAGTTTTAACCCTTGGAAGAGCCTTAAAAATCCTAACACATTTTACCCTAATGACAAAAAAAACTTCACCCCTCCAAAAAATACTGTAAAATTATTACATAGGAATATTTATTCCACTTTAATGACTATTATAAAACTACTTCAGTCTGAAATATGCATTTCAAATATTAATTATATTTAATTATATATTCTGGATTTTAACCCTTTAAAGGAGAGGGAGTCTGGCTCAAGTGGGGCAGAGGTTGCAAGTGGACAGACTGTTGCATGTGTAGCAGGTTACAATGATTCAGTAAAGCAGCATCTTAAATGCTGGTACGGTTTGCCCAATCAGGTTTTTCCTCACTTTGAATGGGCCGTTTGTGGGTTATTACCAACATAGCTGTTTGTCTGCATATAAAGGGACATATAAGCTTCTATGTTATCCTTCTGTTAACAGATCCATTAATATTGATCTCAGGTTGAGTCAAATGAAACAAATGGCTATGAAAGCAAGCTTAAAAAACAAATACACACGGGGGGGATTTCTATAAATATACCATCAAAAATGCCTCCAATAGCAATTTTGAGCATCTCTGTTTTGCAGGACCTGGATGTGGAAGGGGACGGTATGCAGGGTCCTCCGTCCCCTCTGCAGTTTGACACAGCCCTGGCCCTGGAGGACCAAACCATCAGAGCCATAGCTGAGGCCCCGATGGACATCCTGACTGGCGAGGACCCAGACCAGGACCTTGACACCTCAGGGCAGGAACTCTCAGAGAGAGATGTGGACGCCATCATGAACAACCAGGTTAACTCTCAATCAGGGGTTTTGTCGTCGTGAATATCTTATTGTGGCAGGTAACATTGATGCACTCAATTCAAACTGTACTGTGTTGAAAACATTTTCAGGTTGATCACAGGAAAAAAGAAAACTCAAAAAAGGTTAGGGTTGATTTTAGTTTATTAATGAATTTATTTTTTTTATTTATTTGTTCTCTATCTCAGACGTACCTTTAGGAGCTTTTATTGAGGATGCAGTCTCCTTTATGAAATTAATCTGTTTTATGTCCATTGTCTTCATATGAGTGAACAGTGTTGAAGAAAAATAAATCATTTTTTGACATTAATTGACATGATTTGACTTAATTTATGAACACCTTTGAACAAATACAAAGGATACAAATAACAAATTACAGGTGTATTCTTTGGCATGTGTTGTGTCATAGCTGTATTTTCTTCAAAAGAGAGAGAGAGAGAAATTCACAAGTCTTAAAAAAATTAAAATATATCCATAAAATCTTGCCTCAGTTAAGAAAAAGGGGGGCTTGGGTGACTGACAGTGAAGAAAGTGAACCTGGCATGTTTTTGTGCCATGCGCTCTGACCGCATGGCACAAAGGACCTAGAAACGGTTACATCATATTTTAAACACAGTGACTGATTAGTTCCCAGAAAATAAAAAATAAACTTCGTATTAACAAACATGCAATAAACAGGCGTATTTGTGACTGCCCCCAAGTGGCTATAGACTGCTACAACATGTACATGTTGGTCTGCAAAGACCTTTAGACCTCTGCTGGTCACATTCAGTCTGTGAAGCTGTGGTTCACAAAGTGGCCCACAGACCATAACATTTACTTTACATACTAAGATGCAGCAGTCCAGGACAACACCAATAGCAAGTTTTCCAGTTTCAGTAGTACCCTTTAACATTTCCTGAGAGCAAATGTATTCACGAATTATAGCTGCCATCTCACTAAAGAATAAACTATATAGAGGCAAAACAATTACAGTCCTTGGAACAGACTCATTACAGGCTTTACCTGCAGCTGGGTTTCTCCTGCTACAAAAAAGGCCTTTGTGCAGTCACTACATGCCTAAGCTCAATTTATCTGCATACGGTGGAGGCAATGAGATTTGTGCATTTTCCATCAACACAAATGCACTTTTAGCTGGACTAAATTAAATCCTCTTAACTAAAACCTTTTTTCTGACACTTAAATTTTAAAACACAAAATTTCAGACCTTACCTCGTGTCAGACTGACTACTCAGTCTGTCATAGACATGTTTGAAAATAAGAGCAGCATTTATAATATTTCCATATGCATCAGGTTAGGAATGTAACAGCCTCTCTGCAGGTTGTCCTGTGCTGCCAGGGAAGTTTGAGTTTTAATTATTCGTTTTTGCTTATTTTATTTGATGTTGTATTTCTTCTCTGCCCCTCAGTCTGTCACTCTAGATTTTGCAATCTGTCATCAAAACTTTGAAAGCTGTGGTGTAAAGAAAATATGAAGTGAGATGTTCAGTGGGGTTAAGAGAATCACTGAACCCTTTGAAAAGAAGCTTTTGTACCGTGCTGTCGGCCCTTTACACAAACAGATGATCTGAACTAGCAGTAAATGTGCTTTATCTTTGTTCTTCCACTCAGGTGGTGTCAGAGGCAGTCGGAGGTGAGGAAGACACGACTGACAATTCGCTCCAAGACATCGACTCTGCTGCAGCCGACGCTCCCAGATGAACCAGCATTTCAAAGAACTGTCACTGCTACTCGTTTATAATACAGCCCACATTAGGTACTAAAGTACTCAGCGGCTCCTACTGAGACTGAAAGCTGGAGTAGGCGACATGTTTTTGGAATCAATGGGCAGAAATTCCATAATAACCTTTCAGCATATTGTACTTCATGTGGGGAACTAGACTCCTGGTTTCATACTAAAGAAAATCCAGCCTGAGATGAGACGTCACCCAGTGTGAGGCCGTTTCAGGTGAGTCGTGTGAAGGTGCAGGGAAAGGTCAGCTGAGAGGGAAGCGTTTGGATCAGAAATGTCAGCTGGACATGTTAGAGGAATGCAGGGAGAAAACTGAAGTTTTAGGTAAAATGTTACACTGTGCAGTTTCAGTTATAAACATCATTGTAATGTGCCTCACTGTTTCTGCTCCTACTGCCTGGTTTGAAATAAAGATGAGGAAATAAATGGGGTTTTAGGTAACTTTGTTTCTGATCGGCATGTTTGCAGCAGAAAACACATTTCCATAAAACTTTAAAGCAACTGGAAACTTTCTCCCATTATTACACTTTAACACATTCTGTTGTTGCATATGCCCTTGTAGCCAGTATTTACGAAAATACTTGATGTAATTTTTATTGTCTGCTAAGGTGGTTTTGTGTTTCAGTTTGAGCGACCAGTCGTTTCATTTTATGCAGGACAGCAAACCTTTTCATCACCCACATTTATCTCCCACATTTTCATTGGTTGTAGTTACAAATAAATAAAAAGTACAGGACGTGTGCTGATCTGCAAATGCTTCACTGCTTAAATTTATAGTTGATTCCTGCAGAAAAGCAGTTTATAGCTTCAGCTGTTACTGCGCGAGAAAAGGGAACCTTAAATGAATAAAGACAATATATGGTTATTAAACTTGTTTTATGCTTATGATCAACAACAAACCTTTAACAGATGTAGTTTGTGCTTTCACACATTGTTAAGAAACCTTCATCTGGCTTTAGATAACAGGAACCATTGGAAGGATTCTGTAATTTACTCCCTCTGTGAGTACTAAAGATTTGGTGCAGTTTAGTGCATGTTTGTCAAGTGTACATGAGGAAAATTTGGAGCTGAAGTCATTTCGCACCCAGATTTGTTTATTCTCCAGCTGTTCTTTTCCTCTGCATCTCCATTCAAACACCAGTAAACGCAGGCTGTATTGTAAAGTGTTCGAGCATGTTTCAGTTCCACATAGACGAGTCCAGATTTGCACTTAAGCCTGAGGTCACCTTCAGAAAAATAGCTGTTTAAGGCCTCTAGTCCAGTTTTAGCTCCATACACTCACCCTCCTTCTTTTTGTCATGCGGTTGTATTATTTCTAGTTTGGGTTAAATTGCCTTGAAGCCTGAGTGCTGTATCAGGTTTTCAGCTGTTTGTGTGTTAACTTTAAAAATGTCACTCTTTCAACCACAAATTATTTTTTGATGGATTTCTTGGTCGTGTCCATATCGGTGGTGCCTGCAGGAGTATTTTAAGGCACGGCAAACCACACATACGGGGCAGATTTTTTTTAAGTATATAGCGAAGTTATGTTTGGCAACGTGGGACAGCCTCCGAAAGAAGGGAAAAAAAGTGGGGCGGGTAATGAAATTTCATACAATGACATCACTTTTCCTCCAACCCAAACACTTAAACGGCGAGGCAGAGGAGGAGAGCGGCCGCTGCTGGGGGAGCAGGACACCGCCGCAAAAATGAGCCCAAGGTAGAGATTTTAAAGAAAAGAAGAAAAAATAGTATAGTTTTATCTTTACCGGACATGGCAACACAGCGGCAGTTTCCATCCAAATGAGGTGAGTTTTTCAAAAACGGAAAAACGCCGTTTCATGTGCTGAAATGCTCGGCTGGCCGATGGGTTCGCAGGAATACCGACACTGATCCGTTTGCATGCGCTTCATTGTTTTAACATCACCGGGCATGTAAAGGTTGCGCCGATTCACAGCTGAAAATGTTGATTTGCTGCTGCGGGCTGCTTCAGCCTTAAACGCTGCGGCGTTTTTCCTGCGTTTTCTTCGTTTGTGGGAGAAACGCAAGGGCGTAACAGCGCGCTTACCCGTGGCGGAGGGGACCCATTTCGGCGCAGGGTTTGGGTTTGAAGGGCCTGTCCCCAAGAAAAGGGGCCAAAAAAGAAGGAAAAACCTGGAGGCTTTCCCAAGCTCAGCTCTGGTTTGGTTCAGCTGCGTTACGCGGGAGCTGAAATACATCCTGTCGCCGTTTGAGCCTCGAAAACCTGAAAAGGGAACATGGAAAAGGAACTGTCATCCGAGTCCTGTAAGTGCGGCTCGTTTTTCATTTGTCATCTCGCAGCGATGCAGAGAAAAGGCAGTTTATAATGGAAATAAACTGCGCTTCATTAGTGTGGGCTTTGTCAGAGATTCAGGCTGTGAGTGGAGGCTGACGCTGCACAAACCAGAATTTTTAAATCAAGAATAAATCAGCCTCACAATGATGTTCGTGAATGAATTAATGTGTCTGCAGCATGGATGCGAGGAGGGATGAGCCACCCTTTTTTATGTGAAGTTCAGATCATTTTTAAGGAGGAGAGCTGTTGGTTTGATTATTTTACCAGCCGAATTGAGCTCCAGTTCCTCTTAAAATGTGTCTTTCACCGTGCAGACTAGAGGAATTTTAACTTCAGCTGGTCTGCGCTGACCTCCAGTCTGAATTGATATGTGTGCATGTATGAATATGATGAGTTTGGAAAACCACCAGAGTCCCGCTTAACAACAGGATGCGCAATGCCAAGCAGTCAGTCTTTAATATGGAGATATTTTGTGTTCCACAGGTCATTTTATCATTTTTAAACACTTACCCAAAGTTCAGGACTCGCTGTGTCTAATTAAAAAATAATTAAATCATTTCTTTTACACCAGGGGTAAAAAAGACAATCCCCACATTTCAGTGATTGTAATCAGCCAACTAATCCTGGCAGATCTGCTTGTCTAGGAGAAGTCTGAAAATGTTTTGAGGAATTAAAAGTGATCGTTTTCGGAATAAGTGCATTTAAAACAGGTTAAACATTGCAATAGTTGGTAGTTGTGCTGATAAAATGAAAATGCAACCAAGCAGGTCATAAACTGCAGATATGAAAAGTCACACAGGGGTGGATAACCTTTCTCTAATTAACACATGAAACAAACAGAAATGCCATATTTTCATCAGATCTTCTGACGTTTGATGTTTGCCTGCTGCTTTCTGAATTAAACATGACATTCACAAAGCAGAAGTCGAACCTTCATGAATCTACATTTGATTTTGCAGATTTGGTGAAAACTTTGTTTTGATCATTTTGTAGGACGGCTGGTCAGGCCTTGTTAGGCTATAGATAACAAGAACGGTGATGCTTTTTGTCTTTGTTTCTTTGTTTGTTTACAACTTTTAAAAAGAAACCTAATCTAGTCATCTGGAAAATATCATTGCCCTTGTTGGCTTTCATAATCCAACTGTCAACAAACTGATTTTCATCAACATGGCATTAAACCAGTGCAGGGTTTATTTTCATTACAACAGTTTTATTTAGAAAATATTAGAAAATGACGTAAAGCTGGCAACAGTAGCTGTCACTGTCACTCAAGGCTCATTTATAAACTCAGACCATATGTTAAAGCAGGACATAGCTTCCGTGTAATCTATACTACAGTTACAGTAGGGATAACAGTGGTTAGGGACCACGGCACAATCTTGCTGCCTTTGAAATGGTTGCTCCAAAGATGGGGACCAGGTCAGCGGCCCCTCACATTCACCTGCCATCTTAAATAAAGCTAATTTTTTGAATAGAATGGGGACACGTTTCAGTTGCATGCAGTCTTTTAGTGATAGTACAGCAACTGACTGTGACAAAGCAGCAAAAATCACAAGTGTCTCCATCTGTCGAAATGTTGTCTACAAAGCTTCCAGGTGGCCTCTGTGCAACCAGCTGGTCAGTACAACTTCCTCCCTCTTCACAAGGTTGTTGCCACTCTAACGGCAACTTGTGGAGTGCCAATGACTGCAGTTCCTGAAATCACAATTTGAAGCTGCCTCTCAAAAATGCTCTCATGTTAAAACCTTATAGAAGAAATAAAGTTGGTCTCTGTGGACAGTTTTTCGCACTTCGTAGCAACACCATGGGCTGAACTGTTTTATAACTTACCTGTATGGATACTGGAGTCTGGGGCGTGGCTCCTTGGAGATGACTGGTGTCTGCTAGGTTTGTGCTCACATACACTGGAGCTCACTGTGATGCAAAACATCCTATAAGTTTGTGATTCGATTTAGGTGAGTGAAATTCTGGTATTTTATCAGTAGTTGGCAGATATGTGAATGCAGCTAATATGAAATCAGTGGATGATGCCCCAGTGGGACACCTGGACTTTATCGGATGTATCGGTGAAGCTTCGAGTTTTGGCTGTCACTGTTTTAGCTTTATGGAACTAGACGTGATACATACCTTGGGGCTACTTTTAGTGCTCTTTTTGGCTATAATGGGAACCATAATTTATAATATGAACATCATGTTGTTCTTTAAGACTAGAATCTAGCGACTAAGACCAGAAAAGTCTTTACTATTGAGATTCGTGGAAACCAAACAGACATGCAGTGATTTCTTGATTTATTTTTGGGATTCTTATTAAGATTTCCTAAAGCCTGATGTGATGTCATTGAATTTTTTCAATCACAAAAGACAAAGTAAAGTACAAACTGGAGAATTTTGGACCTTTTCTCTGCTGGCTATTAAAATATGTTTTCATATTGTTTTTCTCCTGTTTAAGTTCTGATAGTTCAACTCGTCAGTGAAAGCAACAGATTGCATGCATCCATGTCACCCAGCACAACAACAGCTTATCACCATCTGCTGGTTCGTGTTAACAAAGCTGCATTTTACTAACTGTGATACCTTCCACATTTTCTGAATGGGGTGAATTGTTTCTTGTTTGTTTTCACCTTGTGGGGAATTTTATAGGTTATAAAACATGTGCCAGCAATCTTAACAAGTTGTAGGGCCGTTCTGCGATTACACGAGAGTTAAAACATCTTAGAAATTGCTGTGCAGCTATTAAAGAGTCCTCATTGTTGGAGGAAAAACATCAGTTTTAATGATCTGTGCCTGTTGGTTCAAGGCCAGATATACGCTCATGCTGTTTCCTTTGTCTCATCGTTTTCTGAAGAAGGACCAAGCTTTAGGTCAGAAGAAACGAGGACGCAAGCATTGTTTGAACCATGCTGAATTATAGGCTTGCAGAGATGGCTGGAATTCAGGCTGTAAAATATTAAAGTTTCACTGAAGATCTGCAATGAAACGCTCGATGAATCTTTTAGTGTTTGCAGGCTGCTTTTACCTGATTTTTGCTTTGAGAAGAAATGACGTACGTTCGGTTCCTCGTCCAGATTGTCTGCTTTTGTAATGATGTAGTTTGTTGTTTTTGGCAGTTGCAGACAAACACCATATATCATGTAAGAAATCCGCTCTGACCGCATGGCACAAAGGACCTAGAAACGGTTACATCATATTTTAAACACAGTGACTGATTAGTTCCCAGCAAAATTGTTTGAGACAAGGATTTGAGGTCACTCAGTTAAACCTTTTGATACTTTAAAGATGTATTTCTAAGAGCTCTTTGTGAACTTCAGAACATCTGCAGTGCGGTGCTGGGAAATCTTTCATTAATTGAAAGGTTACTTTGACTTGTACATAAACTGTATGTTGCCATGGTGACGTCAACCATTGCTTAGTGAAGCTCCATCTTGAAAGCTTGACTTGAGCATTTTGACTGTCACCATATCGATATTTTTGAAATCGAAAGTGACAAGCAAAGGGTGGAGTGGGACTCCGCGTGCTTATAGGTATTATCATGTCATAACATATAACATCACATTCGAGTCCTTTCTGACTCTAATGGGGAACAGACTTCATGAAATCCATCAGGAAAGTGTTTACTGAGGCCATAGAAGGCATCAGAAGGGCTCATTTTCTCATAGACATGTTTTTGCAAGCAGAACAGTGGCCCCCTGCAGGTCATCACGAGGAATACAGATTTAAAACATCCATCTTTCATGTACAATCTATCAACGTCTACTAGCCATGTACTGTAAGCTTTGGCAAACCAACCACACCTGCAGAAGCTTGCCAAGACCAACAGAAAAGACAGAAACGCCTCGAGGAACACAACAAAGATCCCGAAGCCTCCAAATTCTCTAGATAACAATCGAATCAAGTATCTGCAGGATGAGACAAGCTCAAACCATGAGAGTCATCTGCCAGCGTCGCCATGCCAGGCACCAGAGGAGACTCCCAGAGGTCCCCAGTCCCTCAATGGACCGAGGGCATTACAAGAAAAGGCCTTTTTTTCATATTTGGTACATTTCAATAGAGTCCCTCTCATATGAAAGCACATAGTTGTGATTGACACCTAGTCTTGTTTGAAAAATATTTCCAAAATAAAAGCTTTGGTAATGCTGTATGTGGAAAAGAGTTCACCAACATTTATTAACACTATTAGTTGTCAGTTGCATGCGTTTTATTCATTCACTGGAATAATCAGATCAACATTTCATGGTTGAAGTTGGCGTTCTGATTGGACCTCTACTGTATGTGAGAACAGCATGAACATCTGGATGTCTAAGGAGCGTTTTTTGTGGTTTTGACTACGGGAATAATGTTTGTTTGCAGGTTTTACCTGGTGAAGTTTACACTGGATCACATTTATGTTTGTTTTTCAGAACTTTCTGCCAGCGGTCGTCTTTGACTTTACAGATTTGTAGAGTAGCATCTAATCTCTCTGCACCTTCAAATGTTTAATGGTTTGACATCGAGGTCCATTACTGCCCCCACTGACTGTACAAGCCCATTAACTACTTATAGATGCTGCTAATTACAACAGAAAGCAACAGTCAGTAACCACTTGTTTGCTTTTTTTGTTGTTATTATTATTATTTAATAAATAGTCAAATATTTGAAAAACCACGACCATCCCTACAACACAGTATTAGATTTCTGTAGTTTCAGGTCATCATGGTGTCATCTGAAGCACCATTAGAGAACTCCCAGTATGGATTTTCCCTTTTTTCAGCTTAGGTGCTAAACATAAGTCTCATTATAGTAAGTAAATCTTTAAAAAATCAATAAATATACACATATTTATCATAAAAATGTAACTGCAGGATACATCATGCCTCCTGCTTTCAAGCAAAGTCTATTCTTGCTGCTTTAATCTGAAGATTGCACCATAATTGCCTGCCGATGCCAAAAAGGCCTACTTGCAGGATCACAGGATCTTAAGTACAGATTTAAAGTGAGCTCAGAGAAACTTTAGCAGATGTTTGGGAAAACATCTGCACAACAGTGAGCAAACCACCTCTCTGTTTGTGTGGAAGATGGATTTATATCACACCACAGCAGCGAGGCATGCAGAGCTGTAAATGTGAAAGTCTACCTTTGCTAACTGGGTGGAATTACTGGCATGTGTTTGTTTGAGTCACGTAACTGGAAGAATTTAAACACGAGGCTGGGAGGATTTCAGAACAAGAAGGCCTGAATGTGTCACATTTGGAACAATATTTGGTGAGGGACATGCAGCGCACCGAGCAGTTCTTCCTGATAAAATGACCTCAGAGCATGAGAGTATTATGGGGCTGCTGTGCGGAGAAATGTGGTTCCACTCTGCGCTCGCAAGATCACATTTACGGTTTGTGTGCCTGTGTTTGAGCTCGATTGAAGTTTTGCGAGCGCTCCATCCCGATGCAACTTTGAGATAGCCGCATTACATCATGAGAAGTCAAGCCAGTGACATATTCAAGTGTAATGGGCAGTATAAGTGCTCGCCCGCTCTGTTCGCCTCTAATTGTCCACAGATGTTCTGCACGCCTTTGTGTGCCACAGCTTGTTGCAGCCGGCTTCGCGCAGACGCCACATACGTTGTTCAGGCTTTATTGCAGAGGGGGAAACGTGGCATGGAGTAAGTGTTTAATTTGGCTGCTGGTTCTAGTAACTGGTTTCAGTTATTAAAAACTTTATTAGCGGTTGCAATCCGCTGGGATTGAGCTGAGATGAAACGATTAGGCGACCCAAACTGTTCGTTTATGGACAGAAAATTAATCGGCAACAATTTTGATAAATGAGTAAAGCAACAAGAAAGGGAGTCAGATGTGGATTTATTTATTTATTTTACTGCAAACTGTAAGCGACTAATAAAATGTTAATTATTGCAGAAAATTCATCAGCAGCTACTTTGATAATCTGGCAACCCATCAGCTTAGCCTCTGGGGGTAAGAGCGTATAAAAGATGGAGGCAACCACCATGTTGGCACCCATTTGTCTCTGATTTGGGCCACTGCCTGATGCTTTTCTGAATCCAAAAGAGTGCCAACGTTTTTAGCTGAAGCTGCAGTTAAGGTTGATCTAACTGTAACTGACTTATTTTTTTAGACTTTCCATCCTCTAGTCGTTGTTTACTGAAGCAGATAAATTAAAGAAGCCTGCTAGACATTAGATGGTTTCAAAACGGCACTTTTGTCACATTCAGAACCTCCTTTGCTCTCCACATGGACTTTTTACTGTCTCGCAGCTAAAACCTGCTCAGATACGATTCATCAAAACATTTCATACTGTAAAAAAAAAAAAACTAGGAACAGAAACCAGAAAACTACAGATTTAGTTTGAAGAACAAAGTTTATCATTTGAGGCTGGGCACTGTGATTTTTGGAGGGAACTGAACTTTCTGGTTTGACAAATGGTAACTGTGTCTGGATTTCTTCTTGTTTATTAATAGCTTTAAGTGGTTTCAGTGGTGTGAAGAGTTTGTGCTTTTTTGTATTTTCAATTAAGGCTAAATTAAGTATTTGTCAGACAAATATTTGAAGACGTCCTCTTGAAGGAGTTTGTGGCTTTGGTGGCAGCAGGTTGTCCTCTAAAGTGTTCTTTGGGCCGGTCGCTGCAAGCCAGTGTGTTTCTGATGGCAGGCCAGTGCCTTATGGCAACTGAGCTATGGTTAAAAATCCCTATAAAAACACAGCAGACCAGGGAAACTGTTACCAATTCATAATTCAAAAAGTAGTCAAGAGATTAAAGGATCATTTATAAAGAGAAATATTACTCATGATTTCAAAGTTCAGCACAAGCAGTAAAGCCACCAAGAATGATTAATTATATGAGCTTTGTAAATGCTGCTGTTTTGTCAAAACTAATGGAGTCTTGCAGATGCACACACACGGTGTCCTTTGGTGTTCGGGGTTATAGCACGGCTTCAGCGTAATTTATCGCCCCGCAAATGTATCCGTCTGCGTACGCGTTTCCGTTTGGACAGCAAACTGAGAGAGATTTTCACCCACCGCAAATGAGTTTCCATGCAGTCCTCCAAAATCCCAATGGCATGTCGCTGGACATGGATTAAGTATACGGCCCTCGAATGCCGACCGGTTGACGAGTGGACCAAAACAGGGAAGGGTGTGACAGCCGCGTTCACCAGGAATGGGACAAGTGTGACAAAAACATTAAGCATGAAAAGAACAGACAGCGTCTGCCGACACTAAATTGTTTTTGACACATTGTTTCACTTCAGATCTTTGTATCAGATAACTTTGCTCTTCTCCACGGCTGCCTGACAGACCAACATGTGACACAACCGGTCTGTGGGCTACAAGCAGGAGTAGCCCACAGACCGGTGGTACCGCATATTTGTGACTCTGTCCCAATGTAACGCCGCTGTCTGCAGGTAGACGGGCAGTCCCTGACTGCCCACAGACTGCCTTCACGCTAACCCTGCTCAAACAAGCATCAGATGTCACTTCCTACTCAGCACATAGCTTGTAAAGGACAGCTTGCATTACATTTAAAATCACTGGACATGACTCATTCCTATATGTAACATTAACGTTGTGAAAGTGTGTATTTGAACCCAAAACACAATCTGTGTTTGTCTTGACAAAGCAGCGAGTGAAAGCAGTAAAAGCAGGAAGTGAGTGAAAACAAACCACAACAAAGTCCCTGCTGGGATAAAAACTGTCATCTGCAGGCTAACAAACTGACTCCACCACCACCCATCCAGCCTTTGACCACAGAATGCAAACTTTGATGCTGTTTAAAAGAGGACCGATATATCTTGGTATCAAGGGACTCACTCCAAAAGGCCCCCATCCATTTATTTTCTTTTGTGCCTTATCTGGGTCGCAGATAAGGCACAAAAGAAGACCTCACTTTCCCCAGCCACCCCCTGTAGCCCCCCAGAGGATACAGAGACATTCCCAAACCGGGGTGTCCTGGGTCTGCCTCTGATGTCTCCTCCTGGTTGAACATTCCTCCTGGTCGCCTCAGCTACTGACAAAATGACAGTACTGGATCCTGAGAAGGTAAAGGTTTTTTTCTGGTGTTTAAAATGTTGGAGAAAAAAGTTGAGGAAAAATGTTCCTTCCAATTTTCAAGGTTAAAAGTGACACCACCAAACGCGAGTTAACCAAAAACAAAGAAATGTGGGACACTCGAACCAGACTGTTTGTTTTTGTTTACATTTTGTTAAAAATACTATATTATACTGTAAACATAACTAATAACACGAAAAACTATAATAGGATCTCACCTGGTGAGGCGAGGAGGAAGTGCAGGTCAGCTTTAGGAGTAGTTTACAATAAACAAATAAAAATAAGCTCTTTTTGAAAGACAGAGAGCAGTTCGACATAATTCTTCATTTTCTGACTTATTTGTGATCCAGAGGTTGTCTTACAAATGTAGTGAGTGGCCATCGGGTAGAGGAAGTAAAGCTGTTAATGGAGAAGAAATATCAGCTAAGTCTGTGAATGAGTCATCGGAAATCTTCGGCTTGTGCGATGATACGAGATGGTATTAAAGTTTGTTGGGTCGCAGAAAATGTTTTGATCGTCGTTTGTCAGGACTTTCCGAATTTGGCGATCGCTGCTAATCTATAAAGTCAAACAATTGAAACGAGAGAAAATGGAACTAAAAATGGATTCATGTAAATGTTAAAAAAACAACAACTGGAGCACAATGTAAGACACAACGTGTGCTAAACACAGCCGGGCTGAGTTTACAGCGGATCCTCTGCTCGACAGATGTGTCGTGTTGTACAAAATTATTGCACGAGGTATAAAAGATTTCCTGTGTCTGATACAGGATACAGCAACACAGTTCCTGATTGGCTAATCTGCAGTACAAACCGTCAAGTGACTGAGTGACCCCAGCTGTGTTTTTATACATGCTAGTGTGATTATATTTAGATCCAACTGCTGAAAAATCACCAGAATCCTAATGAAGTCGTTCTTTAAAATACTATTTCTAGTTGGGATCCCATTTACTTAAGTCTATAAAATATTTTTGTTGATCAAGGGGGCAGAAAAATGCAGTTTCTGCCAATCAAGTCAAGTGGCTTTATTGTCATTCCAACCATGTGCAGTGGTACAGAACACAGTGAAACGAGACAACGTTCCTCCAAGATCTATGCTACGTATGACATATAACAGACAATCAACACAGGACTACATAAAGTGCAATGTGCAGAAATTGCAAAAAAACCAAAACAAAGACACAACAGTGCAATAGAAATGTGCGAAAGACTGAGTATTGTGCAAAAAGTCACTTTGTGTATATGAGATTCTGCATCCTTACAGATTGAGGTGTGCATTTTATTCTACTTTTCTAATAGATAGACTCTTTATTCTCGCTTGTGAGATCAATGTTGCGTTACAGCAGTGGGATGAAGCGTGAAAATAAAACAGCCCGCAATAAATAAACAACACGGTTAAAGTAAAAGCATCCCGGGTGCATAGTGACGGTCTTATACTGCGAGAGAGCGCAAAACTGTTACATATGAAACACTGATTGTAAAACAACGTAAATAAAAATGAGGTTATGTTAAAGAAGACCGAAAAGTTAGACTTAGGTTGTGGAAGAGATTGGAGCAAATTGCATTAATAAATCATATGTGTCTTATAAATCTGAGAAACAGATGCAAGAAGGTGTGACACAAACATGTGTGGATCACTGCACTATCATGTTTTACAGCTAACAGAACTAGAGCAGCGAGATTTACTGCCTCAGAAGCCTCGAGGCAGATACTTAATGACCAAACCGATAATGAAAACAACTCAAATGATGAAGATTTTGCATTAAAAAAAGATTTAAAACCATTAATAACTATAATTCTGAATATCTGCCACGGGTAGTGGAAATGGAATAACATGATGAACAACAGTGCAGCCATTAAATCGTCATAAGTGACCATACTGTGATTTATTTTTTTCTAAAAGTCACTAAAATATCTCGGTTGCTTGAGCGTTAACGAACTAATCCTTTCGGCCTCAGAGCTGACATGACTTTGGTAGATAACATGTGGTTCAACGGACCTTTCAGACATTCAAGGTCAGTCAGGCTGTGAAATATCAGTTTATTAGGTGGTTGTTCGCATCTTTAAGTGGGAGGAAAGAGCAACGGGACAATAATTTAATCGATTTGAAGTCTGGTAGGGGTTTGCAGACAGGTCAGAGCCTCCCGCAGTCGTCCTATCTCCTCCGTATCCCCCCCACCTCCTCTTCGTGCTTTGAAGATAGGCTGGGCTGGGGCTGGGCCTTGCTCCCTATCAGCTATCAGTTCAGCCATTTATCACCCCACTGTCTGATGCATGCAGGTAGTGTAGTTACCATGGTTATACACCAAAGGCACTCCTGCATTAGCATAGCAAATATCCATCAGCTGCCTACAGAGTCGGCGCAGTAAGACGGAGCTCACAGCAGGAGGCGGGACTGACGGGGAGCTCTGCAAGGCATCATCATCCTCATCCCAACTGTTTCCACGCTCACAGCACAAACACTCACATCAAAGGAGTTATCTCCCCCTGCATTGTTTCCCCCAAAGCCCTTTGTTTACTCCCCCCAGAACCCCCGCCACCTCAACACGAAGCTTATTCTGCTTATTTGTGTGCACATCACAGAGAATATCAGCCAAATGAGTCACAAGCGGCCAGCCTGAGGCCCTGACCTCGTGTTCTCCATCTTCGCGCAAACTGCACCGGAGCCTGCTGTGTCAAATGTGGCCTCTAAAATATGCATGATTGAACGTGCTCGAGGAATGCTAATAGAGCTCCCACCAAATGCAGAGGCCACCCTACAGAGGAATCTGCGGTCGTGCAAACATCGAAGCTGGCAAAACACCACTTTAGCCGCCGCAGCTGTAACAAACATTCGATTCATCCGTCCGGCCAGAGAAAATATGGCTTGGAATGAAGTTTTAATCAATTCGCGAGCTAACCGGGTCCCCACCACGTCCTGCCTTGCCAAAAAAACAAGAGGATTAAATGGCCACATTTTGTTTAGTTTTGGACGGAGGAACAATCTTGTAAGATTCCTCTCTCAGATTTACACTTGGAGTCGTGACCCGTGATGACTCTGCGGTTAAAGAATAGCGACAGAGGGAGATTTTCTTTTTAATTCAGCCTGCCTTGAACAGTGTGTCTTTGTGCACTGCTGCAGTTCATTTTCATTTGTCTTAAAATAAGTTGCTATTGAGGAGATTTATGCACCCCCACCTTACTCCTTCAATCCCTCTCCCCCCTTCCCTCCGCTCGCCTCCCACAAGGTGCTTGGCGAGCCGCTTCTGCAGCTTCAGTGTTTTCAGAATCTCATGAGCTTCCTGTTTCAAAAACCTCGCCCATCAGCTCCAGTCGTACAGCTTTAAAAACATCTTCCCATCGAGACTGTTTGTCAGAGAGATATAGGGCACTTTTCCCCCCCTTTGGAGCTCAAACAAAGCTCTCCCTCCATATGTAACCCTCCATATAGTCTGTACCATAAATAGGTCTTCTTCTTGGCCAGAACTTGGGAAAAGGATGTGGATGATGATGATGATGATTACTAAGGCTGAATCCTGGTTGAGTTTGAGCTGCTGCGGCTGGCAAGCAGATGTGGCCAAATTTGCAGAAAATGTCCATGTTGCACTCCATCTTTTCTCTGGTGTTGCTGTTTGTTTGTTTTTTCGCACTCTGGATCTTCTTTGGGTTATCAGCCTTCACCGAGCTAAACGTCCGGATGACTGCTATCTCTGTTTGAAATGAGGCAGAGTAGTTAATTACAAGCTAATCCCCAACTTCAGCATCAGATAGAGAATTTAATATGGTAGGGGAGGAAATGATGATCCCCATGAGGATATATAGATACTGCAGCAGGAAGGCCTTACTTAGAGCGACGTGAAATATATAAGATGAACCCAAACAACTGGAACAGACTAATATGTTGCAAATAGCTGATAAAACATGATTACTGCATTTTATAGAGTTTTTATGTGCATTTTTAACACAGTCAGGAGCCTGCCTTAAGACAAATTCAGTGGCTCTGACCAAAGTGTTGTATTTGTCAATAGAAAGAGGTAAAAGATCGCAAAATCAGTATAAAGATTATCCAAGTTACCTCTGAATATTCTCCTTGTTGGCCAAAACTACAAGCTGAAAATCTTATAAAGTGGAAAACACCAGAGTGCTAAAAGTTCCCAAAGATTTTGGGGGTAAAACATTTTGATCTGTGGTTTGTTTGCTGGAAAATCCAAAAGAAGGTTTGGCTGCTTTTCAGGAAAGTAAAAGAAAACGGAGGTTAAAAACTGAGGGGAAACAACTTTTACTAATGTAACTACCTTGGTGTAAATTTGGTCTTTGACTCAGTAAGAGGAGTTACCTGTTTTTAGCCTTGTAATATGGGTGCCAATACAAAAAGCTGGCTGAGTGTAGACGTGGATATTTCGCTAAGCTTTTACGTAAAAGCTCCTGTGGTGGAATGGCGCACATAGGTGACTTGCTAAATCCTGACTTAATCCCAAATTTAGCTGGATAAGTCGCTAATCTTTGTGCCAGAGCTGGTTTCACCTGTTTCAGAGTGGCCTCGTTGCAGCTCTCTAAACTGGACGCTGTAGCAGCCTTTGTCCTGGATCGGCTCGTCTGGCGTCAGCAGCATGTCTTGTTCTAGCTTCACATTTTTTCCAGGCATGTCAGGGTTCAACAGTTTGATGTGAAAATGAGTCACCGAAGACCTGTAGTAAAGGCTTTTGCTGACACACATGGAAATGTGGTGCAGCGGTGGACGAAGTGCAGCCGTTCCTCTGGCTGCCGAGCTCGTCGTCTGGTTGGCAGAGGACGGCACCTCTCTGCGGAGTATTTACAGCGGTACGAAACCTGCCTTTACAGGGGCCACAACAAATGGTTTTCATTACCGGGTTTTTATGATCGCAGAAATGGACTGCGGCGCATACTTTGAATCTTTTCACATGTGAGCGATTTATTAAGGTCACCGTCTGGAATCAGACTAAGCTGCTTTAAAGTTTACACAGGGAAACGAGGCTGCACCTGAACATTTTCTTTTAATTGATTATTCTCATGGTTATATAATCATGATTTGGTCTTTAAAAGCTTAAAAAAAGCAAATTGTTACAATTACAGTTGCTTAAAGAACAACTTAAAAATGCAAAGGTAATCATTGATGTCATTAAAAGTGAGGAGGCATTGGAGAAGCCGAAACACATTACTACTGACTGGCTTTTAATACTGATTAAAAAAAGGCTTTTGTCTGCTTTGGTTTGTCAATAGATTGATCTGAAGGTCAAAGTGATAACAATGCTACAAAGAGCTGTTCTTGCAAAGGCAGATGTTACAATGTTTCAGATTTTTAAAGTAGTGCTGTCAGCGTTAATCTAGATTAACGCAGGTCACCCCATGCATCGGGCTGCACGGCGCTAACGCGTTAACAAGCTAAGCGCGCTCACGTGTTGCAGCCCCACGCACGGGGCGATCCGCGTTAACTTGTTAACGGAGATTTGCCGCGTTAATGCGGTTGTGACGTTAACGTCATTTTAATTAGATTAACGCTGACAGCACTACTTTAAAAAGAAGGGTTTTCATCAAGAGAAAGAGAATGAATTTGCATAAGTAAAAATAATTGTAGCCACAATTATGTTTCTTAAAGATTATGTATATTAAAATGATTTTCAACAGGGCAAATAAACCTGCACATTGCCTTGGTGGAGGCATATTTAAGGAATATTTAGGAGATTCTTGTGTCCTTTTCTTTATTTTCTGTCTTGTATATGAGGAGTGATCAAAAAATAAATGCGACAAACCTTCTCTGATTAAAATTTGGATGATCTCATGTTTACAGTCCTGTTGTTAGACATGTTAAGGCAGCTTCCTGACTTGATGCTATTTTTAGTTTGCTCCCTGGAACTTCTGAACGCTTAAATGTGTGCTATCGTTTCCGTGTCCACGAACCTGCCTGGGTCTGGTTGATGTGCATTTCATCATCAGATGGATCAGATTTTTTTTTTTTATGTTTTATAACCACTCAGACAATTCTGCAGACACACAAAACTACAATGCACGCTTAAAGCACCCTTAGTCGGATTTCAAATATCTATAACTGGAACGAAGAACTCCCTTGTGGTGTCTGCAGCTGAGTATAAACCCAGCGCTACGCTGTAAGCTCTACGATTTCACTGTAGACCTGAAAGTTATACCGGGACCACCATCACATCATATTTGGCTACCTGCACCTTCATCCACTTCGCAAATGTTAAAATCGATTTGAAGGCTTACCATTTGACACACTGTGGGTGGTCCTGTGCCCAATGCTAATGGAGCTTCATGCACTGAGAAAAAAGGATTTCCCCGACACTCCTTCCTAATGTCAACGGAGCAGCCAGATTTTTTTCCAGTTTTTACAGCAGCAGTCTCACCTCCTATATTGTTTCAGTGTTGGATGAAGATATTAAACATGGTGAAAGTTTCCAATAAGGGGCCAATCAGAAAAAAGTTGTCCTAAAGCGAGAGGAGCTGAAACGCCTTGTTTCAGGCAGAAGATGAAGTGAGTAGCTCTAACAAGGCCCAGTTTAAGATGAACAGGGATTATTTTAAAGTTTGAATTATGCAAAGATAGTCTGGTCTAGGGCCTGTCGCCCCGTTTCACTGATTGGCAGCAGCTTGGTGTAATGCACCCCTTAAATACGCATAATTATTTCTCTCTTTTATTACATGTAGAAAATGCGTCTTTTACAGCTTGCTTTCTAGATTTCATCTCAAAAGCACGATTTTTAGTTAACCAAGAAAAGCATCACATTTTTGCGTACGAGAAGCTTAAATAGAGAATATTTTACTTTGTTTGATCTTAAAATTACTGAAGCTGTTTCCATAGAGAGTTGCTGACTGATTGATGCCGCTGACTCTGTGCTCTCTGTAAGCCATTTCTGCTGCACAGCAAACACCATCAGCCAGGCAGACCACAGCCAGCCGGTGATGATGGCTCGCCGGTTACAACTCCTGACTTCCTAATGAGGTCCGACTAAGCCGAAGCTTCATGCAAATTAACACTAAGGTTTTTTTTATAGCCCCAGCTGTAGACCCCGCACATCCCGGTGTCACATTTCATGTCGGTGGATTAGCACTCCATCCTCACTTGGGGCTGCGCACATTACATTAAACTGTCTGCCTCTCAATGGGCGTTTGTACCCCACGGCTCTGATTTACAGCTCTTATTCAGACAGTTGCTTCTTTTTGCCCAACCACAAATGGCAGCGATGGACCATCTGCTAAAAAAATGTGCCAGATGTTTTCTCAATGAATCTAATAGAACATGAAGGAAAATCACGATTTAGCAGAGCCCACGGCGATGTCTTGAAACTGCTTCTTTTAACCAACAGTCCAAAAACAAACAGTTGGTTTAAAATCTGAGAAATCTGAGTAAAGGAAAAAAAAGTCTCTCCGCAGGAACCGTGGTATCACTTACACAACCAAATGTCATCTTAACAAAAAAGTTAGAAACAAACAAATTATGCCATCTTTGCTTTTTTAGCAAAGATGTTTTTATCTAGCTGTTTTTGGACTAGTAAATGGCAAAAAGGAGAACACTCTCAACCACTTTTTCTTTAAACTTCACAGGTAAAATATTTAAAGGTTTGATTTTATAGGAAGGGCGATTTCTGTGGATTTTTTTTATTATCAAAAAGATCTGGTGGCTTTATAAGCACAGTGAAACTTTTTAAACACTCATTCAATGGAACAAATGCACGCCTCATATTTCAGCAGTCAGGAATTCAATAACATTGTGATGTCACAACAGTAGGCACTGCTTACTCTCAAAGATCTCGACTACGATAAAGTACACCAAACCTTCCGTTACTGGTAGGAAGACCTGCTTGCATGTGAAGAATTCCCACCCCCTACTTTTGAGCTATAGCCGTACATTTGGAAAGCCGCACAGTTTAAATGTTTAAATATCCAAACTGTGAAACACTGTAACTGTGCTTGAAAAAGGGCTAAGTTTGTAATTATTATCAAAATAAACAAGCATTTTTGGTTGTGTTTTCAAAGAGTACACAAGTAAATTGTGGTCTGTACAATTTAATGAGGCTCTTGATTAAATAAGTATTATCCACTCATTAAATGAGCTTGTTGTGGCTCAGACAGACTCGTTCAACTGCTTGTTAACACAGTCTTTAAATCACATGGCAGCATTTAGTGCATTTAGGCATGTTGATGTGGTCGAGACGACCCGCTGAAGTTCAAACTGGGCATCAAAGGGATTTCAGTGACTTTGAGTGTGTCATAGTTGTCGGTCTGAATATTTCAGAACCAGCTGATTGTCCTTGAAAAAAATGCCACGTTGATGTCAGAGGTTAGAGGATAACGGTCAGACTGCTTGGAGCTGATAGGAAGGCAACAGTTAATCCATAAAACCACTTGTTACAACCACAGTACGCAGAAGAGCATCTATGAAGGAACAATATGTCGAACCTTGAAGCAGATGGACTACAGCAGCAGAGGATCTCACACGAGGCCACTCCTATCAGCTAAGAACAGGAAACTGAGGCCACGGTTTACAACACACACCATTAGAAGATGTTTCCTGATCTAATGAGTCTCTTGTTCCTGCTGCAACATTTTGATCTTTGGGTCAGAATTTGGCAGAAACTACGGTGGCCCTGAGAGGCCAAACGGACTGCAACTTAAGAAAACACGGGCAATAAGAAAAACGGTGCAAAAGCACACAAAACACAAAGGAAATAGGAAAAACGACAATGGAAATAAGGAAAAACAGATTTCCAAAAGCACAAGGGAAGTGTTTCTGGGGATACAATAACCTGACGGGTTCCCTTCCCTTGTGCCAGTTGAGACCAGTTCCAGGAACCAAAATATGCTAAGAATTGCACTGGGAGACACTTAAAAGAAGTGAAGGATCTATCGGTTCTGTGAGGAAAGAAAAGATGAGAAGTAAGTGTGTTAGCATAACTATTAGCCTAAAAATCCGTCATCAGTATTATATGAATCATGATAAAACATGCCTACCATGTTTTGGGTTCCTGCAACTGGTCCGTTGGGTTATTGGGTTATTTTTCCTATTTCTGTTGTGTTTTTTCCTATTTCTGTTGTGTTTTGGGGCGATCGTGGCTCAAGAGTTGGCAGTTCGTCTTGTAATCGGAAGGTTGCTGGTTTGAGCCCCGGCTCGGACAGTCTTGGTCGTTGTGTCCTTGGGCAAGACACTTCACCTATCGCCTACTGGTGTTGGCCAGAGGGGCCGATGGCGTGATATGGCAGCCTCGCTTCTGTCAGTCTGCCCCAGGGCAGCTGTGGCTACAACTGTGGCTGCCTCCACCAGTGTGTGAATGTGAGAGTGAATGAATAGTGGCATTGTAAAGCGCTTTGAGGGTCTCGAAAAGCGCTATATAAATGCAATCCATTATTATTTGTGTGCTTTTGCAGCATTTTTCTTATCGCTGGTGTTTTCTTAAGTTGCAGTCCGTTTGGCCTCTCAGGGCCACCGTAAGAAACAGCATGAAAACATGGATCCGTCCCGTCCTTAGTACAAACTGAGCTTTATTTACGTGCCACAGCCTACCTGAATATTCCCGTTCTCACCACAGCGTGCCCATCTCCTGATGGCTGCTTCCAGCAGGATCATCACAAACTGATTTGAAGGCAGAATGAGTTCATTATACTCAAAATGGCCTCGTCGGTCACCAGATCTCACTGTAGATACTTCTGCATAAGTATCTCTGTCTTCTGGCTCAGATTCTGGTTTCAGTGTGTAAGTTTTTTGTTAGCAACTGACAGTTATTAGAGAGCTCCGCCAAACTCAAAGAGTTATGATAAGTCACCAGAGGTTGTTAGTGTCATTTGTGGCCTGGGGACCAAAAGGAAAGGGACTGCACTGTTCTGAGAGGGGCGTTATCAGCACCGACATAAAAGCTCAGGCTGTAACTGGGCTGAAACAGAGGGTATAAAAGCATGAAAAAATACTTTCTTCTGATTAAACTTTAAAGACACATTCTGGTGTTATGGAAAAGAAGGTTTAAATCACTTGTTTTTCCCCAACAACAGTCCAAAAATATTTGCGTTTTAGAAACATGCAGCAAATCCTCTCAAGTGACAACTTAAAATGAGGAAGTGTTTCATGTTTCTGCTTTGGAAAAAAAAAAGTTTCCTTTTAACAGACAACTTTTGTTCAGTTATCGCTCAAAAGAGTCTTTATGCTGGAAAATAGTGTGGTTAATATTCAAATATAATGATTAACTGTGTTAGTGGCACAAAATTGTAATTTGTGAGCAAATAGAAATGACCTCATCAGCTGCTTCTTCTTTGTTCTTGCAATGAATTCTCTGTCTTTCCTGGAGAAAACAAAACATTTGATGACATTTCAACAGTTTTAAGCTCAAACTATGAACGTGTAGAGAGCAACTGTCAGATTAAGTAATTAAAGTAATAATCATTAGCTGATGCCCTAAATGTTTCTGTGGATCATTGATTAGTCGACCGTTTGTTTCACTTCCTGTCTGGATGGTTTGTTTGCTGCTGTTCTTTGTTTTGGGGGTTGGGGGGGTTTCTATGTCATCTTATGTAATCAGCACATGAAGAGCTGCAAGTGTGCGAACGGCGTGTTTGAGACAGAGCTGTCAGACGGCGCCGTGACACTGTCACAGGTCACGTCTCATGTGTTGTTTGCATTGAATTTGAAGTCGGCCACATGACCGTTGCCAGGATGCCTCCAGGAGATGTTCTTCCCCTCGAGTTTCCTTCCATTAAGATGCATTTCTATCACCCTTTGGCTCATGGTTTTTGGTACCATTGAGTTTCTCTGAGCCGCTGCTGAAGATCCTCACTCGAGGGGTAGAGTGGATGGCGGAGGGGGGTTACAATAGGCCTTTTATGTTGTGAGTTATCCTCATTCCCTTGTGTTAGCTTCGGGGTAACATGTGACCAGCCCTCATTCAGGTCATGTCGGCGCTCTCAGTCTTTGACCCTCTTAGAAGGGAAGCTACTCCCTCAATGTCCCATTCATCCCATACAGATGTCTGTGTGTATTAATGCCTGACACAGCAGCGTTATGACAAACCCCTGACAGCCCTTCATTCAGCTTTTTCAAGTGACATGTTAACTGCTGATGCGCAGCGCTGCGGGTTGACAAGCTTAGGTTTTTTTGTGCACAGGTGCCACAAAGATGCGTTATGTACTGTGTGAGCTGCATGTGGCAGTTAACCATAGACCTGTGTTATTTTTATCAAGTATATTAATAAAACATTGCTGATACAGAAACCCTGAAACCCATAGTGTGAAAGGGGAAGCATCTGAATCGTTCAAGAATCTTCTTGCTATAATCTGAACGAATGTGCAGGGATTACTAACATTAGTATGTTTAATAAAACATCTGTATATCTTATGTTCGGTTATATTTGAGTGCCTGTTCAGGTGTCTCTGTGTTGCCTTCATTTAAAGTTGCCTTCTCAAACATTTGCAAAAACGGTCGTTCAGTCGGCAACATGAAGCATCAAGTAGTCGTAAGTGCATGTTTGGAAAAATTTGACTGTGATTTCCTATCACCCACCTTTTCCTCCACCGGAGATATCAAAGAGGGCACCTGACTTCCCTCTGAGCTCGATATGGTAGTGCTAACACTGCTCTGTCAGAACTCCACAGGTAGCGTGACTGCAGCACTCTCACAGCTGCTGACGAAAAGTATCTCTACACATTAAAAATATCTTAAGGCTTAGGTGGCACCAGGGTGGTGGGCATGTGCCAAATTTACCTGCACATTTATCAGTTTATGCCTTGCTTTTATTTTGAAAGTCCAGTCGTTTCTAGCCATCTAGATGCAGTCCTTCCTGTCAAGTATACCAGCTTATTCACTGATCGGGCTGCTGTTTCTCTTCCTGTGGCTGGACATACTCAAACTCCTCTGGTGACAGGACTGTTCTGCTCTTTAGATGATCTTCAAGCTTTAGGTCCACACTTCTGGCTAACCGCAACACCACGCAAGTTCTCCACCTGCTGAGGCAACAAAGCAGAGCATTGGGTTAGAGCCTTTTAAAGTTAAGTCTCCCTTTGTGTGTCCATGATTTTCTTTTCCAATTTTTATCTGGTTGTCTCACAAGCAGTGTTGGTCAAGTTACTTGAAAAAATTACTTCCCCAAAAAAGTAATCCTGTTACTTTACTGATTACTTCTTTTCAAAAGTAATTAATTACGGTACTTAGTTACTTTTTAAAAACACGATTTTAAAACCTGAAGAGGTGATAAAGTGATAGATTTTTCAGCCCAATTCTACTTTTTCTGCATAATCCATCATACAAAATGTAATCAAATGGAAAAGTCTCTTTTTAAAACTTGTTTCATTAGTTTTAATCTTTTAACTTTATGCATCAAGCAAAAATTTAATTATATGCAACATTCTCTGACTTGAATAAATTAGTTTAACATTTAAACCTATTTTCTGCACATAAAATAAAAAATTTTTTTGTGTTTACACTCAGTCTTTCAAATAGATGCAAGTAAAACACAGCAGAAAATAAATAAAGTCAAAGACTCAGCGGTCCTGTTGCTCTATTTTCACCTGTAAAGCAGGAGTGGCATAGGCGGAGGTTTACCCTGGTGCAGGTGTGTCGCAGCGGTCAGTGGAAGAATCCGCGAGTTTCTCTGCGAATTTCCCATTACGTCGTTGCGCACTCGGTGCTTGTTTAGGGGGGGTTTTCGGTGTAAAAAGAAGTTTTCTTCCCACGCACAACGGACGCTAAAGTTTTTATCACTTTTTATGGAATCAAACTCAAAGTAAGGTCAGTACTTCCACGCTTTAAACGCTGCACGCTCATACTCTCTCCCGCACTCGATATATGATCCATTGTTGATCTGCACACAGCTGTTGCCATGAACGTCGCACTCGCTTACGTCACTGTCATGAGACATCCTCGCAAAAAAATCACGGTTTTAGTAACGCAGTAACGCAGCGTTCCTACGGGAAAGTAACGGTAATCTAATTACCGTTTTTGCAATAGTAATCCCTTACTTTACTCGTTATTTGAAAAAAAGTAATCGGATTACAGTAACGTGTTACTGCCCATCTCTGCTCACAAGTCTTATAAAAATGGGCCAAAGCAGATGAAAAAAGCGGATTCCCTACTGTTAGAGGCATATTGGAGGAATTGTTTTGCCAATTCTCCCACTGGATGCAGTTTGAAAGGAGAAGAAAAGATATGGTGCAATTAATCACCTTTTATGATGACAAAATGAGAAAAATCATCTGAATTTGATGAAGGTTTGAGTATCGTGATGTCCCGCACAGAGCTGCACTTCTCTCCTTTGGTTTGTCATGATTCATTTAACAGGTTTCTTTCTATTGCACATTGTCACTATTTGCTTTACTTCACCAAGTTTTCCACCACAGCCAAGTTTAAAAATGTTTTTCCATACTTTTACTTTTTCCTACTTGTAGCACTTCCTCTAAGCTCTTTAAATGTAAATTTGAAAATAATGGAAGATTTTAAAATAGCAGATTCCTCACCGAGCATCAGTAAAAGTTTTAAAGAGACAGCTCACCCGAAAATAAAATTCAGATGTTTTTTTTTTTCCTGCCAGCTGTACTGCTGTTTATTGATCTGTATTGCGTGCATCGCCTATTTTAGTCGTTTTAACATAATGCAACTAAATACTGCTCAGCATCAATTTCTCTTTATTAAAATTATGATGCACTTACTCACAAAATCCACAAACCTCATGAGCAGTAACATGTAGGGACTATTTTTTTCTGTCTACATCCGCCAACAAAAAGAAGCGTGCAGCGAGCTTACATCCTGTCATGCTGTGACTCGCAGTCTCATCACAGGATGAACACTTCCGGGTGTAGTTTGGCAAAGCAAAAAGAGATTTTGGGGTGAACTGTCCCTTTAACACAAAGAGGAACAACCCAGCTTGATTAGATGGACTCAGATGGCTCTTATCTCATCCTTTTGAAAGACATTAGGCAATCACAAAGTGACACCACAAGCCGTTTACTTCTTTGCTCTTCTGATTATTTAGTAGATTAATGTAATTTTTAAATGGTACAAAAACATACAAGGTCTTCTTCAAACGTCTTGCTTTCTCCAAACAACAATATAAAGATATTCTGGTTGTTGCTTTCAAAACTACAGTTAAAAAGTTAAGAATTGGTCAAAATAAATACAGATTACATGTTTTTATTGCAGCTCTTCAATGATTATAGCATGGGTTTTTAAGGTTTTGATGACTGAGTGCCGGATTGAAGGCCACACATGAAGAATACACACATCAAACAGTTTTTATTGGTTAAGAGAGTGGTGGCTTTTGGTTTGTGACTGTCATTTTGGTGCTGGTTTACAGCTTTTTAACCATTAGTGAGGTAGCGTTTCTGTACCCTAAGTGCATTTTTTTAGTGCTAAGAGTTTAGTCTCTCCAGAGGAGCTGAAAGTAAACAGAAACGCTATTTTTGTCTGTACCGCAGTGTAATGTGAATTGTGAATGAATGTAATGCCCTTCAAGAACCCTGGGAGTTTAGCAGAAACGGTTTAATTGCTCACGTGGTGGTGGGACGATTAGGACGGCTTCTTTAAAGTTTTCAGCCACTAGGCGGACACAGATTAGAGGCTTGGTGGTGAGTACAGACTGGGCAGGACGGCCATATGTGTCAGCAATAAGAGGATAAATCCTCAGTGGACACAAGCTCTTTTGATCTGGGTGATTTTTGATGTGAGGCTCGGCATCTGTCGTGTGTTTTTTTTTTTTTTTTTTTTTTTTTTTTTTTTTCTTTGTTGTGGTTGATTCTCGATGATGACCTGTGAAATTTTCCGCAGACAAACAGCTCATTTGAGTTGATAAAGCAGCATTTTTGTCTTTGGGGGTTCCCGTGATTTTTCCATATGGGATTCATGAGTGTCAGCATTAATCTTGGAAAAACAAACCGTCTCATTTCCCAGGAACTGAATCTGGGGCAGCTCTATACTTGCCAAACGGGCTCGGGTGTTTTGTTGAGATTTGAATACAATTGTAAGTGCCCCGGGGCATTTGATTTCCACTATAGGATGTCTGGTGTGGGGCAAGGTCAATTTGGGTTAGGTGTCTTTTTTTTGTCTGGTTAATTAGGGTCATATTATTACTTTAAATCAGGACCTACATATCTGCGATTTAAAGAGTTGTTTACGGAGGCAGGGATGCTGCAGGGATGTGTTGCCATCCATTATTGCTTTATTATATTATCCTCCCACATTCTGCTCATGAAACCCGTGTTTTCTTCCTCTCGCTGTTGCCGTGGCTCCCAGTCATTTTGTCATCAGACTTGGTTTATTGTGTCTGGTATGTGAGGATGATGTGGCCTTGTTAATAAGGACAGCAGCTGAGTCACACCGGGTGAAAACCTGGGGAGAGAAACCACACCGAGACGCTGTGCCGAGAAACCTGCCAGGGCGCTGACCGGTTCACACAAGACGCTGATTGTGGAAGCCGTGACCCCCCATTCACAAAGATTGCTGCACAACAGCCACACTGTTAACTCATTAATCGATTGAAGCGATTAATCTGGAACTAATAACTGTTTCAGTTATTTAAAACCAAAAAAACCCCAAACATTTTCTCACCCATACTTCTGAAATGTTTGGGACTGTTGTACTGAGAAAATAAAGCAGCATATTTTATTAAAAAGTAATTATCAGAGGCTTTCAAAAAAAGACTCACAGTTTAGTTTACTTGTTTAATTTTTAATTTGACTCTTACATGGTGGGTTGGAGAAAAGAGACTTTTTCAGGGAACTTTAATTCTTTCTGTGTTTAAAAAAAAAAAAGGAAAGAAAGGTTAGAACCTCTAGAAGTTAACTAAAGCTATCAACAGAAGATAAAGAAACAACCACTATGACTGGTTTTGAGCTAGGGTCAGGCTGAACTTGGGAGCAGTAAATCATCCAGGCTAGTCATTAAACCCGGGATTATATATCCGCATCCATGCGTCTGCTAGTGTCCCCTCGGGTCCAAGTGTAACAAATATCTTCACGTAACACAACGTAACTGTACTTTCTTACTTTGAGGTGCTAACACAAATTTATTTGAAGTACTCAGCAAAGTGTCTCGCCCCAAAAATCCCAGTTACTCAAAAAAGAAAAAGGATGTGTTCATCCACCCATACGAGAGGCTTGTGACAGTGTGACCGGATGCAAACAGTCATGCCATCCACATCAGCTGAGCTGTAATGCTAGCGGGCCCCATTTTTCTCTCCTTTTTGGGGATCCACAGATTGTGAAATTCTGGATGCCGTTATTAAATCATGGGTTCACCCCAGTGTCTCCGAGCCAACGCAAAACGGATGTTGCACAACACATAAACATCGGCTACTAAAGTCGATAGATTCCATTTTATTTGTGGCTACACCAACATCGGTGCAACCTTTCTTCTTTTGGTGGGTCACAAGTGGCAACTTCCAGGACTGATGAACAACAAACAAGCAAGCATGGAAACAGATACACAGATAGAGAGAGTCTGCTGAGTGGGGCAGATTACAGCTGTCAAATGAGGAAATATTGATGACACGGAGTGTGTTCTAACACCTGAATGTAGTGCATTTTCTTCCTGCTGATGCTCAGGTTTCCTCCCATACTTCAAATATTGTGTGTGTAATGAAAAAAATGGCTCAGAGACTGAAATGTCAAGGCAACACTGTCTGTTAGAGGAGCTGCAGTTCCTCTAACGGGCACTTGGTTGGCTCTAATGGCCGGTCGATCCCTATAGACTCACCATGTTAAGATATCCAAATTCACAGTTTTAAAAAGCAGTTTTGCCATTTGTGGATCCCCTCTTTTATCATTATTATTTTTTCACAGATATGTTTTTTGTGCTTTTTAGACTTTATTATGAAAGGACAGTTTGAGAGTAGACAGGAAAGGTGGGCGAGAGAAGATTGATTGATTGGTAATTTATTTCAACATGTGAACAATATACAAGTACATTTAGAAAAGAAATAAGAGAGAAAAAAAATACTATACAAATTACATACAAAAAACCATTCTGATTAATTTACATGTTGAAAGGGAGTGGGAAGAAGTATACACTTATTTAATCCCACCCCTTTGCCATAAATTATCAGTGAATATTTAGTCAGCTTCCTTACTGATATAATTTGTAATAAAAATAGTGAACAGATTTCTGATATACTATATACTATAATATCACATCATGAACTTTTTGTTTGTTTGTTTGTTTTTAAATAGAGACATTCACTTAATTTAAATATTTTCCTTTTCTTTATAGATCGAGAAGATCATATTTTTATAACTCTTTTTGAACAGTTTTATGTTTGGACATTGCTTTAATTCCATATTCAGTTTGTTCCATAGTTTCACTCCATGAACAGAAACACAAAAGCCTTTTCTTGTAGTACGTACCTTCATTGTTTTGAAGTTACAAAAACCCCTTAAATTATGACTTCCTTCTTTCAAAAAAAACATACTCTGAATATTACCTGGCAGTTCTTTATTTTTTGCTTTGAATAGAATTTGTGCTGTTTGGAATTTCACTATATCGTCAATTTTCAATATTTCAGACTGCAAAAATAGTGAGTTTGTATGTTCCCTATAACCTGCATTGTGGATGATTCGAATTGCTTTTTTTGAAGAGTAAAAAGTGAATGTAATGTGGTTTTATAGTTATTGCCCCAGACCTCTGCACAATAGCTTAAGTATGGTGAAACCAGTGAACAGTAGAGAATATGAAGTGATGTTCTGTCGAATACCTGTTTTGCCTTGTTTAGTACTGCAATGCTTCGTGATACTTTGGAATGAATATATCTTACGTGAGCTCTCCAGTTAAGTTTTTCATCTATTATTACCCCCAGAAATTTTTTTTTCACTGACTCTTTCAATATCAACACCATTTATTTGAATCTTTGCATTTGTATTTAAACTACTATTTCCAAATAACATCAGTTTAGATTTATTCAAATTTAATGATAATTTGTTTTTATCAAGCCAGAACTTCACTTTACTTATTTCATTAGTCATATCCTCCAATAAATTCTGCAGATCATCACCAGAGCAAAAAATGTTTGTATCGTCAGCAAAGAGAACCATTTTTAATACTTTGGACACTTTACAGATGTCGTTAATGTACAAGTTGAAGAATTTTGGACCCAAAACTGACCCTTGGGGTACACCACAAGCAATGTCCATACATAAGGAACAACCATTTATTTTCACAAACTGCTTTCTGTCACTTAAATAACTCCGGACCCAATCTAAAGCTACCCCTCTGACACCATAACGTTCCAGTTTTCTTATTAATATATCATGATCTATAGTGTCAAATGCCTTTGTCAAGTCTATGAATAACCCAGCCACATATTGCTTTTTGTCTATGGAATTTGTGATGTATTCTATTGAATCTAATAGTGCCGATGATGTTGATCTGCTTGATCTGAATCCGTACTGACTCTCAGTGAGTAGTTTATGTTTATCTATAAATTTGTCTGTTTTTAAACAGTTTTTCAAGAACTTTTGAGAATTGAGGTAGTAAAGAGACAGGCCTGTAGTTTGTGAAATGGTGTTTGTTTCCAGATTTGTATAGAGGTATAACTTTTGCTATTTTCATTCTGTCTGGAAATCGACCAGTTTGAAATGATAAATTACAGATGTATGTAAATGGTTTTATAATAGCCTCAATGACTCTTTTAACCACTATCATATCAATATCATTACAATCCAAAGAAGAGGAGGAAGACGTGCAGCAAATGACCGAGGACAGAATCAAACCCAGGGTGGCAGCTTTGTGCCACATGGTTTGTTGATTTGGTGCTAAATAAATCAAATTGAACTGAACCCGCTGCCTGCTAGGTCTCACCTCCATGAACCGAAGTCCCTGAATTGGACCTCTCCTCCCGTCACCTCATCTCGGCACATAATTTGGGCTCTGTTAACTCTAGCTGCTGTGTTTGCTCCATTTTCTCTAAGCCACAGCAGAGAATAATTGAGACTATAATTTCTAATGAAAGTAATCATAACCTGGAGCCTCCTGATTCCTCCTGATTTCCAGTCTTTCCCTCTGTGCCGTCGCACAGGACTCTGTCCAACACGTACTGCCAATGTGAAAGAGAAGGACAATCCTCTTAGTGCAGAGCCTGTTTTCTTTCTAGGGCACTTAATGGCTCTGTGCAGAGCTGCTGTCAGTTCGGCCGGGATGTCGGATATCCTCTCCCTGTTACGTCCCTTTGTCCGTACAAGGTAGGGTCTCCTGTGAAAACAACTCCCCCTTCTCCTCCTCTTTATGACCCAAGCCGGCAGCTGTGGGGTTAATGTTTAGCAGCAGCAGCAGCAGCACAGGCAGGAGTTGTAGGAGGTGGAGGAGGAGGGGAGAAGGAGAGCAACTGGGAGGTGGGGGCTGGTCCACAGCTGTTGTAGTAGGCAGGGTCTGTTGGGGTAGGAAGCCTGCCTCACTCGCCCTGGAACAATGGGAGGCATGGCAGCCTCTGCAGACAGCACAGACACATACACAATGCTCATGCCCAAGGACAGGCCTTTTCTAGCTGTAGCATAGAGGAAACCGGCTTCCTCGCCACGCTCGCAAAGTGACGGCACTTTTAACAGGAGGTGGTGCGGGAGGGGGGGGACGTAATCTCCTCGGCGGCCGGAAAGCAGAAATGTAAGGTTGTGGCCTCCTTTCATGTCTTTTTTATCCTCTTTGCTTCTCGTGCCTTACGTTTCATTCTGGTGTGAGGAGCTCTCAGATGACTGGATGACAGAAAAGGCAGAAGGAGAAAGGTGAGATGACCCAAAATGTGTACTTTGGGAGGAGGGGGTTAATTTGTATTGGTGATGCAGTTTTTACAGCTGACATGGTCTTCAGCGCCCGGCGCTCTGTCTGCCTGTTGGGATGTTGTTTCTGTGTCCAAGTGAAGCAGATTTTTCTCCCTGAAATGACAGCGAGGGGACTCGTGTTTTGTGGTGTTGACTTGACGTGAATAGGCACGAGATGACTGCTAAAGGAGGGCTGATTTCCCTGTGTGCATATGTGTGTGTGAGTTGTTTAGGTTAGCATTAATATCCGTGGGTTAGCTTACATTTTATGACAGCAGCAGGCTGAGCACTGTTAACACTCTGTGTCCTTTTTATTTAAATGTTTGGCTGAACCAGCTCCAAATCCTGTTTTGGTTCCCGCTAACAAAGTGCCATAAATCTGCCAAACGTGCACGAGGGTGGGTGGAGGTGGTGGATGGTGTGCTGCCTGAATGCTGCCTGAATGTGTGATATCAGGAGGATGAAGGGACCCTTGATGTGCTTCCTCCATGGGTGTGGAGGTTGGCTGGCACAGATTTAAGAAGGATCCCTGCGTTTTGTGTGATTGCTCTCAGACCTGCATGGCTCACTTCCAATCTCTCAGACCTCTTTTGGGAAGGGAGCTCCCCTCCTCCTCCTCCTTCTCCTCCTCCTCCTTCTCCTCATCCATCCCTTCCCCCACCTCCTCTCGCTCCTCATCCCAAATATTGCTTGTGTGCGATTCGTCTCGGTTCATGTAGCCAAACATCAGACAGGAAGCAGTGCCGAGGGAACCCGCCAGCCTGATTCTGTCTCACACACATCTCTATTCCACTTTGATATTTATCTGCATCTGTATTAATGATACCGACCACTGTGCGTCTGCAGAAAACGAGGAAAAAAAATGACTTTGGCCTACATTTTTTGGGAGAGATTCAGCCATTCCCGAGTCTTGCTTAATTCCAGCGTGTGAGGATTGAGGTTTTTGTCACATTGTTTACATATCCCGCCTACACACTTTGCGTACACAGCGAGAACTTCAGTCTTTGCCTTTACAGATTGGCAGATGGAAAGGGTGGTGTTTGACATATACTCGGATGGCCTTGCCTATCCCCAAGAGTGAGACTGACATGATTTAAGAAGCTTTTGTGCATTTCTTCGCTCTGCTTTGGCTGAGTCGCCTTTGAATTTTCTCCCCCTATCCCTGCCCTCATTCCATGAATCTCCTCATCCTCATCCCCAGCATCCCACCAAACCACTTTGAAAACCTAAATTTGCCTCCTTGAATATTTCAAATTTTTTATCATCCCACCTTCAAAAAAAAAAAGGATTTGAAAGTAAGAGTCTTGTTTAGGGCTTTTTCTCGATCTGCCGGCCACTTTGTGGTCTCCGTTTCTCAGCACCTGGCAAACCAAGGCCAGAACGGCGGATCTGCTCTTGCTCTATTAAAACCCCAGATTGAGTGGGCAGATGCTCAACACCTCTAATCCCATTTCAGTTTGACAAGATCTAACAGGATCAGGCCCCGTTACCTTATAGAGCACGTTTGGAAATGAAGAGTTAATACTGCAGTTCGGCGCCCAAACATTTCTGTGTTGACGAGACAAAAAAAACGCTGGCTGAGGAGACCCTACTGCAGACGCGGCGCCCCACTTATGCTGTAAACCTTTGTAGAAAGCGAGCATAATTAACGGGGAGTTCGATTAATGGGGGAATCCCACATTAGGCTGAAACTTTAAAGGAAATCTTTGTGTGGCACTGTCCTGCATTCTCAGAAAGACATAAAAGGGGAGTTCTTAAATCCTGTCTACTGAATTATTCATCCATCTTTCTTTCATTACACTTTACAATGACTCAGAGATGAAAGGAAAGACGAGATTGAGGAAAGAGGGCGAGATAGAGGAGCGGGGGCTTGTGGTCTTTGCATGGCTGGCGTCTGCCGAGTGCCGGTGTCTCCCGAGGGCAAAGGGAGCATCTTCCTCTCCTCTCGGTTTCCTGTTCGCTTGTGGAGCCGAGGAAGGCTGCGGCCTTTCCCCGCGTCCCATCGCAGAGGTGACATTGACCTCAAACCCCATCTTAAACTCCGGCATCAAACTTTTTGAGATCTGGTTACACACGGGCAGATTTTGCGGTTTCTTCTTATGATTTAAGATGCAGAGAGGAGGAGGAGGAGGATGGGAGGGGGAAAGATGAGGCCGGGGGTTTATTACCTCCACCGAGGAGCCTCTGTGATTGGTTAGTTCGTCTTTGTTAGCAGGATTATTCCAAAAAAGGCTCGATCTGAATCCCGGATTCTTCCCCATTGTTTGATGGGGGGTTAAAACTGCACCTTTCTTTTCATATCTTCACAAATGTGTGTCAAATTATGAAATGAGAGAAATACAGAGACTTGATGTTCTCCATAAAATACCGCAATCTAATCCAAGATTCAGATATCCTTCTCCGTGTCCTCCCGGGAGTCCGCTCATGCATTGTGCCGAGGAGATTTTCAGCCTCGGAGCTGTTGTGTTTTAAAACATGTCCCGGTTTTCTCGCCCCCAGCTCCGTGGTTTTGTTGTTGGGAGACAGAGGTGCCTGACGGGAGACTGACTCCTCTTCAAGGATCATTACAAGAGCTGACCCCGCAGGTGAGTACATGATTCATAATGTTATGATTTCCTGAAGGCTAATAATTATTATTATAATTGTATTTGTGTACAAATTGATTCATTGTTGAGCTTATAAAATGTCACATATAAAAGGCACACGCTCCTTCATATTTGCAGAAAATAGCCCGGATGTCGTCTTAAATGTCGCCAGTTATTCTTTTAGTTATACAACGTCAAACAAAGGCACTTTTGAAAGCACACTTGCAGCGTGACACCCACAGTTTAGTTGATTACAGTTTCCTTCACACAAGAAAGCATCTGTTTTACTTCCTCACTATTAATCAGACCCTTTGATGTGTCTACCATTAAATTTAAATCTCATACTCACTCAAAATCCCAGAGTACACAGCTGGGTTAACCCTGTGTTAGACTACTCAGATTAGACTGTGCTAGTTTAGCAATTTTCTCACACACACAGCACATTATTGTGAAGATGTTACTGTGAAAGAAAAAAGGGGGGGGAAAGGGAAAACGTGACTCACTGTTAATGTTTCCCTCAAACTCCTTGGCACGTGTCCAATCCTACGATGGCGTCGGAGCGCGTATTCAAATCGGCTAGCAACGTGGCAGGAAGTATCGGAATAAAGATGCAAAATAGTCATATAACAAATTTAAATGAAAACTCAGCTGGCATCAATTTTGTTTATTTAAATGTCATGCAATGAAAGCTAATCTAAACTGTTATGTTCATATTTGTTTTTAAATGAGCTGAAAATCTTCTGCTCGGTATTAATTTGCTACCTGTTGAGTTAATGATTTATTGTTTTGGTGTTTCGTGCACAAAATCTCAAAACCAAACCACAAACTGTTCCACATACAGTAACTGTAAATCTAATATAAGGAGAATAGCACCACATCCTCACGTTTAAGGAGCTGTAACCATCCGTGTGCCTCATTAACCAGATAAGTGAGGAAATGAGGTTTTTTGCAGTGTTTAACCAAAATTTCACACACTATTGATATGAAAATGTTACTAATCACCAAGTCTCAAACCTATATGTGTATACTCTATATGTAAATATTAATTATATAACCGTAATAGATTTTATAGCACATGCTCACATTTAAGGAGCAAACACAAAGAAAGTTCTGCATCTTCAATTAAAAAACAGGCGATCATGAATGTATCTGCAGATTAACTTTCCTTTCTGTCCTTTGCTTCAGTTCTTTTATTGTCTGAGCTTTAAAAAAATGTATCTCTGACTCGGTTTCGGTGCCACTTCTCTGTTTCATTTCCTCCGTCTCCCTGCTTGTTAGTCATCAGGCTTGTTGGTAGTTTCTGTGTCAATGCTTTACACCCATGAAAAGTTAATCCGTCCTTTGCAGCAGTCGCTGCTGGCTGATTTGTTTAAAGGACACCACAGCTATTTGTTTCCAGCAGAAGACATGTTAGTATTCCTCTGGTGTCAAGTTGCACTTTATTTGTTTGCTGATGAATGTGCAGCAGTGTCCCCGCAGCTCACATTTTTCATACGCAGGTATCCGCTTGAGTCATTTTAGGAGGAACAAAAGCACCACATGCCCGCTTGGCTCAGAGGCTAACACATGATCCTGCCTGTTTTCTTCACTGATTGGAGCTTTTAGCTGCGAACGCGGCGCCTCGCTGCCCTGTGTTTACACTTAGCGATGTCTGATTGAGTGGCTGTGTTTTCCAGAAGGGTGCATTTACAAAAACAAAACACTTTGTGCTCACTTTGACCTTCATCTTATCTGTTTGCTCTTTTTTTTTTTCATCCCTTCTTTATGCGTGCATCCTTGCTCGTGTCCTCTTGTTTGCTTCCTTATTTCTATAGACATAAAAAACAACCAAGACTTTTTTTTGGCCGAGTTTATTTTAGGAATTTACACAGCAAGGCCAAAACCTTAAAGTAGTGTAGAATGACACCGAGGCAGCTGTCGGTGGCAACGGGGAGAAAACCTGTTAACAGAAAGAAACCTCAGACAGAGCCAGTGAAGACAACCTTTGGGCCTCAGCGGGGGCTGCTCCTTTTTAAAAAAAATCCTCATCATACTACCTCAGCTTTTGCAACTTCGTGCATTTGTTGAACTTCCTCTCCAGACTCCTCGAAGCTAAAACGTTTCCCAGCAGGGTTTAATTTTCTTGATGACCAAAGTCTCTTTCAGTCGTCTTGGTTCACGCTAAGGCAAATCTGCCTCAGCCAGCCCTGTGAGCTGTGCGCTGACCAAAAGAACGAGGTCAAATGGGTTTCCCTGCAGGGTGCCTGGGCTCAGACACCAAGGGGCACCTCTGAGTAGAGTCGCGGTTCCTTCCTGTCCAAAGGATTCCTGGATGTCTACCTGAAGGTTTTTCAGGCATGCCATACTAGGAGGAGACTTCAGAGTAGATCCAGAACCCACTGGAGAGATTATGTGCTTCATCTGGCCTGGGAGAAACTTGGGATCCCACAGGAGAAACTGGAAAGTGTAGCTAGGAGAAAGCATGTGTGGAATACCCAGTTTAGCTGCTGCCACTGTGACCTGACTTCAGATAAAAAGAAGAAAAAGAGCAAAATGACAGATGATTGTTTTAACTTGATTATCTTGATAATCTGGTTGGAAGTACGGAAGTACAGAAATATATAAAGGTATCGATAATTGTGGTTTGAATTCGTGCAGCAGCAGCAGCACAGTTTGGGCCACATTTTGTGGTTTATATTGGCTCTCTTCTCTTTTGGCTGGATCCCATCTTGCAGTTGGAGAGACTCACTTTCCCACAACACTTCAGCCCAGTTAGACCGAGTCACTCATGCAGGTGCAGTCAGGCTGCTGTTATGTTGTTGAGTGATGCTCTGGAGACTGTTGAAGATTTTATTCTTAATTTAATTCTTAATTTAATTACGATTTTGTTGTCTTCCTGCTGCTCCTCTGCTTACCCAGCGTTCGGGCTAACGTCGGTTCCTCTGAGATGGTGTTACGGTGCCCTGTGATTTGGAGCTGTCTGATCTGAGTTCTGCAGGAATATGTCTTCATACAAGTTAAAGTTGCCAGTACTGTTTTAAAAATAAACAAAAATAAATTTATGGATGATTTTAACAGACTTTATAGGGTTATTGTGATATTATTAGTATTGGACATATTTGTCCAGTTATCATGTAGGATACAGTGACATGCATGGTTGGAGGCCATGATGAATTGCACTAGTCTTATCGGTTGGAGTAGATCAGAAACATACAGCTCCAGAGTTGAAAGGTGCAGGGAGCATGAAGATGCAAAGATTATAAAATCGGAAATAACAGATGCATAGAAAGCTTCTCTGCATCGTGGAAGTCCTGCAGCAGCCTGAGCACGTCGCAGGGTAACTAAGGATTTGTTCTGGGTCACCTGATCCAGTCCCGTTCGTGAGCTTTACCAAAACGAAAGTTTGAAGCTGAACGTGAGAGTCGAAGAGAGAGTTTCTGTCCCACGAGTCCAAACTGGTTCCACAGGAATGGATTTTATTGCCCACTCAATGCAAATATTGTGCACAGTGACTGTGATGTTTGTTACTGCTCATGCATAAAGGAACGAGTGAATATTACATTCACTGCAACTCATCACATCCTTCTCCTAACAGTTATTTTTGTTATCGGTTAACCTGCTGATACTTTGACCGATTATTTCAAACAGTATCTGTTTCTGATGCCTGATAAGCTTGTTGGGATTCCCAGTGCAGTTCCTTATTTATGTTATACTGGTGTAGCCTCTCGGTTCATTATCTCTTAGAGCCCGTCCTTTTGATTGGCTGGCCCTGGTAAACAGAAGGTTTGGATAGTGGGTGGGATGCGTTATGAGTTCACACTGGTGCAGACTTGGTGTTGGGGGGACTTTTAACTCTTTTCCACATAAGTCTACTTCATTTAAAAGCCTTTAATGTGGTGGATCCTCCATTAAGATACACACACTGAGTGAAAGTGTGGATGCCCCCTCTTGTCAAATGGCACACCTCCAGCTGAAGGATGCTGAGAACCAATCATAACTGTAATTCTGTGTTTTGGCGAAAGATTTCTTTTTTGCAAACTGTTTAGCATCAGGTAGTTTAATTATTAATTTAAGTTTATCGCCTGATTACCATACAGTCAGGCATTCATCCCGACATGCACACATCAGAGGACTGGCGAGGCCGGCTGTTCTGGTAAAGGCCTTTCCATGTAGAGCTTTATATGTTGGTAACAGAATTTAAAAGTTGATTGTGAATTTTACTGGAAGCCTGTGAAGGGATGCAAGAATAATTAGACCATAAAAGTGTTTTAGACTTTCTGCGTGCACAAGTATGCTCAGATCTTGGTGAAGGGTAGGACTGAGGCTCTGTGCTGACATGTGTGACTCCACAGAGTCGTCCACAGAAATGCTGCACTGCAGTCGACTACAGCAGGCTTGACTTCTCATCCACGCTGTCCGCAGCAGAGTATGGTCCCTACCTTACAGGGCTAATGGCTAAATTAAACTCTCAACCCAAAGCTGATATAACTCTATTATTTTTAAATTTCTCAGTCTGTGTAGTTTCCCCACCGTGATGGTTAAATACATGTTTAAATCAGTGGAATATCCCTTTAAGTCTTTTTCTTGCACCTGAGAATAAATTCAGCGATCAGGCTGTTCAGATGTGAATAAATGAACATCCCACATCGACCTTGTCGCATCACTATCCTATCAGAATATGCCGTCGCAAGGACATTTTTTTTTTTTATCGTCAATTGCTCTCAGTGATGAATAAAAATGTGCTCAGAATATTGCCTCGCTCAGTAGTAGGTGGATTTAAAAAAAAAAGAGCTGAGCAGAGCAGCAGCATCGACTCCGTTTGCATTCCCCTCGTGGTTTCTCTCTGACAGCACCAGCGGCTGTGAGTCTGTGGAAGGAGCTTGCTGGCACTGCTGCAGCCCCGCCGGGACCCACCGAGCCTCCTCTCCTCTGCCCTGTCAATGAGCCTCTGTGTGCACTTTCAGGCCAGTCACAGCCTCTTATACCACCCCCATCGTGACAATACCGCAGTTCAGAAAGCAGCCAGAAGTAGCCTCCCTCCCTCACTCCCTCCTTCCCTCACTCCCTGTCTGTTAGTTCACCTCCCCCTCTCCGTGTTTCTCAAAGATGTTACAGCAAGTTTATCTCTGTAGTACCAACAAAAGGGCAATGAATATGTGGCTTACTTTCGATATAAATCAACACTGAGACCGAAAATGAATAGCAGCGAAGCTTTTGATGCTTTTCCTTTTCATTGATGATCTGCTAACTGCATTTCTTTGGGTTATGGATTGTTAGCTGGACAAAACGAGGCAGCTACAGCTGAAATATTTCACAGTTTTGAGACACTTTGTAGATGAAACAATTTATCTGCAGATGAATGAAGCAGAAAAGCAGTCGGCGAGTGCATCATCTGCCAAGGTCAGCGCTGCAGATCTGGTTCAAAATGTAACGAATTCTTCCTTTGCCCACCTTTTGGCTTTACTAGATTTTGTGTAGTCGTGCTGAAACCCCCTTAAAATTGCACAGTAAATGCCCACAATATGAGAAAGAAAACTTGTGCTTGGCAAGAAGGAAGAAAAATGTAGACCATAGAGAGAAAGGGAGAAAACACAAACAAGAAGCCAAAAGTTAGCATCATGGAGTGATGGTGTTTAAAGACATTAATAGTGAAAAGAAAGGGGAGTGGAGAGAAAATGGGCATCATGGGAAACCCCCCAGCAGCTTTATCCTATAGCAGCATAACTAAGAAATGCTTCTGATCCTGGTCTAACTATAAGTTTTATCAAAAAGGGAAGTTTTAAATCAGATCTTTAAAGCAGAGAGTGTTTCTGTCTCCCAAACTGGTTCCACAGGAGAGGAGCCTGAAAGCTGGAGGCTCTGCCTCCCATTCTACTTTTAGAAACTCCAAGAACCGCAAGTAAGCCTGCAGTCTGTGAGCGAAGCACTCTGCTGGGATAACATGATACTAAAAGGTTTTTAAGATGTGATGGAGGTTTGATCCTTCAGGACTTTGTATGTGAGAAGAAGGATTTTAAATTCAATTCTTAACAGGGAGCCAAGGAAGGGAAGCTAATGTGGGAGAAATACGATCCCGCTTTGTAGTCCAGATATTTCTGAGTGTGTTCAAAAACTGCATTAAAAGAGGTCTGTTAGTAAGAATACTTTTTTTTTTTTTTAAATGATGTGAACACATTAGCCAAAATGCTGGGATTTTGTTTATCTGCTAGTCATTGATTAAAAGTGCAGAAATTAAAAAATAGAAGCCAATTTGTCATTAAATGATGGCTGATAGTTTAACTGTTTTCCACCTTGGATGCCTGCCTGGGGTAAAAAGTTGTTTCTCTTTTCTGAGCTGAGTAGTTTGTCAGATTTCAGGCCTGCTTCCAGAACAAAATGACTGCGATTATTAGAGAGGGTTATCTCTGCCTGTACAGTTTACTGGGGCTAAACTGGAAAATCCCAGAACTTATTCTGAAGGTCATCAGACCGCATGTGTATTGAATATAAAGGTCGTCAAATTTCGTCTTTATGGGGGAAAAAGAGTTAAAGTTTGCTTCTTTTTTTAAAACAAAGAATGTAAACAGATAATGGCAGCTGACGCAGCATGTCTGACATCAGTGGTCAATTTAGTTTCATAGCTGCATCAAACTACATCTACACCAGCCGCCTTCTGCTTTTGTGATGTTTGCAGTCGTACACAGAAAAAGCGGTCAGCGTCACGACAGTGAGTGAGCTGTTGTGGAAAGACTTTGTGGCATTTTTGTTTTGTCACACTTTATGAGGCGTATCAGTTGGAGCATCATTTTTTTTGTCCATTGTGACACAGTGTGCAAGATGAGATGATAAACTTTTTGTTCCAGTCTCAGACGCCCTATGTGGTCCAGATTAGATGGGCTGATATCGTGTATTTTGAACCGGCATTAGCGTTAGAGCAGAATTCAAGTTTCTTCATGTCTAATATGAGAATCTACCATTGTAACAGTGGATCCAGGTTACAGTTACAGAGCTACAGCAGCGTCTACAGCTGTGGGGATGCATGCCAGCTAGAGGTGTTAGAGATTCTGTCTAAATCCCCAACACCGTTCTTCTACTTTTTTCTAGTAAAAGCTCCCTCAGACTTTGTTACATCATACAATAACATTTGAAAAAGTGTCTTATTGGCAATAACCTGGATAGAAGAGCACACAGTGGATGACTGTCAGTCATGGATTGGCCTCCCCAGAGCCTGGACCTCAACATTACTGAAGCAGGGATCATCCTGACAGAGCACTGAACAAAAGCAGATAAAAAAAACAAAGAAAAGCTTTGAATGTCTTTTAAAAAAGCCTGGAAACTATTTCTGAAGACTATTTAAAGTACAAGAAAACTGCCTAAAAGAGGTCAGACTGTGTTGAATATTGACTTTTAGGCTTGTTAGAACTGTACAAACCTTAAACACTATAGTTCCATGTATGTTTGCACATATTTCAATAAGTCGCTGCACCTGTTTCCCATTATCTTAGGAAAATGTGATGAAATGGAAGGTGGGTCGAGACTTTTGCACAGCATTTAGGGGAAAAGCTGCTTCTGTGTTTAGCTTTATGGTAAATAATCTCTCTGTACAGTCTATAGCCGATTAGTCAATAGGCACACAATATATTTGCTGAGGAAAAAAAATTGATTGTTGATCAATTATTCGGTCATCGAACCTCAGCCTGGCTGCTTGTCGATGTGAAGATTTGCTGCTTTATGTCCCAAGAAGCTGAATACCGTAAATTGTAAAATAAAAATAAAAATGAGTGTAACTCGTTCTAACAGATGCTTCTTTGCTGGTGGCTTTTTTTTCGTTTTTTTTCTAGAGAGGCTTGTGACATTATCTGTGCACTTCAAAAGAAAAACCACAGCAGCCAAGGCAAAACCACATTTTCGTGTTATATTTAGAATCACTTTTGTTGTCTTTTGGTGCACACTGTAATTTCCATGTGAATGTTCGCAAACACACACACAGAGGGATGTGTGCATGCTGCTCCATCCTGCTGCCCAGAGCTTTGATGTGCATTAGTGAAGAGAAGATCTGGTATTTATAACCACTCAGCCATCCGTTTGACCTTGGATGCAGGAACGATACTAATATCTGCTTCCGTTCTTAGATGGGGTTCATTGATCATCCCTCCATTATACGTGTAGATTCGGCCGCGTGGAGTCGATCGCGGCTCAATAAGCAGCCTACACTTTGGATGGTGCTGCTCAGGTTTGTCAGTCGGCGTTCACAGCCCAGCGATGTTCGATAATCTTCCCGTAAACGCTTTGCAAACAGCTCCTGTTACACGAGGCCTGGTGGGTCTCTGCTGAGTTTTCCAATCAGTGCTTTTAATTCTCTGTGCATTTGTTGAGTTCATATTTAAGGCTTGTTGTACTTCAATACTTGGGCCAATAACGTGACATTAAAATGATGCATTTTTTGGCACTTGACATTGGAGTTGGTGTCCACAAACATCTCTGCAATGTCTTAATATACGGTTCTAATCCATCAGTAACATGATGACACGTTTGTGAAACAGCTCACAGATTCTCAGTGTGTTTGTTTGTTTTTAAATGACTTCGGCTTCTCATCGTTTATTTTATAATGCAGCGATACAGCTTTTTCCCATGACCACCTTCAAGTCTGAGGCCATTGTTCTCAGCTAGAAAAGGGTGGAGTGGCTACTCCGGGTCAGGGATGCTTTGCTGCACCACATGGAGGAGTTTAAGTATCTTTTACATGAGTTAGGGAGGAAGAGAAGATGGCTATACCAGTCTGCTTGTCCAGAGAGGTGTGTGTGAAAGTAAAGCTGTTGATTTAAAGGTCAGTCTACCTCTCTAACCTCACCTATGGCCTCGAACTCCGAGCGATGACCAAAAAAATCGCTGATACAAACGATGAATTTTAGATTTCCCTGAAGGTCGGTGGGCTTCATCCTTAGAGATGAGGTGAGGAGTCATTTGTTAGGGACTCAGAGTAGGGCCACTACTCTTTCATATAGAAACCAGCAATCTGAGGTGGTTCAAGCATCTCCTGGGCACCTCCTGGGTGAGGTGTTGCAGGCGTGTCCTACTGGGCGGAGGGCGGAGGATACAGGAACTGGAGGAAGTTACTGGGCTTCTCTGCTTATGGGCTGGATGGATGGTATTTATAGGTTCATGTTAATCACTTTAAATTCTTCAGACTAGTCTCCTTTAAGCTCAGTGTAGGTCATTATTGCATGCTGCTGCTGTTTACCGGCTCCGTCTGAGTGCACCTCCTTTTGCTGCTCCTCACACACACTGTGTGTGTGACGTGTAGCTGACAAGAGACGGGTGAAGTGAAATAATAAAAATAACTGAGTTGACAACATAACGACGTGTTAGTGTAAGTGTAGTAAAAGCTTCCCGACAAGTGTCAAACCAAATATAATGAAAGAAGAAGTGAGAGAGAGACAAACGGTCGTTCTTGTATCTTTTCAGCCACTCACTCGACCTCAGTTTGTGGTTAAGTGAAAAACTTTTATACAAATAGAAGTTGTTGATATATCAGCTTAAATTTCTCTAAACTGCTGACCTTTGCTGTTTCCTTCATGTTGCATGAGTTTCTCTGCTGCAAACTGTTTGTCACTCATAACCAATCCAGCTTTACAGCAACCAACTGGAGCTTTATAGCATTTTCTTCCAAAATAAAAGTCCCCCATTTTTCTCTGTTAATATTGTAGTGACAAACACACATTTTATAGAATATTGAAAGGGATACCCTCTCTTTAAGTTTAAAAACTAAAAAGTTACACCCCATCCACGTCCTTTTTTTTACTCGTCACAAACAAGGAAATACTTCATCTCAGTCACTGGTGGGAACAGCAAACCCAGTTTCATGCTGCAGGTGTCTAAAGTTAAATTATTTTCACTTTAATAAAGAAGTTTGGTAATAATTTTTCTCTTTCCGTCACTTTTTGCTGCACTCGACATGAGTCTGTCAACAGGAGGGCGCAGTGCTGCGAAGCTGGAGGCGTGCAGCAGTCGCCTGGAGCTCTTCTTCTAACAGCTCACCGTGGCTCCTTCTCTGACTGTTACTAATGCAGAAATCTCAGACTGATTCACTGATGGCTGTAAGCTCACTGCTGACGAGCACCTCGCATTTCCTGTGGCTACTTTATAATGAGCATCAACTCGGGTTTCGATAGCAGCAGAAGAAAATGTTCTGTTTGCTTCAATGATGGCTTTTCTGGGAATGTCGCCGCCAACGCTAGTTGTTAATCCTTAAAATTTATAAGCTTTGCAATACTTTCATCATTAGCTTAGGCTAATCATTATCGTTGTATTACCTCAGCAGGCCATAGATGGTGAATCCTAGTCTCAAACTTCAGATTGTGGCCACTGCCGTGTTAGTTTGCAGAGGTCTGGATAGAGGATGGAGGCTACGGTGGAAGTCTGAGGACTGGGACTCAAGTCTGAGGTCCAGTCAAGTGGCCATGAGAGGAACTGCATTTGCACTCTTACACTGGCTTCATTTCTCAGCCCTCGACGTTGCAGTTTAGATTTAACTGGTGTTTTGTTTTTTCAAAAAATGGCAGTTGTCACTTTATCAGCTAGTTGGTGATACTCTGCTGCATTTAGCAACCAAAACAAGAATAGAATAGAATAGAATAATCCTTTAATTGTCCCAAAAGGGGGAAATTTGGTTGTAACAGCAGCAAAAAAACACATATACAAACAGAACAGGACACAGGACATAGAACAGAAACACACACATTTTTTTACATATTTACATCATGGACAATAGTTACCAAAACAGAGTACTGTACAGTTATTAAAATTAAAGTACAGATAAGTGTTTAAATAGTCAAGAATATTTAGAATAATTGGAAAAGAACAGATTGTGTATTATAAAAAGTAGAAATGTAACTTCCAATAAGTTAGTGTATATATATATATGTTGAAAACTGATTAAAAAGGAAGAATCAGGTGTAACTTTGTGTAAAAAACACTAATAAAGGAGTGGAAGGACATAGCTTTTACCTAACCATAGTCATCGGGAGTAAATCGTGTGTTTCTTTGGGACTATTTTCAGCCTTGGATTAATCCAGATTTGTTTCTCCGGTGAGTATTTATAGCAGCAGGAGGGTGTATATAGGGCTGACGGTAGAGAGCAAAGGCGTCACCCTGTATAACAGTAAGGGTGAAGTGGTGTGGATAGCGCAGTGAATATTACCTGAACTGTTTTGGTTGAATAATAAAGAAAGATTTCAAATAATACGACCTTACATGCCAACTTCAGGTTTTCAGGCTCAAAATATGTTTCAGGAAACAGAACTGAGGTTGGACACTGTGCCCTGAATATTAGAGCCTCTCTGCATGCGTTAAGTGCACACGGCGGTTTGTTTGTGTGTCACCTGTCCGTGTCAGGAAGACAGGAAAGTGTGCCAGGTCCTGATTGGCCTCCAGCCACAGAATCAGCCTTGTTTCATCCGCTCTAATGACTCTTTAAGATGTGGCTTTTGGATCTGGGTCCACTTTGTCACACCTACTTCCTGTCTCTCTCTCTCTCTGTACTCTGAGACACACCTGGAGCCGTGCCTGATGGACTGGTGCTCAGCCATATGCCCCGCAGTGTGCCATGCTCGCAGACTCGGGCAGCCGGTTTGCTCAGCGTGGAGCTGCACGTCGATCTGTGGATTTACTGAAGCAGTGCAATATGGACACAAAGGCTTATCTCTGTCCAGAGTGTCTGAAACAACGCAGGATCCATGGATTAATGCATTTGTGGAGCGATCCTCGATATGTAGTAGGTACTGCGATGCGGAGGCAGTAACAGGCTGCTCACGCGTGGAGTGTAGAGGGCTTCACTCTGAAGTGGTGTTGAAACGAGACGCTGCTGCTGTCAGAGTACAGACAGAGTTTAATGGTGGTAATAACGTTAACGTCACTCCTGGAGATGAAAACAGGGTTTGATGTAAAACAGGCCTCGGTGCAGTTTACTGGTATCCCCGGTGTTTGTTTTGGTTTGCTTGGAGAGCCAGACGGGTGGAGTTTACGGCAACAGCACAAATAAGACGCAGGCAGCAGGAACTGAGACAACATGAAATGACTGATTGATTAACAGCAGTGTGTCAGACGTGACAATTTCATGGTTTCCTTTTTATTCACCATGCATACAACAAATCGGACGATAAGGGTTATTTTTAGTATTTATTGCTGGGCAGAAGTTGTTGAGTTGGTCTGTGTTTGGATTGTGAGTCGAAAGAAGTGCTTCAGTTACTTCACGACTCTTTAGTTTAAAAAAATATATGTAAATCGAACACTCTCTGTTTCATTGCTTTCAAATTACTCCACATCATCACCTGAGAGATTGCCAGTTAACATCACAACTGTCAGTTTGTCATTTTATTTATTTTTCTCTGTATTTTTTGACAGCTCAGAGCTGCAAACTTTAACATTTCCATTTCTGAAAGCACAGAAGGATGGGCTCAATCTTGCTGGTGCCTCATTATGACTTATTTTGGTCTACACTGTGTGATTTCTCCACAAATAAGATGAACCGTATGTAGACGCCCCACCGAGCGACTGACGTTTTTGGTCTCATGCTTTCAGATTAATCGTAATGTGGTAACAACCTTCATTTCTTGCAGATGAAAACAATGTCTGATGAGACAGAACAGAGAATGTGCGACGAGGATTTTGGTTCGGACGAGGAAGGCGAGGAGGGAGACGTGGAGTCTTACCTGGAGGACAACAGCAGCGAGCTCATGGACCGACTGAGAGAGCTGGAGGTGAGGGAGCGAAAGACTCGCCGTCCTCTTTGGGATCATTGACAACTCAAACCACCTCCACCAGTGGCAGCGACACACGTTTGTCTGCTGTTTCCCGTTAGTTCTGTGGAGATTTCTTACATACAAAAGCAACTGCAGGCAATAAATTGTCATTGATGTTGGTATTATTTTAGACCACACAATCTGGGCCATAAGAGACAATTCATGCGGTCGTTTTGGGTGCACAGCTCTGGCTACATAAACCCAGATGTTGAATGTTGACTTTGTGAAGGCTTCAAATTGAAATTTAAAATGTAAAAATAAATCTAAAGGTGGTGATATCAAAGGAAAGAAACTGCTCACAAAGACTGCAATGATTTATTGATATTGATTTAAGTTTACACTTCTTTGCTAATGTTCTAAAGGACAAAGTTACAGTTATTCACTTTCTTGCTGATAGATGAGCACATTGCACACTCCAGTATAACTCTACAGGTAGCAGCTGGTTAGCTTTGACTGGAATTGCGGAAGCTACTCACCACCTAGCTCTCCTTAAAGCTAACAAAATCTTTTTGTTGGGGATTAGCAGGCTGCTTGAAGGAAGCTTGCCTTGATACGTTTATCGATGTGACATATTTACATGTGTCCACGTGGGTGGATTTTAAAATAAATTGTTGAGGGTGGGAAGGTAATATGTGGCAAAAGCACCTGTGTTAGTGCAGACAAACCAGTAGCTTTACCCAGACTTCCTGTCTTCTCTCAAATAAAATAATCTAACTATGTTTGACCAAAATGATTTAATTCTAATATTTTGCTTTCTGGAGCATTATTAGCAGAATGGACGCAGAGACACACGTTTAAAACTTGAAGATATATATTTGCTTTTCATTGGGACTTTAAGCCACAAAAAACAGTGTGAAAACAGCCAATTGACATTTTACTGTGCCTAATCTTGCATACTGTTTCTTGACTGGAATCAGTAACTTCCTCAGGCCTCTTCTGTTTGAGTCTTGGTAATAAGCTCATTACACCAAATGTCAAATGGCTCCTAAAGGCTTTGCTTCTAACAGGTTTTTCTGGTTGGATGATAATGAAAACATCTAAATTGTGTTTTATGTTGCAACATCTGTTTTTTTGCATTGTAATGTTATATGTGGGAAATTACTGCACTGGACTGCAGTGGTAGTTTTGGTGTCTGCTGGGTACTAAGCATATACTGGGACCTTTGAATGTTTTTTTTTCATGTTTACATGATTTATTCATCATTTGCTTCGCAGGCAGAGAATTCAGCTCTCGTGCTGGCCAATGAGAGTCAGAGAGAAGCTTACGAGAGATGCTTGGATGAGGTGAGTCCACGATGAAAGTTATAAAATCTGCAAAGTCACTCACGAAACGTAAACTCATGTAAATGCTTTCTCACGCTATCAGGTTGCCAACCATGTGGTCCAAGCTCTGCTGAATCAAAAGGTAACTTAAAGTTAAATATCTATATTTAGGTTTGATTTATCTTGGATTATAGACTCAGCGCCATCCATCGTGTCTCACTGCTCTGTGTCTGTGAACAGGATCTGAGGGAGGAGTGCATCAAGCTGAAGATGTTGGTGTTTGACCTGGAGAGACAGAACCGAGCGCTGTGTGAGCTTTTTCAGCAGAAACTACCCAACCACCCCACCGCTCACTACCAGGTAACAAACTCCGTTTCTTCTCTATTTAGACAAAAAAATACTGAATACGTAACTAGAAATAACCGAGTTTATGAGATCTCTGTAGCTGCACTTTATTTCTGCTGCAGGCTGCACAAAGCTTAGCTGGCAGGCTGTGAGTGCACTGATGGTTCTGTTTCTGCTGGTGTGCATATTGCAAATTAAATGAGCTAGAGGCATGAGTCTGTGTGCAGAGCCATCTCTGCAGTCCACCAGTATGAAAGCATCAGATTCCCAGTGCAGAACTTGCAGAACACTAAGGAAAATATTTTTTTCTTCAGCCACTCCTATACTCATAACCTGCTGTGTTTGGAGCTGCTGGTAAACATAAAATAGAGGACTGAGTCTTTGTGCCGGACCATCTCTAAAGTCGCCTTTACAGCCGCAGGATTTCTAAGCGGCAAAGATTGTTGCATCAGTTGGAAAACAAAAGACATTTTTACCAAAGACTGTAACAGAAACCCTCCATTGTGTTTCTATAATTCCTGTGTTACGTATTTGTTACGACACACAGTATTAAAATGCGTCACTGTTCCTAATTTTCTGTCATGTATACATTTCATATATACTGTTTATACATGAAAATTATGAGGTCATTGTATCTACAAGTAATTCCAACAAGTAATTCCCTGTTTCAGACATTTTTTTTCTCCTCTTTTCTGTATGATGTCGGTCCCTGATATGGTCATCTCGGGCACAGGGCTCTGGCTAAACGTCCACCTATTGTTCAAACTTGTGTTTGAGAATGTTGGCTTAAAGGGAGAGGAGATATAATGGCTCGTTTCAGAGAGCAGGTGCACCAAAGGCTCGGTATGAGATAAATGAAGATTATCTTGAAGTGTAAGAGTCCAATAATAATAATATAGACCTGGAAAACATTAAAGGTCCACCTTAAAAGAAGATTGCTGTGAAGCAAATGTCCCTTATGGTTATGGTTCTGTGTTCGTGTCACTATTGACAGTGTGTGAAGTAAAATCACAAAGCAAACACCTGAATCTAGGACCCAAGTGGCTATCAGCTGGACTGGATTTTATCCAGTACGTTTTTATGAGTTTGCCAGTTGTGGAGATTTAATGTCTGCTTTCTTTTGAATATAATGGAACTAAATGGCACTTTGCTGATATTTATTTATCCTAAGTCCCGAACTCTTCCACCAGCATGCATTGTTAATTTCTCTTTGATATTTGGGCTGATTGGGACGGGATGAATGTAAAAATAAAGACTTACCAGATTTTTTTAACCTAATTTTTATTTCTAAGAAAGATGAGAGCCACATATGAGGATATTCGTTTAAAATTTTGATGGAACAGTAGCAGTATAATGTCCTCATAAGTGGATATCGGGCCCTTGTAGAGCAAAATTGAGTATTCTGGTCTAAATAACCCAAAATGTGATGTCCACATATGTGGACGCCAGGTCCTAGGAGGTTAAAAAGCATGCATGCTTTTTGTTATGATGATCTGATTTATCAAAAAGACCTTGTTGTAAACACTTTTTTCTTTCTATAGTTTCCATTTGCCAACCAAAACAAGCACCCATGTAGCTAATATTACAGCTCAGCTGAGGGAAATGCACTCGATACCTACATCCTGTTGCACTGTTGCTGGTGGATGAGCAGCAATGCGCTTCCTTCAGCGATAAAGTTGGCAGATGTTATTTTGATAGAAGGAAAATAGTTGCTTTAGAAAACTAGTCACAATGAGTTTTGTATTGTTTAGTTTAGTTCAGTTTTTTATAAGCCCGGGTCATTATTTCTGGAAAGACACTGCTGCGAAGTATATTTTTAGTGGTCTGAACACCACTCGCTGAGTGCTTTTTAGCTCCATTATCGTCAAGAAACGGCACACGTCTTTGCCTTTGTTCCATATTTATCCCCCACTCGCCACCCTCTCAGTGCTTCTCACATTGCAAATCCATAATAAATAAAGTTAGAATTTTTCACTCGTCATTCTAACATGTCTTGTCTTTGCCTGCACTTCCTTCTTTCCTCAGCGTGGTTCTTAAATTATATCTTTACTTTGATTTCTTTTCTCTACCAGCCTTAACAGGCAGGACTGCACACTCAGTCAGTTTGCAGTTTGTCTGCAAACTGTCACAGCGGCGCTCATTTGAACTACTTTAACTGCTTAATAACGGAATTTAATAACTGATTATATTTTATTGGGGTTTTTTAATGCAAGGTATCCAATAATGTCTCAGTATATTTTAAGAACCTGTGTGTTAGTGCAGCGCTGAAGCTGCTGATTTTTCGTTATTTTTCCAACGACAGTGGGCCTGTACGGAGCTCGCTCTTTTCACCTGTACTCTAAATAGTTTCTGCCGATGCCAGGACAATGTAGCTCTCAGTCGTCTGTGTATATAATAGCCTGTAGCATATACAGTCTCATCATAATTGCCTCATGAATCTCCTGTTACAGGTTCAGGCGGGACCGCTCCCAGACTACAATGCACAGCTGCACAATGACTCGGCCAAACAGGTGGAGCCGGCACAGACTGAAGCACAAGCCAAGGTGACTGTTACAAACCATAAGAGCCTCTGAATCAGACAAAAATCCCCATCTGCGTGTGATGTTTGAACCGCTCTGACATTTGCTTTGCTTTCAACTATTGTGCTTTAAAAAAAGACTCCACTTCTAATCTCCCTCGCCCTCTTTCCTGTACGCATGCACTCAAAGGTCCCGATGAATTAAGCCGTTTGGCTCTCTCCGTGAACTGTATACTGATGGTAATCTGTGTCTGTCCACAGGGAAATGGCTACCGCACACAACATGCCTCGCCGGGCCCTCGTGGCCCCGCCGCCAACATGGAGGCCCTGTCTCCCTTCTTCAAGAAGAAAGCACACATCCTGGAGGTCCTGCGCAAGATGGAGGAGACAGACCCCCTCAAGTTCCACCCATCCACGACGAGCTTGTCTTTCTGCGACTACAGCCAGGTGCTCATGTCCACAGAGGCTGTTTTGGCTTCTGCGGACCCCCTCCCGCTGCAGTGCAAATCCCACCACACACACTGCCACTGCTCCTGCTCGGACACAGACACACACCAGCATGTGAATGGTGACGGAGCAGTGAAGTGTGAGGGGGGGAACACCTGCTGTTTACACTGCAAGAGGAGCCCAGAGAGCCCTCCAAAGCCATGCAACCATGTCTGTAGTCCTTCAAAAGCCACCCAGAGCCATATAGTTCCTGCAGCTGCTATGAGTGAATGTCACAGTAAGACCAGAGCGGGAGAGTCTAAACAGAGCACCAAGAATGAAGCCAACCAGCAACCAGCGGGCGCCGCCGCCCACTCATCCATCGCAGAAGCAGCCAGTCAGAATCTGGAAGGAGAGGAGGATAACTCGGAGCTAAACGCTAGTGCCTCTGAAGAGCTCACTGGTTTCTGTGCCACCTCCCACCTGCCTAGTTCTGCACAGGAGGCCCACTGTGACTTGGATACAAGCGATGGCGTTCCCAATGGTTTGGCGCTCTCATTTGGTGATGAACCCTCAGCCGTCCCTGAGAAAGACGGCACAGATCCGGAGGCTTCCTGTGTAAGAGCCAGCGCATCCGTCAGCCCCAGTCCCTCCTGTCTCAGCGACGTTAAAGCCGCTGCTATCAACTCCCCATCCAAACTGCTCAAGTTCTTAAAGATTCCCTCGATGGGGGAGAAGTCGCAGGCTCCCACCTCTTCTGTCCGCCTGAGCCCTCAGCTCACTCGCAACTCCAGGATCCCCTGCCGCACCAATAACTACGAGGTTTACCACTCGCCTGTTCCCACACGCAGAGCGACCACCACTGAGAGGTGCAGGCAGCCCCCTCCTCCACCCGCCCGGTCCGAGTCGTACCCCGCCACACACTCGGCACCAACTTCCCCTCCACAGCCCGAAGACACCTGCTCCCCACCCGCTAAGGAAATAAGCTATAGCAGCCTGTCTGCACCTAAACCCACTGTGGGCTCAAAGATCGGCGCTCCCTCCTCCTCACCCAAAGTTTCTCAGAGGGTCCCTCATTATGAAAATGTCTGTGACATGTCCATCGGCTCTAAAGAGGAGGAACCAACCCAAGGTCAGGAGAAAAGAACCACTCTTCCATCTCAAACTAAGGCAAACGCTGGTGAGAGGAAGCTTGTTAAATCGCTACCAGAAAGCGTCCTGAATCCCGCGCCTCAGCGAAAGCAGTCGTCCTCATCGACATCAGAGTCTACATCAGATGATGAAGAGGATTCAGACAGCCCTGTGTGGGTTAATCATCACAGCCTACCCAACTCCTCTGCCCTCAGCAAAGCTCAGAGCAAAACTAACTACTCACAAACCAGAGAGAAGCAGGATGGGCACACACGGGAGGTGAACATAGCGAGCTCTGAGGTCACTCAGGGTCCGCCTGCACCTCCAACCAGGAGGAGTGACTCCTCGTCCATTCCCAAGAGGCCTACGGTTGGGGCGGCGAGATCTCAGGCCGACTCGAGTCACCACGCTTTCAAAGACAGACTGGCTGCGCTCGGCAAGCTGAGGAGCTCGGAGGATTTACAAGGCGGCCTCAGGCCCACTGATGCGGTGAATGAAGGCACCTACGGAGAAGAAAGAGGCAAGACGGCAGAGATCCACAAGGAGGAACAGAGACATTCAAAGTTCACAGACTCTTCGGACAGTAAGCCTAAAGGTAGCAGTGGTGGTTTGAAGTATCCGGGGTCATCTCAGCTCTATGAGCAGCCAGTAAAATCTTCTGGTCCCGCACTGGTTAAACAAGAACTCTGTGTGACCAAGCCAGAGGGACCGAAGAGTAAAATGGGCCTGCCGTCACCCAACACAGATGCTCCCCAGGTACTACGCAACAACATCAAGTGTCCTGGCTCCCTGAATCTGGCCTACAACGTTAAAGCCAGCATCGCTCCTCACAGTAGCAACAGCCCCAACAAAATCCCTCCAAAGTCACCGTCCAAACCTTGCCAAGGCCCGTCCGTCCACAGAGGGGGCAAGTCCGCAGAGGCCCCGCGTTACTCGTCCAAGTCAGAGGAGAGGACCAAGATCAGCGGGAAAGGGAAAAAGAATCCAATGTACGGAGACAGCCTCCCGCCTCCTCCTCCGAGACCTCCGGCATCTGAGGTGGAGAAGCCGTCGCTGCCGGTCTCCACCCTGCAATCCGCCATCGAGCAGAAGGTGATGAAGGGCATCGAGGAGAACGTGCTGAAACTTCAGGAGCAGGACAGAGGAGGGCAGGGCGGAGAGGTCAAGCAGAAGGCCTCCAACGGCATCGCGAGCTGGTTCGGCCTGAAGAAGAGCAAACTCCCCGCGCTGAGCCGCAAGACCGACGGCACTAAAGCAAAGGAGGAGAAGAAGGAGTGGAAGATAAACATTCCCTCGGTCGGCAGGGACTCTGTGAAAATGGCCTCCAGGTGTAAAGAAGGCGTGGAAGGTCTGAACATCTCGACTCTGATGGAGAAGGCTGAGGGGCTGAGGAGAGCCCTGGAGGAGGAGCGGGCCTATGTGGAGAGATCAGGCAGGGGTCACTCGTGTGAGGTGGTGATGGATCAAGCTCAGGGACAGCTGGCGGTCATGTACAGGGGAGCGCGCTCTGACAACTTCATGCAACAGCTGCTAAACAGGTGAGGACTCAAGAAAGGACATCAGAGATGTAATATTTTAAGAAAGTACACTTCTTCTTTCTTCCTGGCAGAGATGTAAGCCGCTTTTAGTACATGCAAAATCAATTATAGATGTTGGTCTCAACTCAAGAATTATTTTCTGTAGAAGCCAAGTAGCATTTGAATACTAATCGCAAGCACCAGCCTGGAGCAGCTTTTTGCATATGTATATATATCCAGGGATTAAGATCACTGTAAACATCCTTTAAAACAAGAAACTGCTGAAATACGACAACTTGCACTGAGTGCTGGGAGATTTTATTTAATGTTAGTCTTTCAAAAAAAAGTTAATCAGTAATAATCTGACCAGCTCCCCTTGTCCTTTTTATTTATTAACTTTCATTAATACCACATACCTTGAATAATGAATGAAAGGTAGCCCAGTCTTCTGCCTAGTAAATGATGAAATTCACGGTGCAGACAGTGCAAGTGTCCTCCTGCATGCTGATGACGGTCATTAATTAAATACGTTTTAAAATCCATAATTAATGCAGGAAGAAAACAGGAAACTTTCCACTGAGATATATCATGAATCTTTCCCAGCGTTTTCCAGCAGTGACAGCTCTTCCTCTCCTACACCAACTATCACATGAATGCTGCTTTTTATGTAAAACGTCTTCAATGTCTAAATAAAGGAATCAAAGACGTCGTCATTATTTATTTTTTAATCAGCCTGTGTGTGGTTTAAAAACAAAACAAATCCAAGCTGTGTAAACCGTGTACAGCTAGAGCCCACTTCCTTGTATGTGTGCAAAGACTTGGCCAATAAAGCCGTTTCTGACTCTAAATGTAGAGTGGACGGAAAGGAGATGATCAGCGTGCCCCAGCGACGGCTGTCGTTCGACTGTAAGACGTCGAAGCCGGTGTTCACCCAGCAGAGCGACATCATCAGTCACACCACCAGTCACGACGACATGGAGAAGGTATTTCTTTACTTATTAATCTGCAGTTCAGAGACTAACAGAGTTTAAAAGAAACCTGAGGGAGGACATTAAAAACGGAGCTCTCTTTCATCGAGTTGAATCTGTTTACACTGAACCGACTTTCAAGTCTAAACCTGGCATCTAATTTTTTAGACTTGTCTCCTGCATTGAGATTTGAAGATTTCCGCACAGTCACGGCTCTTTCTGCATCTCTGTTGTTCTTTCATGCAGGGATCAGAAAGAATCGGCAAGATCACATCAGATGAAAACCTCGCAGATTCAGTTCACTCTCAACACTTTGCAGGTAAGATAAGTCTGCCGGGAGTCTAAAAAGGTTTGCAGCCTTTGTGGAGGATCAAAATAGACTTAGGTGGAAGAGAGGAAGGGAAGTAGGTAAATTAAATGCAAAAAAGAAAGAAAAGTGATAACAATATAAACTATGTGTACGTTCAGATGAAAAATGAAACTATTTTGAGTATTTCTGCTACTTAATCTTTCATATATCTACCCTGATACATTTTAGAGAGAAAATATTGCACTTTTAATATAAAGTTGCTATTTACTTTGCTTGTGCGCAGTGGCCTAGCTTAGCTTCACACCAACAGGATGCAATATTAAAATGTTGCTTTTATGATAAGGAATATGGAAATAAACACTGCTACTGTGATCCTACGAGCCCTTCCTCAGATTGGAACATTTTACCAAACTTTGCTGAACACATTTCGATGTTATGCAATAGTATTAGAGCTTATATAATATTAGATATTATACATTTTAAATATTATAAATATTGTCCCATCAGAGGTGAATGGGGATCCTCTACACCAGCTGAAGGATATTGAAGACTTACACAGTAGTCCAAAGACTTTCAAAATAAAAGAATTTGAACTAGTACCTTTCAACGGTCAATTAATTTTGTTTATCTTTTCGTGTCATCCGGGCTTCACATTCACAGTAAATGGATTGTGTTTGTTGCTTTCTCCTTCTCTGAGGACAGGATAGGGCAGCTGATGATTGCATTGAAAACTTGAGTATTAAAAAAAAGAAATATGGCGATTAGACATATCATTTTACGATCAACTTCAATACCTCTGTGAAATAGGTATCTCTCTCTAAACCACAGTAGATAATGTATTAATCCCCAATCATTTAATATCTGTACTTTTCACTGAGTACTTTTATTTTTTATAATTTAAGCATGTTTTTTGTAGATAATAATTACACACTTTTCCTTAAGGACTTTCAGTATTTTTGCGGTATTATTTGTGTAAATGATCACACATTCAGGCACTGAGAATCAGCGATGCTCCATGAGGGCGTGACTGAAACACTGAGGGGAAATAAGCTGCCTCACACCTTTGTTAGCATATCAAAGGTGAACAAACAGGGCACACCCCCGAGGGGAACTCATTCTGAGGCTGCAGTAAAAGATCAAATAAATGAGGACGCCACCAATTTACACATTTGCTTTGTGAAGTTTTTTCTTTTTTTTTTTTTTCTTCTAAATTCTTAAATTATGCAAGCAGTTCATTAATTCACATTTGCTGAATCTCCCTCCCCCGTGTTTTTCCTCCGCAGGCTCCGGTGCTTCCACCTACACCCTGGACAGCGGCATCGGTACGTTCCCTCTGCCCGACTGCAGTAGCGGTGTAGCTGCACGGGGCCTGTCTAAGACGAAGGGCGGAGCCGAGCACCACTCCGGCGGTGGCTCCCCAGGGAGAGCCGGACGGCGAGCTCGCACCCTGGACAGAGAGCTGACATCACAGGAGGACTGCTACGCTCCACACAAGCAGCTGATTCCCACCATTCAGTACGGGTCCGTGTTGGAGGGAAGAGGCTCAGCCGGCGTCATCCGCGAAGGTGTCAACACTCCGCCCCACTTAGACATAACAATAACAGATGGAAGAGGTCAGGTTGTTGGACAGTGTTACTTAAATGGGATCTGTTACGCCGATTCCCAGCCCTACGTTCATGTGTTTTAGGATGGTATGAGTGTAAATAAAAGCATAAAGAGGACACTAAGAAATATAGAATTATAAAGGAAACAGTATTAAAGAACTTTTATCCTCCAGAAACCACCAATATCCCTCTTAAATGTTTAGCTGGTTCATTTTGGGTCAAACCTTTTCTCTGCAAAGCCATGAAGCTCCAGTAGCATGGTTACAAAACACATTTATTCCCTTTTGTAGTAACCATTTTAGCCTAACACTTAAACAGTTTTAACCTTCCTCATGTTGGGAATTTCGACAAGTACTTGTGCTCTTAAATTCACTTCAGTAATAACCCACGGGAGAAAATCCTCGGCACAAGAAACACAAACTCATCTTTATTTGTTCCATCTGCAGACAAAGAGGCACATGGAGGGAACATGTTTTCGCCTCGCTCCAAGACTTGGACTTTCCCCAACCTGAAGACTCCAGCAGGACCTGCGGAGGTGTACCTGGCAGTGGAGGAGGAAGAGGAGGAGGCGGTATCCTTTGGATCACCATTCAGAGGGGTAGGCATACTGTGGTTTTACTGTTATTCAAATGCACCTTTTATCGTCTTCAAACGAAGTTGTGAGGACTGTTTTGTAGCACAGAAAGAGCTGCTGATGTACTCAGGCATAATGGACGTATTTCATTAACTAATGGTGAGAAATAACTGAAGAATGCAAAGATTTCTGATAGCTAAGGTCATGTGGAATCACCGCCTTTACTGTATGTTTAACAGCATCCACAGAAACCAACGAAAAGCCCTTCCTGAGTCAGAAAAACTCCTGACCGATGAGCTAATTTTTCTGTTTTGGTGCGCACATAACATCTGCACAAGACTCTGGTTCTGAGTCCACAGCAACATTTTTTTATTTATTTTTTGCAGTGGAAGCATCCATGACCTCATTTTCAGAGCACTTGTTGTTGCTAGGTTACAGAACTACGGTGGCCCTGAGGGGCATAGACGACAACAACAAAGGAGAAAACACAACGACGTTTCACTTTACGGGAAAGGTTAGGCACGGCACTTCTGCTGTTTGGCTGATCAATCAAGAGGTTATACTGTTGGTTGGTTTGCGACGCAGAAATCTCTTCTGCCATCAAATTAATCAACGCTTTTTTTTCTCGCTTCTACCTGCAGTGCTTGAGAGCAGCTGTGCACGTGTCAGGAGTTTGAAATCGTTTCCTGTTTTTACTGTGGTGAAGAAATTTCAATCTTTTGTCAGTTTTATCAGTTCCGGTGTTTGGAACACCTCTGCAGGGTTAGAAGCAACATTCAATTCAAGCAACACATGAAGAAAATGCTTTTGTTCGTAGATCATAAATAACTGGCTGGTCAGTAACGACCACGATCCTCTACCACGACTGACTATTGGGCCTGGAAGTGCTTTGGAAATTAATTTATTTCACTAATTTCAATTTATAATTATTGTAGCAAAAAAAATTTCACATTATCAGTAATAATGTGATATAACATTAGCAGTTTTTTGTTATTTTATTTCCTGTCAGTAAACATCATTATGAGCTTTATTTTATCCATATAACTTTATTACTTTACTATCATCCCGGACAAGGCCCCAGTTACAGGCCCTTTCTAGGGAAAAACGTCACAAAGAAGTGTTGCACAAAAACCTTGTGATTGCTTTGGTTGCTAGCAGATTGCTGCAGTTACCCATCCTCATGAAAGACATCGACTTGTCTGCAAATCGTATCTAACTAATTACTGCAACGCAAACAAGAAAGGGAGACTGTTCGCCTTCAAATTAAAAGCTGTACCTTACCGATTAAACCAAAGACGCCGCTTTTGCTTTGACTGAGTTTCTGGTTTGTGTCACACAGTCTCACAACCACTTAGTGAGAAATTACAAGTGTTTGCAGACAAGTTGGCATCTTCTATACACACTACAATGACTGTGGGAATCTGCTAGCAACAAAAGCAATCATAATGAGGTTTTTGACACAATACATGACAGCCAGTAACCCCTTGTCAACCAGTGGGGGAATAGTATTTTTTTCCTAGAGACCAGAAGTTTCTCAGAGGTAACTGACCTGACAAGGTTACATTGATATACTGATATTTTTATATTGATATTATTAAGCATTATTATTGATACTATGAGTTGATTCTGCTACCATAGTTGCTATTCTCCACAACTACTCACCACACACATCCCCCCCCTAATAACTGGTCTCTAAGCCTACATGACTGCACTAAACTGCAGTGACTCAATCAGACCATCCACAAACCTGAATAGGCTCCTGTGAGTCAAGGTGCAGGGCATAGTAGCACAGTTCCACAGAGGAGCTACTGTTTACCCAAATGTTTGGAACGCACACAAAAGGTGAGGAGCAACAAGAGGAGACAACAACTCAGCAAAGTAATGACTGTTTAACTGCGCCTGTATGACTAACAGTCTAATATACTGAGGGTTGTTTTTTGGGGGAGGGCGTTGTGGGAAACTGATTTCTGTTTGCATTTTATAGAAATGCTGTTGCTGTTAACTGTAATTGTCCTGCCATTGGAATGTTTACTGTATTGTCAAGTGCATACTTGTAACATGACAACCTGAATATAGTGACAGCCTTAGTTGACGGTGTTTCAAGTCCCAGCCTGCCTTGATTTCGATCAGCAGGTGAAAGAGAAGTGACGTTAACAAGTGTAGCACCGTTCCAAAACTATTTCACTGACGGCGTAAACTGGGGAAAGATAAAAGCTGAGGACTCCATGTGTCACTGACGCTGAGCTTTTTATAGAAAATTGTGCAAAAAACACTTCCTGTGGACACAAGCTCTTATCCTCCGCTGATCAAGACAACTCAAAGAAGATCAATTTTTCATCTGCAGTGAAACTCAAACTACCAGTCCCAGCTTTGACTAAGAAACTGAAGAATAAGAATGCAGAGACTAGAGACTAGTCCTTAGGAAGAACAACCAGAGAAGCTTTGAAGGTTATTATGCTTTCGTTAACGAGTGTTTAATGAGAATATTATTCTGTACTTAATGAAAAGTGCTTAGCAAGAGCATGAGAAAAGGACTTATCTGGGTCACTTACAGGCTGAAATCCTTTACAGGCAGTAAAAGAAGGGATACATTTTTAAATCTGCACTTACATCTTACATAATGTAAAAAAACACAGAGCCACATTCTCCCTGTACAAATTATTCATCAGCTGAATATTAAAAATTTACAGTTGGATGAATCCTGTAACCCACTTTTTTAGTGTCACCTGAAGGCGTTACATAAGACGACAGCACATGACCTTAAATGTTTCCCATCCTTCTGCTTCCTTTCAGAGCACGAAGGCCAGCGGCCCCTCCTCCAGCCGGGTGGTTGATCCAGGCAGCCTGCCCGTCCCCGCCCAATCGGGCATGAGCCGCCGGGGAAAGACGCGCACACCCAGCGTCCCCGAGATGAGCCGGGAGGCCGGGCTGGAGCTGCTCAGGGAGCGGCCAGAGGAAGCCCTATCCCCAAGTCGCCCTCAGGTCCTGGAGACTCCAGAGTCTCTGAGCGATTCTCTGTACGACAGTCTGTCATCCTGCGGCAGCCAAGGATGAAGCAGCCAAGGACGGGAGGAGGAGAGGGAGGAGGACGACGACGACGGGGAGGACGCGTCTCCTGGTCGATGGCTGCGCTGAGATGCTGCTGAGGAAAAGAAGACTGCTCCCCGTCGACATCCGCGAAGAAAAAACTGGTGACGTCTCATCAGCTGTTGTAACTGGAAAGATGGATTGATCTCCTCAGGATTTCCAATAAACGTGAAGCCAAAAGCCACCCAAATCGTATAGGTTGTTCACTTTTTCACGATCAGACTCGACTGTGGACACTTCTCTTTAAATCATGTGTACAGGACAACAAAACGCATGGCCAAGCTAATGAGCAGCACAAAAAGTTGTCACTCCCAGTTGTCGTTCGGTGACCTCTCTTTCGTTTCTCTCATCGTAGATGGAGCTTCGTCCCGTACGTCAGAAAAAATTGGCGAGGGGTTCAACAGATGGCGTACTGTACTGTATCAATACATCCATTCTATTCTTGGCATCATTTCACCGCATAATGTATTAAAAAAATAGAAAAAACCCCACAAAAAACATGGAGCGCCTTTAAAAAAAAAAAGAATGTTCATGTCTGTGACTCTTAATTGCGAAACTCATGCATCACGATTTTAAATGTATAAACGATTTTATTGATCATGTTGATATTGTTTTGCGGCCAAGGAAGGTTGTCAGAGTATGTTTGTTTTGAAATCATAATACATTTAAAGGTAATATATACCAGCAATAATAACATAGATAAGAGAAATGGCTACACTATTCAATGAATATGTATTTCTATTATTTATTTATTTTAAATGTTCATCATTTGCAGTCATCTTTTTTTTGTAATCTTTCTGTGAAAACTGCAGTTTCCTCGCTTAGTAGGTTATCTTCATATTTTGTGTTGCATCATCTCTATTGCCGTTTGTTCCCTAGCAAAAATAGAGGTCCTATGTACCTACTGCCGTTTTTCAACTTTCTAATTAAAATGTTTTGATTTAGTTTTGTCTGAGTCTTTTTTTTTTTTTAGTAACTATATGAGGTTGTAGTAGCTTACAGACTTGGATCTGCAGTGTTATTTGCACAGTTGTGAAAAAGAGGTTTTATAGAACTCGGTGGAGTCCTGTGAAAAACGAATTACCCCCTTACTGTTTCTATAGAGGGTAACCAGCCAGGTTCTGCTAATCAAATTCACTGATCATCAGTGAGTGTGAGCACTTCTATGAAAGCAGAAGTTCAAGCAGTTTTTCTCATCTGTAGCATTCAGGTTTGTGTTGACATGTTGCCACAATCGTGCCAGAAGTGGACGTCACAGCAAACGCTCTCCAAGTGCCATATTTAGACAAAACTGCAAAAAACTGAAGAGCTGCTTCTCAGACTCTACAGGCCACAATTAACGTGTTCATTTTAAAGTTTATGACAAGACAATTAGAAAAAGACTGAACAAGTGCAGCTTGTTTGCTGCCATGCCTAAAAAGAGCATGGCAGCACGCTTTAGCTTTGAAAAGCTGCATTTGAGTAAACCGCAATACTTTGGAGTGGAGATGTTTGGTGGAGATGCACCGAGTCATACACAGCACAGTAGCACAAGCGGCTCATACTAACTGTTGCACGGTGGTAGGAGGGTGATGATTTTGGCCTGTTTTGCAGACACAGGACAGCACCTCGCGGTCATCGAGTCAGCCGTGCTCTTCTCTGTCTGACAAATAAACCGTGGCCCAAATGCAGTCATACAACAGGACAAAGAACTGAATCAACGACTTGTGATTGACAAATTGTTCACCTTTGAGTTAGTCACATCAACCTCTTATTCAGCGCATCCAGTTTCCAAACACAAAGACTGTAACGGCGAGAACATTCGTTTTAAGGCTTCAAAATCAGACCAATGAAGACGTATTTGACAGCAGGTCGGTGGGCTTTCTGGGCCTCAGATGGTCTTACTAGGAATTCCCACTCTCACTGACATCATACAGAGCCAAAAGTACAAAAAACTGTCTCAGCAGAGTGTTTGCAGCAACCTGAAGCCTGACCCTTTTGCTCACAGGGATTACATTCATGAAGTAACTGCAACACTGACCAAGAACTCAACAATGATACAAAAACAGTACATCTTGCTTGCAGCCATGTGACTGTCACGAGCATGTTTTGACTATGTTTATGTCTCACGGATAAAGCGACGGGTTTCTTCCATGAATCTTTTCTATTGTGTACATCCTCCCATGTTAGTGAGCCATACAGCTAACACTAAAATTCTTCCATGACATGACTCACAACAATGTTTGTAGATTTCTTTCAGTAAGTGGGTAATAATTTTGGACATTTTTGCTGACTTTCAAATGTATTTTTTAACACTGTGAACCCCAAAAAGAAAACACTATTGATTTAAATTATACTCAAGAAAAGGCAGACATCTCAAAAACTGGGTAAGTCACACCAAAGCAATCTAGATGGATAAACAGCTAAACAGCACTACAAGGCAGAGGAAAAATATGTAAATTACATTCTTTAAATTAAACTGTCCCCTTAGGGTGAGCGATAATCTTACTGAGAATAAAGGGCCTAACATCTCTCTAACATCTTACAGGCTTGAGGACAAATGTTATAGTTCCCATCAAGGCAATAATTTATTTCTGAATATTTTATGCAAATAAAAAATTAGAATTAGCTTTTTTTATTTGAAAAATTACATATATTTGAATATTTGAAGCATTAATTATAAAAACATTTGAGCTTCAAAACTACTGAGCGTTTAAAAAGAGAGAATTGTTATTGTAATAAAACCTCTGGGGAGTTGACACTTTTTATTTAGCTGAAGAATTTGAGCTACATCAAGAAGAGGCCTTTAAAAACAAACAAAAAAACAACCTCTAAAATTCATAAACCACGTTAAATCAATTTTAAAATATCCAGACTGTGCAGGAAACTGAGGTTCAGTTTATGTGCACCTGTCAGTACATTTGTTCTGCTGTAAGCGAGCCCTCCATTATCATTATTCTCATATGCACATTTGCAAATGCATAACACGATAAAAAAATTAATAATCAGTACCACATCATGCAAGATACAAAAGCTACAGTTTTATTATGAGTGACGAAAAGCTGTTTCTTGTGCTATTACTGAGAGATTCAGGGCACCAAAACCTTTCTGCTTCACAGATTGGCTGTAGTGCAGATGGTAGAGCAGGTCACCTACTGATTGGAAGGTTGGTGGTTTGATTCCTGTCTGTGTGCCAAACACCCTTGAACAAAAAACTAACCCCAAGTTCCCCTCTGGTGTGCCCACCAGAGTGTGGATGGTAGATAGAAAGAGGTAGGCTGTATAAAGTGTTTTTTCTGAGTAGAAAAGTCCTTTTGGGAGGGGGGGATTCAAAGCTTTGGAATAACAATTTTCAAAGCCAAATCTTACATTTTCTAAAAGCTAAACTGCTGTTTTCTATGCTTCAGTGCTTCCCCAGCATTCCCATAAACACACACACTCTGGTGGATGCATCAGGGCTAACTCGAGGTTCAGTATTTTGCCCAAGAATATTTTGACACAGGGATCTGAGTAGACGGCCTGCTCTACCTCCTGAGCCACAGATGCCCCCACATCTATAACACATCAGGTACAGATTACATAGATTAGAGTACAACCACAGAGGCCTGTAATAAAGACACAATCACTTTGTCTCAGTACGTTCAACACATTTATTTGAGCAAATGTATCAAATTATTAGTTTCAGTTTTACATCAACAAAATAAAATTTTCACAGTATACACTTTGAAAAGAAAAAAAAAAAAAGGCAAAAAGAGGAAAAAAAGGAATTATACAGATGCCAAATTTTCAGGTTAACATCATCATCTGGCAAACTATTGTCTAGACAACAGATTTACAAGGGGAGCGGTCTGAATCATTCGCCCGTCAATCCAAGTTGAAGGAACAAAATGAAAGAGAAAAGGACAGATGGCAGCAATTCTTCCTCCTCAATGAGGCCAAAATCCAAAATCCAAACCAGCAAGTAGCTGAGAGTCCCTCTGAATGAGTTCAGTGTAGATCATAACAAGTCTGACAGGCTTCTGGGGTTTTAATCAGTGTTAGCACTCTTCACTCTTACCCAAAACCAAAAAACGTGGGAGCAAAACAAATCAGAGGAAAATTTCTGAAAAGGAGGAGCTGCTGTCAAAAACCATGGGACCATATGTGGCAACATTTCACTTAAGAGATCCAAGGAAAACTATAAATAATGAAATTACATAAAATATTACAATTATCAGTTTCAGAAGCTCACGTGACCCACTATAAAAAGGAGCCTATCATGTTAATTTATGGCACTAAAGAACAAGTAAATATGAAAAAATCCTCATTAGGTGCCGCTCAGCTTCTGGGAGCAATCATAGGGCAACGCTCCCCTCTACAGGCCAAGCGTTATCACTGCAGCGTTAAAGTATTCATTCACAGCCAGGATGGGACGAGCATACCATACCATAAACTTACATTCAACCCTTGTAAGTTTAGAAAAAAAGTATATGATAAATCAAAGAATTTTCAACAATGTAAGACCACATAGGAGTTAAATTTCAAAATGAAGACAAAGTGAAAAGCACCAAGTGCGTTGCAAATTGTGCCTTTTCTGATTGTTTTTTTTTCCTGCTACTCAAAGACTCTTTACTTCTTCTCCTTCTTCTTGTCCTGAAAACAAAAACACAAACACGGACAGTTAGTTTGATCGAGCTGCTGTTGTGAGTGCTGTAGTTATGTATTATGAAACAGAGTGTCTCACTTCAGCCTCAGGATATTGAGCCGCGCTGATCACACGGAAGATCCCGAATATTTTTAGTTACCCGTCTCCGAGTATCGTCATCACTCAGATACAATCAGACGTCCCAGTTTTAAATTACAGTTACAGCTACAAGTATGGCATTTATTTCTTCATTACATGATTTTCTTCATGAGTGCATGCGAGTTTATTAGACAGGTGTCTGGAGTATAAAGTGAAATGAAAACTGTCCAAGGTGTAGTTAACTAAAATTAAAAGTACCAAGTACCTTCTGTCTGAAGTTAAAATTAAGAATACTAAAAAAAAAAAAAAAAAAGCTTTAAAACAAACTTTTCCTGAAATTAAGACGTTAACACTACGAATGTTTAGATCTCTGTGACCCTGTTTGTGAAAATCCACAATGCTAAGTTTCAGTTTTCACTGTTTTTGTGGACCACTAATAAAATTTCCTGTCATTGTACTGTGGTGCTTTCTCAGATATCTCAAAACCTCAGCAAATGAAACCACAAATATTTGCATAGCTCAAATTCATGAGGGCCAAATAAGAAAATGTGCTCTTTGTGTGACTTTAGTGAACTGGCTTTTAGAACATCAGCATTTTTTTTAAAATAAATATGAAACATATTTTATATTTCTGTTACTGTTAAGCATGAAAAGGCCAAAAAACAATAAGCCTTTTTATACTTCACTGGATTTCAGCTTGAAGTCAGTTTATGTTTAAGTTTTGTAGTAACAGCTCACAAAAATGGTCTTACAAATAAGTTTGTGAAACCAGCTGAGCAGTGATGATTTTAGTCAAGATGGAGACCATTTACATCAGTGAAGACTACACATTTGTTGCTCTAATGACTTTGTACAGCAGCAAGATGGTATATTTGGGACTGAGCCAAAACAACTAAAGTGCTTTTGTAGTTCTTTATAGCTTTAGAGTAATAGACTAGACCGTCAGGGAAACTCCCTTACGTATTTTTAACTGTTAAAATGTACACAAACAACTTTTGTTATTACAACAAGCCATCACTAGACATTCCTGGAAATGTTCAAAGACAGTATTTTGCAGTCATATAATATCAGTACCTTATCGTTCATGGCAAGGATGACCATCAGTTTCCTGAAGATGGTGATGAAATCAAGAAACAAGTCCACACAGTGCCTGAAAAATAAAAACAGATATTCAGAGGTGGTTTTTGAACTGTAAAAACATATTGGGCGTTTTCATACAGTATGCAGCTTTTCTAGGCCCAGACCGATCAATCAATCTTCAGCACTGAGTAGATCGATTGTGGCCTCATAACATGATATGGCGGTTTCTTGGTTGGAAAAGAAATCGCTCTGATGAACTGCAGGAAAACAGTTGGGGGGGACATTATCGCCATTATCAAGCTGAGGAAACTCCATCAATCTTTTGGAAAGTGAATGCAAAGCGAACACAAAGCAGCATTTTCAGCAGCATGATTACACCCAAAGTCTTTGCAATGAGTCGAACTGGTCTAAATGTGAGCCAGGTGATTTACCAAGATGGATCAATAAAGCCAAAGCTTTGCCTTCCGGCTCAGCTCTTCACATTACACATCTGATCCATCAACAATCCAACTGCCCAGCTTAAAGTCCTGAAGATGGAGTACCTCAAATGACGTTTCTTCAAAACAGCTCCGTCAGCACAGCCAAAAAACAAACTCCACCCTCTCAGAGAGGGCTGTGGTCACAGTTAATCAGCCGCCACAGGCACAACTCTTGTCACTAAATATAACAGACTGTTCAACACACCAGTTACCCAAATAAGAGTTATGCTGTCTTTTATCAGAACTGGTCGTGGCCTCGGGGTCATCGTCAAATATACTGTTGTCTACTAACTGAGAATCTCCCTCTCTGCTACAGAAATCAGTCAGTTGAGATACAGTCAGACCGACTGAAGAACATCATCAAGTAGAACGAGCTGCCAGCTCGTCTGATAATACAATGTGGTGCATCAAATTACTTTTTTTGAGAACTGATGCTCAGTTGTATGGCTCACTGTGGGATGATGCATTTGCACAGCATTTGGTTATAGGGAAATGTAGGCCAGCAGATAAAGGGCTCATGGGAACTTTGCTAGCAGTGAGCACATTTCCTCACCAGACGTAGTCCTTGTCCCCGTTTTCTGCTTTCTCGATGATGAGCTGAGTGTCAAACAGGACAAAGCCGCACATGATGAGCAGCCCCAGGTACATGTGTGCCTGTCAGAGAAGATGACGATGTTAAACGGCACATTTTCACTTACAGCTGATCAAACTTCTAGCAGAGGGTGGATGGCCCTGTTTGGTTCACTTACCTTAAACAGAACCATAGATCCAAAGAACATGTTCATCAGAGACATCAGGAACAGGAGGGAAAGGCCGGACATGAGTGTGCCTGAGGAGACAAAGTGGTTAGCTGGGCATCACTTTTCCTGGATAATGCTACCGCTAATGTCAGGGGTTTATGAATATATAAGAAAATTTTGAAAAATTGTATTTATTATTAATTTATTTATTTGGTTATTTAATATGATTAAGTAACTTAAACATCACACAGTTCCTAAACTTATACGGACCCTTTTACGATTCTGTTGAGCTTCAGATATAATTTAAAAGAAAAAGCAAATTGAACAAAAACAAAAATCAGGCGAGGGGGCGACTGCCTCATCTGGTAGAGTTTTAAGCCCAGATTAGGGTGTTTTGGGTGTAAAGCCTGTCTAAAACCTAGCTTATGCTCACTGTTGTCACTGTTGTACAATCATGTTAGTTTTTACTGCTAACAATACAGATGTACTGGAGCTCAGAGATTTCTGGATTATAGAGGTAAACGCTCCAACAGTTTGAAAAGAATGGAAAGCTGAAACTGGCCCAGGTGAGAAATCTAGAGACAAACACACCTACAAGATTTCTGTAAGTCAGGGGTGTCAAACTCAAATACACAGTGGGCCAAAATTCAAAACTGGAACAAAGTCGCGGGCTAACGCTAATATTTATTGAAAAAAAAAAATCTTCCTCTAGATATAAGAATGAATCTTTTCTTATGGACTCAAACAAGTTTTGCTGAAAAACTGAATATGGAACAAGCAAAGCTTAATACTAAACAATATATATTAACTGTATAATACCAGTAGGCCAGCTCTAATAGTAATTTGGTATGGCTTCGCGGGCCAAATGTACTTAGGCTGCGGGCCAAATTTGGCCCGCGGGCCAGAGTTTGACACCTATGCTGTAAGTGAACCTGTAAGTTTTATCAGCTCCAGACAGACTTTCTTATTGCACTTTTACTCACTTTGGTTTCAGCTGCACTGACGAGTGAGTGAATTTGTGCTCTTAGGGAAAGTTCACTGCTGCCAAAACTGAACTGAGATTAAAGCCATGTCCACACTAATACGTTTTAGCTTGAAAACACATCTTTTTCTCTCCGTTTTGGCCTCCCGTCCACACTGAGACGGTGTTTTGGGTCAAGGAAAACGGAGCGTTTTGAAAACGCCGTTTTCACGTCACAGTGTTGACAGCAAACCCGGAGCCTTTTCGAAAACGATGACACATTTTAGTCATGTGATGCAGTCATGTGACCAATTAAACTAAGATAGCGGAGGGCATTACACAGCAGTTGTTTTGTTTGCTCTCAATTGTGACAGCCGCATTAAAGATTAATATCAGTTTGCACATGCTCCACATAGCTTTTCTTCAAATTCTTTAATTCTCACTCGCTTTTGCAACTTTGCACCTTTGTGTTACTCGCAGCAACAACACCTCATTGTTAGTCCATTTTAAAAACTCGGTGCTTTTCCTTAACATTTTGCCACGATGTTTCAAAGAGCCGGAAAGTAAATAAACGGCAGACAGAAATAGGGCAGTACTTGCGCAGTACTCTAACGTAAGCATTTTTGGCCGTTTCAATGTGGATGAACAACTCTGTGAAAACAAATTAAAACAATAGTGTGGACGCGGAGCGTTTTCAGACGTATACAACGTTTTCAAATTTATCTGGGCTAGTGTAGACATAGCCTAAAACTGTAATAGATTTAGGCTGGGTTGATTGCTTTTATTTCCCTGACTGCTCAGTCCGTCAGTTTTGTCACTTTAACAATTTGGTGTATTTTAAAATAATGCAAATGGTGTTCTTAGGGGGGTGGAGGATGGGGGGGGGGAGAGTAAACTGGAGATCTTGTACAAAGGTTTTTCCAGATCAGGGCAGCGAATATCATTTGAGGGGTTTCATTTGTATTTAATTGGCTGATTTAAAAATAAATAAATAGATAAATAAATACAATTTTTAGAGGGTATTTAGCAGTAATGAGAAGAAGGTATGCCAGGAATATATAAGCACCGTTTCTGCCTGAACTCATTCAGTAGCTACCAGGTATAGAGTTTGTGGATTTTATATCATCTAGTATTTGTTTAAACTTTCTAATATCAGATGACTAAATATAAAAAAAATTAAATAAAACCACCTAAAATGATAGTTGTATTTTTTGTGCTTTGGTTTTGCTTTTTTTATTATTTCTCAAGTATATTTGTGAATATTAAAAAACAAAAATCTTTCACTGGGCTGTTTTTAACTCGAATACTTAAACTTGTGAATTAATTTGTGACTAAATGAAACATACAGAGGGGTCTTTTTTTTAATCTGTTTTTGGATCCACAAACTACAGCGTGAACCCTGAGTTTACAATAATTATAATCTGTCTTATGGACAAAAACTGATGTAAACTGTCTTAGTTATGGGTGGCAGATAGCACAATTACCTCCAAGGAACAGGTAGGTCCTGCGTTTGGCGTAGAGGGCGCTGAGAGTGAAGCAGATGAAAATCACAGAGGTTCCCATGAAGGCAGTCACAATGATACTGAGGAGAAGAATACCAGGACAAATAAATAATATGTTCTTTATTGACTCTTTGGTTTGCTTAGAGCTGCATAAAGAGGTTCAGATTTATGTGACTAACTTTCACTCACTGAGCTGTTAGCAGACAAAGTTTAATCTGTCACTTACCTCGGATTGACAGAGATGACAAAGTCCAGTGTGGGTCCAAGGCCAACACCTGGTGAGTAAACACTGTGTTAGGCTTTTGCATAATTACAGACCATTCACCTCTGAGCACACAAACAGTAACACATTGTGAACTTACCTGTGAGGAAGGCAAATCCTGCGAGGATAGCCAGTCTCTTCTTCTCTGTCTCAGGGTTGTGGGGGGTCATGGCAAGCCAGAACATCAACCCCAGGGATCCAAGCACAGACAGCACACCACCCTAAAAAACAGGGGTACAGGGTAAACACAGGTACCAGTACTGTGGCCAAGACAATACATTATTTTAAAAAAAGCTACAAGGTGTTAATAAACTACTTATATAAAAATTCAGATTCAAATTACAGACATGTATTTTGACCCATTGTACGAGCATTATCTGAAATGCACCTGCAGAGTTGTGATGCGCAATAAATGCTTCTGTTATGGCCATTTGCTCTATGGTGTCTCTTCATGTGTGCATGATTTTCTTTCATGGTTATTGCCAGTGTCTGTGAAGGTTCTCAGTCATCCAGGTCATCGTAGTCAAAGGAGCTTGCAAAGAAAAGCGTCTGGACTTCTTTATTGCCAGTGGTTTTAAATGTCTGTGCTCCTTCCAATTTGTCACCTACGTCTTTCAGTCTTTACGTCCAAGTCTTGCTACCAAATAACTACAGAGACACTTACCTCTTTTAATTTAGATTTGACTTTTGACTCCCAGTAATAACTTTTAAAATCGGCTGTCCCAATTAACTTAAATAGTGGCTTAAAAGCCCTGCTCAGACTTAATCTAAGATGGCTGATGAATGGTGAGACTCCCCCCCCCATTTTCTTCTAAAAGCTGTTGTTGTTATCACATCAAACATGGGATAGAGGTGACTAAGCTTCAAAGTATGTGCTGAGTGGCTTAGTGGTGATAATGCTCACTGTAAATGACCATCGATGACCTTCTATACTTCACAAAGAGGAAAAAAAAACAAAAAACCCCACAACAACAAAAAACAAATACAACCAAGGTTTCTCACAGTATTTAAACCTTAAGGGGAGAAAAAAAATCTGTTAGACAGTAAATACCACCTGTTGTTTACACCATCATCTACAGCAGCACATGATGGTGTAAACAACCATAATCTGCTACCGTGAGAATAAGGTCAGGATCAAGGTTATTATAGTTAAATCAAGCTTTAAGAAGTATTTTAGGTAACTGAACTGGAATAAAAACCTGATAAAAAACAAACAAAGACTATTATGTTCTTACTGACTTAATAAAACAAATATAAAGGAAATTTCTTTAGTCTTAGTATTTGTCACTTTGAGAAGCCTTGTCTACCTATTGAGACTTTTAAAATGTGATCTGTTTGTCCTGTTTTATTCATTCTGAAGCTATAAAATCTTCCCCTTGACAAACACAATCGAAAGTAAAACTTTTCGAACATTAAAAACAAAACCGAAACTGTCAAACTTACTCTGGAAACTACCTGAATTTCAAATGTAATGGAAAAAAAACAAAAAACAAACCAAATCAAAACAAAGAAAGAGCAGAACAAAATCGTATTAGTAGAAAACTACATCTCAAACAAGCCACCTCAGCAGCAGACTTGCTGAAGAAAAGCTGTCAGTATTTGGTGTTATTCTGTCCAGTAAAAACACTACACAACACAAGTGAGTACATCTCTGTGCAATAATCAGTTAAATGACAGACTGGTTGAAACTGCATCAAAACTTGGGAAGTTACTTGTAAAGTTAAATGAATAATCAAAAACAAAGATGTCATGCTCAACATGTCTGGTATGTTAGTTGTACATATTGTAGTTGTGTACTGTGACTTGGAGGGCATAAAAATATGTGGAACAACCAGTAATGTGGGCTATTCTTGGTCATGCTGTGGACAGAAGACATAATAGCGAAAGAACTTTTTCGCGAAGTGAAACCAAGTGTTTAAACAATGAAAACTGTCCACTGCAGCCACTGTTTGTCTTTTTAAATTGGCCCACTTATTTACTTTATGTCTGATGTCCCCCCCCCCCCAAACATCCTCTTTGTGTTGAACTGTGCCTCCTCTTTCCTGCTCAAACCACCCAATCAGCTGGCTTTTTGGGCTCCATAGTATCTGAGCAGGCTGGATTTCCATAACTTTCCCTCAGGTCTGCCAAAAACAATGCAAACGCAGGCCTTTTGGTCACATTTACTTTCCTTGTGGAAATTTGTTTTGCAACACGAATTCACAAAATAAGGGAATGGAAATGGGGGGGAAATCACTGCAATCATGTGCTCTTAATAGCAGTGGCTTCAATTCCTCACCTCACCTGGGACCTGGCTACTTTGCATTGTCAGTGGTTATTTTGCCTGTGGCTGCTTGAAGCCGCTTCCTGTGTGAGCGTGGGTACAAGACGTGAAGACGTGCCTGTTATAAATGACAAACATGGCCTGAGTCGTACCTGAGATCTTACTCATTTTCATGAGACTGCCACGCCTATTTTTCTTTTTTACTGACTGATGATTGTTTTGACAGATTTAGGTTTGTGAACCAAGCAGTAATGCAAAAACTAAAATACAGATTTATATACTTCCAAATACTTCTTTTATAGTTCTATAAAAAGAATTACTTACTCAGTTGAGGGAACTGAATTTCCTCTCTGATGGACTATTGAAACATCTTCACTGCATTTAAACCAGTTTGATGCCAGAACATAAATATTTGTAACTTTCTGTTACGCCAACATCAGTACCTATCATGAGCCGCTTGTTTTTGATGAAGGAAAGACTCATCACGCAAAGTCATCCAACACCACTCGATGATCCAGGGTGAAGGGAGAGACACACTACACTGGAAATACAGGCTTCAAAATAGGCTACACCTATGATTACTTCACACAAGTTAGAAAATGTTGATTATTGAAACACAACTCACTGAAAATCATGGGCTCAATCAGCCTTAATGAATAAATATGATTATGAAATAGGTTGTTCCAGAGCTTTCTAGGTTTGGACACATGGGCTGTCTGCATCACAGCTCCACATGTGAAAGAACTTTGAGGAATTGAAACTTGATTGCAAGCTCTTCATAAAAGAGGAAAAGGGGACACATGAAGTTCTGTTAACAACTAGAAATCAGTCAGAACATAGCTGAAGCAGTAATCACAAAGTACAGAATAGGCCACTAGTCTTTCCTACTACCACAATGTCACTGACCGAGTGCTTGCACAATCTGACCCTTGTGCTTCAGGCTTGGCAGGAGGATTATCAGAGGGAGAAAAACACTTTCTATGACAGAGCATGAAAGTGACTGCATAATGTTATTCTCTTCAGATCAGCGGTCCCCAACCCATCTTTTTGTACCGATACTGGTTTTATTTTGCTGTATTTATCCACAACACCTTAAAGGCCGGTCCGTGAAAATGTTGTCGGACATAAACCGGTCCATGGCGCAAAAAAAGGTTGGTGACCGCTGCTTTAGATGACATCCAAGAATTTAAAAAATGCAATGAATATAAAAAGAAGCCTGAGGAGTATTGGAAAAGTCTGGATTTATGGATGGTTACAGGTATGCCTGTTAGGAATACCAAAAATACTGGGTGACAACTTGCCTGCCTGGCTGCAGACAACTAACAGAGGAAGTAGACTGTAGCAGAATGGACACATGTTACCTCACTCAAATCCAGTAGCAAACACCTTTGGGGTGTTTTAAAGAGAAACAGAGGACAAAAAAAAGAGCTTAAAATGTGCCCGAAGAACAGCAGAACATCCCCAGAGAAATTTGTGCAACAAATTTTGAGCTTGTCATCAATAATAATAATAATAATAATAATAATAATAATAATCACATGAAATAAATAAATATCAGTAATGAAAGTTTAGCTGGTCTTTGTTGGACTAACTTCCCACCTTAGCTGTGTGACTGTGTTTGATTTAGGGTCACTGTGGAGATCAGCATCCATATAATGAAGTGCTGCAGACCTTTATAAGGCAACATTTATAAAATAAAATATTTAGAAAATAAAAGTGCTGTCAGTACTAGGACTACTTTTTTTCCTTTGTTTTACATAAAGACAGAGTACCCTTCTATTTAGCTGTAACCAAATATATTTTTTATTAATCTGACATGTAAAAGATATTGCATAGTGATATACTGAATATCTGAGATTGATAGTTTCAGATCCTAGATAGGTACAATTTATGTTAATTATATTAGCATAGGAGGATAAAACAAACTTTCCTGTAGGAGACCATCTACAGGTACATGTACAGCTAGGCCAAGCGGCATCTCGTTATGCTTACCTGAAAGAGGCGTGTGACGACATGGACATAGGAGCCGGCAGCGGCCACAAACATACAAACTGCCAAGCTTGAGTACACATTCTTCAAGTGCACCTGGGTGGAATGAGATCTGCAGGAAGAGGGATAATACATGAACGAGGCATGAGTGATGAAAGGGCAAGTTAAAAAGCAGACCATGACGACCGTTTCATTACCACATAAATTGTTTACGTACATTTGGGAGAACTTGAAGAGGGCATCAATGTTGATGCTGCGGTCAAACACGTTCATGGTGAAATCAGGGACTGAGATCTGATGAGACTTCTGATGAAACGCTGTCTTCTCTTAACAGATATGAACGTAAATTAAACTTCTGCTCCACTTAAAACAGTAAGAGTAAAAACTCCTCTATCATGATGACTGTAAGCCTGGAGCAGGTAGTACAAGTGCAACCATTTGTTAATGATTAGTGGAAAGAAACTGGGTATATCTTTGCAGTTTTCTCTGAATGTTTAAATAGTAACGGTGATTACTGATGCCACTAACACTTGCAGCCAAAATATTCACCAAGTGTGCCAAACCCTTCTCCTCTTTACACTCAGTTTCTAATTTTATAACACAACTTACTTCTTCACACTCAGACACAGCACCCCAGTACTTTTCTCGCTGCCTACAACAAGGCAACACAGCATGCAATGTGTTATTCCGAAACCTGTAAGGATTGGGAGATTTAGCTCAATTGTGTAGGTGCACTTTTGTTTTTGAGGAGATTAAGAATGCATGTACTAAGATCAGTTTTAAAGGTATTTTTATGCGCAGAATACCACACTTTGTTCTTCTTTTAATTAAAAACTTGAATGTAATCTTCTTGGGCCTTCATACACAAAACTACTACTACATCGTAAAAGCACAAGAATGCCAACAATTGTGCACTCTTGTTTAAATGACTACATAATTTTAATATTTCTAAATAATGTGACTCACATGGGTATTTATCCATTATTATTTCAGTTGTGATACTGTGTTACATTTTTTATTCATAATTATGATCAGTTTATTGGATAAAGTACATTTTGGTCTCAGATTTTAATGCATTTTATCCATCCTTTCCTTATGTCATGCATTTCCCAAGTTTCACTTGATGTACTCTTACTGCATTTACAGGCTACTGTAAATGTTATTTTGCAGTAACCTACATGAATGGTGCAATCAGTCTAACTGTAACTGTGGTGTATGGGGCACAGATATGCTAAAAAAGCTGAGATAGCTAAACTGCAGCACATCAGTTTCATGCTCTGTGTAGGAACTGTGTTAAAGTGCATCACACCTATCAAGTAAAATTACATTTAAAAATGTTAAATCTGTCAAACTGTGCAGTGTATAGGACACATGACAAAAACCTGATCAGTCTCAAAACAAAGTGAGAGATATGTGTTGTGTACAATTTCTCTTACTTTTCTTAAAAAAAAAAATACTTCAGATATCCATATTTATATTTTCTTCTAGTAGTTTTAGTAGTTATAAGTTTAATTTGCTAAACTAAGGTTTTGTGAAGATCCTTTAAAATTAAAAAGCACCTCAGAATATTGCTTTATGTTTACATTCTCATACCCTTAAGTTCGTGTGTTTTCTCTCTCTTTAGCAATGCACAATCAGTATAAGATAGCACAGCACAACATTCTTAAATTAAGCTTACCCTAACTTTTTGAACCAACAAATTAGCATTTTTAAATATTGCCAACTTATTGAGTTTAAAACTTAATATCTGGTTGCTTGCATGTAATGCACTGGTGCAAAAGCATAATTATTTCAGTTTCACAAAAGTAATTTGCTTTTTGAAAAGAGCTGTGTATCGTGAAGCTGTTGTCGGTGTCTAAAGTTGTAGAGAAACAACTCAAAGTTTTAATGAAAGTGACTGAGCAACTCAGAGTGAGGTATGTACCTTTACATTGCAGCAATTTCAACAGCTATACAAGCGTCTCACACTAAAATTTCATACATAGGGCGATTTCGTTATCACTATAACATGAATAGTAACATTAGAACAATGACAAGGGCCTTTCTACGAACCCCATACTCTTTATTTTCCAGCAAATCTAAACCTTTAATTTAGCAACTGGGAGTCTAAGCTATGAAAATAATGTGATTCTTACTTTCATTATTAAGGAAATTCACACAGAAGATTAGAAGTGCGTAGTCTACTTTGATGAAGTTACACAACAGGTTAGCTTTAAATGTCAAGCTTTATGCCATAACTAGCACACAAACATGCTAACAACCTGTTTAGTAGTCGCCATGCCTCCGATTCGGGAAGCATGGTGACTGCTTGAACTACTTATTCTTACAGAAATACGAGAATAAGCCATTCGACACGATAGCTGAGCACCAGACAGCCAAAAAGCAGACGCCTGGGAATGTATTAATAGCTAACGCTGCTAGCCAGTACCCATCAAATAACAAGAAGCCTGGCGAGCTAACGACACAGTTCGACGTCTCCCTTCTTTCTTCGGTTATTTTCAGCCCCAGTTAACACGACAAAACGATAAGCACAAAACGGTTGCATTTGTACCTGCATATTACTTACCTCTCTGTTACGAGCTGTTTCCTTTTCTCTGCTTTACAGTTAAGTTTTTTTCTAAAACAAAACCGTACGTGTCAGCCTGCTGATGTCACCATGGAAACGCCCAGAAGATTGTAGTCCAGTCACGCGCAGCGAGGTCGAAAGTACGACATATCACCGGCTATCTAATGCGATTTAATGAGCCAACTAGCTGTTTGTAATTATGAATTCTTTTTTTCAAAAACATTAAACGTTACAAGTTATTTTCTCTTCACTTTCGAATAACATTTATATTATGCTGCACTGCCTGGTTTGTCATCGAAGAATGTCACCGGTGCACCTAAAATGGCCGACACAAAATGTAACTGATATCATCAGCAAAGCGTCTTTAGTGCTGTAAAAACAACGTTTGTTTGATCACAAAATAAACGCTGTAAAGAAACCACTTAACCGTCTCAACGGTTTCTAATCAAACCGAAATAAGGAGGATATAAGAGTGTAAATATAAGTTCGATGATATGACCGAGATATCAGTCATGACGAATGGTGCAACTGCATGCAACATGTGAAATATTTTCACTTATGTTTTAGTCATTATGCCAAAAGTAGCCTATGCAATAATAGTTTATAATGACAAAAATATAGCACTTTGTATTGTATAAGTTACTTAGTTGTTAAGCTCTGCAAAAGAAAAGAAAAATGTGCAAAAAATGTGTTTCTTTATGGTTACATCTTAAATATTTATTAAATTTAATACTTGAGGTAGCTTCCACTAAACATTAATTTTGGTCAATGAAATGTTTCGACGTGTAAATTAGTTCCCAATTAAGCTTTAAATTCTTTCTTTCGCTTTATCCATTTAAGAAAAATCCTAAATTAAATAGTCCACAAAAGCCTGTATCATCTTTATTATGTTATTTCTTTTTAAGTACGAATTGTACGATGGTAGTTTTTTAGAACTCTAAACGAGTAAACAAATTATTCTCTGCTCTGAAATGAAGTTAAAAAAAAGACAAAAAGTAATTTGGTTCCCAAATGTTTCCCTAAAAACAGCACCTTAGTAAAGTTGGTCATGAAAGTACTATATACTGTACAAACATGTAATTTTTCTTTCATTAGATGTAAAAACTTAATCAAATATTTAAAGATATTTAATACACTACAGTGATTTTCTTTGTAACATGGCATAAAACACACATACGCAAAGGTAGTAAAATAGAACCAATTTTTATTTGAAAATAAAACCTATTTGAAAATAAAAATTGGTAGCAGGTCTTTTAGAGTTTTGGTCAGACCAGGTAGAGAAAAATTAAGTTCTGGATTTATTCTCATACAAAGACAAATTGTGACTTTAAACAAATACTTTTGGTCATCACAACTGGTTTCAATATTCTCATTGTCATGTTTCACTAGTTGACATGCAGACATAAAACATCATAGAAAAAAAAAAAAACCCATTCAACCCCCCCAAAAAAACGTAACCTCTCAAAATCTCTGTGGTACTGGATTTCAAATGTATGTTTGCTTGAATGATTGAATCTCCTCTTTACATCCGATCGCTGATTTGACTGTAAGGTTTTGTATAGTTAATTCTGACAGCAAAACGTGCATGATTTAGGCACAGATAAAACAGTTAAACACAAGGCCAGCCTCAAAACAGGCAAACGGATTACAATACACAGGGTTGAGCATTATGAAGTACTGGACACAAGTTTTTGGCCAATAAATATAGAAAAAGACACGTTTAAAAAAAAAAAAAAAACCCAAATATATCAAATTTGATATTTTCAAGTGTTGCACTGCAAGTACCGCAGCCCCTGGCATTAAACTTGCTCCTGACAGTGTTTTCTCACGCTCAGCATGACACATCAGTGCGTATGCCTACAAATCTCTGTTCAGGCAAAACACCATTCTGTCCTAATTTCAAAAGGCACAGCTTTTACTTACAGCACTGTCAATATAAAAGTGCAAGTTGTTTGCCATTGAGCAATAGAAGAATATAGTAACAAATGAAATATTAAGCTATGACTTAAAACTGTGGCATTTAGAAATAAATGTGTCCTATGAAAAACAATTAAAAAAAAAAATTCCAGTGTCTGTTTTTGAAAGGACCAAAAACGAGATTTCACCCCATTTATCCAACTTTATAACCAATAGTATCAAATGTCAATTTGACCACTTAGGATTTATATTGCATGTTATGTAGAAACCACTTTCATGATACAAATGACTAAATACACTTGTTTTGACACCCATTTATAGTTAAATAAGGCTACAGTAATGTCTACTTGACTGGCGACGCAAGAGGTACTGTCCATGTGATCACAGAACTGGGTTGCATAGAGGAACCGCGCTGACCGTTTAAAAATAGATTTCCTTATAAAACAGCCTATTAAAATGAAAGGTATAAAATCGTTTATTAGAAAAGGTGTTTTTGTTGTTCCATACAAGGCACAATTAACAAAAAACAATGTCCAAAAGTCAAGTCAGGACAGGCAGGCTTCTGCTTTGGCAAAAGAACCCCTTTAAAATTCATACCAACTGGAGTGATTGTGATGGGAGTGCTTTGGTTGGTGTTTTTTTTGTTGTTTGCAGCTCTGTCGTGGTGCTTAAAAGTAGTGATTTGTGATTATTGTCAGCACTGTGGATCAGAGGAGAGGCCTCACTTTGTGACATACACTTTCAATTGAGCCAACAATCTTTCCCCAGGCTTAGAATTTCCTTGACCTCATACCAATGCAGTTTTCTAAACAGAAGGATTTTGTGCGCAGGCAAAGAGAACAGTCTGGAAATGTATGTCTATGTTCTGAATACATGTGGCTATTTTAGTCAACTTTAGCGCTGCTGCTCCTGTTGGAGTCGAGCAGGTCTGTTGAAAGCTATTGTCCACGAAGCTGGTCCAGCCGGGTGTAAACGTTATCAGCTTGGCTAAGATCTTCAAACACAGGAAGAAGGTTTAGCAGCTCAGCATCATCCACGTCGTCAAACCACGACACCACCGGAATCTGGGGCAAAGAAACACTCGATTATATAAGGTGCATCTACCCTAGCTAAGCGTGCACCAAGTAAACACAAAGCCAATTCAACCCTTAACAGCAACCTATGATAACTAAAGTAATTTTTACCTTTTGTTTCAGGAAAAAGATCTAAAGACAAGTGTTTAGTTTGGCGGTTTTACATCATATTGGTCAGGAAAACCTTTTCCTAGTACAGACAGATTCATAATTTGGTTATGTTCCTGGCTTGATTGATCAAATACAGCAAATTCACTTCTGTGGTTCAAGTTCTCAGACAGCTAAATTTGACACATACAACCAACTAAGTCCTTTATGAAAGGCAGTGTGCACCAGATTTGCAGAGACTGGTCCAAACTCACAGCATTATTTGGGTGGAATATGTAAGAGGCAGGAGAGTTGTCCAGGATGAGGGTTTTGTGGAGGTCTCTGCCTAGGCGGCTTAAATCCTTGACATAGCAGCCCTGGTGGAATACACAAGATTCCCGAAACAACCGGGTCCGGAATACTCCTCCCTGGTCCAGCAGGTCTGTCACCGGGTCTGCGTACTGGTGGGAGGATTGGGTAGCAGGTGAGGGAAGAGCAGGGATGTACAAGGCTGGGCTAAGCTGTCCCAAGCTGCTACAGAATATTAAGCTGGGACACAGCTGGCACTAAGACTTTAAGATGAGTTGTGTATAAACTGACACCCATCTATTCCTTTAAGCATGGAGGTGTGGGTGTTCACTAAGGTGTCTACCAGCACGTTAGAGTAAGAGAGGGAACTAAAAAGGTGAGAGAAAGCAGATCTGATAGATCAGACATCAGCTAAACAAAGATCTTCATGTTTTATTCCAGCATCTAATTTCAGGATCACTGTCAATATCTGATGTGAAGTACCTTAGCGAGACTGGCTGTAAACAGCACACATTCAAACAATTCGCCCATTCTCTGCAGGAACTCGTCCACATACGGCCTCTTCAGCACATACACCTGAAAGGGAAGCAAGAGGTTGGTGAACAGCTCAAACATGATTGTCATTTAACCAAATACTGCCAATGAAGCTTAAAGTATATTTAAAAAAAAATAATAATAATTTTAGTGCTCAAGAGGTCTAGGACAAGGCTTTTTTTGTAAAGTAGAGCTTAGAATATGTTAAGTCTTATAAAAATAATTATGCCTCAGCTTGATTTCACACAAGTTTTTAAAACTAACTGGGAAACAGGATAAGGAAGCTGTCACCTTTAAAAAAAATACACTATCAAGACAGGAAGCTGAAACAAATGCAGACTTAGCACAAGATAAAGAGAAATATGCCAATCCTAAAGATATCCAATACATGGAGAACACTTTAAAGAGAAGGTAGTTATTAGTCTTCCAGACACTACAGATAATTGGTAAGATCAGTGCAGCAATAACTTCTTAAACTGGCAGCTTGCTTTGGGATCTTGTAAGTGTTCAAGTGGAAATAAAAGTACACAACATACAATTTAAATTAAACAAAAAAGTGCATCTCTCACTTCTGAAAGATTTTGTGCCATGTCCATTATCAATGCAGTTGCAAGATCAACTAGTCTGTAAAGCGTGAAGGTTTAATAGGGATTTCCATGTTTTTGTTCATCTGCACGATTCATTTCCATCCGTCAGCTGCTAATGGCCAGTTCCTGAAACAAGTAATCAAGAATAGGCCGTGCAGTGTTAACCAGCCTATCCTGGATTACTTGAACCAGGCAGAGGCCCACAGGATTCCTTACCATCACACAGGGGTCGCTCGAATCACATTTCTTAGTTAATATTTCCACACGTCCAACTTTAAGACCTTGTGCCCCAAAGATCAACACAATGCTATACTTGTGTATTTATTTCAAAATCTTCCTTGCAGAGGCACTGTATCAATTATTAATGACATTTTAGCTGAAATGACTCATTTTCCTGCTGATGCATCCACTTTGACTTGTGCAGTCTTGTTCAAATTCTGGCCACTAGAGGGCTCTGTTTAACCATCTTAAAAAAAAAAAAACTTAACTGACCCATCCCTTTTCAGCTCAGCAACCACTGCAAACACAACATACATACACCCCCCCACCCCCTTACAGGAAAGGCACTCATACAGAGTAGTTTACCTGGTGTGTGGTCCCCTCTATCTCCACAGGCACGATGAAGTCTGCATTACTAATAGGCTGGAGGGAGAACACAGAGGGAGATGGTTGGCATGCTCATTCACATAAGCCACGCTGTGTACATTCACATGGCATTACATAACAGCTGAACAGCAAGAACCAGGCTCTTCATCGCTGCCATAAATCACAGCACATAGGCTACACAAATAGAATATGACTTGCTTTGATGTTCCTCAAACACATGCGACGACTTTTCTAAGAGAAACAAAGAATCGCAGCAGAAACACGCCCAATAGACAGGCGGTCGTTTAATCAATGTTACCCAAATACAACTGTCATTTCTGCAGGAAGGAAAAGCTGAAACATCAAATCACCAACTGACATGGGTAAACATGCTGAAATAATGTTGGGCCGGTGTTAGCGGTACCTTGAATGAGCTGTGCACCAGGGTCTCATCCAGGTCTATGACCACACATAGCTTCCCTTGGTCCTGGGCCGTCACCTCAGGCAGCAGGTTTGGTTCAGATAGCTAAAGAAATGCATGTAGACTGTCATATTCATCATTACACTTGAGAAACACAAAGTAGCCAACAGGGCATTGAGTTATATGGAAAACCTGAAAGCTTGGTCTGGATTTTTACCTCTGGGGAAATTCGATTATACTGGTTTTTGTTAAGCATGCATGTGTGGAAGTTTAAGGATTTACTGTAACAGCCTCTGTGTGGTATAGCTTTATGATTAGCATGTGTCTTTTTTGCAGTATTTCTCCAATGCATCTTGTCAAACTCAACAGGAATTCACCTGCAGGGGAAAACGATAACCTTGATTCAAACTCATTTTCAGATAGCCAGCCCCCCCCACACACACTCTTAGTTTTGTTTCATTCCAGCCTCTTTATGAGAAGAGGCAAAGTGAAATTAATTATTAATTTTATTACATAACAGAAATGGCTTATCTATTACGGATGGCAAATTAAGATCGAGGAAAGACTATGCTGGGGAGGGGGTGCTGGGAGACTGCTAGAACAATTTTGTTCAACTAAACACAAGAAACCAAATGAAACAAAGCTAGCGGTGCCAAATGTTTAATTTGGTTTCATATCAGTAGGAGCCTGGCAGACAATAACCAGGGTCCTACAGATGCTGCTTGCTGTTTGCTCCTGATGCTGGAGGACACTCCTCAACATGAACAAACATGGCATCTCATTAAAATACCCCTAACATGGTGGTGAAGCCCTAATCAAGCTGACAGCGCTCACCAGCGTGGCCAGCAAGCGCTCTGAGCTTTATTTTATTTTTTTCCCCTCCACCTCAGCAATTATGAGGAACACAATACACCGATTCTCTGCCTGCCTAAAGGACTGATAGTCACTCTCTCATTTCTTATCTTCCTTCGGGGGGTGGGGGGGGATAAAGCGAGAACATCAAAGTGATTCCATATCCACAGACAGTTGCGGTTAGCTTTCAAGACGTTTAGAGCAGGTGCAGCGGTGGTTTTAGTTGTAAAAAGACGACAACAATAAGTGCAGTTTTACAACAGCGTGTTAAGTTTATCCGTACAGATGGCTAAACTATTCACACACCTCTTTTATGGCAAGCAGTGTGTGTGTGTGTGCAACAAGGAAGTAAGATCTTAAATAAACAAAAGTAAAGGCAGGGGCTGAAGCTGAGGTCTTCAAATTGATTTCAGCTGTGCGGAAATATCTCTGAAATGCGAATACTGTTACCTTGACAACCATCCCATTTTCCTGTGACTCCAGCAATCCCTGCTGGGAGGGTGATGGCGGCGGTGGCGGCGGCGGCAGTGCTGGTGATTTGGGGCCATCCTGAGCTTGGAGGCAACAGAAAAGCGCTTTGAAGATGTTGCAACTCCGCGGCTGTTTCAGGGCAGACCGGCTCACCTGGCCTGCCGGGAGCAGAGACACAAACACACTTCATGAGGAAACAGCAGCACTCAACAGAACCAGTGCTCCCAATGTTTGTGGACCAATAAAAAGGTATGTGGAGCAAGCTGATTGGCCAGCTACTGCATTTCCACAAATTGAGTTCACCTGTGAAACAAATTGGCTAAAATGAACCCTCACGAGGAGGACTTTTTTCTTCCAGTTGGTGTTTTTACATTAAAATGTCCACAAAGATAGTTTTAACTTGATGTGTTTTACGCAGCGATGGCACAACTACATCCAGAGGAAGATAAAATGAAGGCTGCCTGTTCGTTTGCAAAGATTTCTTGTAAACTTAAAAGATGACAAAAAGCCTCCCTGTGAGTGTGTTTAAAGAGGGGAGTGCCCTTTGCTAACAAAACATTTATTTTAAAGTTTTATTTATTAATTATTTTGCCAATTTAGATTAAAAACTAGCAATAACTAATTTTGCGTTTTTGGGGTTGGGCTAGTAAAATTTTCATCTCTACTGGTAAAAAAAAGTAATGTCGGACACTGAAACTGTGTGTCGTCAACATGGGAAACATGGTGAGTGGAGGCCTGAATTACAGCCCACAACTTGGGTCAGATACATGTTATCTAATCTTTTTTCTTATACCAAAATGAAATCTTGATGCAAACACATTGAAATGTTTTCTTGTTTGTTTTTTCCTCTTCATCCATAAAAGATAATTAGGCAGGAGCTGCTTGTGACACACAGATTGAGTTTCTCTAATTCCTGAAGGTACCATCCATCTGTCCACAGGGATGGCACAGCCTCCACATGAAATCTGTTTTTAATGCCTCTGCTGCTGCTGCTGTTGCTGCTGCTGCTGGAAATGGCTGGTACATGTTATATAATCACAGAGGGCGGGAAAACCCACACTTTTCAGCAGTACCTTTCGACAGACAGAAAACATTCCAACCATTTTAAACTCGGGGACCTTTCGGGGCTGCCTGAAGCGAGCCAGAACAGCCAGACAGGCAGCTGGTCGGGCAGTCAGGCAGCCAGCGAGTCGGACAGGCAGTCACACCTCAGTGCTCTGTGCAGGTCTTTGATCAGCCACTGTGACCACCAGCGTCCCAGCCTCAAAAAAGACTTGTGCCACCGCCAGTGTAAGAAAAGGGAGGAAAAACATCCCTGTGATTCCCCTCTAGTGCATTTCATGTGAGGACTTGCAGAATTTTTACCCATCAAAATAGTTCATAAACACTCTCTAGTCCCTGCTAGAAAGAGGAAGTGTGGAAAAGAGTGACAAACAACTGCATACTCAGAGATTTATACATTTATTACTTCTACACTCTGAAGACATAATGCAGACAACAACAAGCATGTTACACAACTCCATGTTTAGGAGACAAAGGACACTGGATCTTGATTTGGTAATTCTGCACACAGCATTTTCACTGGGAAAAACTACAACCTCCATTATTTATAGCCCACGAATGTGCATCTTGCCATGCAAATCAGCCTATTGATTTCCACAGGAAGACATTATTGGCCATGTGTGACATAACAGCATACATTAGATCTCCTCTGCATGTAAAAGGATGGAGAGATGAGAAGAAGGAGATTAATCTTTTAGAGCTTTATGAATGGCGCACACACACACACACGGATCCAAAATCCAAAACATCCCTTAATCTCACAAAACACGCAATGCAAAATGACATTAATAATAAGAATAATGCTGAAGAATTATTTTGTAAAACCAACACATGACCTGGAGCACCACAGACCTGTAATAACTACAACCAAGAGGCTGAATCAACGAGCAAAGCCTCTTTCAAGCGCAAGCAAAGTGTGCAAACAACGAAATCTTTGAAACGGCGCTACAACGGGCGTGTGCAGAGGGGTGTGTTTGTGCATTCCGCTGTCAATACCGCGGCACCGGGTATTTCTATACAATCCTGCTGTATAATCAGCAGCCCTTAAAGCTCTCTTGGCCTGTAATATACAGCATGGTGTAATACAAATCCCACTCGGGCTGTTTTGTCAAATGAAACGATAAAAATAAAAATAAATAAATAAAAAAAGAGCAGCGCAGCATTATTTCGTGAAGCCAGCGACGGCGCACGGATATGTGACCACCATGGTCAATTAACAAAAACACGAAGAGTAGTTTGTGAAGACTGAAAAACACCGAGCTGTAAGTGCTGCCTGTGGTGACAGTCAGGCAGGGCTCCCCGTGTTCTCTCGACCTGGTGTTGGTGGTAGTAGTAGAAGGATATGGGATGTTGCCAAACGAGCTGGAACCCGATAGATATAAATACAGCAGCTCATTTTTTATTTTGGAAAAGCTGGGCATGGCAACGACACCGAGAACAACTTGGGGGGGGTAAAAAAAATACACCAGAAAGATGGGTTTGCACAACAAGAGCACACACACTGCCAAAGAAAAAGAGAGGCAAAAACTGGATCAACAATAGCTACTAAGCTCGGTGCGTAATGGAGACTGTGAACTTGTACCTGAGCCTACGTCCGATGCATTAATTCAGCTATAGTGACGGAGATTGAACTACACGGTGATCTGGCCCCCGATACAAAAACAAACACAGGGATTTATTCATATTCACGGTTTTATTTCCAAATTCAACAGCAGTCGATTGGTGGAGGAAAACAACAGGTTTGTGGCAAAACAGAATAAACACATTAAGATAGCTTTCGGCACGGTCTCTTTGTGTTTTCCAGCGATAAGATGTAAAGATTACACTCTGCTCGGTGGTGGATGTCAAAAAAGGGTAATACGCCTCTCTTACCGCGCGTCCGCAGCGCGCAACTGTCAAATAAAAGGGCGCACTACGCGATTTCTTACCGCACTAATCACTTATAAGAAAACAGTACACATAAAAGAGAGTACTGGGAATATGTGGGATGTAAACAACACCCAATCTCACCTGTTTTCGGTGACACTTGGACGTCTTCTTTTTGCACTTGGGTGATAACAGAACTTTCCATCTGACAATCACGGAGCCCTCAAAATCCTCAAATCCTGTCCCCGAGTACTGATGGGCATCCCTCATTGGGTTTTATTGACAAGCTGACGTTATTATTCGCCGAGTTAACTTGTCATCCGCCTCAGTTACGATCCTCGATGGGAGTAGGATTTATCTTGTTCCTGGCTTTCTTTATTATTCTCCCGTCCGCCGCCTCTTCTTCTTCTTCTTCCCTCGGAGGGTCCGCCTGGGGAGGGGGCAAGGCACTTGGATATGTTCTTCGGACGCTATTTGAGACTCCGTGCGGCCCGTCTTCTCGGATGTGCCGATTGTATTGCTGGTAATATCGCAGAGAAGCCCCCCTCTCTTTTGAGAGTCCTCACTTTTGCAGCAACAACATGGAGAATCCAGGCGAGAGAAGGAAAACAACCGAGGAAATGGGGCAAGGGAGGGCGGTTTCAAGCCCCCCGTTACTACAGATAAACAACATCGCCCGAGAGGCCACTAGGAGCGACGGAAAACAGCGAGGATCGATCGCGTACGGAAGATCTAGCGCGGAAAAACGAATTCTGGTTCGTAGTTGGGTGTAAAACGAGAGTTTTGTTGTTATCCCAGGTTTTGTTTTTCTACGGTTGGGACTCCGCGGGCGCCTTGAAACGGTACCCGCGCCCTGATTGGACACCAGGGAGGAGGGGAGGCGTGGTCAAGGCATTCCTCCCCGGCCAGCACGCGCCGCAGCGAACACATTCCAGCGCTGCTCGTACAACAAATGAGATCACGTTGTTTGTGAATTATTAACAAATAAATAAACGAATGCTGATGAACACAACTTAATCAAGAAACATGCGAGTGTACGAGGAATAAAAAAATACACTCATTATTAAACTAAACACTAGGGACGCTATTTATTTATTTTGTTGTTTGTTCACGTGCATTATTCTAATTAAAACTAAATCAGAGGTGGCTGAAATTGTGATCATGTCCAAGTAATTATAGAAACCTTTATTTAGTCAGGGGCAAATCAATGTAAATTACATAAAATATAAATCATCTATAGTGTAACTATGCTCAGGTACTCTGAAATGTTGTTTGGCATCTCTCAGGGATAGAAATACAACCAAGAAAAGGACACAGAGATAAAATGTACATTACAGAAATGCCGAATAAAAGTTATGTATATATATATAATAAAAAAACAGATCAGTGTTTAAAAGTGGCTTTGCACAGTTCTGATACTAGCAGTCTGTCAAGATAAGGCTGTGAATATATGCAGAAATGTATTTCTACATTCAAACACACATATATGTAAGATTTAAAATAATTATAATAAAAAAAAATCAAGAACAAGGTGACACAAAAGGAAAAGCAGGAGCATTCATTTTTATAAAACATCACAGAACATGAGCTTAAACATACAATGACATACTTGTCTCACCCAAGACCGCTTAATAATAACAGTCACAAGAGAGATATCTAAGGTAATGCATTGCTGTGCACTCTAACCTAAACTTTAAAACCTTAAAAGTCATAATATATACAAGAATGGCTTTGTAAATGGGGGAGAAAAAAAAGTATTTTTCTATTTGAATGGTTCTTGTAGAAGGTACAATGATGGGTGACATCAAAGGGTTTAAGAGTGCTGGCATCTGCAGAGTCAGGGACTGGTGCACAACCTTCAATCTGCTGCCAAAAGATAGGTTGCCGCCTGAGAAACGAGCATGAGCTAACTTAACTTCCAGGCTTCTCATCAGTCTCTTACCATGAATTTTAAAAGATAATGATTCCTCTAAACCAGATGACCAGCTACCATTTTTTTAAATTATAGCCCAGAATAATAAACACACCCACCAGCACCTCCGCAAATACTGCTTTATCATTATTTTTAGTGTTTTTAATACTTGGATTTCTGCCTCTAATTTGCATTTTCCTCTGGCTTAACTTTTACTTTACCTCCCTAAATTCCTGGTTTTTCCAATGTCATAACCTCTGATTAGAAGAAAAAGAGTAGGAAGAGCTCAGCACCGGGCTCACTGAAGGACATAAAAGTGATAAACACTAAACAAATACACAGGGAATCTGTGTTTGTAGCAGTAGTAAAACGTGAGCACATAAGAGTTTTTAAAGAACCCTGGCTGTAAGAAGATTCAAGTGTCTCTTTTCAAAAACAAAGTATTTTACAATTGTACAAGATTCATTTAAAAGTTGAAATAATCACCTTTAATCCATGTGACAGGAAGAGCTTTTCACCTTTTCCTTCATGGAGACGTGAAAGGCTTTGCTGGTAGAGATATAACCCCATGCGGGAGTACATGGGAGAGCTTCATGTACGGAGGTAAGAGAGGGCAGAGTGAAACCAATGACCCAAGCTCCTTTCATTTCACTTCCTACTAAAATGAAACTTGTTTTTTTGCCTAAAACTGCTTGGGTGGAGGGGGGGGGGGGGGGTGCGGGGGGTGCGGCTCCAGCCCTGGGAGCCACTGTGTTATGGCAATCACTGAACATTTGCGCAATAACGCACTCAGACTGTGCTGCAGTTACTGTACTTTAGCATGAGGCTGCTGCTCGTAAACATTGCAGGATGGTTGCATCATATAGAAATAGAGTCGTGCAGCGTGGCATTTAATAAAGCTATCTGTCTTTACATCCACTTATTCATCCGGGAGGGAGGGGGAAAAATCACAAACAGTTGTGGTTGTAGTTGTTTTTCATTTGAATAAGTTGCATTGAACTGCAGACAAATCCTGTGTGTTATATAATCATTTTCACTACACCGAGTATAGCGATTTTCTGAGCAGCTGGAACTAAAACACATTTGTTTGACCTTGCTCAAATAAACAGAAGTGGGTTTGACATGATGTTAGGCAATGTGGTCAACCATCGGGTCCCCAGATATTTATATTTACAGCGTGGAGGTTCTGCAGAGTGCCTCCTCCTCATCCTCTGAAAGCTCAAAGACCTCTGAGTAAATCAAAGTGATCCTCTCCCCTGCAGCATACAGTAAGCAAATATGGTGTGAAATTAAGCAACAGCACATATCTGCTATATTTAACCACACGAAACACACATGTAAAGCACACTGAAAGCGGCACAGACCGTAAACCTGTAGGAAGAAACGGAGAAGCAGCTTGTTAATAAAAGGAATAACTACACAGCTGAGACGGTCCATTCCAAACACATGTGGGCCCATTATACCGCGAGCTCAGCCAGTGCCCACAGCGGCCACAATGCAAGACATAAACAAGAATGGCCCCGCTGTTTGCATTCCTGGTGTGGGACATTTTAAGGCAGCACTGACAGCTCGGTGTAAAAATATATACAAAACAAGTACGGGCCGCACAGCTGGAAAATGTCATGTGGTTTAAAGCTGATGCCACTGTTTACTAAATCAACTTGAAATTCATTATCAGTGCCTGCGTTCTGCTGCCCTCATCTTCTGGTATTCCTCTCCAAGACAGCAAAAGAGCAGCGGGGTCAGCAGCTGTTAAAAGGGCTAAGGGTTGAGGGGGTGCTGCAGGCGTAACCCTCCACCAATCTTCCAGTGCTCTAACGGGACCAAAGCGCAACCACTTAAGAGCAATAAGTGCACCCGTGCATTTTTTAAAGTCAACATGTGAAGCCATGTTAGTGTTTATTGCATTTTCTACCCCCCCCCCCCAGTGTGGAGCTTTTTGTTTACAATTCAATAACACAGTTAATGATTTTAATAATTGAAACTCATTAAAACAGTGAGTTCTGGTGAGCCACAGTGATAAAAACACTACGGTGCTTTCTACCATAACGAGGGTAATCAAAAGATTTGTCCAAAAACAAAAAAATCAATCATTGACTTTTTAACCTCTAACACACTGGTTCTCAACCTTTTGGGGACCGGGGACCAGGGGGTTCTTGGAAACATTTCCCAGAACCACCTTTTAATCCTGCTAGTATTTAAATTACTACGTGGGAATTATTTTTAGCCTTTCTACGTCAGACACGTGGCATAATGTGTCACAACATATCAGAGCTTCTGCTGGCTCATATTTGAAATGAGTGGGAGTAAAGGGCACAAGATATTTGTTTGGATGGTGTAAATGTTCACATCTTTGTGTTCTTTATTATATAATGAAGGTCAATTAACTAATTCAAAGCAAATGATTATTTTAGTAACATCAACTGTGTTCTAATATTGGCCAAAACAGTCGAGATAAATTGATGAAACTGTGAAGTTTTGTGTAAGTTTGATCATTTTTAAATGCAGGTTTTCAGCATTAAAACTGAATGATTTGGGGTTAACACCAGAGATGTATCTACTGGGAAGGCAAAGACTGCTTCATGGCTACGAACCCAGACCCCACTTTGAGAATGAGAACCACTGCTCTAACAGCAACGTAACTGGAAATATAAAAGACAAACACACAATAAAGAAGCTCGATGCATCAGCTTTAGATTGGATGAAACACATCACTGAATTTCCATCAAGTAGGGCTGTCACAATAATGGATTTTCAATTAACAATTATTGTCAGACTGAATCAATATTATTGCAATATATACAGAGAGAAAAATAGCTACAATGTTAATCTATGGCAAATAACTTCAACTTAAAATAAGTGCAAAGACTACAAAAGGAGAGTCTGTAACCATCGCTGTGGAAATGGCACACAAAAAAACAATTATTATCACATGTGCATTATTGACACTCTATCAATATTACATTTTTAAATATCATGGTGAGCATAATCAAATACTAAAATATATTTTTTTAATCTCTGCAAAACTGTTCATCAAGTTTATTTTGGCATTAAGGCCAACAACATAAAAATAAATGACATAACTGACTTTAAAGAACACACACACACACACACACACACACACACACACACACACACACACACACACACACACACACTGTCCTTTAGATGTTGTGTTTCTACTTCAAAAATGTCACACCTGGGGATGCACGGAGTCTACTTACAGCCTCATGCACTCTGCCATGCATTAAAGCCGCATCCAATCATGCTGATGACAAACTGGCTGCTGAAATGTTCTTGCAGCATCTGAGCCTCATGTAGAGCTATGACTGTAGGGTCAAATCATGTGATTTGCTGGAAGAGCCCCCCCACCCCACCCTCCCACCTCACAGGCCTGCCCCTGAGTGGCCTCTGCTAGGCTATGTTTCCAGGAAAGGGGCCTACTGGACAGGCTGTGAGGCCTAGGCAGGGAGACATTGGCTCATTGAGAAAAACAAAAACAGAGAGGGGCGGTGGGAAGACTCTCCCCTCTTACATAAGTCTGCCTCCATGACAGGGAGAGAGAGAGAGAGAGAGAGAGAAGGAAAAAAAAAAAAGTTCCCCGCCACAATGCAAAGAAAAACCTGTTCATCCGCCTCAGCTCAGCTCGCAAAGCCGAAGCACTTCAGCACTGGAATTCAAACAGTGAAACAAGCAGTGTTTGGCTCTCAGTTGCACAATAAGTTGCAACTCTTCTGACATACCACCACAGGCATGTGCAGCAGCAGCAGCAGCGAGTCTCAGCGCTCAGCAGTCATTTAGTCTCACACAGTAACGCTGCTTTTGGTGACTGCACATGGGCATGATGTAAGCCTGCATGTCCTTTAATGTGTTATGCTGTAAGCTGTGGTAGTGAAATGTTTACTGTAAATGAGAAGTCTCTCCTGAAGCCTGCAACACCTCCCTGTGGCTGAAAGAGAAACTGCAGTTTGAATTCAATTAGCTCAAAATACAAAAAATGTAACCAAACCAAAAAATGTTTGTTTACTGTATTTCTTGGATTGAAGCGGTCTTTAGCGTTTGTAAGTGAACTTCCAGAAAACTTTGTTTTTGCACACTTCTAGCGCCGTTTAAGAACAAAAATTGAGTCTGTTTATTAATAACTTACACGTTATTCTCCTGTTTAATTATATTAGTGCAATTTTAGCTGATTTTGTTACTTCATTTATTTTTATATTTCTTTTTTTCATCACGTCTTAACACCTCTCCGATAAATTCAGTTTCTTCAGACGTTTAAGGTCTAATTTTGTCATCTCAGTTGTTCACATTGGAAGTCTGCACTGTTGCTTTTCTGAGCATAACATCCTGGATCCTTCCTCAGCGGCTCTTCCTGACCTCTTTTTTTCTTTAGCGACTTCCTGCATTTGGGGAAGTTTCTCCTTATCTCTGCTGCATGTCAGAAGATTCCGTATGCTGCTGAGATTCTGAAGCTTCTTGAGCAAATGTGTGATAGTGAGCTGTAAAAATAAAATATGTCTGCTGAAATCCAGCACGTCACTGCCTTGTTGTTGAAAGGCATTTTTGAAGACATGAATTTGTCTTTAAAACTTTAAAACTCCCTCCTGAACATGAAACCACTGATTTTAAAAGCCTGGGTATCATTTGTAAATCTTCTTCACAGGGATTCAGTCTGTTTGGTTTCTTAAAAAAGTCCTGACATGTTTTCTGTCATATTAAGTCCTTCAAAAAAAGATTATAAACATCAGACGTCTGTAAACCTGTCAATCTTTAAAATTCACCTAAGCTTTTCACAATCAGCATGTTACCTTTTAATAAAGTTACAGTGACAAATAAATTTGTTTCTTCATTACTAAAAAAAAAAATCTGTACAGCACCAACCAAACGTCAAAGTTCATCTGAAAGTCAACAAACATTTCGTATAAATAACTTGGGACTAAATAAGACTTCATCTGGAGCTAAACACAGTCAGTCAGGTTGTCCACAGATGCACCTTTGACCCGAATGTCATGAGTCAAACTCAGGCTGCCGCTGGATCAGGATGGTCGTGTCGTTCCCTCTCCTGGTGCTCGGATCGAGCCAGGACACCCCCAGAGCGATCAGACATAACCACACCTGCAGCACAAAAAAAGACAGAATAAAAAAAAAAGAAAAAAAGCACACACACACAGGCCAAAAAAAAAAAAAAAAAAAAAGGTTTACAGAATGAATTTGTTCAAGTTATGCATCACTTGAGAAAGCATTCAGACCCGCCGGAGAGCCTTCAGGACATGTCTAAGACTGTCCTTGAGTGGACTAGCCAAAGACCAGATTTAAACCTCACAGAACATCTGCGGAGATGAAGACGGCAGTCCAGAGATGCTTTCCCATCCAGCCTTGAAAAGTTCAAGAGCCCAAATTTCCCCTCTTTACCTCCAGAACAGCAGTGGGAAACTACGTTATCATTTGTTCCTCATCACAGAGGAACCATTTCGAAACTCTATGATGCTATTCTGTCTTTTAGTAACCACTCTAATGTTAAGCTTAAGCGTACATGGGAAGAAGAACTGGGATTTCGAATACATGAGGAGTCTTGGGAACGGGCTATAACGAGGATACGATCTTCCACCTCCTGTGCTCGTCTTGGACTTATTCAATTTAAGGTCATACACAGGGTGCATTTCTCTAAGTCTAGACTTTCTGAATTGTATCCAGAAGTGGAAAATAAATGTGATAAATGCCATGGTTCTCCTTGTCACCTTAGCCACATGTTTTTTCTGTGCCCTGAGCTACAAGGTTTCTGGACAAGGTATTTTGCTATTATGTCAACTGTTCTTGGGGTAACTCTTCATCCTTGTCCTCTGATTGCTGTGTTTGGGATTCCTGCTCGCTCACTTACACTTGATTCCACACAAAGGGATATTATAGCCTTCACATCCCTATTAGCGAGACGTCTAATATTGTTGCATTGGAAGTCTGCTAAGTATCCTACTATTTCCCGGTGGCTTAAAGATGTCATGTTTTTTTTAAAACTTGAAAAAATTAAATATACGTTGAGAGGTTGCACAGCCAAATTTTTTCACAAGTGGCAACCCTTTATCTCTTATTTTGCTAGTCTAGAGGTATTGCCTGTTTAAATCTACTTTTGTTACTGTTATATTCCTCTAATATGTTTGATGGTTGTGTTGATCTGTGTGGGACTGGGGGGGGGCGTTGTGTTTTGTTTTTTTTGCTGTTTTTTTTTCATATTTATTTATATATATATATATATATATATATATATATATATATATATATATATATATATATATATATATATATATATATATATATATATATATATGTTAATTTACTTAGGAAAATTAAGAAAGGTTGATTGTATTTCGGTAACTGCAAGTACTGTTTTCTTTTTTCAATAAAAATATTTTCAAAAAAAAAAAAAAGTTCAAGAGGATCTGCTGGAAAGAAAACTGCCCAAATCCAGGTGTCCAAATCCTGCAGACACTCTCGCAAAGAGATTTAAAGCTGCAGCTGCTTCTGCAAAGTCCTGGCTAAACAGTTCTGTTTATGTACTGCTCAGTGGAGCGGAGACTTTCTAACATTTAAAAAAATAAAATATTTTTATTTTGTTTATTATAGGCTTTAAAACTCGAAACAAAAGAAGTGTTAATAAAGTGAAGGGACCTGAATACTTCTCAAAGTGGCTGCATAACTTTAAATTAGAGAATGCAATGCAAAAGGAGCAAAATTACCCAAACATACAAGAGCGATACACACCGACAACTTAGTCAGACAATCACTTTTTAATGGTCTAAAAAGCTTAGTATGATAACTAACATCTTAAAATAATTTTTTGTGTTAAAAAAAACAGCAAACACTGACGGCCACGAGGCTAGAAGCAGTAAATTTGTGGTATTTCTGCCCCAAACTCCAAATCTCGTCAGCTGAAATCCTTGCATCCACCTGGTCATGCTGTAGCTCTGGCCTGTATCGGCACATCACTTTACAACACACCTCCACTCCAATTCTTTGATTTGACTTTCCTGACTTAAACAACCTCAAATCTGTTGTCATTGATCTTGCTCTGTTCTGTGCTGCTATCCCCACCGTGTATGCAAGAGGACAATATCTGGCATTTTTGTGCAATTTATTGACACAAAAATTAAAAATACGACACAGTGTTACAGGGTTAAGATGTGGTGATTGATTCATAGTGTTCATTTATACAAGAGGACATTACTAATTAAAGGTTATCGTAGCTGCCTTTGAGTGTTTCTTTTCCTATATTTTGTACAGTTGCTGATGGAAAAAAGTGAAAGATGGACCCAAAGAGCAATTCTCATGTATCTCGCTGATGATCAACATTTTGATTGGCTGGTTAGTTAACCAATTGAACTCAATTTAAACATGCCACTGTAATAACAATGCTTAACTGCAGAAATTGCATTGTGCCTTTATATGCGTGTCATCGATGGGCTCTGGCATGTAAAAAGTAAAAGGTCCATTAAACCCACAACCACACCTCCTCACTGACGTAAAAGTTTTGGTCCCTTTTTTGTTCAGAGTTGCTCCAAAGTCACTCTGAAGCTGGAATTCCTTTTTAATAATTTTAGGCTAAGTTGGGAGCTCAGAGATAATTCTCTGAAGATTTGTGAAAACACGCTTTGACTATTAAATGCCCAAGAAGTTAATGTTCACTCAGTAAAACAAAGTTAAACCCTCCCAAGGACAGCTCCCATACAACCTGCTGTTACCTACCAAGTATCCAACAAACACCAGGTATGCTATGGACAGGAAAGCCGACAGCACGTACAGCCACACGCTGCCCAGCATGCTCACGTAGACTACGACGAAGTACATGTTGATGGCACACACGATCAAGATCACCACTCCGCCTCCTATCTTAAATACTCTGCAGAAAGATAAGAACGGGTGAAGTTTAAAGGGAGGCACGCTCCAATAAAAGTTCAGATGATGTGTTAGCGCTAAAAAGGCACATAAACAACACATCAGCTGATGAAAATAATAGATGTTATGGATTTTTGAAAAACCGATGCCCCAGTTGGGGGGGGGGGGGGGGGAAAGGTCGGGACAATGGTAAGGTTTTACTCTTGTTTCATCTCAGTTTGGAAACTAAGGAGACTTTCTGCTTTATATTTGAAAGCAAAATATTTTCAGATTCGTGCCTGGTATAAAATTTCAGCTGCTCAGCACTTCCTTTGTACTACAAGAAAAGGCTTTTGTGTTTCTGTTCAAGGAGTGAAACTATGGAAGAAACTGAATATGGAATTAAAGCAATGTCCAAACATAAAACTGTTCAAAAAGAGTTATAAAAATATGATCTTCTCGATCTATAAAGAAAAGGAAAATATTTAAATTAAGTGAATGTCTCTATTTAAAAACAAACAAACAAAAAATTCATGATGTGATATTATAGTATATAGTATATCAGAAATCTGTTCACTATTTTTATTACAAATTATATCAGTAAGGAAGCTGACTAAATATTCACTGATAATTTATGGGACAGGGGTGGGATTAAATAAGTGTATACTTCTTCCCACTCCCTTTCAACATGTAAATTAATCAGAATGTTTTTTTGTATGTAATTTGTATAGTATATATATTTTTTCTCTCATTTCTTTTCTAAATGTACTTGTATATTGTTCAC